>NC_089863.1:31951589-32581816 GCF_036373705.1 Amia ocellicauda | reverse complement strand
ATAATGGGCACGGAACATTTTAAGTTTATTAAAACATTATAAACAGACACAGTATTTTGTTGATAGTGAAATATAGATTAATACATCATACAGGTATAATATAATATTTTGCTTAGAATATGTGGTGTAGAATTCCTACTTATTTTTATGAGTGCAAGCTTTAAAGCAACAAAATGTGAAAACTGTAAAAGGGTCTGGATACTTTTGCAAGGGACTGTAGGTCTAAAAAAGCACCTAGGCATATTATAGGCATGTAGGTCTGTAGAAACCTGTTAATGCTTTATGGGCTACTGATTAATTCTCTAGAATGTTAAAAGGAATTTTCATAAGGGGATCTCAGCTTTATTTTGAATTCTAGTGCAGAGATTTTCTCAGAAGCAAAGGCTGATCAACATGCACTGATCTCCGACGGTCAGCTTAAACCTATAGAATCTGTCTGGTTTACTGCCCTCAACAAAGTGTAATCAATACACTAATTTGCTGAGGTGTGTACCATCACATTATCTGACATAAAAAGTGTCATTAATGTAGTCCACAACTGTATTTTACTTTACTAAAAGCTGAGGTCTAATCCTTGGTTATTCTATTACAAAAATTAGCTGTCTTAAGCCTGATTTATGCACCTGCGTAGATACACAAAAGCATCTCTGTGTAGCGAAGCAGAGAAGGGGTTTCTGGGTAAGCGTAGCCTGCAGAGCCTCGCAGAGGAGCTGACACTCACTCCTCTGAAATTTCAACGATGCGTCATCTCTGCGGTCAGCAAGCACTGATTGATTGACTATGAAGATTCTGAGAGTTTCGGCCCATTGCTCAGTGCTGGGGTGACTGGTGTACATTGTATGCCTGTAGGCGCAGCAGCAGGCCAGAAAACATAGGTGGTGACATATGAAAGTATTTAAAATGCATCTCCTCATCCAAGAAATGCATTTGTCGTACTAACAGACTGTACTAGCGTGGACATGTGTTCTCACAAAACTATGGGGCGATGTTTGTGTCATTCATAGTTTCGTGCACATAATTATTTTGTCCCTCGAAATGCACATTTCGTGCATATAATTCACATTTCGTGAACAGAATTCACAATTTGTACCACAAACTGTCCACTTATTTTGCGCTTGGCAATTTTTTGGACAAAAAGTAAATCAAAGTTTGCCTTCCGTGGACGGAATGAACAGCCGAGTATGCATTATGTCCACAAAATTTAAGGAAAAATACATTTTGTGCACCAGTCAAACTGTCGCCAGCCCAACACCTGATACAAAAGAATTAGCATTCATGATCAAGTCATTGATCCAGAGACCTGGGTTTGCAATGTGATCAATTCCAAAGGAAAATTATAAAATTGCTGAGCCGATCAGGACAGGCAGTATAGGCAAATCTAATACAACACATAATGATAATAATGAATATATGGTGTGTAGAAATTCACCAATCAACATGATTATAAATCTTTCACAATTACTAACTGTTGTGCAAAGACCAGATTTGGGCTACATAATATGCAGTATAGCCTGCATTAACTGTGGGTCGGTGGTTGGAGAAGTAAGTACTTATAGCCTAAGTTTGAGGAGTTTACAGCTGAAATGCCATATATGTATTTAATTCCAATATTTAGTAACAATAGAACAGATACGCTGGAGAAATTCAGATATGCAGAGAGATTTACTTTTGAATTGAAAAAGCGGCTATGGTGGTTCTAGTGTTAAGTCTCTATAGCAAAACAATGTAGATCTGCACATACAGGATGCAATAGGGCAATTTGTGTGTGTAGTTTCTGTAACATGTCATTAACAGTATGTGTTGATTTGCATCCATACAATCCTAGGTGGACTATAGAAAACGGGTTTTGTTTCTGCCCCTTATCCACGCGTCAACATTGCGTGCAAGTATTTTGGTCGAAACCTATGCAAACGTATGCATATGACGCCCGCGCATGCAGAGACGCAGATGCAGAAGCATAAATCAGGTTTTAGAGGAACCTGAGTGGATCTTGAAGGAACTATTTTGAAAAATATAAAAAACAGGTAAAAGGAAAACACTCACGGCTGAGGACAGGAAATATAGGTGCCATTGGGCAACTGGCCACAATTTCCATACTTATTTCCTCTCTTGTTGACAGAGCTGAAACACACATCTGGAGCCTGAGTTGAGTCTGAGAAAGACAGAAAATGAGGATGCGTGAGAGATCGTGAAAGTGCAAGGTAGGGAGTGTTAGGTGGGGAGCAAAGGTCATTTTAGTTTCATTGACTGAATAGAACGGTCTATTTTGAAAAAATTACCTTAAAGCAGACAGGCTGATACTATATAAAGGCTAATAACATTATTATTCATCATACAGAAAATAAGGGAAACTGGTACATATCGTAAAAATATGACTGTATGCATCTTTAAAGTGTATATAATATGCCACTCTTCCAGATTGATTGTAACATATAAGAAACTTACACAACTTAAAAATTAAAAACTAACCAAATAATACCAGATGTCAACAATTCTGACTTTTGCATGATACTTCAGGGTTTCAGGATTTTTTTTGGCATAACTTCCTGGATAACGGAAAAACTACAAATTCAAAAGTCTTCCATGCAGCAACTTGAATATTTATTTTCAAGTCAACGAATTTTGTTAGTCAACCGAGTGTTTTTAACTCCATATTCTTACTCCTTGATTATAGTTTCCATAGGCAACATGAAGTGTTGCTGTTTCCATGGCTGTGGGAAAATGTAAAGATGGAGTTATTATGTTCGAGATTAATGCTTATTGAAGATTGTTTGTAAATGTGAACAATCTTTAATTTTAAAAAAGGCAGAAAATCTGCAATTAATTTAATCCCAGGGCAATCCAACATTTTCATCCCTAGAATAATTTAACTCACTAAGGTGGTGTAAGAATGTCTAGTATTAATCAGCAACTAAATTTAACTTATCCAAATTAATTCAATTTGGCTCAATCAGGGCCTGTGTGTATTCTGCCTTTCTTTTTGTGTCTTGAGAAGTCTGTAGTAGACAGAGACACTCATTTCTCAAAACATCTGATTTCCCTTGCTTTGACACTTCCAGTGGATGAGGTATATTGATAACGAACCTTCCTGTTGTTTCTAAGATTTGGCCACAAGGTTACAGAAGTGGTGCAGTGGAAATGTACCAAGGGGTTTGACACATCTACTCATTAGCTATATTGTTGATTATTAAGTAGTCAATATAATCTGTTATCTTTGCATATTAATCTGTATTTAATGCATATTCATTGATTATTCCTAATTATTCAAATTTAAAAACTTTTCTTCGTTCGCTTTTGAGTTCTCAACATATAAATAACCACACCTAATTTTTCTTGGGGCTCAGAACCTACGTTGAGTCCAATGATCCTCCGTAACTCAGTCACTTGTTTCTCTATATTATTTTATTACCATTATACAATAAACATTCTATTGATTCACTATGGTCCTGTGGATTCCTTACACATCAGACATCTTACAGTGGTTACAGTGGTTTGTATGAATAGGCTAATGTGAGTTAGTGTGTGTAATTTTTGGAATCAAATGTCTTTAAAAGGTAAAGTAAATTTTGAATAACAGGGGTTGTTTAAAAATAAATGCCATGCCAACAAACCAGACTGAAGTGACTGCACCACCCTTAAAAAAACATAATGATAATAATATTGCTGGCCAATATTATTAATTATCATGTTTTGAACAAACTGAAATGTATTTCAAAGGTATTGAAACATTCACTTCACTGTAGATTCAGAAACAGAACACAAGCACAAATGAAATAGTATCCTTTAGAACATTGTTTCCCAAACGGGGGTAAGCTTACCCCTAGGGGTATTTGGGCAGTCCCTAGGGGGTATGTCGGAAGATTTTCAAAAACATGCAAAAAAATAAAATAAAATCATATGTTCAAGTTATTTCAATCTCAGATATTTCAATCTCAAAACATTTAATGAGGTCACTGGTGTCTAATCTCTAGTTTATTTCAAAATTAGACAACTATTTTTTAGTTTAGTTTCCGTATGCATTTTCACCCTACCCACCACTTGACTCTCAGCTCGCTCCTCCATCGCTGGGCGCTAGAGTGACTCACCATTTCAAGTAACAGGCACATAGCTTTAAAAGAAAGACACTAGCTATGAATCAATGGCTGAAAAAACGTGTTGTTCCATGCAGCAACAGTGCTAGCGGCAGCTCAAGTGAACCCGTGGAAAAAGAAAAAGACAAAGTACCGTCAATCTCATGCACAGTTTCTTCAGTTTCACGTCCACACCTACGGAGCTGCCTCAGCCACAGTGTTTCCTCTGCTCCGATGTGCTCTCAAATAATAGCATGAAACCAGCCCATTTACAATGACACCTGAGTACCAAGCATCTTTCCTGTGTGTGTAAGACGACAGAGTTTTTCCAAAGAAAACTATCAGAAGTCAAAAGAAACTAAAGAAAGCGACCGCAGTGTCAACCAAAGCATTGGAGGCCTCATAAAATGCCATGTCTCTACTTTTACTATAGCTGAGGAGCTAATTTTTCATATTTTTTTTATTCTCATAGAAACAATGATTGATAAGAAAGCAGCTGATGCACTGAAGACTTTACCGTTGTCAAATAACGCGTTATTGTTGATCAAGTGGTGGAAAAGTTCAAACATTCTGGTTCATTTGCTCTGCAGTTAGAAGAATCGACTGATGTCAGCGGGGAAGCCCAGTACAGAGACATTTCAGAAATTTCAGAAATTCAGAAACAGAAACATTTCCTCACACTACAGGTGAGGATGTGTTTCACGTTATCGACAGCTTTTTCTCAGAGAGCAATCTGGATTGGAAATACTGTATTCATGAGTGTACGGATGACTGGGAATAATTGCGCAAATAAAGAAGGTAAACCCAGATGTTCAGTGGAATCACTGTATTATTGACAGGGAGGCACTGGCCAGTAAGAGAATGAGAATGAGTCCCGAGTTAAATTATGTTTTGAATGATGCAGTGAAAGTGATTAACTTCTTCGAATCAAGGCCTCTGAATCACAGACTGTTTGAAAGGCTGTCATGAGAGTGGGACTGAGTACCAACATCTACTGCTTCACACTGACGTACCATTGGCTATCAAAAGGGAAAACACTACAGAGGCTTTTTGAGCTGCACAACAAAGTAAGTTATTTTCTGTTAGAGCAGTCACACCCCCTTGTGGCTGTGTTGGAGAACACAAACTGGGTAGCCCGCTTGCCTATCTTGCTGATGTGTTCAGCAAACTGAACAACCTGAACTTTGCAAGGTAAAGACACATGCTATGAATTAATCCATATCCAGTCCTGGCCAATCAGAATAGAGAATTGTCGTGTTTCGTCTGTGAGACGCTCCTCTGTAGTTTCAGACCAAAATACACAGCAGTTTATGTGAGGTAATAATTACAGTAAAATAAAAACATACAAATAACTTGCAGGTCCAAAATGTGAAACGAGCTTGCCAGGAATCTCTACTGCAATATTTTGGAAACACATTAATAATAAAAAAAGTAATTAACAAAAAAATGTAATTGATGACTTTGAGCAGTTCGACATTAACCACATCTGAGGCAGATAGTGGAGACAACATTGCAGCTGGAGTCAGAGAATAAAATAAAATAAAATAACACTTCCCTTGATTGTGCAGACTAATCTCGATTGTCATGTGTGAAGACATGTTAATTTGTTGTCAGTTTTAACAAGTCAGCTAATGCAGAAGTTTATTAAATTAAATATTTTTTATAACAAAGACACAATAAATAGGTTATTTTAAATAACTGGTAAAATCGTATGAAATGGAAATATATCTTCTGTAACTACTTTGATTCAGCCTTATCCATTTCATTAATTTGAGTTAGTAGTAGATCGATTAAGAACAGGTTGAAAGAATAGGTCCTGCATGGAAAGTTTCTGGTATTAGCAATATAAATGGACAAATAAAAGTATTTAAGTGTGTTGTAAGTCGCCCTGGATAAGAGCGTCTGCCAAGAAATAAAAATAATAATAATAATAAAATAATAATAAGTGTATTCATTTTTGTTAAGCCTTAGGGCTTTCAAAAATATAAATGATAATATAAATATGAACATGTGAGATGAGGGGTGCACGAGCTGTGACCCAAATGTATAGGGGGGCGCCAGCCAAAAAGTTTGGGAACTGCTGCTATAGTGCAAGTAGTAACCACACATTTATCCAAACTCAACAGTGAGTTCAACGCCTACTTCCCTGATATTGAAAGCAAGTCTGCCAAACTGGACTGGGTGCGTAATGTCACTGTTCTTGTGTGATGTGGAGAAGGAATATCCTAACTTGGGGAAAGATGCACTGAATGAACTGCTGCCATTTGGATCTACATATTTATGTGAAGTGACATTTTCATCCATGACCATAATCAAGACCAAGCACAGGAACAGACTCAACTTGGCGAAAACCCTGATAACTGCTGTTGCCACACTGCCCCCAAGACTGACCAAGCTTATGAGTGAGAGACAGGGTCAAGTTTCTCATTGATTGGTGAGTCCTCATGTGTCATACACAAGTCTATACATATGGGTATATTGAGAGTAGTCTGCTACTATGTATATAAAATGTGATCTTTGTTTTGGTATAATTGGTCTTGACAAGAAGATGTAAAAAAGTCATACAAATATTAAACTGAGAAAAGTGTAATACATTATCATTATTCACAGGTAAATGACAGACAGACAAATTATATTGATGTTAAACCTAATTTAGTCAAATGTACACCTAATCTAGGAATCACACCGGTTACATATGCATGTGGGGGTACTTCCGACAGGAGAAATTGTTTTGGGGGTACAGTACCCCAAAAAGGTTGGGAACCACTGCTTCAGTATACACTTTAGAAAGGTTAGAACACCACAATCAGCACCTAAAGAGCTCTCTCTAAAGCTGTTGTGACACATAGATTGCTTTTTATTTGAGAAAATATCAGGTTTAAGATTTTGGCTTAAAAAAAATTAAGAGACCACTTAACATTGATTTCTGAACTTTGAATGGTCTCTTAAACTGTATATATAAATAATCCAATGTATTCTCAAATTATAGAAATTTACATGGCACTACATTACATTTACATGTACTACAATGAAAATAGTGTCCAACTCCATGCACAAAGAACCATGAGAGTTGACAGTTGTCTGTACAAAATATAAGAAGGGTGGCCTACTGTACAAAACATATCAGAAGCATCACATTTATATAGGTTTTTGTTGTTGTTATGATTCAGGCGATCTCTGCAGATTGCTGATTTTGTCCCCCTTTTTTTGAATATGGGATTGTTTACTTGCATAAACCATCTTCATTGAGTATTAATTTCCAGTTGTTGGAAAGGAGATTAATTACTCTGTCTTTACTGTTCATGTTATTGGAAAGGAAACTATCATCACTATCAAGGAGTAAGAATACTGATTAAGAAACTGTAACACTCTGTACTTGAGAAAAAAATGTTTTGTAATTTTTCCACTGTCCCGAAACCCTGAAAGAGCATACATGCTGGCTTTTGGGCCAGATATCTTCATAGTGAATTAAATACACAAGCATATTATGAATGGTTTGCAAAGATGGCCAATCAAGTCCAAAAACTGTCCCATATATTCAGGCTCCTAATACTGAAAGACACACAAATAAAGGCAAACTCACTGGGTCCCCAGAGCACTTGACATTGAGAGGAGAGACTGGCACAAACTCCACTGTAGCAATAGGACTCTCCCTGCTGGCAGGACTGCCCATTCTGGATGAAGACATTGGGGGGGCAGTATGGTGAATGCCCAGTGCAGTATTCTGGGAGATCACACTCACCCAAGGGATCCCGACAAACCCAGCCTGCAGAACGCAACTAGAGAAAGGAAGGGAGAAACAGAGGGTTAAGAAGATTAATGAAGGTGTAAGTGTGACAAAAGGTAGGAAAAAATACAGGGGAAATTGAGGTGATCATAAGAAGAGAGAGGTCGTAGTGTTAGTAACAGACATTAAAGAGGGACAGAAAGACAAATACACAAGGAAGAATGAGAGAGGGATAAGGAATAATTCATAATTTCTTCACCTATTATTTCAAGATGTGCAAATTTACATCGATATCAAACTTAAATATTATTTGTAAAATTATGACATAGAAGCATCATATTAACTTACAACAAGGTAGACTTATTATATTATATTTGGAAAATATGAGTCATGACAGTTCTCTTACATGTACTGACATTTCATACTGACGTAAGCAACAAGCTTAAACTGACACACCACCAAAGAAAATATTTTTATTGTCCATGTCAAAATGTGTGTAGTTTCTGTATTTCCTTAGATTTTATATTGGTGTAGAAGTTTAAATTGAATAACTAATTACTGATATTAAAGTACCAAATAAGTTTGAATGACGGAGCATTCTGCTTAGCATTTTCACTCCCATACCAGCTAAACCTTCCTGTAGGTCCTTTGCAGTGATATTGGGGTTTTGCTTTGCATTCCTGACCAGTCTATGAGCAGCTCTATCAGATATTTTCCTTTGGTCATACAGATTTTGTCTTGACTTCAACAGTTCACTTTAACTTCCATTTCTTAATGACATTTCAGACAGTGGAAACTGCAAGCAGGAACCATTTAGATATCTTTTTAGAGCCTTCCCCTGCTGTGTAAGAGTCAACCCTTAGAGAAACCCATGGTTGTTGAGTGTAAGCACACTAACAGTCAGATAATTTATTAAGTTCTGGAATTGTCATCACCTTATTTAGATTAAGGCCAAATGAGTCAATTCTGAGACCTTAAAACTAGTGGATGAGCTGGAAGGGTGCCCAAACTTAACATCCAAGTATTTAACTCTGTTGGAATGATTATATTATTTGGCATATCCCTCACTGATATATGGTCAAGTTCAGCTACAAATATGCGGGTTCTTCATCCAAAAAACATGACAAATTCAACGTCCGAGTGAAACCAGCAAGAACAGAGCACAAAAATGGTGACTTCAGCAGACGACTCTGTAGCGGGAGGTGGCTGATAAACTGGAAGCCTCAATTCACAAGAAATTAGACCAAATAGTATAGTCTGTCTCTAATATTCATCAAAAGCTTTAACATTTTGACAAACACTGTAGTGTTATAAAACAACTCTTGAAATTGCTTACACATGTGCAAAGTTTAAAATTAGTTTAAATTAAAGCAGCTTATTCTTTCAAGCTGTTCAGGACTTGTAAGTTCACACTTTATTTAAATATTTATACTCCTTGATAGGACTCCCACTGATATACTCCTATGCCCCCCTCCCTTTAGCACATACCTAGGAATTAACTGTATTAACTGTCTGCAGTTACCTCATTGAACTAAGATGTATGCTTATTGTATTTTATATTAATTTTATTACTGTACTTTTGCAATTCTCATGTAAACAGTAAGTCTGCCAATAAATACTTGATCATAATCATAATAACAAATATAATACATGGTGAGTTCTCCCCTGATCAAAATCAGAAGCATAGCTCAGTGATTTGTTCTGTGGCAGGAATAGTGAACAGCTCAGTGTTATATTGGTTCCGAAGCACCAATATTCATCTTAAGTGTAACACCAAAGTTACAAGTTAAATGTTAATTCCTTCGATCTTAATGGCAACTTTGAAATCCCATCCTGTGTCAAACTGAAGTTTTTTCTCATTCGAACTTGATGATATTATTTATGGTAAATAGAACAGTTTACTTTGTATGTGTAATCACAAACAGAAAGATTCCCTATGGACAACATAATGGGAACACAACACATTCACAGCATAGGTCAGAAAACATTAGGTCAGTATATGCTCTTGGTACGTCCAAAACATGTTTAGATTGCTCTTGGAAAGCAGTCCCTGTAGGGCAATTTAGTTTGTGAAATTATATATATATATGTTTTTTGAACACAGTATTATTATATACTGATTAAATATAACCACAGCAGCAAGACATAAACACTTTAGTTTAATTGATTTTTAGTTTATTTTTGTTTATTTAATCATGTAACCATGGGCTTACCCATTAAGTATTTATGTGAACTAGCATAGAGTAGCTGAATATGTCTCAGTTCTAAAATCATACAATTAGGATTTACTGCATATAGTCTTGTCCTATCTAAAAATAAACTCTCAGCCTTGGGGCTTTAAATTTGTATTTGAAAAATCTGTCTACTTTAATTGTTGTAGTGACACAAAATATATACAATTTTGGAACTCCACAGGTTTGCTGCTCTGTAGTGCATTGACTCACCTTGCAGTCTTCACAGCAGATCCCATCAGAGGAACACTGTGCCCCAGGAACCAATTTGCAGGTAGTAGCATTACAGCAAGGATCCTGACACTCCTGTGCACATCAACAAGACATGAACTGGAGAACATGAGGATGCTGGTGTCCAGTATTCTCTAATTAATTATTTATTAAAATAGATGCAATTACAGCTAGTCTATTAAAATAATTTGAAGGGGCTTATTCAACATGTTTGATCAAACATCATGATACTGGTACTGGAAAGTAACTTAATGCAAAAATAATTACTTCTGGGTGTATTTCAAAGTTTGATTTTGTAAATGTTTTAAATCTTAATAAACACAATTACATTCTGTCTACACAATCTTACATTGCAGACGTTGATTAATTCAATGCATGAATTAATCAATGAATGTATTCTAAAACTTTTGACCGGTAGTGTATATCGCTAGTGTAGCTATCAGAAATGCGACAGACAGAAAATCAGAAGTGACATCTTCCATCAGACTTTGGAAGGCAGGCAATGCAATGCTGTGCATCTAGACTGCTCCATAGTATACAGTGTATGGCTTATTTGGACTTCACAGCATACAGAAAAATACCAGGACAGGCTCTAAATACATTTGCTAACTGGTTTTAAAAAAAAAAAAAGAAAAAAAAGAAAAAAGAAATCATCACTCTTATTGTGGTTTTTGAAAAGGTTAAGGGATTTTATATGTTCTAAATAGGGTTTCAAATGCACCATTATGAGGTTAAGGGATTTTATATGTTCTAAATAGGGTTTCAAATGCACCATTATGAATAAAAATGTGTGAAACCATTTTGGTATCATACTCATGCATAAAATATATGTTCTCATAATTGTAGGGTTTTGTTTGGCCTGAAGTGTTGTTAAAAGAGCTCCACAATGTGGAAGGAGTAAAAAAAAAAGGGAATATCGGTAGTTCTCGAGTGTTGTAGGGTTAAAGTCTCTGCAGGGGATACAAGATATGATATTACAGGGGAGAGCATGCTGGTTTCCAAACCTGAAGGTGGCATACAATTGTTCATGTGCTGCCAAGAAAGGTTGGGTGAAAAACATTTTTTTCTTTTTTTGTGAGTAAAACCTCTAAGTTTGGGAGTGTTGGCTGTTACATCTATATTAAATTACTTGATGGATATGAAAGATAGCAGTAAGCATTCTGGTTTGTCATTTCTAAAAAGGGGGTATTGGTTACTTACGTCTGTCAGGCCGCAATCACACTCCTCCCCTTTCTCCACATAAAGATTTCCACAGCGTGGCCCCCCCAGCAGCCTCTCAGGCTCAGGCACATTGAACAGGCACATCCCCCCTCCATGGAGCAGACTGCCTGCTAGGTCTTGTGCACTGCAGCTGCTGAAAAGCTGTCCAGGCAGGAACCTGGAGCACAGACAGCAGATAACTATTTTGTTACAACTCTTCAAAAAGCAGACAGTTTGAAGGAAACAAGACCCAAATTATGTAAAACTTGACAAATCATTAGGGTTCTTGTGTCTAATGACACCAAAACTGCACTTCTCTCTTACCCAAGTGCTGCCCACCCATCTAAGCATTATGCTGATCTTTGCTACACTGTCCCAGCTTTTCAGTATGTCCACATTGTCTAAAAACATCCTTACTAAATCACTCTAAGGTGAAGTTGCACATATGATTTATGTACAATGAAACCATACAATTTCCCTTTAACTCACTAAATGTAGAATGTGTCCATCTTCTCTGTTTTTCTTTATCTGTTTCCATCACTAGTTCTTCAGTGATGTAAAACTATGCCTCTACCCATTATTTGCACCTCTTTCCTCATCATTAGAGGCTGTGGGCTCCTTACCCGGTCGACGGTTCCATAATGCATCCTCCAAGTCGTGCCTCATTTTGGCACTGACAGTGGCGATCAGGTGTGTCATGGCTCATTCCCAGGTTATGCCCAAGTTCATGTGCTACTGTGGATGCTATACCAAGCACACTCACCAAGTGATCCTGGAATTACAACCAGCATTATATGGAACATTAAAACCGCTTAAAACCTTTTAAGAGAAACATTTTAAATTGTTCATCGTCAGCCTTCAAACCTTCAATCTGTATATTCCCATTATTTTGATAAGGTTCCACACCAAAGACTGATTTAAAATTGGAAGCTGTAGATATTCAGGGTAATGTAAGTAGATGGATTATGAACTGGTTGATGTATAGGAAACAGAGGGTGTCGATTAGAGGAGTGAGGTTGTTAGTGGAGTTCCACAGGGATCAGTACTAGGGCCTTTGCTTTTTCTAATCTATATTAATGATCTGGACTCTGGGATAGTTTTCAAACTTGTCAAATTTGCAGATGATACTAAAATAGGTGGCCCAGCAGATACAATCTTGGCAGCACAGGTTATTCAAAGGGATTAGATAATATTCAGGAGTGAGCTGACACCTGGCAAATTAAATTCAATGTGGACAAGTGCAAGGTATCACATGCAGGCAATAAAAATGTCCACTATAATTATACTATGGGAGGAATAGAACTGGAAGAAGTAACGCATGAGAAAGACCTAGGAGTGTATGTGGACTTTCCCCATCCAAACAATGTGTGCAATAAAAAAGGCAAACAAAATGCTAGGGTATATTGTCAAATGTTTAGAATTTAGAACAAGGGCAGTAATGCAGTTAAGACTGTACAATGCACTAGTTAGTCCTCATCTGGATACTGTGGACAGTTCTGGGCTCCACACTTCAAGAAAGATATTGCTGCTCTAGAGGCAGTTCAGAGGAGAACAACTAGACTTATTCCAGGTTTGAAGGGAATGTCCTACTGAGAGACTGAGGGAACTGAACCATTTCACCCTGGAACAGAGAAATTATGTGGGGATTTGATTCAAGTCTTCAAAATCATGAAGGGCATTGACAACATCAAACCAGATGAGCTTTTCCAGATCAGCAAGGGTACATGGACCCGGGACACAAATGGAAATTGGGTTTCAAGGCATTTAAGACAGGAAACAGGAGACACTTCTTCACACAGAGAGTTGTTACAATCTGGAACAAACTCCCCAGCGATGAGGTTGAAGCTAAAACTTGGGAACATTGGATCACTTACTTAAAACAAGCACTCTCGTAAACGTTCTTATGTTCTTAATTGTAATCAGAAACAATTAGTTGAAAATACATTTAATTTCAATTATTTAATTAGACTGAAAGCTATTTTGAACAATTCATAAACCACATAATTTGACAGATTAATCCATAATTTTAACTTTCCACCTAAAAAAGGTATTCAAGGGTTCCAGTGGCTTGTCAGTAGTGCCTTTTTAAAATGGCTGTATTCATGAGATTATTATTTTTGCCTACTCCAGTGAAGTCCCTTCAGAAGCTTCAGAAGCATGACCTAGTGCCATCTTTTTCACATGAGGTATAATGGAGGCAAACATGGACAGGAATCTGCATATATATTCTGAGTGTCTGTGTATAAAACCACTGCAGCTGGTCTACCTAATGCAGAAACTGAGTGTAACAAACAAATGCTGTTAATATAACAAATTAATTGCACACTGTATCCCTTTGTGTCATTTGGTTACCAATAAAAGTTAATGTTTTCATTTCAGTTTGGACAAACTGTGCAATAATATCTAAAAGCAATAATTATTTTTTTGTAGGTGATCCTGATCTACTCCCCTTCATCTCCTCCCTCCTCTACTCCTCACTCCTCTTTGGCTGTTTCCCCTCTGCTTTCAAACAAGCTTCCGTGACCAGACTGTATCTAGCTAACTTCAGACCCTCATTTCTCCATATACTCCTTCCAGACCTCTCTGGTCCTCCTGCACCAGCAGTCTATTTCTACCCCCTCTCCGCTTCCCTTCTTCTAGAGTCTGCTGCTTTTCAACCTTTGCTCTTAAGTGGTGGAATGACCTTCCCACTGCTGTCCTGATCACCTTCCAGTGATTACTTAGGACACATCTGTTCAGACTATACTTGTAATATATTCATTTATCACTATCTGTGTTCCAGTTTGCAGCAAGTGGCCCTCATAGAGCACAGCTGGTTGCTGAACTAAGGTGCTTAGGAAATATATGACAAACCAAGTTTAAACAGTGTGTCAAGAGCATTTGTTAGATAAGTTTTGAAAATGTGGATCTTAGCTTCTAATCAGTCAGAAATTGAAAAGGAAAAGGAGGAAAAGTACAGAATCAGAATCTATCATGGTCAACTGAATGCCAATTATGGAAGTTTATAGTGCGTGTGGGCTTGATGTGTGAGACAGTTCAGTAAGTTCAGATCAAAAAGTCCAAGCAGTGATGTTTGAGACGAGTTGGAAATACTAATCGCTTATGGGCAAAACAATTAAAAAGCTCTTCAATTTTTACTGCATTTCATAACAATCTGAATATTAAAATGACTGGAGGTTAAACTCATAATAACCAAACAATGAGGAGCTTTGGCAGCCAAGCATTCAAATTAAGAATACTGGGGTAAGACAATGGGACTTAGACAGAAAATATGTTTGTATACTACAGTAAGACCACCTCCGTCTGCCCATACAGTGAGGGAAAAAAGTATTTGATCCCCTGCTGATTTTGTACGTTTGCCCACTGACAAAGAAATGATCACTTTTTTTAAATGAGTTTTTCTGGATTTGTTTGTTGTTATTCTGTCTCTCACTGTTAAAATACACCTACCATTAAAATTATAGACTGATCATTTCTTTGTCAGTGTGCAAACGTACAAAATCAGTAGGGGATCAAATACTTTTTTCCCTCACTGTATGAGCGCGACATCTCTAAAATAAATCATAGCCAGGAAGAACTAACTGATTAAAGAAGAGACAGTCACTTTGATTATGCAAAGTTCCGATTAAATAAAGAAAGTTAAAAATGATAAAAATGATTACTGTACTCACCACATTCACTCCCCCCGAGCGGTCCTTAGAACACATGGAAGATTGTGATGCCATTCCAACTGTGGTGCCATCAAAAGATCCACCCCTGGAAACAAAAAACATATTCATTACTTTTCCACCCTTAATTACTCCTAATTACGAAACTCATAACTTCCTGGTTTCATTGGATGAAATGTAATAATGTCTCAATTATCTGTCCGCCTGCTTTACTGCAGTGAATTTTAAATTTAAGCATGTATTTTGCATAATCTGAGTGCAACAACAGATTACACAGTAACAGTATTGATGTTTAAAAAGTGAAATATTTTAGGGTTTTCACCAGATGCCAGCTGAAGAAGAAATGTTGCAGCATACCACACTTACTTTACACTCGGTGTGGTCAAGTTGCACACTTTCCTCATTCTACACAGAAAATGACCATTTATTCAATGAAATATCAAACTGTCTGCAGTAACTGTGAAAGGAAAACCGTTTACATTATCTAATATTCCGGCAATACCTTGAGAGGAATACTTACATGTGAACCAGCATGTAAACGTGTTGTGGGTTGTCAGTCTAGTTTTCTTGTTGTACGTGTTGCATTTATTTTAACTTCTTAGTTAATCTTATTTTGTAAATCTCCCTGGATAAGGCCGTCTGCTAATAAGTAAATAATAATAATAATAATAACAACTAGTTGCGAGATAGAGAGAGAGAGAGAGAGAGAGAGAGAGAGAGAGAGTGTGACTAGTGGGGGTGTTTAAAATAGGGCTATAGCACAATTATTGACACGTTATATTTTACAAAGTAAAACAAAATACATATTATTTTATTAAACTCGAAATTTGAAATACATACTTTTTACTTTATACAACATAAAGTGCTTTGAAATGGCTCAGTCTGTCTATTACAGTTGCATACAATGCATCAATGTAGAAAAAGTGCTTTTCAACAGGGCTGTTTGTGTTGCATTTAGTAACCTGGCAGTGTCTTTACTCCATGAGCCAGTGGGCAGCACAGGCAAGGGGCACCTTCAGTCCTGTACAGATGATGAATTGTAGTGCCAACAGCTGTCTAAACTCAAACACCAGTAAGCCTGTCACCTGCCCTACACCTAATACAAAATGTAAGTTCCTTGCTACCTTGAGAGGCCCTTACGAAGTCCTGGCCAAGGTAAGCCCGGTAAATTATTTAATCTGTCAACAAGGGAGAAGGAAACCAAAACAAGTGTACCATGTAAATTTGTTGAAAAAGTGGGCTGCACAGACAAATGATCCTGTTCCTCTGGGAACACCCAGGGAAGAAGTAACGATAGGGGATGTGTCCCCGCAACAGCGCAAGATTTGAGGGAGCTGGTTGACCAAAACAAAGATGTCTTTTCTCCCCTGCCAGGACGCACACAGGAGGTGGAACCCGATATTGTAACCATACCAGGGAAATGTGTCCATTTGAAACCTTATCAGGTTCCAGAGGCCCGGAAGGTCGCTATCACAGAGGAGGTAAGGAAAATGCTTGAGCTTGGTGTCATCAAAGAATCCCATAATGCTTGGTCTAGCCCAATAGTGATCGTCACGAAACCAGATGGGACTCTTCGTTTTTGCAACGACTTCGGGAAGTTGAACGAGATATTCAACTTCGATGCCTACCCCATGCCTCGCATTGATGAGATGATTGAGCGACTGGGTACAGCTCGCTTCGTCAGCACCCTAGATCTCACAAAGGGTTATTGGCAGGTTCCATTGACACAAACAGCCAAGGAAAAGACTGCATTTGCCATGCCGGAGGGCTTGTATCAGTATACTGTGCTTCCGTTTGCACTCCACGGGGCCCCAGCTACTTTTCAACGCATGATGGACCGCATTCTCAGACCCCACCAAGCCTATGCTGCAGCCTATCTCAATGATGTCATTATCCACACCTGGGACGATCACCTGTCCCATCTTCAAGCAGTTGTCAATGCCCTCCAACTTGCTGGCCTCACAGCTAACCCCAAAAAATGTACTCTTGCAGTGACGCACAATATTTAGGCTACACCATAGGCAGAGGTCTTATCAAACCCCAGGAGAACAAAGTGGCAGCTATTCAACGTTGGCCTCAACCCCAGACAAAGAATCAGGTACGTGCTTTTCTTGGGCTCACCGGTTATTACAGGCGCTTCATTCTGGATTACACTACCATTACGGGCCCCCTTTGTGACCTGACACGCAACAGCCAGCCCACCATGGTCAGATGGTCGGGTTGAAGAAGGCTCTCTCCTCTGCTCCCGTGCTCCACTCACCGGACTTCTCGGCACCGTTCCTGGTCCAGACCGATGCATCGGACACAGGACTGGGGGCTGTGTTGTCCCAGGTCGTTGCGGGTGAGGAACACCCCACATTTTTCCTTAGTTGGAAATTGGTGCCCCGTGAGGCCTCATACTCCACGTTGGAAAAGGAGTGTTTGGCCATCAAGTGGCCATCATGAGTCCATGAGGTATTATTTGCTGGGATGCCAGTTTGTGTTAATAACTGATCACGCTCCTTTGACTTGGATGAAACGGAACAAAGATGTTAACCCCCGAATTATGCGATGGTTCTTGAGTCTCCAGGCATTCCACTTCCAGGTGGTGCACCGCTCCAGTTCCCAGCATGGGAACGCTGATGCCCTCTCCCGCCTGCACTCTTTCTATTCTTCTGCTTTGCCCGCGGGGCCGGCGCTGGGGTGGAGGTATGTAACGAGTGCCTGCCCTAATGCTCTCTTTTGCCATAGACAGGACCATGGACAGCCCGGTGGCTGATCATTTAAACTCACCCTGTGGTTTCTTCCTTGTCTTAGAAGTTGGGGGGTGGATGGAAAGACAAGGAGGGTGGCTAGAGGAGCAAAGAACGGACAAAGTAACTGTTGGACATAAAGGAATATTCAACCTAAATCAAAAGAGACCATGTGTAATTTGTAACTGAATATGCAAAACTGCTGTTGAATACGCAAATTGGTGATGAAGTGACGCTGGTGATTAAATGTGCATAATTAAAAATGTGTGACGAAAAGACGGGATCCCGTGTGAACAATGGATGTTTCAGAAACAATTCTCACTGAAAGCATCAGCACATAGGTGCCAAAGAAGCCACTGAGGATGATGAAGCTATTTGTCAAATTCAGGAAATGATATAACCCAGATTAAATGGAAATCTCTTGACTATAGAGTGCAACATGTTAAGTTCATTATTAGACTACTTCTGTTATTTTATAACCTTTCTGTCCATGATCCCAGTTTATGAAACACTCAATCTACCCCTCTACCCCTCTCCCCCCCTCCTCACATGATGAGTTGTGCATTGTCATGGCGCAGTCGTGGCAGCAGCTCATGAGTTCTCCACTCCAAGAAGCGATTGAGTGTGTCCGTGGGGTTCTTGTCCACGAGGATCTTGTCTTTGTCGCTCCAGATCTCCATACCCAGCAGAGCTACACGGACATTTAGGGGCCTGTAGAACTAAATCAAAGTGAAGAAAAAAAATATCTCAATCCAAATTATGTATAATTCAGATTTATTTATTTTTATTATTAGCGTTTTACCCATTGAACAAACATAGAACATAAAGTTTAGAAAAGAGAGGGGGGAAGGCACGATGCCATGGCTCCCCGCTCGGGACTCGAACCCACAGCTCGGGCACTCAGAGCTTCGATACTGTGTCACACCTGCTAAGCCAATCAGGTAGATATATTGATGTAGGCAGCTTAACACTGTACTTAGAACATAAGAACATAAGAAAGTTTACAAACGAGAGGAGACCATTCGTTCCATCATCCTCATTTAGTGTCCATTAATAACTAAGTAATCCAAGGATCCTATCCAGTCTATTTTTGAATGTTCCCAAATGTTCAGCTTCAACCACATCGCTGGGGAGTTTGTTCCAGACTGTGACAACTCTGTGTGTGAAGAAGTGTCTCCTGTTTTCTCTCTGTGTGAAGTTCATTTGTGGGCTGACACCTGGCAGATGAATTGCAACAATAAAAACTTTAATTAAACTATTGGAGGAAAATAACTAGAAGTAGTAACACATGAGAAAGACCTAGAAGTCTATGTGGACTCCACATTTTCCCCATCCAAACAATGTGGGGAAGCAATAAAAATGGTATATTGTCAAAAAGTGTAGAATTTAAAACAAGGGAAGTAATGCTGTAAGACTGTACTAGTTAGACCTCATCTGGAATACTGTGTACAGTTCTGGGTACCGCACTTCAAGAAATAAATCGCTGCTCTACAGGCAGTTCAGAGGAGAGAAACCAGACTGAGGGAACTTAACATTTTCACCCTGGAACAGAGAAGACTATATGGGGACTTGTTTAAAATCTTCAAAATCATGAAAGGCATTGACCAGATCAAACCATAGGTGTTTTTCCAGATCAGCAGGGACACGAATGGAAATTGGGCTTCAAGGCATTCAAGACAGAATACAGGTGACACTTCTTCACACAGAGAGTAGTCACAATCTGAAACAAACTCCCCAGCGATGTGGTTGAAGCTGAAAATTTGGGAACATTCAAAAATAGACTGGATAGGATCCTCGGATCAGTTATTAATGGATACCAAATGAGCACGATGGATCAAATGGCCTCCTTTCATTTGTAAACTTTCTTATGTTCTGTAAATCATACGACCTTATTGTCACGGTTGCCTCTGGGAAGGACCGCAGAGCTTAGGAGTAAGGACCCAGGTGCAGCGCTCGTACAATGAGCAGACAGGAACCAAGGAGAAATCAAAGACGTGGTCGAGGTCACAGGCTATGGTCGAGATCCAGGTGGTCAAGAGAGAGACAGGACTAGGACAAGGAGTGAGAGAGAGAGACAGAAGGAGCTAGGGAGAACAAGGAACCAGGAGAACAAGGAACCAGGCTTGGTGATGCAGGTGGAGCTGACGACACTTCGCCCAGCGTGAGGGCAGTGAGGGGTTTATAAAGGGGAGCAGAAACTAGGAAGGCAGGAGCAGGACCAATGAGAACAAAGGACAGAAACAGAAGTGCACAAGGGTGTGGAGGAATGTTAATTGACAGCGTGACAAAGGAAAGCAGTGAAGGGAGAAGGAAAAGGCAAGGGAACATTGGTGTCCTCTAGTGGGGATAGAGGGTCAGGGCTTGGGAACTGTGACACTTATTTTGGCAAATATATTGTATATTGCGGTTGTAAGGACAAAGATATCGCAGTCCCTCTTATTTATTTTATCTGGGGTGCCAGGTATAGTCTCCTATACCAAGGGAGAGAAATCATTTTAGGTTTCCTTCCCAACTCATCACAGGGACATATGGGAGGGAGGCTTACCAACCCCCTTCCCAATGCCCTAACTCCAGGGAGGTCCTATGGCCATCCAAAAGGTGTGTCCAGGAAAGAAAGACAAACAGTTTTCCGTAAATAAGAAAAATAAATATGTATTAGGGATGTAACAAATACAAAATTAAATTTACAATTCATCAGAAAATAATGAATAAACAGCCAACACAACAAATAATATTCTGTGTAACATCATATGGTTGCATAGTTCTTATCTCCCCTCTTACAGACTTTATATATTCCTTTCATACATCCTGTATAGGTTTTTTATTAAGCTTAGGCCTAAGCAGTCAAAGTGTGCCTTACAGTGTATTCATGATCAACCAAGCTGAGAAGGCTGGAAAACAAAATCACCTTAATAATCCCACCATCCCGAATACAGAATCAACCACCAGTAGCTAAATAACAATACATTCTAAATAAACCACGCGGAATGAAATCCACAACTATGACGCCGACAGCATATTAGCCTCGCAGCACACCACTGCAAACCAAACCCCCATTCCCCACAGTATATGAACCTCGGGTTAAAGCTTTTCTCCACAGTGACTCATTCGGACAATCCTCCGTTCCCCACTCTTTTGTTATCTTCCTTACAAACAGTAGAGTTCCATACGTCAGTCAGTCAGTCCGAAGTGTAATCATAATAATTGTTTGTTATTTTGCATGTTTTTTGCCTTGAGTCTAAACTCGAGTATTGGATAGATCTCCTCTCACTCTTACTTTTAATATTATCCACCCTGCTTGTCTCTATACTATCTTTGCAAATACATGTTGTCTATTTACATTTTTAACCTATATCTGTATAAAATGGAACAGCCTCAATATTAATTCATGCAGATCAACCTCACCTTTAATCTGAATTCGCATTAGTAAAGTATTGTGGTAACTTGCGCATCAACCCGGTCTTGTTTTCAGAGGATTTGACCGTTGCAGGTTGTACGTGTGGGGGTCACTAGATAAAAGGACTTTATTCAACAATTATTGTTTCTTCTGATATTTAATACCAGATAAAAATGAAAACTCTAGTTTAAAGTCCTAAAACAATCAAAAGTGCTTACTAATAAAACAATAACTGTAATGATAAATTAAAACAATTTGTCCATTGCAATATTTTGGCTGTATCTTATCAGATCAGCATCCTTTCATTTCACCAAACTATTTACAGGTCTTATGTTCTTAATTACTACTAACTTTCTAGCTTCACTCTGACTTTGGCTTAGGACCTTGTATTGGATGTAGACCCAGACCAGACCCTGACTACAAGAGGAAGCTCAATCTGCAAATAATTAATTAACATACATGATATTTTCCAATGCACACCAAAGCCTAATAGAGTGAACAAGAAGAAATATATAGAGCTCCTCAAGCAATTAATCAATTCAATAGTGAAGTAAAACAATTACAAATTAGGATTTACTTTGCAATAGTAACAGTAAATAAAAAAATGCATTTAGACAACCCTTCAGAAAATTCAGTTTGGCGATGTCACAAGGTAGTCTATACATGTTTTCTAGACATTTCAAAGTAATTTGTATCACTGTCATTTAAATGCTTTTGATTTTGAAGAAAGGTAATTCCTTTGATTCTATAAAATTATTACTTTGAATCTTTCAATCTATGTTTTTATCATATTTTCACAGATATTTAAAATAGTATGGTTAAGAACATATGCTATGTTTTTCGCCACAAAAGTAATCTATACTGTATATTGTCCTTTATAAAATCCTGAAATGTCTATTTAAATAGACATCACAAGGGGAACCTTATATTATAATTGTACTGTGCAATCTCTGAAATCTGAAAGTATTCAAGGTCTCACCCAATCCACTTGGTTAGCCAGGTCTAACATCCGATTGATGATGGTTTTATTGTTCTTCTGATAGTTTTGGTACTGTAGAGAAAAAAGGAAACGTCAATTGTCAGTTATTATTTTACTATTATTATTGCACACATCACTATCCATATGCTGATGATTAAAGGGTAAATTCAGATCAATATAACCTATATGTATGTACATTGCTACTTTGACTCTATTTAATCATAATACAATATCAGTATGATCCATAACATCTTTATAATGCCACAATGCTATTATGGCACGTTAGTACATTGATGCAATCTGATAACAAACCATGTAGCTTTTCTTGCATTTCATCATGTAATCTACTGAGATATGCTACAGAATAGTACTGACAAAGCAGTCTGTATAGTTTCTGTATTTCCTCATACCTATAACAAACTGAAGTAAAAGAGCCATTACAATCTTACTTTTATTATACATTTTCTGTAAGTCACCCTGGACAAGGGTCTGCTAAGAAATAAATAATAATAATAATAATAATAATAATAATACAAAATAAATAAATAAATTAATAAATGCGGCAATAAAAGTAAAGTGAAATATGCTTAGCATTTACAGCTCTTATTTTTTTTTTCTGTCTATACCCGACTTTTTTTTTTTAAGATGAAAAATATTAAAATCAGAAAATAAATGTCATTAAATATTTAAGCTGTACAGAATAAATATAATTTAAAGCAAAAATGCTGTTTGTCTGTTCCATATTTTGGAATAGGATGAAGCAGGGAAGGAAAGCAAAATAAAAAAAGGTTGATTGCAAGCAGTATGGCAGTGTCATACAGTGCCTCTCAAAAGTATTCATCCCCTTGGACTTTTCCACATTTCATTGTTTTACAACATGAAATCAGAATGCATTTAATCAGGAGTTTTTGCCAATGATCAACACAGAACATGTCCATAATGTCAAACTGAAAAATATAATCTGTAAATTGTTCTTAATGAATTACAAATATAAAAAACTGAAAATAACAGCTTCATAACTACTGAAATGGCAAAAAAATGCATTAACATTGAAAGACATTTAAAGAAACAAACTGTCTGTTTCTATATGTAAGAACATAAGAAAGTTTAGAAACAAGAGGAGGCGATTCGACCTATCGTGCACATTTGGTGTACATTAATGACTAAGTAATCCAAGGATCCTATCCAGTCTATTTTTGAATGTTCCCACATTTTCAGCTTCATCCACATCACTGGGGAGTTTGTTCCACATTGTGACAACTCTCTGTGTGAAGAAGTGTCTCCTCTTTCCTGTCTTGAATGCCTTGTAGCCCAATTTCCATTTGTGTCCCCGGGTGCGTGTGTCCCTGCTGATCTGGAAAAGCTCCCCTGGTTTGATGTGGTCGATGCCTTTCATGATTTTGAAGACTTTAATCAAGTCCCCATGTACTCTTCATATCAAATCAATGCATGCTCTGTCTCTGGTTAGTTCCCTGACAAATTCAGTTAGAAAGCAGTCGTTTGCCATCTCAACCATTTCTGTTTCTGCTTCTCTAGTCCCAAATTGGCTTTCCCAGACTATGTTTGGGAAATTTAAATCCAGCCACATCCTTGTTACATGCAGTTCTGATTACATTGTACACTGCAACATATTTCTGAATATATTTTGGGTTGTCTGTGTAGCGTAAGGTACACTTATAAATTTCAATTAAAGAAGTGAATTTATAGTATCACCTTATCACAAATCCTGGAATCTTGTAGAACTCAATTTCTGTAATAATTGGACGCAGACACCAATTCCAAAGATATAAATTGTCAAATTTATTCAAAAACAAAGACTAAATGTAGCACTACACTAATTATACAAAAGGGAAAAACTAATTAAAATTCAACTCTAGATCAACAAATCAAAGACAAATCACTTCCGTGACCAAATCAAAGACCATGGGATCGCATATGATAACACACAAATCGTTAAACAAAAACGGTTATAAACACATTGACTACAATACCGGTTAGTAAGACGAAGGTGAGTCTCTCATTAGTATCGTTAGTCAGACATTAAACAACTATGCAGGTTAGTATTTATGTCAGGTAACTTCTCATTATATATTTATCAGTCTCATTTACGTTTAGGTGCCAAGAAAGATCCTATCATTACTTGTTACCACAATTTCCCTTAACTGATTATTATTCAATGATTAGGGATAGGCAGGGCCACCTATAATCTGGTGTCTATTAACTTGTGTCAATTTCAGACTAAACAGTTAAACAGGAATGAGAAGATATTTCTCGGCGTTGATAGATTTTATTTCTAAAATTATCAACAAAACAGTTGAATGCAACACACATTTATTTAAGAAAACTAAATGAAATTACACATTCTAGAGTTATGAATCACGGATTAACATTTCTAATTGATTTTTCAAATGTCATGAATCATGAACTCCAAACTGTTAAACGTATCTGAACTTTGTTGCAGAGAGGCCTCTCTGGCTTCGGGCTCAGATAACAGCACACGGCACGAGGTCCGTGTGGTTTGGAACAAAGGCAGTCCGGTTCGGCTTTGTCCAAGAACTTCCACTCAGTCGATGCACCTGGAAGTTGGGGTTTCGCGAAAGTAGAGTCTTTTCCAAACAGATTTTCCACTGGTTTGAAGGCTCCAAGGTTGTGCACAAAATCTTCTTTGTAAGCAGGGTTCCACCGTAGTTACTTGAAGACAAAGTCTTCGAGGAAAGCAGGGCCCTGTTCGTTCCAAGGGTAAAGTTTCTTAAGACTCAATAGCTATTTAAATGACTGACACTTTCGTATTGTCGACTTTGACCAGCTGTAAAACTCCACTGATCAGGTGGGCACAGGCGGGCATGCGCAGTCTGTAAAGTTCTTTATTTAATAAAGTCCTTTAAAAGAATTCTTCGTACGGCTCAATCTCCTTCTCCCAGTTTAACTCTTCTGTTGCCGGCAAAGACTTAGTTGGTTTCCGGTTCCATTTCTGGCGATAGAGCTACAGGTTGAGCTGTGGCAGCGAGTTACTGGTTCAGGTGAGAGAGAGAGAGAGAGAGAGAGAGAGAGAGATGCCGTGCACTACCCTTTATACGCCTGTCAGATCATAGATGATTGGTTCTTGAGTTTGCGGGGTTGGATTTCTGGTTCCGGTTCGGGCAACAGAGCTACAGGTTGAGCTGTGGCAGCGAGTTTCTGGTTCAGGTGAGAGAGAGAGAGAAAGAGACTGTGCGCTGTTCTTTATAGTCTGTCAGATCAATAGGTGATTGGTTCTTGAGTTTTTGAGATTGGATTTCGGTTTCAGCGCCCAGTGTCCTATTGGAGGGGGGCTTGATTTATGACTGATGTCAATCCATGCCATCTTTTGGAAATGCCGGTTGGCCCGGGTTCATAGCTCTATGTCGGGATTTCGGCTCTCGTCCACTTCAAAGAGTTTTTTTATTACCTACAGGCCCCATTCTCCAGACATCTCATAGCAGGATTCCAAACTATTTGGCCTATTCTCGGTGCCATCCTCCCCAAAACTGTCATTTTGATGTAAACCAGTTCCAAGCTGATGAGTTAAGGAAATCTGATAACTTTGGGGGGGAGAGGTCTTCTTTAGATCAGTGCTTCAGCTCAGAGCTAAAATGCTCTTATCAAAATACACCCAACATAACGCTACATCTGTAACACACTCATACCACTAATCCATCAGATCTTTTATTCAAAAATGAAAAGCAGTGAACCGGCGACAGGGTCATGGGCGGCCAAGGCTCACTGAGGCACATGGGGAGCGAAGGCTAGCCCGTGTGGTCCAATCCAACAGGCTGTAGCTCAAATTGCTGAAAAAGTTAATGCTGGTTCTGATAGAAAGGTGTCAGAACACACAAGTGCATCACTGTTTGTTGCGTATGGGGCTGCGTAGCCAAAGACCAGTCAGAGTGCCCATGCTGACCCCTGTCCACTGCCGAAAGCGCCTACAATGGGCACGTGAGAATCAGAACTGGACCACGGACCAATGGAAGAAGGTGGCCTGGTCTGATGAATCACAAGTACAAGGTGTTGACTTGGCCTCCAAATTCCCCAGATCTCAATCCAATCGAGCATCTGTGGGATGTGCTGGACAAACAAGTCCGATCCATGGAGGCCCCACCTCGCAACTTACAGGAATTAAAGGATCTGCTGCTAACGTCTTGGTGCCACAGCAGACCTTCAGAGGTCTAGTGGAGTCCATGCCTCGACGGGTCAGGGCTGTTTTGGTGGCAAAAGGGGAACCTACACATTATTAGGCAGATGGTCATAATGTTATGGGTGATCGGTGTACTTATCCATCATGCAAATACCATCAGGGAGGCATCTGATTGACCCCAAATTTATTCTGCAGCATGACAACGACCCCAAACATACAGTGAAAGTCATTAACAACTATCTTCAATGTAAAGAAGAACAAGAAGTCCTGGAAGTGATGGTATGGCCCCCACAGAGCCCTGGTCTTAACATCATCGAGTCTGTCTGGGATTACATGAAGAGAGAGAAGCAACTGAGGCTGCCTAAATCCACAGAAGAACTGTGGTTAATTCTCCAAGATGTTTGGGCTAACCTACCTGCCGAGTTCCTTCAAAAACTGTGTGCAAGTGTACCTAGAAGAATTGATGCTGTTTTGAAGGCAAGATTTATCTTCTATTCACTCACTTTGCATTTAGTTAATTGATAAATATAATCTATTAACATGTCAATTTTTGAAAGCATTCTTACTTTACAGCATTTTTCCCACCTGCCTAAAACTTTTGCACAGTACTGTATTGTAGAGTAGGTACACTTATACATTTCAGTTAAAGAAGTGAATTTAAGTATCACCTTATCAAGAATCATAGAATCTTGTAAAACTCAATTTCTGCAATAATTGGACGCAGACACCAATTCCAAAGATATAAATTCTCAAATTTATTAAAAACAAAGATAAAATGTAACACTACACTAGTTATACAAAAAAGGAAAAACTAATTAAAATTCACTCAAGATCAACAAATCAAAGACAAATCACTTCCGTGACCAAATCAAAGAACGTGGAATCGCATATGATAACACACAAAACGTTACACAAAATTACAAACACATTGACTACAATACTGATTAGTAAGACGAAGGCGAGTCTCTCATTAGTATTGTTAGTCGGACATTAAATAACTAATGCAGGTTAGTATTTATGTCAAATAACTTCTCGTTATATATATCAGTCTCATTTACATTTGGGTGACGAGAAAGATTCTATCATTTCTTGTTACCACAATTCTCCCTAATTGATTACTGTTCAATGATTAAGGATAGGCAGGGCCACCTATAATCTAGTGTCTATTAACCTGTACATTTCAGACTAAACAGTTAAACAGGAATGAGAAGATATTTCTCAGCACTGACAGATTTTATTTCTAAAATTGTCAAACAAAACAGTTTAATGCAGCACTCATTTATATTTAAGAAAATATTAAATTATATTACACATTCTAAAGTTTATGACTCACAGAATAACATTTCTAATTGATTTCTCAAATGTCATGAATAATAAACTCCAAACTGTTAAACTTATCTGAACTTTGTCGCAGAGAGGCCTCTCTGTCTTCGGGCTCAAATAAAACCCACGGCACGAGGTCCGTGTGGTTTGGAACAAAGGCAGTCCGGTTCTTCTTTGTCCAATAACTTCCATTTCAGTCGATGCACCTGGAAGTTGGGGTTTCGCGAAAGTAGAGTCTTTTCTAAACAGATTTTCCACTGGTTTGAAGGCTCCAAGGTTGTGCACAGGATCTTCTTTATAAGCAGGGTTTTCCACCGTAGTTACTTGAAGACAAAGTGTTTGAGGAAAGCAGGGCCCTGTTCATTTCCAAGGGTCAAGTTTCTTAAGCCTCAATAGCTATTTAAATGACTGGACACTTTCGTATTGCACTCGACTTTTGTCCAGCTGTAAAACTCCACTGATCAGATGGGTACAGACAGGCAGGCGCAGTTTCTAAAGTTCTTTACTTAATAAAGTTATTTAAAGAATTCTTCGTACGGCTCAATCTCCTTCTCCCAGTTCAACTCTTCTGTTGCCGGCAAAGACTTAGTTTGTTTCCGGTTCCATTTCTGGCGATAGAGCTACAGGTTGAGCTGTGGCAGCGAGTTACTGGTTCAGGTGAGAGAGAGAGAGAGAGAGAGAGAGAGATGCCGTGCACTACCCTTTATACGCCTGTCAGATCATAGATGATTGGTTCTTGAGTTTGCGGGGTTGGATTCGGGTGCCAACTCCCAGTCTCCTATTGGAGGAGGCTTGATGTATGCCTGATGTCAATCCATACTATCTTTTGGAAATGCCGGTTTGCCTGGGTTCGTAGCTCTGTTTCGGGATTTCGGCCCATTCTCTGTGCCTTCCTCCCAAGACTGCCACTTTGATGTAGAACAGTTCATGGGCCGATGAGCTCAGGAAATCTGATAACTTTGGGGGAGAGGTCTTCTTTAGATCAGAGCTCCAGCTAAGGGCTCTGAATGCTCTTATCAAAATACACCCCCCCTTAACGCTACAGTATATTATAAAAAAAACACCTACATGAGAAGTATCATCTGGAATCGAAATTACAATGCCCAGCTCTCACTCAGCAGTGTTTCTTAACTACCAAGCCAGCAAAGATACCAGCTTTAATGTGAAACACATTTTAAGTTGCCTATTAATTCAAACAACTGTCATAATTAGTTGTATATGATTGAACTATTGGAATTAGTTTCAAAATACATTTATAAATTGAGAAATTCATTAAATTATAATATTTTTCAAATTGTTTATGTTGGCACATATTGTCCTCCATATTCACAGGTCATTTAGTCATGTAATAATTGAGTCTCATAATACTTGTACTGCCATGCCAGAGACTGAGTTTACATTGTGCTGTTGCTTTGAGATTGCTTGCTTGGGCTATGACTCTGAGTTTGTTTGCTTGTGTTTTGGGTTTGAGTTTGCTTGCTCGTGCTGTGGCTCTGAGTTTGCTGTGGATATGAGTTGGTTTGTGCTGTACTTTTTGTTTTTGTTTTGCACTTCATGGCCACTGTATATATTAACAATATCATGGTACTTCACAAAAACAAGGATTGAAATATAACCAGTGTTGGCCTGACTATGGACCACCTCTCCTGATAATCCTACAAAGTTCCTTAGACCATTTTCTCTCAAACTGTGCCCAAAGTCTAGCCCCTGTGTGTTCTACAATGCAGAACAGCAGGCACATTGTAACACAGAGAAGGGTATTGTACTACTGTACTTTGGGATTATTCTAAGTCAGGGGTCAGGAACCTTTTTACTTAGAAGAGCCAAACAAACAAGCTAGCTAGCTTTATTAATCTGAAGCTAGTAAAGATAAAACATGTTTGATTTTATTTTTAAATAACCCTTAATGTGTCCCCCCCATTTTCCACTTAAAATCTCATAAACCATCATCCTATGGAATGTGTTTGTGAAAATAGCATTTCAATAAAGTTTTCTCAATGAGGTGAAATTTCAAGGCCTCGTGTCAGTGAACACCACAGACACAGGTAAGGACTGCTAAACTAAAATGTTAAACTTAGAAGTGCCTCTTGGCACACTGTTGTAGCGCATAACCAACACCCAAGGAAAAAAATGAAACAAATATTAAAGGAGTATGAACATATTTGACCAAAAACGGACTATTTCTAAATGCTTATTTAGATTTGTACAAGAACAAAAATGTCTGCCACGTCTTAAAATGGAATTTCTCATAACCAACACTTTTCAGGACATAGAAAACATGTTGGTTATGATAAGTTGGTGTCAGTTAGTATTTTATAGTGTATTTTATTGAAATTCTTAGTTCAGTTGTTTGATATTTAATGTTTTTGTTTGTGTGTGGTTTCTAAAGCCAGTTTTAATGTCCATTATAATAATGGGCCAAGTAAAATTTAGCTGTAAAATCTGAAAATTATAATATAAATACAGCTCTGAAAAAAATTAAAAGACTACTGCAATTTTTTCTTAAATCAGCTTCTCTACATGTATGGCAGCCATTCCATTCCATTCATATATTTATTTGGAATTTGGGAGAAATGTTTTCAAACACATACAGTGAGGGAAAAAAGTATTTGATCCCCTGCTGATTTTGTACGTTTGCCCACTGACAAAGAAATTATCAGTCTATAATTTTAATGGTAGGTGTATTTTAACAGTGAGAGACAGAATAACAACAAAAAAATGCAATGCAAAAAAGTTATAAATTGATTTGCATGTTAATGAGTGAAATAAGTATTTGATCCCCTATCAATCAGCAAGGTTTCTGGCTCCCAGGTGTCTTTTATACAGGTAACGAGCTGAGATTAGGAGCACTCTCTTAAAGGGAGTGCTCCTAATCTCAGCTCGTTACCTGTATAAAAGACACCTGTCCACAGAAGCAATCAATCAATCAGATTCCAAACTCTCCACCATAGCCAAGACCAAAGAGCTGGCCAAGGATGTCAGGGACAAGATTGTAGACCTACACAAGGCTGGAATGGGCTACAAGACCATCGCCAAGCAGCTTGGTGAGAAGGTGACAACAGTTGGTGCGATGATTCGCAAATGGAAGAAACACAAAATAACTGTCAGTCTCCCTCGGTCTGGGGCTCCATGCAAGATCTCACCTCGTGGAGTTTCAATGATCATGAGAACGGTGAGGAATCAGCCCAGAACTACACGGGAGGATCTTGTTAATGATCTCAAGGCAGCTGGGACCATAGTCACCAAGAAAACAATTGGTAACACAATATGCCGTGAAGGACAGATATCCTGCAGCGCCCGCAAGATCCCCCTGCTCAATAAAGCACATGTTCATTGGCAAACTTCAGACGGGCCTGTACATCTGAATGATTCAGAGGAGAACTGGGTGAAAGTGTTGTGGTCAGATGAGACCAAAATCGAGCTCTTTGGCATCAATTCACCTCGCCGTGTTTGGAGGAGGAATTACCCCAAGAACACCATCCCCACCGTCAAACATGGAGGTGGAAACATAATGCTTTGGGGGTGTTTTTCTGCTAAGGGGACAGGACAACTGCACCGCATCAAAGGGACGATGGACAGGGCCATGTATTGTCAAAACTTGGGTGAGAACCTCCTTCCCTCAGCCAGGGCATTGAAAATGGGTCGTGGATGGGTATTCCAGCATGACAATGACCCAAAACACACAGCCAAGGCAACAAAGGAGTGGCTCAAGAAGAAGCACATTAAGGTCCTGGAGTGGCCTAGCCAGTCTCCAGACCTTAATCCCATAGGAAATATGTGGAGGGAGCTGAAGGTTCGAGTTGCCAAATGTCAGCCTTGAAACCTTAAATGACTTGGAGAGGATCTGCAAAGAGGAGTGGGACAAAATCCCTCCTGAGATGTGTGCAAACCTGGTGGCCAACTACAAGAAACGTCTGACCTCTGTGATTGCCAACAAGGGTTTTGCCACCAAGTACTAAGTCGAAGGGGTCAAATACTTATTTCCCTCATTAACATGCAAATCAATTTATAACTTTTTTGAAATGCGTTTTTCTGGGGTTTTTTTCTCTCACTGTTAAAATACATCTACCATTAAAATTATAGACTGATAATTTCTTTGTCAGTGGGCAAACGTACAAAATCAGCAGGGGATCAAATACTTTTTTCCCTCACTGTACCTATAAATAGTAAAACCAGAAAAACTGATAATTTTGCAGAGGTCTCTTAATTTTTTCCAGAGCTGTATATATAAAAATAGATGTACATTATAGAGAATAAAGAGAACCATTCCAGAAATAAGTTGTGTAACACTTTCATGCAGCAATCAGATTTAATTGTATTTTATAATAAGTGTCGGTTATGAAATTCTACGGAGGGATTTGGTAAACTTTAGAACAAAAATCGATAAATTAAAAGAAATGAATGTGCCAATATTTGAATGCCGAATTTTAAAGCGCCCTAAACATGAAAACTTTTTAACGTTTTGTTTTCAGCCCAATGTACATAGTTACTTGAAAATTGCCAAGCTATGTTCATGCAGGTTGGTTTTGATGTGAGAAAGACTGCTCACGTTTATGTTGAGCCAAACATTATCAGCTCGGTCACACTGACACGATGCATTGTGCTGAAAGTGGCTGGAAGTTAAATTTGACATGGAGATGAAGCAAGCGGCTAAGTCTTCAAATTAATATTCAGCTCTCTGAAATGTAGGCTGACTTACCGCCATCAGTCATATTAAAATGCAAGTCTCTTAGCTAACTATTTTGAACATACTATATTTACACAATCATAATTATACATCAATCAAGTATGCTAATCATTTAAAAATGTAATTATGTTAGAGGATGTATTTTCAGTCAACATTTGAAAATTTGGGAGCCATATAAAATCCTGAAGAGCCATATGTTCCCGATCCCTGTTTTAAGCTATATAATATGAATTCCAGACCAAATCTTTTGCTTTTCTAAAGAAAAAAGTTGCAGAAACAGTTTTGCAGTAATTTGTACTGAGCTTTGAACTGCCTACAATGAAATGCCTTAAAATATGCCATGAATTATGTCTCAATCTGTTGAGAATTAAGAATGTATGTACAATGGCATTAGAAATATTACCCTTTAAAATTATATATTTGCTTTTTCAATCACAGATACAATAACTGCACATTAAACAAAAAACATTACAAAAACTATTACCTCTTTATGATCAACCACCAGCACCAGCTCAATATACTTGATCTCTGAGAGGATGTCTCTCTTCCACTGGAATAGCAAAGACAGGGAGAGAAACAAGATTATCCAGCAATTCTCAAACCAAGGTCATGGGAACAAGGACAGGATTTCACCTACTGTGCAACATTTTGCACTTTCATTCCATTTAATGTATTTCTGCACTTACCAACATGACATCCTAAATTAAATAACTGTGAATCTGTTGGCTTCTGCAGCATTGCATGTAGTACTTTATTATGAAGGTCAGCACTAAAAAAATAGCATTGTGATTTCTGATGTAAACCCTTTCACACATTAGTTGTTGCAATTGAGAGTCTGTTGTTCAATCTAAGAAACATTTTCAAACGTGAATAAAACTAAATGACACGTGAACTTATACCACAGTGAAACTATAAAGGTTCGAAAATCTGTATTGCAATATGTACGTTTTTTCTTGCGTACAATATCAGGGAATATGTTCCGAGCTGCTTTAGTAATTGTCTTGTTAGATAGCAATGCAAAACCTATTAAAAGTGTACACCAACTGAAAGGTACAGTAGCAAAAAAAACATTTCGTATATACTACTTACAATTACTCAGATTTTAAAAACGTAGTGATATACATGGAGAAACAGCATTTTTCATGGGAAAGACAGGAAAATACAACAGTTTTTATTTACATCAGTAATTGGAAGCTCTATTGAAATAAATTCAAGGTCCTGTTACCCTCATTAATTGGCAATACAGATCTCTGCTCAACACTACAGCTTCCTCACTCCCTGTCCTCTCACCCTGTGTTGCTGTGGCAAAACATCAATGTGTGGAATTTCAGAATGGGTAACCCCACAGCCCCCATATTCAAATTCCAGCTCTGAGGTAGGATACATCACATGGAGACCCTTTTCTTTGTCACCCATCTTCTCCTCAGGCTCCAGCACGTAGCTCTGGTTGGCACTGACAACAATTACTCCCCTTGGTGAGAAAAAGATGGGTTAAATCTGCTGTATGCCAGGTCAAATACACACATATATTCTTAATTTTCAATTACAAAAAAAAATATTATTAATAATATTTAGTTAGGCCTACCTATCTTAAAATTCTCTTTATAACCAATTAAACATTTTAAATGTTATATGTATGTATATGTGTGTATCTATATATATATATATATATATATATATATAAATAATGTGTATTTATATATATTTTTTGGATGAATAAGAAATATTGGTCAGTTATTACCATGAAAAGTTGTTTTGCAAAATAATGACTAATTGCTTGACTGATTTATTGATTTACTCACCGCAGTCCACTGCAGGTGCTGAGTGCAACTCGTGACTGGGGAAATCCTCGGACTGTGCCATGATAGTAACAGTGTATCTGTGGGAAAGCACTGAGTCACATTCAAAATAAGAAAAGGATTTTCATACATGATTAATATCTTATATAAGGCCTATTAGTACTTATTTGCCTTGTGTTTGCAAGGATCAATAATAACATGATATGATAAGACATACTTTGATTTTCAAAAAGCTTTTGATAAGGTTCCATACCAAAGACTGATCCTCAAATTGGAAGCTGCATGCATTCAGGGTAATGTAAGTAGATGGATTATGAACTGGTTGATGTATAGGAAACAGAGGGTGTCGATTAGAGGAGTTGCTTGTAACTGGAGTGAGGTTGTTAGTGAGTTCCACAGGGATCAGTACTAGGGCCTTTGCTTTTTCTAATCTATATTAATGATCTGGACTCAGGAATAGTTAGCAAACTTGACAAATCTGCAGATTATATTAAAATAGGTGGCTCAGCAGATACAATCTCGGCAGCACAGGTTATTCAAAGGGACTTAGATAATATTCAGTTGTGGGCTGACACCTGGCAGATGAAATTCAATGTGGACAAGTGCAAGGTGTTACATGCAGTTAACCAAAATGTCCACTATAATTACACTATGGGAGGAATAGAACTAGATGAAGTATCGCATGAGAAAGACCTAGAAGTCTATGTGGACTCCTCACTTTCTCCATCCAAACAATGTGGTGAAGCAATAAAAAAGGCAAACAGAATGTTAGGGTATATTGTCAAAAGTGTAGAATTGAGAACAAGGGCAGTAATGTTCAGACTGTACAATGCACTAGTTAGACCTCATCTGGATACTGTGTTCAGTTCTGGGCTCCACACTTCAAGAAAGATATCGCTGCTCTAGAGGCAGTTCAGAGGAGAGCAACCAGACTAATTCCAGGTCTGAAGGGAAAGTCCTACTCGGAGAGACTGAGGGAACTGAACCTTTTCACCCTGGAACAGAGGAGACTATGTGGGAACTTGATTCAAGTCTTCAAAATCATGAAAGGCATCGACCACATCAAACCAGAGGAGCTTTTCCAGATCAGCAGGGACACCTGCCCTTAGTTATTAATGGACACCAAATGAGCATCATGGGTCAACTGGCCTCCTCTCGTTTGTAAACTTTCTTATGTTCTTATCTCCACTCTTGCCTGTTCTCATATATTTAACTCTATTGAAAGTTCTATGATCTCTGGAGTATTGGATGGACATCCACCATTTGTTCTTATTCAGGTGCCATATTAATTGGTCTGAGGGGTAGATTTGAAAAGATTAGTTAGACTACCTAATAAATTGTATTAATATAACCACACAATTTGCAAAAAGGAAATAAATATCAAATTATGTTGAAATCACAAACACCCAAATCAAATACAATTGGGGAAATGTTGATGTCATGCAAGAAAGTGCACAAGAAACAGTTGCATAACTTCTGTAATTTGTATAATACCCCATTTCCACTGGCCACGTTTAGGAGCACCTTCACATGGCCAGGCTGTAACTGTACACCTAAACTTTGCTTGCAGCGTTTCCACTCATTGTCGTGAGGTACAGCTGCCCTAGGAAGTGACTGTGAGACACCAAAGGTCAAAAGGCACTCTCGGACATTCGGTATTATGGGATTTAGTGTTTAAAACTGGAGCCTGAAATACCTTAAACATTAAAGTGCAATAAACTTTGGACTGAAAAGTTTTTACGATATCTAACACAGTCTTATACCAGATATTCTTAAGTAGAAACTGGGACATATTACGGGATATATTACTTGGCTGACTTGACTTCAATAGGAAGGTTGTTACACCACTCAAGCCTGATTTATACTTCTGCATCTGCGTCTCTGCGTACATGCGTGGGTGTCGTATACAGACATTCAGATAGGGGTAGTATTGCATTTACACATCACAATGTAAAGACAACAAAACCCATTTTCTATGGTGCACCTAGGGTTGTATCGATGTAAATCAACACATACTGTTAATGACATGTTACAGAAACTACACACACTCACACAAATTGCCATATTGCATCCTGTATCCTACATTGTCTTGCTACAGTTGGCTAGTGACTTAACACTAGAATCAACACAGCCACATTTTCAATTCAAAAGTAAAGATCTCTGCGTATGTGAATTTCTCCCGTATATCCATTCTTATGTTACTAAATATTTGAAATAAATACATATATGGTGTTTCAGCTGTAAACTCCTCAAATTTAAGCTATAGATACTTAGTTCTCCAAATACCGACCTGCATTTTATGCAGGCTATACTGAATATTATATAGCCCACAATCTGGTCTTTGCAATACAATTAGTAATTTTGAAAGATTTATAATCATGTTGATTGGTGATTTTCTACACACCATATATTCATTATTATCATTATGTGTTGTATTAGATTTGCCTGTATTGCCTGTCCTGATCGGCTCAGCAAGCTTCTAATTTTCCTTTGGAATTCAATCTTGATCTCTGGGTCAACGCCTTGATTGGTCACCTGTTTGATCATGAATGCTAATTCTTTTGTATTAGGTTTTGGGCTGGCGAATACAAAATACTCATAAATACTGACAAAATACTCATTATGTGCATAAAATTATGAATGACACAAACGGCGCCACATAGTTTTAGGAGACCTCTGCACATGTCCAGGCCAGTACAGTCTGTTAGTGTGACAAATGTGTTTCGTGGATGAGGAGATGCATTTTAAATACTTAATAATTGTTTTGACCTGCTGCAGCGCCTACAGACATACATTGTACACCAGTCGACTCAGCACTGAGTGATTGTCCAAGGCTCTTAGAATCTCCCTACTCAAACAATCAGCACTTGCTTGATGCACAGGACCACAGAGACACGCAATGCACTGTTGAGATTTCAGAGGAGTGCGCATTGGTACACTATGCATACGCGTATCTACACAGAAGTATAAATTGGGCTTTAGGGGCCAGGGATGAAAAGGAGCGGGCTCTGGAGGAAGGTGACTGGAGAGTAACTCCTCTCCACTCCCCTTCCTCCTTTTCATCCCTGGCCCCTAAGTGGTGGAACGACCTTCCCATTGATGCCAAGACAGCCAAGTCCCTGACCTCCTTCTGGCGATTACTCAAGATGCACCTTTTCAGACTGTACTTAGTAGTTTATTCTCCTGTTAAATTGCACTCATATTTCTTGCTTCGCATTACCACTACTCATATTGTTCATTTGCTTACCCCTATACCCCCTTTCCCTTAGCTCTTAACTATGACTTCACATACTGTCTGCACTTATTAGTTTTTACAATCTAGGATGTTAGACTTATATTGTTACTGTATATTTGCTATACACTTGTGTAAACTGGAATTTGTAAAATACATTATGCTTTGAAATGTACTGTATTATTGCACTTTGTATTGCTCTTATATTATACAACTGTGTATTTACACAAAAAAATTGAATGCATTTTGTCACGGTACACAGTATTGCAGTCCGATGCAGTCCTTTCTGGTGCTCTGAGCAATTGATCCTGTATGGCATTTTCCATCGTACATTAATAACTGATCAAATGTAATCGTCTTCCAAAGGTAAACACACATATTCCTTCTTGTGAAAAGTTTCTACCGCATCTCTTGCACCGAGAGCGGCCACCATTACTGTAGTTACAATTTTAAAAATGCAGTGGTGTTGCGTCTGGCTGCGTAAGATACTTAACAGTAAATGCCCCAGACCAGTCTGGGACTCCTGAAACTAGGCGGGATTAGTATGAGACATCCCATATTCCATAATATGTTCATATCCTACTTTCACAAATTTAGAATTTAGTGAAGGATGGAAACTTACCACAGAACTTTCCTTTTCTAACATGCGTGTTCCATTTGGTAGGTAGTAGTAGATATTAGGGGATCTGGTGAGAAGATGCCTGTAGGCAAAAGAAAGAGAAAAAGAGGAGGGAAGAAACCCACAGTCAATAAGGACTTCCATTCACCTTATGGCAAAAATAGTTTATAATAAGCATTGTAATATATATTAAGCTTTTATTGAACTCTGGAGTTTTTTTTTTAACATGCAACTGCAGCTGTAGATCACATGAAAGTACCGTAAAACTTCCAATACTCGCCGGGTCTCAAATAGCAGCCGGTCTCCAATAGTTGCGGGTTGATTTGCATAATCATGTAAACAAAAGCCGGTCTCTAATAAACGTCGGGTTACGCATCTTTCTTGTAAATATATATACCGTATATTATTTTTTTTTAAACACCATCACATGTGTTCACTATAGCTGTATATTTGTATTGCTGTTAATTGTAGTGATTGAACAAACTGTCAATTGCGACATAAACAATGCATAATAAGTATAACGTTGATGGTTTGGTTTAAAGCGTATTTCCACAGTTGTGTTGAAGTGCTTTTTGTTTATTTAGCAAGAGTTCAAAGTAAATTGAATCTTAGACTGTTAACAGAATTACCGGTATCTTGTTTTCTTGTATCTAGTTCACTATACATTGAATGTGATTTGTTTGCATCTTTGGAAAGCAAATTATTAAAAAATAATAATAATTAATAATAATAATAATAATAATAATAATAATAATAATAATAATAATAATAGCTTGGCCTATCAGCCTACTTCTAAAATGCAATGTTTCCACGCTCTTCTTACCCTGCATGAATCTGCGATGTCTTTTGATTTATGAATGTTTTATACAATCGCTGGTCTCCAATTGATGCCAGGGCTTCTTGCAGTTATTTGGAATAATCACGGGGGCGTTTATATGACGTTTTACGGTATATGATATGATATCAAAAGCTTTCTGAAAATGTAACTATATGAGTTGCTTCTAAGGCTAAGGTCACACTAAATGTTTTAAGCCCAATTTTTGTACCAATGGTTGTATTGGGGCAGGTTATTTAAAAATACTCTAATACAGGGAAAATAATATTTTAGTATTAGCCCAAATAGCAGACCGAAGGTCTGTGTAAAATATCGATACCTACAATGCGATGATCATACTGTGGGATGTATTTAGCCTGTCACTGTAGCTTGCCTCCAGCTCTCACAGCAGAGAGTACAAGCTATTACCTTATCCTCCCCCAGCCATGTCTTCACCCACATCCTCTTTTCTCTCCACTTTTTGTGTTTGTCCGCATAGACGAACACACAAACAGCAATATCGTTGAGCTTGTGGTAGCATTTTTGTTGCACAGATTTCCGCAGTTCTGAACAGATCTGCAGAAATCCAACAATACCATTCGGGGAGCAGCGCAGATCTGCACAGAACTGCAGACATCTGCACTTCACAAATGTGACCTGTAAATGTCCAGGTCCGTGTTTGTTTACCTTGTCTCTGGATGGATCACATGTGTTTCCACAAGATTTGGAGTTTGGAGGCTCTGTTGGAGCTCCCCACGACAAAGGATTTCAGATCAGTTGTTAAGTGTGTGTGTCCGTGTACTTAAGCAGTCGTGTAGTGTGCACTCCTTCACGACGCAAAATACATACATTCGGTGAAAAATGGTTGTTAAGTGTTTGCTGCCCACCATTCACAAAATCAGGTTGGATCGCTGAAATCGTGTAGTGTGACCATAGCATAACTGGAGTGAGGTTGTTGGAGTGGAGTTCCGCAGAGATCAGTATTAGGGTTTGTGCTTTTTTACAACCTATATTAATCTCTTCACACAGACAGTTGTCACAATCTGGAACAAACACCCCAGCGATGTGGCCGAAGCCAACAATTTGGGAACATTAAAAAATAGACATGGACATGATCCTTGGATCACTTAGTTATTGATGGACACCAAACAAGCATGATGGGTCGAATTGCCTCCTCTCATTTGTAAACTTTATGGTTCTTATGATTCTTCCAGGAAAGAATATAAGCAGAATGTCATATTTCAAGAAGAAAGTTACCAAAAAATACATCCAAGTAATGTTTAACTATTTCATTTTGTATTCATATACAGTAAACAAAGCAAATTTCATAGCAGTAAATAAATAGAATAGAAAAGCTGTGTGGAAAACTCAATAAGTGAAAACTCTTCAGTGGCAGGGCAGTTAGGGTAACTACATATCAGTAATGCTGTCTCATGGTCATAGTCTGTTTTGCTTCAACATTCAACTGAATGTTTTCTCACAGGTGGGCATCATTGGCTGTATGAATCTGTTGTTCATGGCAGAATTGCAGGAAGTAGCCTCTTCTCACTGCCCAACACAAAAATAATTGGTATGAATTTGCCAAATTGAATCTTGGGAACATTTGGGACCATGATTTATGGTAAGATTAAACAAAAAATTATCTTTACAGACATGCTTCTAAGCATTATGTTTTGGCATTGAAGATGAAGATCATGTTAAAAAGAACATCACACATTTCAGTCAAGTATGGAGTTAGATCTGTTTTGCTTCGAGGTTGTTTAACATCTTTTGGTCCTGGTGCACTTGTTAGATAGATTCAAGATTCAAGAATCTACCAGGACATTGTGGCCAACAATAAGATTGAAAAACAGTTCTATCCTTACTGGTTCTTTTCCAGGTCCAGGTGGAGCATCCTACCCCCTACCTCAAGTTCACACTGCAGCAGGTCAGGATGACCATCCTACAGGGAGAAACACATCAATGTTTACAAGAGTGTGATAAAATAGAGGGATATACTATGGCTTAATCAGTGTTACATTTCTAAAAAAAGAATAATAATGATAATAGTCACAAATGAATGCATAAAATAAAATAAAAAATAAGTAATCAACTATGTTCAACCAACAGAATATTGTCATATGTACAGTGCCTGAATAAATAGGAATACAAAAAAAAAAAAACATAACAGAAATATTAATGAATTGGATAATGTGTCCTGCTGAAAAAAAAGTCTAAAAATGTTATAATGTAATCTTATTAGCATTGCACGCAGCACAGACATATTTGTCACAAATAATAACCTTAATTCCAGAAACACGAGGGTCACATTTATTCAAAACCTAGTATGAGGTGGGATTTTTGACCAATACTCCAGGCAGATTTGCTCTAGGTTTTATATACCCTTTGGTTTCCTTTTGTGAACTACCTTCTTGTGTTTGAACCACAAATGTTCAATTGGATTGAGGTCTGGTTATTGCAGTGGCCAGATGAGAACATGTATGTTGTATGCAGTTAACCATTTCTTAGTAGATTTGGAAGTATGCTTTGGATAATTCTCATGCTGCAATAATTCTCATTTATGCAGGTGTCAACGAATGGTAGTTTTTGACATAAGTATTCACCCCCAAGGACTTTTGGATATATTGTAGTGCTACAATCTGGAATGAAAATGAATTTAATTAGATTTTCTGTCACTGATCTAGACAAAGTGTACATAATGTCGAGGTTGGAAAAAATCAATTATCTTCATTTAATTAACTAGTCATGATTGCATAAATATTCACCACCCTTGTTATTACACACTTAAAATAAGCTGTGGTGCAGCCAATTGCCTTCAGAAGTCACATAATTAGTTGAATAGAGACTACCTGTGTGCAATTAAAGTGTCATGTGATTAAATACACCTGTTTCCCCAGAGTATGTCAAAAAGGAGCTTCATGTCCAAGAGAAAGTTCTGGAAAAGTAGCAGTCAGGGTTTGGCTATAAAAAAATCCCAAACATTAAACATCCTCCAGAGCACAGTTAAATCCATTATAAACAACGGAAAGAATTTTGCACAACCACGACTCTGCCTAGCGCATGCCGTCCTCTGAAACTAAGCTACTGGACAAGGAGGTCGGTGGTCAGAGAAGCCATAGAATGGGAGAAACTGTCCATATGTCACCTATTACCCAGGTGCTCCACAAAGCTGAGCTATATAGAAGAGTGGTATGGAGAAAGCCATTGCTGAAAATAATTCACATAAAATCCAGTTTGGATTTTGCCATGTGGAAAACACAGCAAAGATGTGGCAAAAGTTTGTATGGTTGAATGAGGCCAACATTTTTCTTTTTGGCCTAAATGCAAAATGCTATGTGTGGTGCAAAGCCAACACTGCAAATCTCCCTGAGGTACACCATCTCCATCTTATTTTTATTGGCAGGGACTGGGAAAAGTGTGGAGAAATATATTGCTTTAGATAATGGGGTTGGATTAAATCAAATATTGAACCCGCCTTTACTCAGTAGTGGCTGCATTTGTTGTAAGATAATACTTTCTTAGACTTAAAAATGTAACTGATATAATGTACAGGTCTGTTATTAGCAGATGGGTCAAATTTAAAATATAAACAACAAATTATGTTATCATATAAACTAATTATATAACTAGGTTGCTTTTCATTGTGTGTTTTTGTTCTGTTTGGGTACCTACACAAGTTTGTTTTCTTTTCAGTTTGGACAAAACCATATATTGCAATGGAAAATGTTTGGGTGAATTGGTTTGCCACAATTTTGGAAAAGGAGGTAGGTATATCACTGTAATTTATGGGAGTGTCCTGTTCAAATTACATATACAATAAATAATAAATTACACACCCATACATGTGGAATGCATATCCACATACATACATATTTCACCATTGACAAGAAATAATTAAGATAATTATGGTGATATATTATTTTAAGTAGGTGATGCAGTAATGTATGTTTAAACAATCACTGTTTTAAATAAAAAAATTAAATAAATACTTTGTGCCACTTGTACTAGAATAAAAAAGTTACAATGTACCTTGTGAAGGTAAATCACACATTTAACATTATTTACCATGCATTAGCCTATTCATACAAATCAGTCCAGGCAAATCATTCGCAAATGTTGGAAAATATTCACAGCAGATGTTTTCCTCTCTTTGAATGTGGAATTGTTCACATGCACAAACAATCTCCACTGTACATTAATTAATCAATCAATCAATATTTATTTAGTATTGCACCCTTCACAGGGTAGCCCCAGAGCACTTTACTGATTGAATATAAACAAACAAAATAAACAAACAAAAAATAAACCATAATAAATAAAATAATTGATTAGGCATGTAGGAGAGAAAACCTGTTTTTCTTGCACCCATGGACACAGCAACACTTCATGTTGTCTACAGAAACTACAATTACCATTAATGAATAATAACCATGAAAAAAATACACTTGGCTAATATGATAAAATTTGTCTTCTGTTTTTGATGGCTGTGTTATCGCTATCTAGGAAGTTATTACTGCACATCCTTTTCACATCCACCATTATTTATGATGAGTTTAAAAGTTTGATAAAATTGAACTGGAAAAATATGTCATAAATATACTAATCGCAACATGTAAAGAGACATTAAAACATAATTGAAGGAAACACCTTAGTTCTCCTTTTAAAGTTAATAAACAATAAATGCACAAATTATTTTCAAATTAGAAAAAGGTATTTTAGGTTGATGTAATTGTCAAAATAACTTTTTAATTTAAATTAGTTTGATAAGTATAATATGATTTAGTGATTAGTGGTGCTCACCATCAAAACGTTGATTTAAAAACCTCTATAACATTATTTAAATAATTATAAAGCAGTTTTAGACCTCAGAGACAATGTTATAGCACAGTAACTAATAACTACTTCACTTTGAATACTCAGTAAAAGAACAACAATTGAATATGACTGAGGTAAAGATTAAATGGCATGTGACCACATGCAAAAATTCAATCCCCTTCTATGAAAGTTAAAAAAGGTGCTCTCTTTCAATTGTGATAAGGTGTCAACATAAAGTTATAAGGCAGTGGTCTCAAACTCAGTCCCTGGAGGGCCATGTGTATGCTGGTTTTCCTTCCAATAGAGCCCTCAAATAGTTAATTGGTCTAATTGTTTAATTAGCTAGATACATTTAAATGGCTATCCAGACCCCATGATATTTTATAAGCAACTGAACCCTGAATCAAATGCACCTTTAGACCATCAACTGTAAAATACCTCGTAATATATTTTTTTAATTTCAAATTGAATAATTAATTAGACAAATTAAGTAATTGAGGACTCGGTTGGAACTAAAACCAGCCCTCCAGGAATTGAGTTTGAGACCCCTGCTATAAGGCATTAATAATGCAATTTATTATTAGTATCCCTTTAGGATTATTAAGCCTCCACCTCTTAAATTAAAAGACATTAACTTTTTTGTTCAAACTGAAGTTTCTCGTTAGAATTCATGGTGAACGATAAAGCGGAAATGGGAATTCTCCCATGGTTTCTGCAATCTGACCAGTTAACCAAGATGATTCAGCCCTGGAGTCCTTTCAACACCTCTTCCTGGTATTCTCCTCTTGCCCTCCACAGCCTTTAAAGACACTGAGTGAGACTGTGGCTTCCTGCTGTGTTACCGGTGCTGCTTCCTCGCTTTCTCCATGCGCTTGGGGCAGGTCACACTGAACCCTATCAATGCCAGGAATGCAGAGGGCAAATTACATTGTATAACATAGGGATTTTTAACCTCCAAGGCTTTTTGTTTGTTGTTTTATTTTCTGTTCAAAGTGAGTCAGTATGATTTAATTAGTTTCAACATTCAGTGATAAGTATTTTTCCTCCCATCTATGTAGAATGACAGGTGAAGTGAATAACACTGATAATCTCGTTATAATGGCACCTGTCAGTGGGTGGGATACAGTGAGGGAAAAAAGTATTTGATCCCCTGCTGATTTTGTACGTTTGCCCACTGACAAAGAAATTATCAGTCTATAATTTTAATGGTAGGTGTATTTTAACAGTGAGAGACAGAATAACAACAAAAAAATGCAATGCAAAAAAGTTATAAATTGATTTGCATGTTAATGAGTGAAATAAGTATTTGATCCCCTATCAATCAGCAAGGTTTCTGGCTCCCAGGTGTCTTTTATACAGGTAACGAGCTGAGATTAGGAGCACTCTCTTAAAGGGAGTGCTCCTAATCTCAGGTCGTTACCTGTATAAAAGACACCTGTCCACAGAAGCAATCAATCAATCAGATTCCAAACTCTCCACCATAGCCAAGACCAAAGAGCTGGCCAAGGATGTCAGGGACAAGATTGTAGACCTACACAAGGCTGGAATGGGCTACAAGACCATCGCCAAGCAGCTTGGTGAGAAGGTGACAACAGTTGGTGCGATGATTCGCAAATGGAAGAAACACAAAATAACTGTCAGTCTCCCTCGGTCTGGGGCTCCATGCAAGATCTCACCTCGTGGAGTTTCAATGATCATGAGAACGGTGAGGAATCAGCCCAGAACTACACGGGAGGATCTTGTTAATGATCTCAAGGCAGCTGGGACCACAGTCACCAAGAAAACAATTGGTAACACAATATGCCGTGAAGGACAGATATCCTGCAGCGCCCGCAAGATCCCCCTGCTCAATAAAGCACATGTTCATTGGCAAACTTCAGACGGGCCTGTACATCTGAATGATTCAGAGGAGAACTGGGTGAAAGTGTTGTGGTCAGATGAGACCAAAATCGAGCTCTTTGGCATCAATTCACCTCGCCGTGTTTGGAGGAGGAATTACCCCAAGAACACCATCCCCACCGTCAAACATGGAGGTGGAAACATAATGCTTTGGGGGTGTTTTTCTGCTAAGGGCACAGGACAACTGCACCGCATCAAAGGGACGATGGACAGGGCCATGTATTTTCAAAACTTGGGTGAGAACCTCCTTCCCTCAGCCAGGGCATTGAAAATGGGTCGTGGATGGGTATTCCAGCATGACAATGACCCAAAACACACAGCCAAGGCAACAAAGGAGTGGCTCAAGAAGAAGCACATTAAGGTCCTGGAGTGGCCTAGCCAGTCTCCAGACCTTAATCCCATAGGAAATATGTGGAGGGAGCTGAAGGTTCGAGTTGCCAAATGTCAGCCTTGAAACCTTAATGACTTGGAGAGGATCTGCAAAGAGGAGTGGGACAAAATCCCTCCTGAGATGTGTGCAAACCTGGTGGCCAACTACAAGAAACGTCTGACCTCTGTGATTGCCAACAAGGGTTTTGCCACCAAGTACTAAGTCGAAGGGGTCAAATACTTATTTCCCTCATTAACATGCAAATCAATGTATAACTTTTTTGAAATGCGTTTTTCTGGATTTTTTTGTTGTTATTCTGTCTCTCACTGTTAAAATACACCTACCATTAAAATTATAGGCTGATTATTTCTTTGTCAGTGGGCAAACGTACAAAATCAGCAGGGGATCAAATACTTTTTTCCCTCACTGTATATTAGGCAGCAATTTTGTCCTCAAAGTTGATGTGTTAGCAGCAGGAAAAATGGGCAAGCGTAAGGATCTGAGCGACTTTGACAAGGGCCAAATTGTGATGGCTAGACTACTGGGTCAGAGCATCTCCAAAACTGCAGCTCTTGTGGGGTGTTCCCGGTCTGCAGTGGTCAGTACCTATCAAAAGCGGTCCAAGGAAGGAAAAGCGCTGAACCAGAGACAGGGTCATGGGTGGCCAAGGCTCACTGCTGCACGTTGGGGAGCGAAGGCTGGCCCGTGTGTGGTCTGATCCAACAGACAAGCTACTGTAGCTCAAATTGTTGTAAATGCTGGTTCTGATAGAAAGGTGTCAGAACATACAGTGCATTGCAGTTTGTTGCGTATGGGGCTGCGTAGCCGCAGACCAGTCAGGGTGCCCATGCTGACCCCTGTTCACTGCCAAAAACGCCTACAATGGGCACGTGAGCATCAGAACTGGACCACGGAGCAATGGAAGAAGGTGGCCTGGTCTGATGAATCATGAGTTCAAGGTGTTGACTTGGCCTCCAAATTCCCCAGATCTTAATCCAATCGACCATCTGTGGGATGTGCTGGACAAACAAGTCCGATCCATGGAGGCCCCACCTCGCAACTTACAGGACTTAAAGCATCTGCTGCTAACGTCTTGGTGCCAGATACCACAGCACACCTTCAGAGGTCTAGTGGAGTCCATGCCTTGACAGGTCAGGGCTGTTTTGGCAGCAAAAGGGGGACCTACACAATATTAGGCAGGTGGTCTTAATGTTATGGCTGATCAGTGTATGTCCCAAACCTTTTTCTTTCCTATACTTTTCTGTTAGGGAACATTTATGAACTTATACTGTTGTTTTATTATTTTCCCAAAATTACATGTGCAATTTCTAACAAAAAATGTTCAGAAAGTGTACAACTATAGTAAAGGTTCAGAAAAGAGGTGGTTGAAGGTCGACTTTGAGGGGTCGCACCAAACATCCTCGAAGGGCCATATTTGGCTCCCGTGCCGCACTTTGGGAACCCCTGATATAGATAGTCAAACAATTCTTCAACTTTGTGTCTTTGTTATTAACTAGCTAGATGTATTCAAGTATGTGTGATGCAACTGAACTAACTTAAAAAACAACTAAATACTTATGAGAGGCAAACTTTTCCTGAAGGAAACAGTTAAAAAAACAAAATCCTTGGCTTCTTATTTTCTGGGAACAGCTGTAACCATTGAAGAAACTGGCTTATCTAGAGCTGTAGCTGAATGCAGTGTTAATACAGGATAACACCCAGCCCTTGGCACCTTTCCCAGCCCCCCAGCCCTAAATCCTTCCCTCCCTCCCTTTCTCTGTCTTGCTTGCTTGGCAGTGAGGTAATGTTCCAAGGCGTGTGGGTTGATAGATTACACAGGGTGACCTCATTGCATGATGAATAAAGGGAGCGGTCCATTCAAAGTATGAGAGAGAGAGAGAGAGAGAGAGAGGCAAACAGTTGAAGGGGGGTGGGAATCACTGTTCCTTCCATTTAATCTGCAGAGCAAAGATTGTTATATAGAGGGCAGGTCTGTTCTGTTTGTTTTTTAATGACAACCTTTTCTCTCCCTTGTTCAGATTTTATGTTGCTTTTGACAATTTCAGTGTTGCTCTTTGCACTGTGGCTCTGATATTTGTATGCCTTGGTTTGCTGGAGTCATTGTTTTTTCCTAGCCATTACATTTAGACTTTTCCACCATATACTTGTGTGGCTTTTTTACAGTGGCACTAATAAGCATTATTCCTTTCGTACAAACATAACATGTAATTGTTACGTGTTTAATTACACAAATTTAAACTGAACACTGTGGTTTTGCCCCAGTTAACCACTCAAAAGGCATAACAAAGATAAGCAGAACACTCAAATCACAATTCCTTAATGAACAAAACCTCCACTAATTTGATTTACATCTGAAGTTATTCACAGCTTATCCCCTGTATGTTCCCCTCATTTATCAGATATAATAGACATTTTATGAATCATAAATTTAAAACCTGGGTCTGGATCAAATTATTAGTGTGACCTACCCGAAAATAGCAAATAATTAAAACAAAAACTCTACTCGCAGTTTAATTTATTGCAAGAAACCACTCTCTACTGGTTAAAAATAAAAATGATAGGGTGCAAGTTTAAGCACAGTTATTATTATAGTCTAATCTACACTTATATGCCTGATGATACATTGTACACTGAATGTCTGCAATACTAATGTAAAAACCCTCACTGATTCAGAGAAATTATAGATTCTTCTACTATGGAGACACATTTGACAGAAGTATCGAACATAACAATGATTGTAGTATTGGACCATTTTGTTTTTTTAGTATCAAAAAAGTATAGAATTTTCGGTATACTGTGCAACACTACACCCTATGCAGATATTCTAAAGTGACATGTTATAAATAAAACTATTAAAAGAGGCCTTTTCCCAGGAAACAGGTGAAGGATGCAGGTGTTCAGAAACTCATTCATTGCCTTGATACCAAAAATGATATGTAAGCAGAACACCAGTGTAACAAACTTTTTTAAACTTTATTGTTTATTACGAGTTGGCTCAAATACAGGATGCATTTTACATAATTTTCAATAGTAATTGTTTTAGAAGATATTTTTAAGTCAATTTCGGGCATTCTCTCACAACCCTATTTGCATATCAGGCGACCCCAACTTTGAGAATTGATCTGCTTCATCTGCTTAGCATTACCCACTTATTGAATCTTAGGCATCATCCCTAATTTACAACAGCCTCTCAGACATCTTTTCGTAGATTGGACATACACCATCTCAAGCTCAACACTTGATCTCTTTATTCTATTTCTCACCCTCCTCTGATCTTACCATCTTTTTCCATCTCTCCCTTTACCTGTGCCAAAAACCTTAATCCCTATCTCTTACTCTCAACACACCTCTAGCATGACCACCAACGATTTTACCAATCACCTTCTCTTGAACTAATCTAAAAGTAGGTCATAAATCAACAATGTACACTTAAGGATTAGGACAACCATAATATAGCTACCTAACCATCATAGGTGGTGTACTATGTTTTATTATCTTGGACACACTTAATTGCATGGACATTTTTAGAAACAGAAGATTTAAATTTTAGATTATAGCTATAATACACTCCACACAAAAAGCAAAGCCCCTCATTTCACAACAGCCTTTTTATGTAACATAAGAGTCCTTGATTCACTGTAAATCCTATCTTAGACCCACATTGCACTAAGCAGATCAGCCAGACAGTCACATAATCTAATTTTGTGTTGGGAATTGCTATAATCAAGTGGTGCATTCTAGGTTTCTTAAATATCTGCAATAACTTTTGATTGCACTAAAACAACAAATAAAAATACTGTAAATGGCTTGCTGTGGGATTCAAATGAAATCATAAATTTGTGTTGTCTTCTTAATACTGGATTGAATATGTCACAAAAAGTAATAGCCAAGTATGCATTTCGATTTTGACCTCCTGAATTATATTTTGTGAAAGCTTTCAATGAGATAAGAACAAACTGGAAAACAATATTTTAAATATTACTATTTTGGGCTTATCTGTTTACCTTTATAAAACATGCTTCCAGTTTTGAATGTAAAGCTACTGCAGTTGTCACATAGGGCTTGAACACTATGCCTGCTGTATAAAGGTCACTTATACAATATACAGATAATCCTTGAATAATGTGGTTTACGTTCCTGGAAATCACCGTGTTAAGTGAATTTGCATAATTGGAAACACATATTCCCTAGAAACTGATGTAAATGTCCTGGTTATGTTCCCTGCACAATAAACAAATACATTATACCAACACAACGTTAATATAAAACACTGAAGTAGACTATCCGAAATATCCACAAAAACACAAAACACAGACTTCATTGTTTATTTTAAACTAGGGAGAGTTACAACCACTAAAATACAATGTTTCATTCCTGATTGGTGAGTGTGCTTCACTGCCTAAAGACAATTACTCCCAGCCAATCAGATTTAATAGGTTCTGAAAGAGTGGGCTTAGAGCTATCAGTCCAATTTAACACACTAAGGAATCGACTTCCTGCTTTTATCTGCAATATCTTTAGAATCAGTGTTAGGCTTAAGAGAGATGATAACTATACATCACTTTATGATAAAGGCAATATAAAGACATCAAAATATGTCCTGGACATGTTTCTTGGAGATATCATTTGGCAAATGCCAAAACAAACTGCACGCAGATGGCAGTTCTGGAGCATGTGTAGATGGTGCGGTTTGGAGCTCACCCGGTTGAGAGATTTGAATCGCACAGCACAAACACACCTCTGAGCGCTCTGCACCACAGCAGCTCCACCCCGTAGAGTGATTCCAAAACAATCATATGTCAGTGAATGTGTTAACGGTAACATAAAATAAGATTTACTTTCTGTTGTTCGTTTCATCAATACAGTATAAATACATACTAAACAGTATACTGCCTCACCGCAAAATAATTTATCGTCAATACCTATACCTATTTATTTTAATATAAAGCTGTGCTAAAGAACCTTCTTTTAATAGTCTAATAAATTATTATGTTGCCATTTTCTAAAACTGAGTTGCAGACAGTTAAAAAACTACATGTGGCTACTTCTTATTATTCATGATATTGAAAATAAATATAAAACCTATAAAGGGAAAACATTTTTTAAAAGCAATGTGATTGAAATCACTTAAAATGCATGAATAGCATTGACCATCAAGCTGCCTTGGATATCTGATGTCTGGTGCAAAAAATACCTTTTCAATTGTATAGGGTTCACAGGGAGTTATAGGCTACTTCCTTGTACCCAAAAAGCATTAGTGAACCTGTTCATAACAACATGTAACAATTTCTGATCTGAAAGTTTATTAATGTTGTCATGGTTTCCAGTGTTTGCGGTTTCGTAATAGGAGTTTAGGCTTAAGCCTATACAAAATTATGTAGTCCTAACCTACGAAAACGAGACATGGAGAAGTGTATGCATTGATGACGTGTTTAATTATTATTAAAGCAAAACATTGCTTGATCGGTGTTGTCGGCAGTCCAAACCCGAGTCTCCTGCTTTGCTGTAGGCAGCCGAATAAAGAACCCTGTTGTGCAAGTGCACTGCAAACATACAAGCAGAATTATATTGAAGCAGAATATGCTTTTGAAGCCAAAATAGCCTATGCATTTTACAGCACACATCAGCACAAATGTACCATAAAGGACCGAGACCACTGTTAAGTGATTAAAATATAATGTTTAATATCTCAAGAACCATGTTGGTACAAACAATTATTTTTGCTGCAAGGTGACATCATCGCTGATAATGAAAAAATAATATCTGCATCGATGAAAACGAATATGGCACAAACCGGCACAAACGTAGAACAAAGGAAAGATACTATTTTGGTGCGATTTGGACGTTGATGGGGTGCTGAGTGACATCACTCATTAAAAAAAGTATTGCTTAATAACTCAAGAAATAAAACAGTACAGATGTTTCTTTAAATGACACAAATCAGCACAAACGTAGCACAAATGAAAGAGACTATTGTGGTGCGATTTGGACGTTAATGGGTGCTGAGTGATGTCACTGCTCATAACATATTATCTTTAATATCTTGGGAACCACACTGACACAAACCAACACAAATGCAGCACAAACAATGCATATATTTTTTATTCATATTCTGAACACATGGGCTGCCAACTTCACGGAGGTGCTGTTGTATCTTTGAGCAAGGTACTTTACCTAGATTGCACCAGTAAATGCCCAACTGTACAAATGTAAAAATAATGTCATATATTTTAATAATTGTAACTGCTAAGAAATCAGGTAATAATAATAATAAACAGGAAAATACATTTGAACATATATGCAGAGAACAAATGTCTATTAAAAAGCTTATTTAAAAAAATATATACTTAATCAAATAGTTTGGCATAAATGTTAAATTGCTTATAAATTACAAAACAAAAATGGTTTTGTAGCAATTTATGTTTTATTTTAAAAATGTATGTAGACACTTTACTTCAAGGCCAAAAGTTAATATAGGTGTCCAAGTTAATGCTTGTTTGATTTGAATTGAGTTTGAAAAGTGGTGCAACCAATAAGTCAAATGGTGCAACCAGAATTACATTGACACCAATGGAAAAAAGTCATGCTAATTCATGTTTTTGAATATATTAAATACATTTGAATGATCATAATAATCTTTCTGTATGATATTCATTTATTTAAGTGCATATATTCTAATTCATTTGTGTTTCAAAAGAAACACCTGAACTAAATGAATTAACCCAGCATCTCATTGTGAACCTCCAGAGTCATACATGATATAATGTTTGATAGTTAATGTATGTACAGTGCATCTGGAAAGTATTCACAGCGCTTCACTTCTTCCACATCTTCTTATGTTACAGCCTTATTCCAAAATGGATTAAATTCATTATTTTCTTCAAAATTCTACAAACAATACCCCATAATGACAACGTAAAAGAAGTTTGTTTGAAATCTTTGCAAATGTATTAAAAATAAAAAACAAAAAAAGCACATTTACATAAGTATTCACAGCCTTTGCCATGACACTCAAAATTGAGCTCAGGTGCATCCTGTTTCCATTGATCATCATTGAGATGTTTCTACAACTTGATTGGAGTCCACCTGTGGTAAATTCAGTTGATTGGACATGATTTGGAAAGGCACACAGCTGTCAATATAATGTCCCACAGTTAACAGTGCATGTCAGAGCACAAACCAAGCCATGAAGTCCAAGGAAATGTCTGTAGACCTCCGAGACAGGATTGTATCGAGGCACAGATCTGGGGAAGGGTACAGAAACATTTCTGCAGCATTGAAGGTCCCAATGAGCACAGTGGCCTCCATCATCCGTAAATGGAAGAAGTTTGGAACCACCAGGACTCTTCCTAGAGCTGGCCGCCCGGCCAAACTGAGCAATCGGGGGAGAAGGGCCTTAGTCGGAGAGATGGCCAAGAACCCGATGCGTGTCTCTGTGGAGAGAGGAGAATCTTCCAGAAGAACAACCATCTCTGCAGCACTCCACCAATCAGGCCTGTATGGCAGAGTGGCCAGACGGAAGCCACTCCTCAGTAAAAAGCACATGACAGCCCACCTGGAGTTTGCCAAAAGGCACCTGAAGGACTCTCAGACCATGAGAAACAAAATTCTCTGGTCTGATGAAACAAAGATTGAACTCTTTGGCCTGAATGGCAAGCGTCATGTCTGGAGGAAACCAGGCACAGTTCATCACCTGGCCAATACCATCACTACAGTGAAGCATGGTGGTGGCAGCATCATGCTGTGGGGATGTTCTTCAGTGGCAGGAAGTGGGAGACTAGTCAGGATCGAGGGAAAGATGAATGCAGCAATGTACAGAGACATCCTTGATGAAAACCTGCTCCAGAGCACTCTGGACCTCAAATTTGCAAAGATTTCAAACAAACTCCTTTCACGTTGTCATTATGGGGTATTGTTTGTAGAATTTTGAGGAAAATAATGAATTTAATCAATTTTGGAATAAGGCTGTAACATAACAATATGTGGAAAAAGTGAAGCGCTGTGAATACTTTCCAGATGCACTGTAATACACTGAATTTATGGTCAGGCTTATAAATTCATACATTTCATATAGACAACGTATTTTTAAAATATTTTCAAAGATGTTTTCACTATTTTATGTGTGTTCATAAAATAATGCTTTATTCATTTAATGAAAACAGTGAATTTGATTTTATATTTTTGCATTTTGTGGTACAAATTTTCTCTAAACTTTAAACTTAGGTTATTTCAATTGCACATTATTCCATCATTTCTTATGCTATTTTCACCCAACAACATCTACACATTTTAGTTTGAGTGGTATTTCAACATAAAATTTTCATCTCAAATTGTTCCTTACACTTTAATAGACGAAAAGGTCACAAATTTCAATTTCAAAAAACGCATTTAAACACATATAAAAAAGTAGTCGAAGAAGTTTAAAACTAGCAAAACTGGGGGTAAGTTAAAGCCAAAAGAAAACAGAAAAAAATGCATGAACTTCTTTCTTTTTATTTTGTGATAATCAATTGTTATGAGCATATCAGGTGGCAAAACCAGACGTGGTCAGGTGATGCACCCAGCAAATTTATATTTTAAAACATCAATTTTCATTGCAACTGCAAAGTCATAAATATAGCTTTAACACATTATATAATGTATACAAATAACTTTTACAGTTTTTAAAAACTTTTTTAACTCTCCCTACGGGAAACTGGATGCTAAACAACATAAATCAGTGTCCATTTCTAAGAAATGTAATAAAAGCCCCATAAAGAATTTAATGGGAAATTTAGTATGTCTTATGTATTTTAGACAGTACAATGATTCATATGTACTTGTATCCAGTTGTGGGAAATACATTAAAATTATGTTGTTGTTTTTTTTAATTAATATACGGTTGCGCCACCTGACATTTCTTGGGTGGTAAAATCAGAAATCTTATAAAAATTAAATAAATGCCATCTTAAAAGCAATAAAACAAACAATAATACCCAATACATCCAAAAAACTTGAAAACTTTATTTGTCATTGACCCTTTAGTATTTAGTATTTTTATGATATGATGGGACGCACTTTTGGGCTTCGACAATGTGATTAGGGATGTGTGTGACAAATATTTCGACTATCGATAATTCCACAGTTGTTGTTGATGAGTATTTGAATAGTTGCGCTTTGAACTTTATATAAAAATACTTAGGGCCCAATATTCTAACTTCACAAAATTTTCGTGCAAAACGCGTGCTGCACAAAAAATATGCAACTTGACCAAAATGGAGAAATATTCAAACATGGCACAAATCTTTGCATGACATTGGAATATAGCATTTTTTTCCTGTGTTCCTGTGCCTCGCAAACCTACCAGCATCACTCCACAGTGTGCTGTTATTCCCACTGTTTTGAGCACAGTTTTGCACAGTTATCAGATGAATGTGCTGTGCAAATGTGCGGTGCGCAAACCCTGCAAATATCTAGCCCTTAGTCTTTAAAACTTTAAAAATGTTGTTGAATAAACACTAATAAACATTAGGATATAAAAAAATACCTTCCTATTAGGAGACATACGGAAACAAGCATTCTGTCAACTCTCATGTGAGACTTGTATTTTGCAAGCAAGTTTTATGTTTTTACCCGATATTGTCACAACCTTTTCTGTTAATTATAAGTCCAAATGAACTATGATGGTTGTGACAATTTCAAAAAAGCAGTACCGCTTGATATTAATTAATTGTCTCCCGAATATTATGGCACAGTGTGCATAATAACTGAATATTAAGCAAATACAGCTGCAACCTGGGTGACCAATTTGATACTGATTTCTTTTTAAATTCTTATTCAATTATTACATTTGATTTTCATTCCAAAACAGTTCAGCAATGTGAGCTGCGAAGCAAATGCCTTAACATTAGCGTCCTTGTCCCAACGTTAAACATGGAGGTGGAAACATTATGCTTTGGGGGTGTTTTTCTGCTAAGGGGACAGGACAACTGCACCGCATCAAAGGGACGATGGACGGGGCCATGTACCGTCAAATCTTGGGTGAGAACCTCCTTCCCTCAGCCAGGGTACTGAAAATGGGTCGTGGATGGGTATTCCAGCATGACAATGACCCAAAACACACAGCCAAGGCAACAAAGGAGTGGCTCAAGAAGAAGCACATTAAGGTCCTGGAGTGGCCTAGCCAGTTTCCAGACCTTAATCTGGAAAAAATACCTTAAAATCTGTGGAGGGAGCTGAAGGTTCGAGTTGCCAAACGTCAGCCTCGAAACCTTAATGACTTGGAGAGGATCTGCAAAGAGGAGTGGGACAAAATCCCTCCTGAGATGTGTGCAAACCTGGTGGCCAACTACAAGAACGTCTGACCTCTGTGATTGCCAACAAGGGTTTTGCCACCAAGTACTAAGTCGAAGGCGTCAAATACTTATTTCCCTCATTAACATGCAAATCAATTTATAACTTTTTTGAAATGCGTTTTTCTGGATTTTTTTGTTGTTATTCTGTCTCTCACTGTTAAAATACACCTACCATTAAAATTATAGACTGATCATTTCTTTGTCAGTGGGCAAACGTACAAAATCAGCAGGGGATCAAATACTTTTTTCCCCTCACTGTAGCCAATCAAAAATACATGGTTGAAAATAAAATCAACATTTGCAATTGCAATAGAATCAATTGTTCTTTTAAATCTTTATTTTATTCTGTTTGGCATTTTGTTGCCGGTAAGGTCTGTGTGAATGGGTCATAGCTGGCAAATCATTGCCGGCAATTTTCCGGCAAGGGTAGTAGTCTAATTGCCGGCAAATTCAGCATCAAGTCCTTGCGTGTCGACACTGCCGTAACCAAACAGAATAGGGCTGCATTTTTGCGACCACAACACGACAAGGTTAAGCCACCATTGAACAAGAACTTGTGACCGTAACGAGAAACGGACTGGGTTGTTAGAAATGGCGGAGGTTGAAAATAATATAGTCGCAGCAATTCTGAGAGTTATTGATGAACCAACAGGTTGGCGTATGTAATTCTAACTTATGTACCAATAAATAATACAAAACATATTATCTCTAAATGTGTTACCCCCCTCACACTGGGTATGTTTCAAACGAAATCGGTTCGGTTCGTTTGCTTTGAAACAATGTATCAGTCAGTATGCTCGCCATTCACACTTGCCGTGTACAAACGTGCTCAGTTCATAACTCCTTTTGTATTAATAAAACACAGGATATTTACATTTTACATCATGATTAATACATATAAGAAATGGCAGCATAATGCGTACAATAACAAATACACATGACAACATTGTATTGTATACTATTATATTTCATGTGTGTACATTTGAATTTGTAAATTGCATTATGTATAACTGTACTTTAGTTTTGCACTTTGTATTGCTCTTATTTGTAAGTCGCCCTGAATAAGGGTGTCTCCCAATAAATAAATAATAATAATAATAATAATAATAATAATAATAATAATAATGACAGCAATAGAGTTACTACATGTAGTCTAACACATTTGATAGTCTACTTCTGATACAACCAAATAATACATGGGTGCGTTCACATTGTGCAGAATATGCGGAGATCTGACCAGCAACGCAATTAATTTTCATAATCATATGACAAGTCTGAATAGTGATGCATCCAACTGTCTATTTAAACACACTGTATGCAGTTATACAGAACACAACAACAGACTACTATATTTGTGAATATTATAATCAGCGTTGCGCTGCTGAATAGTGATTGTCCAGAATATGGGTCCGTGTCTCCTCTCCCAAATCCACAGGCTTCTGTAGCGACTGGTTCCCACGGCAATCTCTGTTTTCTGTGTGAATGGATCCTTGCTGGCAATTTTAACGCATTCAAACCCAGTGTGAATGGGGCTTTTGTTATTACTTTTTATTTTGTATTTGTGTAGTTCTACTGTATGATTGAAAAATATAACAGAATAGGAAAGTTAATTTGAAGAGTCGTCCTACTTTTTAAAGAATTTCGGAACATGGCACCTCGCCACGGATGGTAATACCGGCCACCACGGTAAAATCTTCAACTAGAGACTAGATTGATACTAGAAATCTGTCACCGGCACAGCCATATCAATACCACTTCTGGATAATTGCGATTTTCAACTACATTGTGTATGTACTTTTTTAACTTGATTTACTAATTTATTCCTCCACAGAGGGAACTAACTGTAGTCATGAATAAAACTGGGGCTACATACAAGATGGAAAAAAAGGAAATGAGGTCAGAAGGTCAGTTCCTAGAACTGCAGCTCAGTGAAATTGCAAGTGTTGACAAGTATGAGCTAACAAACCCCAGATTACCTGCAATCTACTCAGTAATCCATCTGAAGACCAAATTTGCTGTAAGTCTCATACAAGCTTTTCTCTCTATCTTGAAATCTGTCCACCCACATTATTAGAATCCATAGTCAGTCTCACTGGATTTGGTAACTATAAACCATGAATTATGCCGATCAGAAGATGGGAAACCTGATGCTCAATTGCAATATTCTCCATTTACTACTACGGTATTCATGCTTGGCAATTGGGAAACTACATTGTATGTTCTAGTAATTCCTTAGCTCTATAAAGTCTCATGAAAAAGCTTTGTTCATTTTGCATTCATGTGCCATTTCATACGATTGTCTAGCTTTCTCTTTGGAAGACATGTTCTCATATCTGTCTGCAGTTTTCATCTCGAAGTAACGTTTCAAGTTTTAATCTTAGAATACTGCTACGATTTGTTAGCAAACTAAGAACACGGCTTTTCTTGCAACATCAGTAAATAAGAATTTTGATGTCCATTATTTTTTAAACACTATCACTGTCTATTTTTCCCTTCTTAGATAAACTCATTTTGCAATTGTAAATTTACTCCTGAAGTGTAGGGCTGGGCGATATGACCTAAAAATAATATCTCAATATATTTAGACGTTTGGGCGATACACGATAGTTAGGTCCATAAATATTTGTACAGTGACACAATTGTCATAATTTTGGCTCTATATGCCACCACAATGGATTTGAAAGGACACAATCAAGATGTTCTTTAAGTGCAGATTTTCATCTTTAATTTTAGGGTAGCTACATCCAAATTGGGTGAACGGTGTAGGAATTACACCCATTTTTATATTTGGTCCCCCCAATTTTAGGGGCTCAAAAGTAGTTGGACAATCTAATATAATCATGAATTAAATTGTGAGTTTCAATACTCAGTTGCAAATCCTTTGCAGTCAATGGCTGCCTGAAGTCTGGAACCCATAGACATCACCAGATGCTGGGTTTCTTCCCTGGTGATGCTCTGCAAGGCCTGCACTGCAGCTGTCTTTAGTTCCTGCTTGTTCTTGGCGTTCTGCCTTCAGTTTTTTCTCAGAAATCAAAACAAACCAATCAGAGAGATTGCAAAAACAATAGGTGTGGCCAAATCAACTATGTGTTACATTCTTAAAACGAAAGAACACACTGGTGAGCTCAAGAACACCAAAAGACCTGGAAGACCACGGAAAACAACTGTGGTGGATGACAGAAAAATTCTTACCCTGGTGAAGAAAAACCCCTTCACAACAGTTGGCCAGATCAATAACACCCTCCAGGAGGTAGGCACATCTGTGTCAACAAGTCAAAAATCAAGAGAACACTTCACCAGAGTAAATACAGAGGTTTACCACAAGATGGAAACAGAAAACAGGAAGACCAGATTAGAGTTTGCCAAAAACATCTAAAGAAACCTGTACAGTTCTGGAACAACATCCTATGGACAGATGAGACAAAAATCAACGTGTACCAGAATAATGGGAAGAGAAGAGAATGGAGAAGGGAAGGAGCTGCTTATGATCCGAATCATACCACCTCATCTGTGAAGCATGGTGGAGGTAGTGTTATGGCATGGGCATGTATGGCTGCCAAGGGAATTGGTTCCCTTGTCTTTATTGATGATGTGACTACTGACAAAAGCAGCAGGATGAATTCTGAAGTGTTTAGGGCTATATTATCTGCTCAGATTCAGCCAAAAGCTTCAAAATTCACAGTGCAGATGGACAATGACCCGAAGCATACTGCGAAAGCAACCCAAGACTTTTTTAAGGGAATGTTCTGCAATGGCCAAGTCAATCACCTGACCTGAATCCAATTAAGCAGCATTTCACTTGCTGAAGGCAAAACTGAAAACAAAACTCCCCAAGAAGAAGCAGGAACTAAAGACAGCTGCAGTACAGGCCTGGCAGAGCATCACCAGGGAAGAACCCAGTATCTGGTGATGGCTATGGGTTCCACACTTCAGGCAGTCAATGACTGCAAAGGATTCGCAACCAAGTATTGAAACACAATTTAATTCATATTTTAGATTGTCCAAATACTTTTGATCCCCTAAAATTGGGGGGACCACATATAAAAATGGGTGTAATTCCTACACCGTTCACCCAATTTGAATGTAACTACACTCAAATTAAAGATGAAAGTCTACACTTAACACTGATTGTTTCCTTTTAAATCCATTGTGGTGGCATACAGAGCCAAAATTATGAAAATTGTGTCACTGTCCAAATATTTATGGACCTAACTGAGCTACAAAATAAGACCAAAAACATCTTTTTGAAAGACCAAAAATCGTTCTTTAATCATTAAATATGCAAAACCTACAAAAAACACTTGCCACGCTGTCATGGTAAATATGTTTTTTGTTTTACCTGACTTTAAATGAATAAATAAATATAAAAATAACAATAAATAAATGCCTCTAGTATGAATGTAAAAACAATAACAAATACTTGCCATCAAATTACATTTTGACAAAAAAGCACAGAATACACTGAAGCCTGCAGAACAGACTTCATGAAGCCCGCAGAAAATGTTAAATGTATGTATGTATATATATACACACACATACACACACAATCGTCTGCTAAGAAATCAAAGTAATAAAAATAATATATATGTTGTATATGTGACAGTAAGTAATACATATCAATTTTTATCTCAATTTTTTTCCAGAGCTGTATATACAAACCGTATTCAGGTATTTTTTGTCTGTAATTCAAACATTTAATTAACACAAGGAAACTTTTAAACTTAATTCATTCGCTTTCATTGCTTTCAAAAAAGGTTAATATAGCGAGTGATAGTGAGAGAACATTCAAGATCCCATAATCCCATGAACCTATGATTGTAAAACAAACATGCAAATTTATAAGCAGGTGCATTTCAAGATTAAAGACCTAAAAACTACTAATTTATTAACAGGTTTTTTTAAATGCAACTGCAGATGTAAAAACTGAAAGCGTGAAAGCATGTGATATACTTAAGATTTCCAGAAAGCTTTTGATAAGGTTCCACACCAAAGACTGATCCTCAAATTGGAAGCTGTAGGCATTCAGGGTAATGTAAGTAGATGGATTATGAACTGGTTAATGTATAGGAAACAGAGGGTGTCGATAAGAGGAGTTGTGAGTGAGGTTGTAGTGGAGTTCCACAGGGATCAGTAGGGCCTTTGCTTTTTCTAATCTATATTCATTATCTGAGATAGTTTACAAACTTGTCAAATGTGCAGATGATACTAAAATAGTTGGCTTGACAGCTCAGGTTATTCAAAGGGACTTAATAATCAGTTGTAAATTAAATGTGGCAGATGCATTTTAATAAAATAAAAATGTCCACTATAATTACAGCATGGTAGGAATAGAACTAGAAGTAGTAAAACATGTTTCTGATGATAAAGATGCTGTTTATCTCACATTAGTAAATTGTAATTATATATGCCAAATGAAATATATTGGTAAATATGCCTGCTCTACCCACTGCACACACATATTGTTCATGATTTTAGTTAAAATTAACTAAGACCTATACAGTTTTATACTGAATTCTGCATGTATTATATTTACTGCATGATACTTTTAACAAACATATTTTGTGAAAACTAAGTTGCATCAGGTAAGAGCATCTGATAATAAATAAAAGCAAGTTCCTATCTGATGAAATAATTAGTGTTACTCAGCTGCTAGCAGTAGCAGGACCAGCTGAACAGCATTATAGTATTATTGCACTTGAAAATAAAGTAACAAATTGAATCTGTTAATTTTCATGTTAATTATTATCAGCTTATTGGCAACATTCAAATCTGGTCTTAAAATATTCTGGTGCCAGTCATTCAGTCATCCTATTCATCTGTGCTTCAGCTTTAACAATTTATCCTAATAACAATAGGAATGCCAGCAAATGGGGGTGGAGAAATGTATCATTTAAAGTGGGCAGGAAATTAGGAAAGTGGGGAAGTTAAAAAAACAACAAAAAAAACAACAGAGAGGCAGAGAGAGAGACAATTGGGTCTGGATGCAAGTTCACTTTTTGGACACATCCCATCTCCAATACACATACACATTTATTAAAACAAGACGCATCAACTTCAAAACATTATGTAAATATAGTTGGCGATGAAAACTTAAGCAGTAGGTCAAAACTTAATATTTAAAATACAATACAAAATAATTCTAGTATTTAAATTGCATTCCGTAAGGCTAACATTCTGGAAGTTTTTTGTCAGTGGATAACAGCCCAAATTCACATAGCCTGTCCTGTGCCATTGAATTTCTCAAATGCTAAAGTCAAAGTTGTGGTTTAAAAATAAAAAAGCAGTGTAAACCTCTGGAAAACTGACAGAAAACCTGTAGTTAAAAAACACATTTCAAGGTTTGTTTCATGAGCACCAAATTATTTTCTTGTTCTTCATTAAAAAGCAGTGATTATTTGACTCTGACATTATTGCTGCCATTAATTATGAGTGCATATCTGTTTTTCTGATTCTTTGTGTCTGTTGCTAGTGCTCCACTTACTGCATTTTTTGAGAAACGGTTTAGGTAGGTAGAGAGTGTCATACAAGATTATTTCTAGTTTTCTAATTTGTGACTCAAATTCATGGTAAATAGATTACTTCAGGTATTATTTTTTTGTAGATTGGTAGGGTTGTTTTATTTATCTTTAAGTAGTGCAGAAGGTTTAAAGTTCACAGATTTTACACTTTTCCCTGTAAAGATCACTTCACACAATATTTACATGTTCCTCAACTTCTGTGTGAGCAAGAGATAGAATATGCTGTCCAGTTTCCTTTTGCTGACATAAAAAGAGGAAATTGGTATTCAGAAATTTTCAGGGCTTCCTGCAACAAAATGTATATCCTGAGGGGAAGGAGGGGCCGTATTTGGGAGACGAACACTTCCTGTGCAGCTGACAGGAGATCTGAAGTAATTTCCTTCAAAATTCCCCCGTTTCAAAAATGCAGGTCCTTTAACAAGGCAGTGCTGGACATTATTAATATACAAAAGATTTGCAAGGGAGGTTATAATTCCTCTATAGCAGGACCGGAAAGTCAGAGGGTTGATAAGAGAATTCTTGGCTTTAGCATGAAAGGTAGAGGTATTAAAATAGCTCAGTGGTGAAGGAAAGAAAAAGCTAAAAAAATTAAAAAGAGTATCTCAGCTGCAGCTGAGAGCACTAAACAGCTAGTGTAAAGAAATAAGGATGTTTTTTTTGTTTTTTTACCTGCAAAGCTTCACTAAGATTCAGTCGACTTCCATCCACAATGGCAAAGGGCAGTATGTGCTTAAAGTGTCCGGGATTTTCTTTGTTGTGTTCAATATCTAGAGAAGGCAAGACACAGACAATCTGGATATGACATCATTCAGTCAATTAAAAATAAAAACATTCCATCAAATTATTTTAATCTAAATGTGTCACTCTATATCTACAAAATGAATGCAGAATGCTAAACTGCTAAATCTGGTTGAAAATATGGTTCCATTTTCCTTTGATACAATCACATTTAATTTGATATGGCACCCTTCTCAACAACTTATCACAGATTTAAACAAACAAGTAGTGTTGAGGATGGAGTGAGATTTTACAGTAGTAGGGCAGAATCAATCGACTGAAGTCTCATGGTTCTGCATCACCCGCATTGATCCAGATTATAGCAAGTAGTCAGTTTTTCAGAAACAAGCATAACAGTGCAATTACCACCCTCCCCCCACCCAATTATTATTACTAGTTGTATTACTATTTTCATCAACTTTATTTGTGTTGACTAATCAATAAAAAATATATTCCAGAAGGATTTTTAGTCAGTATAGTTGTTCCTCCCCCAGTGACTACAAATATTAAAAATTAGTATGCATGATTTAAATTAATTTTACTAAATCTTGTTAAGTCAAAGGCTAATAAAGTATATTCATCACAGTAGGAAATTTACATAACATGTCTAAACCACCTACATACTAAACATTCAATTAAAAAAATATATACTTGAAACTGCTTTTCTTTTAATGAATGCATTATAATAATTATTTAATTTTTTTAATTAATGATGGTCAAATGTGCAAAGATCTTAATCTTTGGCTGGCTGGAGTGGCTACAGGGGATAACAATTGAACTTGATTATATATATATATACACTCACCTAAAGGATTATTAGGAACACCATACTAATACTGTGTTTGACCCCCTTTCGCCTTCAGAACTGCCTTAATTCTACGTGGCATTGATTCAACAAGGTGCTGAAAGCATTCTTTAGAAATGTTGGCCCATATTGATAGGATAGCATCTTGCAGTTGATGGAGATTTGTGGTATGCACATCCAGGGCACGAAGCTCCCGTTCCACCACATCCCAAAGATGCTCTATTGGGTTGAGATCTGGTGACTGTGGGGGCCAGTTTAGTACAGTGAACTCACTGTCATGTTCAAGAGACCAATTTGAAATGATTCGACCTTTGTGACATGGTGCATTATCCTGCTGGAAGTAGCCATCAGAGGATGGGTACATGGTGGTCATAAAGGGATGGACATGGTCAGAAACAATGCTCAGGTAGGCCGTGGCATTTAAACGATGCCCAATTGGCACTAAGGGCCAAGAAAACATCCCCCACACCATTACACCACCACCACCACCAGCCTGCACAGTGGTAACAAGGCATGATGGATCCATGTTCTCATTCTGTTTATGCCAAATTCTGACTCTACCATCTGAATGTCTCAACAGAAATCGAGACTCATCAGACCAGGCAACATTTTCCCAGTCTTCAACTGTCCAATTTTGGTGAGCTTGTGCAAATTGTAGCCTCTTTTTCCTATTTGTAGTGGACATGAGTGGTACCCGGTGGGGTCTTCTGCTGTTGTAGCCCATCCGCCTCAAGGTTGTACGTGTTGTGGCTTCACAAATGCTTTGCTGCATACCTCGGTTGTAACGAGTGGTTATTTCAGTCAAAGTTGCTCTTCTATCAGCTTGAATCAGTCGGCCCATTCTCCTCTGACCTCTAGCATCAACAAGGCATTTTCACCCACAGGACTGCCGCATACTGGATGTTTTTCCCTTTTCACACCATTCTTTGTAAACCCTAGAAATGGTTGTGCGTGAAAATCCCAGTAACTGAGCAGATTGTGAAATACTCAGACCGGCCCGTCTGGCACCAACAACCATGCCACGCTCAAAATTGCTTAAATCACCTTTCTTTCCCATTCAGACATTCAGTTTGGAGTTCAGGAGATTGTCTTGACCAGGACCACACCCCTAAATGCATTGAAGCAACTGCCATGTGATTGGTTGGTTAGATAATTGCATTAATGAGAAATTGAACAGGTGTTCCTAATAATCCTTTAGGTGAGTGTGTGTGTATATATATATATATATATATATATATATATATACACACCGATCAGCCATAACATTATGACCAACTGCCTAATATTGTATAGGTCCCGCTTTTGCCGCCAAAACAGCACAGACCTGTCGTGGCATGGACTCCACTAGACCTCTGACGGTGTGCTGTGGTATCTGGCACCAAGATATTAGCAGCAGATCCTTTAAGTCCTGTAAGTTGTGAGGTGGGGCCTCCATAGATCAGACTTGTTTGTCCAGCACATCCCACAGATGCTCGATTGGATTGAGATCTGGGGAATTTGGAGGCCAAGTCAACACCTTGAACTCGTGATTCATCAGACCAGGCCACCTTCTTCCATTGCTCCGTGGTCCAGTTCTGATGCTCACGTGCCCATTGTAGGCGCTTTTGGCAGTAGACAGGGGTCAGCATGGGCACCCTGACTGGTCTGCAACTACACAGCCCCATATTCAACAAATTGCGATGCACTGTGTGTTCTAACACCTTTCTATCAGAACCAGCATTCACTTTTTCAGCAATTTTAGCTACAGTAGCTCGTCTGTTGGATCGGACCACACGGGCCAGCCTTGGTTCCCCACGTGCATCAATGAGCCTTGGCCGCCCATGACACTGTCACCACTTTTCCTTCCTTGGACCACTTTTGATAGGTACTGACCTCTGCAGACCGGGAACACCCCACAAGAGCTGCAGTTTTGGAGATGCTCTGACCCAGTCGTCTAGCCATCACAATTTGGCCCTTGTCAAAGTCGCTCAGATCCTTACACTTGCCCATTTTTCCTGTTTCTAACACACCAACTTTGAGGACAAAATGTTCACTTGCTGCCTAATATATCCCACCCACTGACAGGTGCCATGATAACGAGATTATCAGTGTTATTCACTTCACCTGTCAGTGGTCATAATGTTATGGCTGATCGGTGTATATATATAAGTTGTGTAAAATGCAGGGCCCTGGGAATTACATCAAACACCTATAAGGCCGAAGAAGTTTAACCTTGTCTCTACATTAAGAATGTAGAAAAAGTAAGTGTGGCTCCAATAACTCTCCATGGAGTTGAACTGGACCTCACCCTTTATTCAAAGCAGATGCTTCTATTGGATAAGCCACTGGGAGTCAATTGTATTGGGGGGGGGGGGGGGTTGACTGCTGACACAGCAGAATTGGGCTTGCCTTGTGTTTTGTACATATAGTATTGTTTTACATTCTACAGTGAGTTTCTGTTCAGCAGCTTTCCCGAAGAATTAAACACTGGCCCAAGGTTTCTTTGCAATTCCGAAGTACTTTAATATACCTTACAGAAACACCTATTGCCGCTTTCTGTTGAATACCACTATTCCCTCAATTTACGGTTTAACAAATGTGTATGTGTGGCTACAAGCCATATGTTGTTTAGGCATTTATAACCATTTCTTACCAGCTTTGACGATAAACTTATAGAAACAGTATTGTATGGTTATGTAATGCCTTACATGTAAGTTATATGAATACACAAGGAAACAACTATACACACATATACAGACAGGTGACAAATTAAAGGAAAAAGCAACAAAGAGTCTCAGTAAGGTGTTGGGCCACCAAGAGCTGCCAGAACAGCTTCAATGCTCTTGGCACAGATTCTAAGTGTCTCTGGAACTCTAATGGAGGGATGGACACCATTCTTCAAAAATATATTCCCTCATTTGGTGTTTTGATGATGGTGGTGGAAAGTGCTGTCTAACACATTAGTCCAAAATCTCCCACAGGTGTCCAATTGGCTTGAGATCTGGTGACTGCAAAGGCCATAGCATATGATTCACATTCTTTTCATACTCATCAAACCATTGAGTGTCCCCTCATGCTCTGTGGATGGTGGCATTGTCATCCTGGAAGAGACCACTCTTATCAGGACAGAAATGTTTCAGCATAGTTTAAAGGTGATCACTCAGATTAACTTTGTAATGATTTGCAGTGACCCTTCCCTCTAAAGGGACACGTGGACCAAAACCATTCCAGGAAAATGCCCCCCAAAACATAACGGAACCTCCGGACTCCTTCAATGTAGGGGTCAAACAGTCAGGCCTGTACTGTTCTCTTGGTGTGCGCCATACATGCATTTGCCCACTTGTCGAGAATATGGTGAAGGATGACTCATCTGGCCATATCACTTTTTTTCACATCTCTGTAGACCAGTACCTGTGGTGCCCCAATAATGACCCCTCTTTCAAAGTCACTTAGATCCATTCCTCTTGCCATCTTGATCCAAAATCAAGGTCAAACGGGCCTGCTCAGCATTTTTATACATACCACAGAGCAAGATAGGATGTTAATTGCTTAATTTATTGTATCATGCAGTACACCTGTTTGTAGGCATCAGCATTTGTTATGTTCCTCCACTCATTTATTCAGGTTTTTCCTTTAATTTGTCACCCATCTGTATATACACACATATATTAGTTGTTTCCTTGTAACCTGCTTGAAATTCCCAAGCAAAATGTGTCTTTAGTGCATGAGACCAAGGCAACACAGTGATGCAGTTAGTGCAACTGCCTCACATTTTCTGGGACTTTGGTTTGATTCTGGCAATGGGTGTCTGCCTGTGTGGAGTTTGGCTCTGTAGGCATGCTAGTGTAGGGTGTGCACTGCCCTGAGATGGGTATATTATGTACCACCTGCATGTACCATGCCATGCAACCTGTGCCTGGCACATTAGGCTCAGGGTCACAATAACCCTGTAATGGATTAAGCAGTTACTGATAATGGATGGATGGATTAATTTTATGCACACAAAAAAGCACACATACTCAAAATAAAATAAGCATGAACAATCCATAATCTCCTGGGGTCCAAAAACCATGGAAATGGTCAAAGCAATGTAGTGATGTTGTACAAAAATATGCATAGTCAGTTTCGTTGGTTTTTAATATAATTCATTATTTTAGCTGAGTATTTGGTTTAGCACTGAATTTTTATATATATACACACACATTTCTTTTAAAGATAGTCTATTACAAAAAACTAAATCCTGCGTACCAGTATTTCAAAACATCCAGTACTGAGAGGGCATTTTAACAGTAACATTCAACACCAACACATGCTTTCCAATTTGCGATTTAAAAAACTTTTCTGTTCTAAAGTTGCCAAAAAAAAAAAAAATGTATAGTGGATTCCAACACAACTCTTTGAAAGCAAAATAAGCATCAGGAAATTGAGGATACCTACTTGTGTCCGAGTGAGCCAGTGCAGAAGACTGGTCAGAGCTGGACAGTGCAAGATCTCCGGGACCAGCGCTTTCAAAATGAGCAGGATTTGTACTGATTACCAAACGTGTCTGCAAATCCGTGTCTTCTTGTAATCTTAACTTGTTGTTGTTGAGTAACGTCAGTGTTGCAGAAGCTGTGCCACTTATTATTGCCCTTTCTAATAAAACCAGGCTAATCCAACAGCAGGCTAAACAGGGCATCGGAAAGTAACGGAGTCTCATCTTCAAAATAGCACTAAACGCATTCCCTGTACTGGGGGGACATTTTCCGTATGTCTTCGGGTTTCACTTGTGAAATTAATACAATCAACCCAATATAGCTTAGTCCTGTTAGAAGCAAGTTGTTTGTCGCATATTGAGTTTGCAAGGTACCGATTCAGCAGGTAGATGCGCCTTTAACTTTAGTCACCTGTTAAATATTCCTGCGGATTTAAAATATAAAAATAAGAAGATCCAGTAGCAAGTCATCGCCAAACCCACAAATGCGCAACGACTTTCAGATATGTAGTGTTTCCAGAAAAAGGTGCTTCATTACGTCCACAGATCCCTTGTCCTCAAATCAACCACACAAAACATGAGGGTCAATACTGTTTAAATAAAGTACACTTTCAGCGGACAAAACCTTCGCCGTCTTGTAGAAGTGCTTCAAGTCACCAGATTGGTTTCCCTGTAATGGCATTCAAACTTATTTAAATGTATAACTTGTTGTTTCCTACACTGTTAGCTTGCACTTGTAATCCTAATTGCTTGATATTTGTGATCCCTCCCGTCGCTCCTGTGATGAGGAAGCAGTTTTACTGGTTTATTGCGCTGCTTTAATTGTGTGTGCTCCGCGTCTTAGGAGGAGGGACTTCCTTCAAATAGTTAACTCTTCAGTGCCCGGGCGCTGTCCCTATTGTGTCCACTAAGCTGTATCACATATTTATTATTATTATTATTATTATTATTATTATTATTATTATTATTATTATTTACCTCTGATCGTCACAAGTGGCTGGTTATACTTTAAAATTGGCAAGAACACTTTCTGCTATTGTTTGGTCTCGTCTCAAGAGATGCACTGTGTATAGCAGCATTAAAAAAAAAAAAAGACTGGTGCAAAATGGTGCATAAGTTAAAATACTTTGTGCTGTCAAACCCCTGTAGAAAAGGTGTGTATAGAATATTATGGTTACTTGATTTAACACATATATCTTGTTTAGTACTTCAAATTACATGTTTCTTTTCTTAAAATATACGAGACCTGTCATTGACTGGTACATATATATGTGTGTGTGTGTGTGTGTGTGCATGCAACATTTGACATGTCAAACCCTATGAGAGATCAGGATAAATGAGGAGGAGGTTCTAAAGGGATTAGCAGAATTAAAAACAAACGAATTACCTGGGCCAGATGGTATATTTCCAACAGTACAGGACATTAGGGAAATTATTCAGGGATGGGAAAGATACATCAAAATGTGTTTAAAATAAGATACCAAATACCTTAATTTTAAGTGTATCAAAATAAACTACAAAATACAGAAGCCGCCACACCATGTATCAAAATGAACTACTGTATTTTTGTATTTTAAAATTACTAAAAATACTTTTACAAGGGAGAATGAAATCACTTTGCAAACCTTCCTTCTATCGGCCTATTTAATCTATCCCTTCACCAGTAAACTGACACAGCTGATTAAGTAGACAATGTTTGATAGCAACAGCTTTCCTCTGCCCAACAAGTCGTGCGATAAATCTGACATATGCAACCAGTTAACAGATCAAATATTCACATATCCCTTAAAGGGCCTTTGCTTTTTCTATTCTATATTAATGATCTGGACTCTGGGATAGTCAGCAAACTTGTCAAATTGCAGATGATACTAAAAAAGGTGCCTCAGCAGATACAATCTCGGCAGCACAGGATATTCAAAGGGACTTTGGGCCGACACCTGGCAGATGAAATTCAATGTGGACAAGTGCAAGGTAATACATGCAGGTAACTAAAATGTCCACGATAATTGCACTATGGGAGGAATAGAACTAGATGAAGTATCGCATGAGAAAGACCTAGGAGTCTATGTGGACTCCTCACTTTCTCCATCCAAACAATGTGGGGAAGCAATCAAAAAAGGCAAACAGAATGCTAGGGTATATTGTCAAAAGTGTAGAATTGAGAACAAGGGCAGTGATGTTCAGACTGTATAATGCACTAGTTAGACCTCATCTGGATACTGTGTTCAGTTCTGGGCTCCACACTTCAAGAAAGATATCGCTGCTCTAGAGGCATTTCAGAGGAGAGCAACCAGACTAATTCCAGGTCTGAAGGGAAAGCCCTACTCGGAGAGACTGAGGGAACTGAACCTTTTCACCCTGGAACAGAGGAGACTATGTGGGAACTTGATTAAAGTCTTCAAAATCATGAAAGGCATCGACCACATCAAATCAGAGGAGCTTTTCCAGATCAGCAGGAATACATGCAAAATGGAAAACAGAGGAGACACTCAGTGTCATGTAATGAAAGATATTGTCTTAATTTAGCAATATTTAGCAACTGGATGAAAGATGATCTTGACACATTCTGCATGTGTGATTCAAATTAGAGGTATGGGTGGCAGATGACACCCAAGTTCCACACCATCTCTTTGGGGTGAAGTTAAAGTTAACATTTTTCAATCTTATCAATGTATGTTGAGTATTTAGATTTTTCCCGTCAGATTTTGATCTCAGACAGGCAAGAAAGTAGTGCGTGTATAACTATGGTGCTATATCCTGCAGCACTTAACCTCAAATAAGTCTTAGCAGTTATTACTAATCTGTACTGTATTGGAGTCTGTTTTTACTTATAGCTGATATCTTATAACAGATAACTGACTGACAATATTTTCTAAGTGGAGTATTAGGATATTTGTGATGGTCAATTTTGTCAAAAACGGTGCATAAATCTCGTAAAATAATAACAGTAACATGCACAAGATCAGAAGACTAACTGTGACATTCCCTGCCTTACAGTTCATTATTTAATTATCAGTCTCTGTCTCTCAGTTCTCTCCACACCTGCTCTTCATTCCCCACTCATTAGCCCAGTGGTTCCCAAACCGGTCTTGGGGGATCCCCTATCCTGCTGGTTTTTGTTCCAACCGAGCTCTCAATTACTTATTTGAACCCTTAATTGAACTAATAATTTCCTAAATCACAGACTTTTCATTATTTCAAACAGTAGGGGTTTTAAGTTAATTATAGAATTATATTAAAAAACGTATTGAAGAAACAACAATTTTCTTACACAATTTAAAATGTAAAATCTAAGCAGATTGTTACTTCAATTAAGGTTCAATTAAGTAATTGAGAGCTCGGCTGGAACAAAAACCAACAGGGTAGGGGGTCCCCCAGGACCGGTTTGGGAACCACTGCATTAGCCCTTTGTATTTACCCTTGTATGTACAGCCCTTTGTTTCCAGTCATGGATGTGATGTCATTGTTTGCATTAGTGCTACATTTCTGAGCATGTTATTTCTTGTTGATCAGACCTCTGCCTTTCCTTGTTGCGATACACCTTTCTTGATTCACCTATCTTAGTCCATTTACCTGATCCCTGACCATTGTTTCCACGCTTGTTTCCCTGACAATGCCTTTGGATTGCCCCCACACACCTGTTTGTCCGCCCTTGACCTTCTGCCCGGTTTTTAGCCTTTTACTACTACTTGTGTCCTATCCTCCCCAAGTCTGTCTTACCATGTCTGACATGACAGTAACAAATAATTTAACAATTTCAACAGGGCCATTCAGCACTATGGCAAACTTAAAAGTACATTTGGATCTGCATTCTTTTTTTTTTTACCTACAGCAACAGAGAAGTGTTCATAATCTGTATTGGTAGGGAATTAATGGCAGAGATTCCTTTAGCTGTTTAGTAGAAATGGGGTTGAGTGCACAGGTAGTGTTTTTCATTTTAGTAATTAAAGAAGCTGGTGATTAACTAGGTTTAACAAGTCCAAAGTAGGCTGAGGCAGAGTAGGGTTGGAGGTGTAAGCTATATATGTGAGGATGATTCAATTTCTATATGCTTTTTGTTATCAGTCACTTTGCTGTTGATTATATGATCCATAAAGTCATCACAAGTGAAAGTGTGAAGAATGACCTCTGCAAACTATACCTGCTCATTGTTTAGTGTACCTATTGTGTTAAAAAGAAGGCTGGGGTCATTCTAAAAGACCTGAGGTCTTGTCAGAATTTTAAATACAAGAAATGACATATCAACTCGTGTTCAAATATATATGAATATGTATATATTTATTTGAATAAAATATATATAATATTGTGTTGTATAGCTTTGTCTCTCTCTCCCTCCCCTCCCCCTGCAGCCACTTTTCTCTGTCTGGTTCCATGTGCAAAACACATTGAACCACTCTCTCCCCCACAGTCCTTTGCACATCCCAGAAACAGTGACATCACCCCCGCTGCTTGGTAACCCTACACTCCAAAGGAGGAAGAGGAAGTAGAGAAGCGAGGGCTGAACCAATCCACATGCACATCCGGGACACTGCCCTGACTTTATTCACCTTTTGTTTACAACTGTATAAAATACAAACCCAGAAGAGAACTGTAAGCTGTTTGAACACGAGACTGACTCGCATTAGCTCTGTTTTTCTTCCGGGCCGGCCTGAATAAAGACTTATTTTCCATTTGCAACACAACTCCTGTGCTGCCATTGTCATCAATTTAAGAGGGTTTCTTCACATTCTAATTAGAATAGTAGGCAGACCTACAGCTGCTGCTCTAGAGGCAGTTCAGTGGAAAGCGACCAGACTAATTCCAGGTCTGAAGGGAATGTCCTACTCGGAGAGACTGATTGAACTGAACCTTTTCACCCTGGAACAGAGAAGACTATGTAGGGACTTGATTCAAGTCTTCAAAATCATGAAAAGCCTCGACCACATCAAACCAGAGGAGCTTTTCCAGATCTGCCGGGACACAGGGACCCGGGTACACAAATGGAAATTGGAAAACGGAAAACAGGAGACACTTCTTCACACAGAGAGTTGTCACAATCTGGAACAAACTCCCCAGCAATGGGGTTGAAGCCGACAATTTGGAAAATTGAAAAATAGACTGAATAGACACTATTAAATGGACACCAAATGAGCATGATGGGTCGAATGGCCTCCTCTCGTTCGTAAACTCTCTTATGTTCTTAACTTTTAGATCTAAAGTAAACCTTTCTAAATCATAAATCCCTCTTCTTCCGCCTCCTCCTCCCTTCTAAATCTAGAATCCACTACACTACAGCAGCTAAGAATTTGAGAGTAACCCTTGACCCACTTTGTCCTATTCCAGTCAACCATACTTTTATTAGCTTTCTCATTGTACTAATATGCTAGCTTCTACTCCTGATACCTCCCTCTACTGCTTCAGCACTTATCATCTTACTTGATATTTATATTTATACTTGATCTATCCTTCTGCACACATCAGGGGAGGCAATTTGTACTATATTTTGTATTATAGTATGGCAAGCTTTTGAGAAATGTTTCTAGTGACAACTAATGCCTTGGTTCCAATGGCTTAAGTGTCCATTTCGTGCCGGACACGTCCCAGAGCTTTTCTTGTAAAACCAGGCCGTTGTGAAGTCCATCCTCTCTTATGGGAGGAGCAGAGCGATTGTGGGTTTGCTTGTGTTTCATTTTAAAAACATAGACAGAGAACAACACTACAGCGATACAGCCTGACGTGAAAAGGACTTTTGTGTCTATTTTATTATTTGTGCTTTACATGATTGTAAACAGAGTAATAAATACACGTTTCTGTTCAGAGATGTTAGGAAGAGCTAAACGTGTAGACAACATTATATTCAGACAAGCACGTCCCCATAAGAATACGTTTCCATGTGCAACAATAACTACATATTTGCTATTTAGTATTATTATTATCATAATTTGTGCTAGTATATATGTATTTTAAATGTGACGTGACTCCCTTCATTTTTTACTCTTTCTGCAGATTTGTAACTGCAAACAATGCTTTTTGCCGTATTATTTATAATATACTTAGCAAACGTCCTTAACCAGGGCAAGTTACAGTTGAAACTAAATACAAACGTTTAACGATTAACAACTACAGCTACAATATAGCAGGTTATAATTGAACTAAAGTGTGCGCGTCTTATGGACGCATTTATTAAACCAGTCCTTAATATTTTAGAGGGAAACCCAGATCTGCTGTATTTATTTATTCATTCATTTATCTTGTAAATGGACACGTTAACTGAATCGTGCTCGCCTTCACACTGACTGTCTCTGCGGATTGTCCTGCACACCATTCACACAACACAGCCTGAAACACCGTCCAGCTGTTCATACAATATTAATAACATTATTATCCTTCAGTTTATTTTAACTAGTCAGGCACTGCACCGGTCCTGTGAAATCCAAGTTTTTAATACACTCGGATATTAACTGTAATCAGTCATTGTTTCTGTACGTGCATTTCACTCCATACTGCTAATAAAACTAAATTCTTCGTGATCGCACACGGCACTTGAGATTATATCTTCCGACACAATGTCTCTGATCTCTTCCCTGTCTGTCTACAAGTCAAGCTCACAGCTTCGCTTTCAGAAGCGGAGATATTTCCTTGGTGGGCGGGACGGACGTTTACGGACACGTGTAGCACCAGATAACTACATATTTGCTATTTAGTATTAATAATACTAAACCGTTAACCGTCGAAACCCACGTTTAAGCATCCGAGGCGGACGGCAACAGTCACTCCGAGAATGGGCATCTGGTAAGAAATAGTAATAACAACAAGAGAGATGGCAATAAGGGTCTTTAATGGAATTACAGGGGATTTTCATCATCTCTATATGTTTCATCTAAAGTCTACTGATAATTATGAGAAAGTGATAATTTAGTCTAATTAGACCAGTAACTGATTTAACTGAACCATAAGGGTGTTGGTGTGTAAAATCAGATGGGTCTCCTGGTCCAGGACTGCAGATGCCTGTGTGTGTGTGTGTGTGATTGTCTGTGTGTCTACTCTGCGTATTTAATGTCTGTTTCACTATTGTTCTCCCCAGAGATGTTTTGAGTGAAAGGTGTGCAGGCAAAACAGAATCTTCCTAGGTCCTTCCAGCACTGGGCACAGTACACAGCCTTGCAGGTCTGGAGAGGACATTCCTCACATTCCCCTTTCTGTTTCTCCCCACACACACAGCAATGTCTGCCCAGACACCCCAGCCTCCAGCACAGAGAATACAGCAAAGAGTTCACCTGAGAGACAACAAAAGAGGGAGGATATGCACAGAAAGAGAGAAGACAACAAAAAGTGAGAAACTCCGAGTCAGGCATATGCCAGACATATAAAATGTATGTCACACCTCTTGCATAGACATTTAATTACTTTGTATCTAATCATTTAAAGAGGCATGTCACTTTCAAAGCATGATTACATGACTGCATTTAATCCTCTACTGTACTACAACCCTAATGTCACATGACTTTTTAATTTGCATTTGTTAAACAAAATATATTTTGAAGCAAAATAAAAACACACACATAAACTTTAAACAAACATGTATTTACACTTCAATAATTACTCATTTGACAATAAAAGTAAATTATACATTTCCTAATTAAAATTCATTGCTCGCAGCCTCATCATTGGAACAACCAGTAATCATTGGTCTCCAGATCTTAATGCACACATGGGGCATGGAAGATTAAAAGCTTCTTTAAACATATAGGTGTTAGATTATTCAGAGCTTTTTAGGTTAATACAAGATGTATCTTAAAATAAATTATATGCCTTACTGGTAGCCACTGAAGAGATGCAAAACCTGCAAGTTTTGAGGTGGTTGAAAGCTGGTGACTGTCATGTGGATGTGAGTGCTGCTTTTAACTTGGCTACATCAAATGTTAGAACCATTATTAAAAATGTAGACCAGAAAAAGCTTCTGTTATGAGTTATGAAATTATCAACTTGACTTGTTCATGGAGCACGTTGTTAGAAAAAATTGAAAGGAGGCTTAGCATATGGTTGGATGGCCAAACGCAATGTAACATGCCATTAAGCCAACTCATCATAATGGAAACTAATACGTATTACTGTAAAATAATGGAAAATAACATTAATTACTGTATTAATCTATGTCTATTATTACCTGTACCTTTCATATTAAGGTTAAAAATAACCTAAATCAGAATCGCATTTCCATGTATGTGATGTTATAATGACCCCGTACAGTGCTGTTTTGGTTAGGGCAACATATGCTAGGAACGTATCCTGCGCACTAAACAGGGTATTTACTGTATTGTGGTAAGGTGATTGGTGTTGTACGGGAAGGGCAGTACATTAGAGCGTAACTCCTCAGAATCCCATACCCAGTATAATTGCACCTTGTAGTTTTTCATGGAAGTTAAAATGGAGGACACCTAAAAGACCTAAGGTCCCTAGATACAGCTGGACTTTCACAGTCACTCAGCAGGATAATGTCAAAAACTGTTGCAGATTGGGGTGGGGTTTGGTGAGGGAGTATAGGAGGTACAAGTCGGTTGTGTTCTTTGTATATTGTTGCCCGTGGATTGACTTTTGCTTGTATGAGAACCGTCTTTGTGTACTGAACCTATGTGACCCAGACTTTTGCTATGTGACCCAGACTATGACCACTGTTTAACCCAAAATAAAGAAACAGACAATTGCATTGTTCTTGTCAAAACCACAAACTAGTATAGTCAATTGTAATAGAGGTGTAGAAGATAAAATACAAAGACTTAAAGTGCACAGAACAAGGGTGCAAATCCTACAATATACATATACATACATACACGTTTTGTTATGGTTGCCTACTTTTTGTGCCTCAGCTTCAAGTTCCTGGGAAGAACCTTATTATACACCACCTACTGGGTTGGTGCATGGCAGCTATTATACAACAGAACCAACCAGCAGATAAGGTGGGCATGTGACACATTAATTAAATGCAGATCCAGCAGGTATTAGAGGTCTCTTTAAATAACTAAATGGTCAAAGTGGTCCACTTGTGAAATTGACTACATAAGAGATCAGATCAGAACAAATTAAAAAAAACAGAAAAACAAATGGCTCATAGGACTACTGTTGTGGACCCATTCATACTCACTCGTGCCCTATCAGCCCTTCTCATGAGCCTCTTTCGCTGCATCTCTATGTAGAATATCCGTCTTCGTATCTGTCCATTGTACAGAAACAGTGTGCGCCTCTTCTCACGCTGCCAGAAAAGTATGGACGGTGACGGTTCAAATCAGAAAGAGATAAATACAAACGTCCAATCAGAGACAGAGACTGACACATGCTGTTACAGAGCTATAATGCACCGGTGACACTACAGTAATAAGAGATAGCAAGCCCTCAAAGATTAGTTACCAGAGTGAGCACTGAAGCAGTAGAACACAGAGACAAATCTGCAATGTAATACAGAGTACAAATCCAGGTTCACAGAGTGATGCCTGGAGACTCAGACATCTGGCCTCAGCACTGATTCAGTTGCTGCAGCATTGCTAAAGGGAAAGCCTGAGTATCACTGAGTATTTTACTCACCTTTGGAAAGAAGAAGGCGGCGATGACTCTGCGCAGTCGATTACTATAGACTTGAACACAGCAAAGCAGCATCATCAGCAGGAGTGGCAATGTGCTCCACAAATAGTCTGACTGGCTCAGACAGTGAGGCTGGGGTAGACAGTCTGTAGAACAGGAAAATAATTCTCACAGCACAAACCCAAGAGTAAACCTTGAGAAGACATCAGCCATGGCCACAATATAATTTGCACTGAAGCAGATCTGGATTGTATTATTTCAAGGCAGAATTTCTCTCCCTCGAAAGACTTCAAAAGAACAGCAAAATTGTATGTAATAATTTATCTTCACAAGTAAACTTAAACTTAAAATATGGGATGACCCTTCAAAGTAAGTTGCAAAATAGAAACAATGGAATTAAAAACATACGCATATTGTTGGTGTTCAGGTCCATGGCAGCAGAGGTGTTGAGGGCTCCAATAGATTGTCTTAGCAGGGTAGCCATCATTGACTGCCCCCCAACATTGATCTCAATGTGGTGACTACCTAAAGAGACAACACAAGCTGTAATATTGACAGCTAAGCTACCTCTGCATTTACAATCTGTCTAATCTTGATTCATATACTCACTGGACAAAAAAAAAAAAAAAAAAACATAATTGGAGGAACATGACTGCTATTTGCTATTCTGAATAAATATTTCAATTTTCAGTTTAAGACTTTCTCTTCAGTGACAGATATACAGAAATATAAACATATTAATGACAAAGGTGGACCAAATATGCCCACTATGATCCAATAATACTTTTATTGATGTGCACATGACATAGGAACATAAGAACAAAATAACTCACCTAGCTTGTTTAATGGCTGATAACCAATTGAAACGAGGATGTAATTAACCTGTAAGTGTATGCACTGCTACAATAATAGAGGCATTTCCGTTTAATTTCCACAGATGTTCTCTTATCTGTGTTTCACTAATGATTGTGAAGGAGTAAGCCGTTTTGATTTATTGAATTCCTTTATGCATCTACGTGCATCTAATTGTGTCTGTTCTAGGTTAAACAGATTCAGTTCCTCCTGGCTGTGCAGGATAATCCAAACCGGGGGTTAATTGCATAAATATAGATTAAGTCTTGTCTTAGAATACTAGTATTGTCATACTAAAATTATACAGTCTTTCCTTAGACTGGTCTTACTTAGTCAATTATGCAATGCATTCTGGGAATCTACGACACTTGAAACAAACAAACAAAAAAATATTTGTGGCCCCTTCTCTAAAACATCAATGTTCAGTGACAGTGTTGCCATAGTCTCAGGCAAGAGCAGTTTCCATAAAAATACAGGACTTATATTTTAAGTTAGCCTGGCAGCGAGAAGGCTGTCATTTTAGGTCAGTGTACATTTTTATGCAACTGACTAACTTGCATTAGACTGCTGAATTGTCAAATATAGTCCAAAGCATATAGTTTTATGCAACCAGCTGCAGGAATCAACTTGACTGCTTTCTTTTTAATTGATTCATAAGCAATATTTTTGTAATGTATTGCCTAAATTTGAATATAGTAGAGCATTGTTTTTGTGAATCACATCAGGAAGACAGACAGACACCTCCACATTGTTATGCTTTGGGAGGCTGGCTGAGTGGGTCACACTGCCAATCTACAACTAAAGGAACCTTTTCATTATCAACTTACTTTGATTATCCAATAGTAAATGGAATACTAGTGGATTTAATTATACAATTAATAAGAAGCAAATTATTTGTTACTATAGGATTACTGAACCCAACATGTCTGAGAATATTTAATATCCAACTTCCCGAAATGTGTATTAATATAAATTAATATTGTAATTTTCAGCAGTTGTATTTTATCTTTCTATGCTCCCATGCAACTTCAAAGTCATGTACATGTTAATGCTGCAATACCCTACATAGTTTAACGATTTAACGAACTGGATAATCAAAGTTCAGCACTACATTACACTATCGTAATTTAGCAATGTCCTATCAGTTTCAGTCACTGCTGGCTTTTTCTAACTCACTTGAGAGGGAGTACTCTGTGTAGGAATATGTGCGGATGATGGTAAAAATCCTGTAAAGAAACCAGTCAATGGCCAAAAGGGTTCCTGTGAAGAAGCTCAAAGGGATGACCTGCAGCATGCCTAACCCCTATGGAAAACATCAGTATACAAGATCAGCTCTTTTTACACATACACTCAATACACTCAACTGCATACGTTAATGCCTTGCAATTATTGAACACATCCTGGAAAGAAATGGAAGCAACTTTAGGTATTTTGATTGATCTTTTTCATGTCAAAAGCTTTCATCCTGTGTTGTACATTTTTTGGAGTTATATAAATGACTGCTTGTGCTCCCTTGTATTTGTTGTATACTCTAAAGCCTACATTTATTTTTACTTTTAATAACCACTAAAGATTAACATAGGCTGTAGCCTAGGGCCTCTCGCCACCAGGGAGCATCAGCGAGGGAAGTACAAATGTAAATTACAATGTTGGTTGCTCAATATATACAGGGATGGGCAGTATTTATGATACATGTATTTAAAATACGTATTTCAAATACAAAATAGGATTTAGAAATGTGTATTTGATAGGGTTGATGGAAATGGCTTCATATTTTGTATCAAAATACTTTAGTGTTTTGTATTTTGTAGTTTAAAAATACTGTAAAATACTTTGTGAGAAGTCTACATGATGACATCATAAAAATGCTGCCTCTGATTGGTGCCTACTTGCCCAGACTTGTTGAGATCAGAACAGAAAATTGATCCAAACCCGAAGAAGAAGGTCAAGGTGAGAAATGTGTAGGTTGCCAGCATAAAATGCTAAAATTTTTAACAGTTCATGTTAAGTTTTGGTGTTCATTTTAGTAGCCTAGGCAAAATCGTTTACCAATTTACGTAATGTTCAAGCTAACCATTTGACCCAAGTAGCAGCCCTCACAGTTAAGGTTAGCTTGCTACTTTCAGCCTATGTTAAGTTTTTGTTGGTTGTGCACGAAAAAAATATAAACGTTTCAGTGTTGTACAATATTACATTATAATGCCTTGAAATGGTGTAACTTGTTAAATGCACACACATGTGCCTTATTGTCATTAACAATATTGTGCTGCAAAGCCATTAAAGAGCAGGTTGTCAACCCATCCACCACTCCTTGGCAAGCTCTGTTGCTACTTTCTGATTACGTTTCTGGCTACATTTAAAATCAAAACATATTGATCATTGAATAATTGTTGACAAAGTGTTAAAATGTTTGTTTTCAACCTCCAAATAGGTGTCCAAAGATTGATAAATAAATAATTGAATGCTAAATGATTGTACCCTAATTGAAGTAGCTGTTTAGTAGGATCATGATTTTGCATACCATTGCATGAATGACTGCCTGACACATAATTTATTATATTTATGTTTAACAATCAAATGATTAATTACTTAGAAACTAGTTGCTATGAATAAAGGTGCCATCAGTTGTCTTCTTATGAATGACTTGTTTGTCATTGAGTCAGTGTTGCTGATAAAAAGTAGGCCCTTCCTTACCAAACACCAAGTACCTGAATTAGGATACAATTAGGAGTCATTAGCAAACTGTTAGTTAAACATTAAGCTGTTGGTTAAAACTAACCTTCATCTGGGTGATCACACGGATGTGTGAATATTTGATCTGTTAACTGGTTGCATATGTCAGATTTATCGCACGACTCGTTAGGCAGAGGAAAGCTGTTGCTATCAAACATTGTCTACTTAATCAGCTGAGTCAGTTTATTGGTGAAGGGATTGATCAAATAGGCCGATAGAAGGAAGGTTTGCCAAGTGATTTCATGCTCCCTTGTAAAAGTATTTTTAGTATTTTTAAAATACAAAAATACAGTAGTTTATTTTGATACATGTTGTGGCTGCTGTATTTTGTAGTTTATTTTGATACACTTAAAATTAAGGTATTTGGTGTCTTATTTTAAACACATTTTGATGTATCTTTGCCCATCCCAGAATATATATATACTGGACCTGACTACACTGGAGGACAGGAGTTTCTGTATGCAAAATGCAATGTGAACAATTACTTGTTTCTGTGAGGATGACTTTGAGAATTAAGTCATCTCAATGGCATTACAATTTGAAGGGCAGTTCAGAGTACATTAATAACATTTTACACTTTGAGAGAGGATTAACGTTAAACTTTGAAAGATTATGGGAATATATTTTTATATCCACTATCTTTACAGTCTTGCCCTTTAAATCAGATTAAGAAGATACAGTAAAGAACGTACACATATTCTGAGCTCACTGGGGTGCATTTTGAGGCTCCAGGGAAAGATGAAGTCTGCATGTTCAGCTTTCTTTAGTGGAAGGAGGTAGCGCTTTTCCTGGAAAAAAGAAGAACTGAATTATGAAAGGCATTGCCTGGCTGATTTAGAGAGCAAGACCACTGTATGTCCTCCTCTGAATGGATTTCCTGAACAATTTCAGTGTCAGTTTTCATCACTAAGCTTTATATAGCTAATAATAATTTTAAAATGTAATTTAATATCTTTGAATTCTCAGAGCATTGTAAGATTGTACATTATTCTTCCCCAAAAACTTGTTATCAACATTTTTGCACTTTTCCAATTTATTTCTCCTGTAATGATGCAAGAATAAATTTTAACCCTAAATGTAGTAAAATCACGAATAGTTTAATTTGTATGATAGAGTAAAGTACTCACAATGTGCTCACTATAACATACTGAATGAATGCTTAGTGTAGAGTTGAAATAAGTCTTCAGTGAAGTAAAGTAAATGTTAATAATAAAAAGACAAGTCATCTCCGAACGCTAACCACAGTAATTCTTTTTGACTGACACGACTACCGACCCAATACTGGACGAGGAACTTGACCAAAAACGACCCGCTTGCTCTACTGACCACGAGAACGCCAATCCCTTTGACACTGTAAGCAGACAGGTGACCAGCAGACTGCCTCAGCAGTCAACCCATCTACAGCGTCCCCTAAAGAACGTATACCAGCAATCAGACTCAGGGGCTTCCCTACCCAACACATCATGCTCCCCAGATACCACAATTTCATGCCTAGTAATTTGAATGTGTGGATGTACTTCAATTGTTAGTAGGGGTTATATGTTATACCACATACAACATGAATACCTGTGGACATCTGCCTAAATAAACAATCTTTATAACAAAAAGTAAGAGAGACTAACTAATCAAGAAATACAAATACATTACATTGGAACTGTTAATAACCAATTAATTATTATTTAATCTGTTAATTCTAATTCTAAGTGACACAGGTTGTTTTGCACGTCAGCTATCAAAAAAGCAAACTTCTTCCCACGTTTTGCTTTAATTCAATTGAATAGTCTTTTTTTAATCTCTGAGATGTACCCTTGTAGCTGCTGCCAGTATTCTTTTTATATAAGTAAGAGTTATACATCAAATGATTTGTAAAACCCTTTAAAAAATAAAAGCTTGTTACGGCTTACCAGTTTTCTCCTTCGAGCATCAATCTGCCTGAAGTAAGTGGTGATGTACATATTGTCAAAGCAAATGTCTCGATTGTAGTTCCTTGCATAACTAAATGCTCTGCCAAACAAGAGAGAAGAGTGAAATATTTAATGTTTTGTGATTTCAGCCATTATGTTCTAATATTTTTGGGTAATTTCATTACAATTTCCAGATCTATTTAAATGCTTCACTGAAGCTGCATTTTGTGTGTTTTGTATTTTATTTTTTCACAGTATTAAAATCCATTTAAAATGTTTTTAAATATTTCACACTACCACAGAGTGCAGATTCTGTTATTGTCTTTTGATTAAAACTAAATACATTGCAGATGTGTAAAATAAAATATATCTATGGTGTACAGTACATCAGGTAGATAGTGTTGCATGCTTTTGCTCAATTAAATGCATTTTGACAAAGTCCATACATCCATCCATTCTTTAAATGCACCAATTAATCAAATTGCACCAAAACAATTATTATTAATTTCTCGTTATCTAATTAATTACAGCATCTATGTTGATATTCTAATTGCTCTATACCAGGGCTACCCAACCTTTTCCATTCCAAGGCCCACTTGATCAACATCATAAATCTTTGAGGCCCACTACCCACAAAATCCATTCAAAAACTCATTTTTAAATACATTTAAATACATTAAATACATTTGCAGAATTTGCCAATTACGTCACATTAGCTAGTAAGTGTATAGAATTGAATGAAATCCTTTTCTGTTTACAATTAATGCATATAAACAAAATAAAACATCCCCTTGTAGTTTAAAATGTGTTATGTTGAACAGTAATCGTGTTTTAATTTATTTTTACAAGCACACGGTTTATATATAGGTAGGCTATTGATTTAACTTGCATGAAACGTTAACCTTCCAGTAAAAGCACTTTACTCTTAATAAACTGTATGTGTGGTGACGTATGCATATTATCTTTAATTTGCATTTTATTCAATAGAGAAAATAGTGTCAGAAATAACGAATCAGTATTAAAAAGGTGTAAAACCCTTGATGAATAAACCCCAGTGTTCAGTAACATTAAAGACAACTATACTGAAAGTAGTAAATACGAAAAACACTGCAACACAGTAACCTTAATATTTGGTTTAACTAAAGAAAAAGACTCCCTTCTACAGTTTGTGTCAACATTATATATTTTTCAATATATAATAATAATAATAATAATAATAATAATTATAATAATGGGTAAATTGCAATTAACTTAGTACGGAACTGCGTACTAACCACGGGATCATCTCTAGTGCGCTGCTTTCAGTTGGATGCAATTGACCCATTAATCCTAATAAATTATGCATACTAATTGAAATTTACATTGATTAAATGATCCCGGAGATTGGTAGTTCCTCCGTGATATACCACTTTTCAGTTGTACAGCTTACTTTCAACTTTTTGTGTGTCTTCTTTGCATTTAGCAAAAAATCCCAAACAGCAGAAGTTTTTCGAGACATTTGTTTAGTTTTTTTATGTTTGCATTATATTGTACAACACTTTGCACGATGGCAGATAAAGAAACAATAATGCAGAATAACACAGAGTGGTCCACATGCATGCTGATAGATGGGGGATAGTACTCTTTCAGAAGAAAAAAATAGTTAAATTATCAGTGTAATCGTACATTTTCAAAATACATTGTTTAAATGTAATCTGGTCCAATACCTGCTGACACAACGGTTTTTAAATTTGTTATATTTCACAACTTTTATTTAAGTAATGGGCATTATACCAATCAAATGTTTTAATGTAGATACACTACGAGTGACATCTGAAGTCAATGGCTGTATTTGAAACCGCATACTACCAATACATCAGTAATGTGAAATGGTGATATGTAGTACGTGTAGTATGGGTAGTATGCGGTTTCGAATACAGCCAATTTCTATCAACAAGAGAAAGAAAAAATGATGTGATTTTCACATGACAAACCTTCAAACCCTCTGAAGGTCTGGATACCGAAGGAACCTTCGAACCTTCCAAGACAGGCCTAATTATTATTATTTTTTTTCCTAAAATTTTATTCCTATTTTAAAAGCATTTAAAAAAATGTTTGCGGCCGCAGCCCACAGGATGGGAATCACTGCTCTATACATTTGTTTATGCTGATTAGCTACACTGATGCCTTAAGGATAACACTTAAAATATAGGTTACAATACAAGTTGAGAAAAATACAATGCCCTAGTGATTACTATACATCAGTTCTGTTTTGCTATTAGACAATAAGTAAATATTGCCTGTATAAAACGGAGGCTCAATGGACTTACGAGAGGAAGATGCAGACGAAGCTACAGGAGAGGAGGATCTGAATAATATCCACAAAGCGGTCTAGAAGAATCATATTCTTCTGGAATGCTGCCCTTAACTCTTCTGTGATCTGAGACTGTGAGATCTGATCTCCCACCACAGTCTGCTGCTCTGTTTTCTGTATAATCAATTCATTTTAAACAAGCTGGCCACAGTAGTTGTGCAAAAACATTCTTGATTATGACAAACAGACAACAAACACTCATTACAATATTTTTCTCATAACATCCTACCACCTGACCCCCTCAAGCTCATCAAAATATGAAATTATACATTTACAGCAAACAGTACAGTAGCATAATACACTAATGCTAGAAACACATGAATTAGGCATAGAGGTTTTAGATGATGATACAAGATCATACTTTGATGTAAAAGTACTAAAACAAATCACAATCTTTCCACATTTTTAAAGAGGATAGCATCTTAACTCTTTACACTCAGCCCCATTTTCACCTGGTTGGACTTCTTAAATGTGCAAGTGTTTAATATGGACATTATAAGGAGTACAGGTATGTGACACATATAAAATAAAACTAGACAACCTATACTATAATATTCTGCATAGTTGATCAAGATTAGACAAACTATATTACAGTACTACCAGTTTTTTCACAAAAACAAAATGTGTTTTTAGAAAAAATTTGACCTTTTTCCTCTATTCAAGTCTATGGGAAATCTTTTTTTGAATGTTTTAAGATGAAATGCCACACATATTGAGATGTGGAGAAGTTATTGGTTGAAAATACCATAAGAAATGAAGGAATAATGTAAATGTGAAAAAAATAATAGCCTAGGCGGAATACGAATTTTTACCACAAAATATTCACAAGAGGGCCATTTCTCCATTATAAGGGCCACAGGCATGTGGGACCATTCCAATGAAAGCATACAAATATAGAATCAGTTTCTGCCTTGTTGACCATGTTTAGACACACTATATTGCAACACTACCACCTTTTTCCAAGATAAATAATAGCATAATTATGAATTTTGAATTATGACATTTTAGGATTTTTATTCTTAAATGTTTCTTAAACTTATTTAAAGTACTAGTAAAATACAACTTTTAAAACAAACTGGGTGAAATGTTGATAAAAACTTAAGTAGTTATGATCATTTATATTTTATGTATTACAAATAGCAATTCTAGAACCTAGAAGTCAATATCTCTACACAGCAACTTAACAATCTTAACAATCTTGGTATCATTCGAAAGTCTCTAGTTTCCAGTGATATACAAATGATGTTGGCTATAATAATACCAGCATTTTCTTAATCTGAGGGTGGGTTGAAAACAATGTGGCTGAGTCGTCACAATCTGGAACAAACGATGTGGTTGAAGCTGAAAATTTGGGAACCTTTAAAAATAGACTGGATAGGATCATTGGATCACTTAGTTATTAATGGACATCAAACGAACACAATGGGTTGAATGGCCTCCTCTCGTTTGTAAACTTTATTATGTTCTTATGAGTGTAAAGAGTTAAAGAGAGAATTTCCATATGAAACTATACAACTACACCAATCAGTCACAACATTATGACCACTGACAGGTGAAGTGAATAACACTGATAATCTCGTTATCATGGCACCTGTCAGTGGGTGGGATATATTAGGCAGCAAGTGAACATTTTGTCCTCAAAGTTGATGTGTTAGAAGCAGGAAAAATGGGCAAGCGTAAGGATCTGAGCGACTTTGACAAGGGCCAAATTGTGATGGCTAGACGACTGGGTCAGAGCATCTCCAAAACTGCAGCTCTTGTGGGTGTTCCTGGTCTGCAGTGGTCAGTACCTATCAAAAGTGGTCCAAGGAAGGAAAAGTGATGCACGTGGGCAACCAAGGCTGGCCCGTGTGGTCCGATCCAACAGACGAGCTACTGTAGCTCAAATTGCTGAAAAAGTGAATGCTGGTTCTGATAGAAAGGTGTCAGAACACACAGTGCATCGCAGTTTGTTGCATATGGGGCTGCGTAATTTCAGACCAGTCAGGGTGCCCATGCTGACCCCTGTCTACTGCCGAAAGCGCCTACAATGGGCACGTGAGCATCAGAACTGGACCACGGAGCAATGGAAGAAGGTGGCCTGGTCATGATGAATCATGAGTTCAAGGTGTTGACTTGGCCTCCAAATTCCCCAGATCTCAATCCAATTGAGCATCTGTGGGATGTGCTTGACAAACAAGTCCGATCTATGGAGGCCCCACCTCACAACTTACAGGACTTAAAGGATCTGCTGCTAACGTCTTGGTGCCAGATACCACAGCACACCTTCAGAGGTCTAGTGGAGTCCATGCCTCAATGGGTCAGGGCTGTTTTGGCAGCAAAAGGGGGACCTACACAATATTAGGCAGGTGGTCATAATGTTATGGCTGATCGGTGTAGATCACCAGCATAAGGATGCTTTGGACACCTATTTATGTAATTGTAGGCAGTTAATTCAGTGCTGATTGTGTTTCAATAAAAAACAAAACTGCTGTGGAATCCTTAACATATTTGTTGACAGCAGCAATTTATTACTGGGTTCATTATAAAAAAAGGGAACAAGCTACCTACAACTTTATGTATTCATTATGAATTAATTATTATTTTCCATATTAAACCCTTTCTACAGTAAGGTAATTTCTGCAGCCTTGCTAATCTGGAATGTGATGAATGTGTGTGGTGCCAAAGTGGGCACTTCTGTGTCTGCCTATTCATCTATCTCCAGTGATTTTCTTTGGAGAATGGACAACCTTAAAACCCTAAATGATTTAGCATTCTCTATTTCCACAGGTATATGGGTTGAAGGCCTTACTGTGATGACCACACTGGTGCTGAAATCATCCCCAAGTCTCTCGATGGAGAAGTTGAGTTTGTCATAGGTCTGCCCAAAGTTGCCTTCAACTGGGATCTTGTCTTTGCACCAGGGAGTCATCACTGAAAAGACAACAAAACTGCAATAAGTCTTACTTAAATAAGGCTATCATGGAAAGCACAGCAGACTGATCAAAGTACCATTTCCAGTCCATAATTATCTGAGAAACATCTTGTTTGCTTTCACTTAGTTTTGAAGTACACACTTTTCATATACAATTACAATACATTATTAAATAGATATTAGATATTCATTTAAATCTGATATTATGTTGACTGGTATGAAATTACATGGTAATTTGTTCTCTTAGTTATAATAGTGGATATGGTGCAAGCCATTGGGTAAGTGATGTTAGAATCTTGAAAAAAGGCAATCAAGGTTAACAAAGGAAAGGAGAGTCAGTCAACAGGCAGGCCATTCCACTACTGTGGGAGAAAGAGGAGCATGACAAGACAATTATACACTTCTTATAGATAGAGCATTGTCAAAAAGAGGAGTTAAACAGTACAGCTGAACTTAAGTGAAACATTAGCAATAGAAAAACAGTAGGTGAATCTACCCTTCAATATGTTGCAAAGGAAGCTGAAGGTCATTGGCAAGCACAGTAGGTGGTTAAGCAGTGGGATGGAGATGGTGTGCATACATGCCTGCCACTTCTTATCGAACCATGCCTTACATCGGTACATTCCCTCCTCCACCACATCTGAAATCCACAAATAGAGAGAGAAATGTTATTTATGCTTATGTAACATATCAATATATATTTTGCAATACTTGAAAAGTATTAAGTTGACCTTGCAAAGGAACTGTATATGCGATTGATGACAGGTGAAAAATTACATCTACACAAAATAACTTTTTGCTACCTCAGTAGGTAAATCATTGTGAAATTTGCTCATTTTTCAAGAGCTATATTGTGAAGTATTGTTCCAGAAAGCTCTTTCATCTGGCATTCCACTGCTATCCTGATGACACAAAACTATACATATGTCTTTGAAGACAGACACAATTTTTTCACAAAAGGAGTAACACCTTGTAAATGAATGCTTCTCTTCAATTTGTCAGGGCACCAACCAGAGAGAACACATGCATTGATTTGATATTTTAAATGACCAAGATAAAGTCAAAGAGACATTAGTTAGAGAACCACAAAGGTGTGAACCACAGCATAGGCAGAGGACAAGTGGGAATGTAGGTCTGACGCCGCCATTGAGTATTCAAGAATGAGAAGGTGTCATCCTGAAAGTAATTAGACCAATCAGACTTGATTGACTGAATCAGAAATGTAGTCAAAATAGTAATCCAATCTGAATCAAGCATACATAACAAAGGATTACAAACAATATAAAGACAGACAGTGAGTGTAGGTGTTCAAAATAACTCAGCCATCTAATCTCCTTCTAGTGTCTTTCTTTCTAACTCAAATTGAAATAAATAAAGGACTATTTTCTAGTGAAGATCACAGCTGACTATTTTGCCTTACAGACCTCACAAAGACACTGACAAGATAAAGACCTGCAAAGGAAGTATGTGAAGGAGACACAATCTTCACAGAAACACTTGATGTGTTCAAGACTTTGGTAAGAAAAAGGAATTAAGATAAAATTTGCCAAATTACATCGTTATCTTTGCCAAAACACCTGAAAACCTACACATCCGATACCAGAACACTGCTTTGACACACAGACATAATTAAGTATCTAATTTAGGGTCCTATGCTATTCTTATACTGGAAATGCAACCAGTCTGTACCCAACTTCAGTATATCATATCTGTACAAGACCAGTTTGAACCTGGAATTAACATTCACACTGCAGTCTATATAGGGAGCCACCAAAACCAGCTCCATGTCTCAGTAGGATACTTCTGTAACTGCTCTGAATTGACATATTAACATATATTTGGAACATACTATTATACTATGACTGAATGTAATTGAAACAGTAAGGTAGAGACAGTATTTTCTTTTTTGTTACACAGTAGTGTGTTTAGTGTTGAGTTCCTTTAAAATGTTTTGTTTTTCTTCCAATATTGAGAAATGCACTGTACTCACAATCACAGCGCAGCATGGTTTTAGCTGCAAACATTTCCTGGGTGCTCTTGCTCCTCAGCACAGGTTCTATGTGAAAGTTGCTGTACCCATACTCCCCCATCACCTGCTCCCTGATATCCTGGAACGTCTTCTTTACAGCCTGAGCCTCCTGTTCAAACTTCTTCTTCTCATCCTTAGGCCCGATGGTAAAATCAGAAAAACACAATACAGATCATCACAACCCTGGATCTAAAACTTTGCAAAAAATGTACATGGATACAAGCTTGTTTTCACGCATTGCAGATCTCTACACACGTGTCTGGCATTCAAAAAGAATTGGAAATATTAGCCTAATTTATTTGCAATTGCCTATGGTATCCAGATACATTAACATTTGCTATAGGAACCTGAGTAGCAAACCAGTATAGGGTATCTCATGGAACACACAATGACAAATTCTTTGTGCTATTAGACAATAATGGGCTTACGAGAGGAAGATTCTTTATGAAAATGAAAATGTTTTTTTTTTCATTAGAGAAATAAATGGGCATTGTTGCTATCCTGGTGGTTTCAGAATTTCCTCAGTTGATAGCAGGAAATGTATATGCTCGTCACATACCACTATGTCTTGCACCACCTTCTTGAAAGGGTCTATCATGACCTTCCACATGACTTTGCTGTGGTTGATTTGTAGCTCAATGTTACAGCCCATGGAGAATGCAATGTCCTGGACATTACGGTGGATGTTTGAGACAGGACCTGTCAAGTCAACGAAAAAAAAAAACATATGGTCTAAATAAGTTTGAAACCTGAACATTTTAAATAAAAATACAAATCTTACATTAGCTCTCACCTGTGCTGTATCTGTTGTATTCTCAAATCTTATTTGATCATTAGCTTAGTTGATACAGTTAATGGTTTCACACATTTTCAAAATAAAACTGCATCATTGGCATGCATTTCCATTACACATCCACATGTGCATATATCTTTGGTGGAAATGAGGGTTAGGATGATGGATAGAACCTCAGATTTTAAGTGAATGTTAAGCATTTTCAGGACAGCAATGACATGTAGCTCTTATTTTGTATGTTAACACATTATTAAAGGAAATTCCAATGTTTTACCTTGGTAGAGGCATGCTAGGACAAACACCATAACGTAGGCCCGACCTTGAGTACCAAGCATGCTAGGAAGTATGAGCAGAATTGAGCACCGGAGATAGGCAGAGACAGCACAGCACAGTGCACACAGACCTGCAGGTGCACAAAATTGCACACAGATTTACAGATATTTACAAAGAACACATTGTGTGAAAGACAGTCATTGTATGTATTTACAACCACACACTGACAGAAAGACAGACACTGAGGAGTCGTAATGTTTTAACATACTAAGTGCAACCACAGAAAATTTTTAGAAAAATACAATAAGTTCAATACAATCTACAAAATGTACTATTGCCACCCTGTTATTACTTTTTCCATTTGATAAACTTAAAAATGTTAACCTTCTGATTGGTTATCAAAAAATTGTCTTATTCAAAAAATGTAATCATTACTCATTGATTATTACTTTTGAAGGGTTAATATTAAAGGAGGGGGAGAGGAGTGAAGATGATACAGGATGTACAGGACATAGTGGCTTGAATGTTCAAGGGTGTGCGTAAGGGTGTTACTATTTAATTTTGTATAAATTTATACCAAATCGTTAATAGAGTTTTTGCTATTTAGCTAATACATAGAAGGTTTATACATTTGCTAACAGGAGGAATTAATGAGGGGTTAACTTTACTGCAAGATGGAATGAAACTGTGACGTGTGAAGAGTGAGAGCTTATCACACTAGTTAAGGTACAGAATGTACTAGAAAGTGTGCAACATTACAGGTTACCGGATGCACAAAACAATATATTATTTATTTGAATATTATTATTATATTTGTTAGCAAACACCCTCATGCAGGGTGACATACAATTGTTACAATATATCAAATTTGTACATAGAATTATCCATTTATACAGCTGGGTTTTTACTGGAGCATTCTAGGTAGGGTAACTTGCTCAAGGGTACAACAGCAGTGTCCTCCACCTGGGATTTAACACATGACCAGAGTCCAAAGTTTTTTGGGTCAATTAAAAAAAAAACTGTTTAATCATGAACCCCCAGTTCTCGGCATGTGATGTTGAGAGCTCCAGGGCCTTGTATTTGTTTGTCTATAAAAAGTTTCTAGTTTCACTAACCAGCCATATTCTTCCCCTTTAGAGATGAGATTCCAGAACAGTTTCCAGGGCAGACAGATTGTATACACTGCTGTAGTCATATGTGTGGATGACATATATACTGAATACTACATTCTGATTGGCAGTTTATTAGTTTATTAGCTGTGACAGCTGATTTTGCAAATGTCTTAACCAGCTAAAATAATTGAATAAAAAATAAGTAATAATAAATAATATTCAAGTAAAGGTAAGGCACATATATTTTGAATGCACTGCTGTTTTTAGTTTGTGATTTAAACCAGAACTCCACCGAAAATCCATAATTTCTCAAGTTATTCTATAAGTAGAAACGTATTATGTGGAGTGAGTTTTTCATGTCCAAGTTTTTCATGTTCTCAGTAATCAGAGATCGAAAAATATGCCATGACGTCACGGGGGTGCTAACTCTGGAGCTGCTTTGCTGGAAGTCAATGGAGGAAATCAGAATAGTCATGAAAACAATTGTTTAACAATGTGTAGTTTATTTACACAATGTATACATGGGCTGTTTATCTAGGCATAACATTGTATTGTTACATGATTGAAGAACTGCATTTCTTTCCCTTTGTGAACAAGGTCACTGTTTCACGGTCTTACTGTGCTACAGTACTGTGCTATAGTTTTTACCAGCAATTTTGGCTTGATACATTGTACAAACGCCCCTTATATTAAACAATTACCTATGCCTTCATGTTCCCAGTTCAGCCATATATGGGTCTTCCAAACCAAACTTCCACTCATCAGGAGACATGTGAGCATTTTAACTTTCTCTCCTGTCTGGTCTGCATAAAAGTAACTGTAGTTTGTAAGACTGTTCTTGAACCTCTTCCATGCAACTGCTTGTAATAAAAACCTTTTAATTGGAGGTGCATCTCTATCTGGATTTCTGCGACTCATCAGTTGGTGTCATGAACAGGATGGTGGCTTCTGTGTCCTGGGCTTTGGTGCCAGTTCAGAACAAGATTTTAAATACCACCCTGTAAATTAGTGTTCTGTACGGGTATCAATAGTCACCGGGGGCACTGTCCCACTATCAAGAATAAAAAGTGGAATAAGTCTAGAGAGATTTTCTGTGTTTCCAAGTTAAAAGGTCCCAGGTTTTAGGGCTTTTGCCCTGGGCGCCAAAATCCTGTAGGAATTAGCAAGGTCATGTGGCAGCCATTGTATCCGCTGCAGTGTGCGGTTCGGGCACTGCAGTTGGGATACACACTGGAATGTGAGTTTTTTTGTTTTCCTTGCAGTAAGACTACAGTTCATAGCTTGTTGATGTAATATGCGTATTATATCAACAAATTGTTATTTGGGTAATATGGGTTTGGGGGGTGGGTGCTAGGGTAATTACAGCTGTCATTGTTAAATCATCAAGGTGTTACTCGTGTAGCACGGGTCTGAGGTGGATTGCATATTTTGCAGCTGACAGAATAGTAGCAACTGTCATTGTACTTTTTAACAGAGTATTACGTGGTAATACGGGAAAAGACTGGGACACGATGTCAAACTGGGGAGGATGAATCAGTGGTGGATTATCTGTTAAGGGAGTATGAAAAGGATTGGAATGGTAGGCCATACGATCAGAGGAGTTGGTTTAAAAACAAGAAATAGAAGGATAATATAGAGGGAAAATATATTAGAATTGGAACTGGGGGTTACAAATAAATAATATATGAATTTAATGTATTAGAGCAAATATATAAATATATATATATATATATATATATAATATATATATATATATAAACAGGAATCTGGGGAAACAGCAATTGCTCATTGAAGGTTTCTTAGATTTGTGAATCGTTAGATATAATAAAATAATTATATAGTATAACAGTATGATATATGTATGACATATGTCGATAAATAACTTGGACAACTGTTTAGTGAGGAATAGGAAAGGTTTGAAGGTTTGAGGAAATGCAGAAAGCTGTTGATGCTTGGGTAGCTGAAGAAGGAATTTGTTTTGTGCTGCCGCTTTCAGAACACAGGTTTTCTGGGGGTAATATTGATTGGGTAATGAGAGAGGATGAAGAATTGTTTCTGAGGTGTGTCAAAAATACCTATGGAAAAATAATGAGATGAAATAAATAGATAAATAAAAGTGAATTGAGTTAAAGTCATAAAACACCAGGAAATTCAGGCTGGGAGAGAAACTGTAAGACAGTATCATGCAGATAAAGGATTCCCCCCTGTAGGGGGGTGGGGGTTGTCAGTGGCTGCAGCCTTGGCCTCCCAGCTGTTTTTTTTCTAGCCATAGGGCACAAAGTTTCACTTGACCTGTCAAGTTTAATTTACAAATATGTGGGTGTTGAATGTTGAAAAAAGACTAGCTCTTTTATGTACATGGCATGTTTGTCACTTTGTTTTTAAGATCTTTTTGCCACTTTACAATTGTATATATCGGTTTTGTATATATCGGTCTTTCTTTAATGTTTCTTTAATTTTCATTAATTAAAAATGTAGGCCACCATAACCTATTGATAGACCATCGGACTAACACACATAATAGTGATTTGGCCACCTCAGCATGAATCATAAATCACAGAGAAAGTGACTATAAGAAAACAATCAATAGTGTTAAAAACCAGTGCACCACAATAGATCAATCTACTGTGTGCTTTTCACTTCAGTCTAGATAAGATGACATTCAAGCAAGCCAAAGAGGCCTATAATCCAAAGCAGACAAAGACTGATTAACAAACATACATGGCTCTGCAACAAAAACAATGTTTAAATATCTGTTTGTTTACAACGGCATAACTCACCTATGAATGCACAGGCCACAGGGATTCTGTATTCCTCATACATTGGAATCTTGTGAAGAAGTCCATAATACAGTCCTAAATGAAAAAAAGACCAGTGCGCACTGAGCTGTGCTATCCCATTTTGATGTTGTGATAGCTATTGTTTCTGTGTTTTTGTTTTATATAGTATCTGTGTGTGTACACATTTTGATATTGCCTTTGTTTTAAAGTGGGTGGTGCACAAAGTATAAAGGCAGAAACGAAAGAAAGTATGCAAAGTAAGATTCAAGTAACAATAGCAATGTTAGTATCATGGTTGTATCTTACCTATACCATAGATGGCACCAAAGCCTGCACCCAGGAAAAATTTGGTGAAGGGAAACTCCTGGGGTCCACTGCAAAGAAAGTGTTTGGCAAAGTTCGGGAGAACTCGATCACACATGTACTGCACAGCTGAGGAGAGACAAAACCTGTGTAATCTTAATCATGACACTAACTTTGTAAGCTGCAAGCTAATAATGGCTTTAAATACATTTGCTGATTTATTATGCCAGTCTAAAGAACCAAGTGTAGAAACCCTTTAAAAACACGTTTCAAAAAATGTATGCAGGAATTGTTTTAGGTGAAGTAATAGTACTGCTGGGTAACTGCAAGAAGTTCTAATACATTTACTTAAATTGGTATCCCAACAACAGTTAATTGATTTATGTATTAAGTGTTTTTAAGAAGCAGAAATACATTGGTGGATAAACATGATGTAACATAAGCCTTTATCAAATCAATACTTTGACCTACACATGCAATTTGGCTTAATTTATTGTCAGAAGTCATGTTCTACATTAATAGTGCCTTGCACTTTTTGGAACTAGGCTTTGTAGCTTGTATTTCAGTCCTCAACATTGAACAGCCTCACCTAAATGCCACTTATCAAGCCATCGTTCATTTTAAAACAGAAATGACTGCATTTTGTTCAGATTAACTCAAGGATACAGCTGAGGGTCATCAATCTATTCACGTTTAGAATCAATAGTTAAAAAAAAAAAACTTACTTGTGTGCGGTGGTTTAGTTTTCTTTTTGCCAGTGTCTCTTGTGTTATCCATTTTCTAGGAGTGATCACTTCGTGCTATTTCTGTAGTGCAATTCAGTTTCAGTCTCGATATGCAATACTTGTATTCCGCGACAGGCCAGGAATTATGATAGCAGCAGAGCGCGACAGCAAACATTAAAGGCCAGTAAGTGACAACGACAGTTAAGATATATAAAAGGCCTAATCACAGTTTGTAAATGCATATTTTAGCAATGCCATGTTTACGACGTTATATGTTAACGTACTTATATATTGTTTAGGCTCTATTATAAGATTTTATAATGTAAATGTTCAAGTGGGTTTTAAAGAAGAAACTGTTGCTAAGCAACATTGCTGTTGTTGTTTTTTAAAACAATACAACAGGTACTTTTAACGTAAAAATCGGTTTTGTATAAGGGATAGCTACGTGTTAGCGGTAAATACATGGAATTTAGGTACAAATATTAAGCACTGCGTTTGATCAGGTATGTATATTAATATTAGTATGAATAGCTGTATGTAGCCTCTATTTATGTATACATGTATAATCCCAGCAGAGGAAGTGGTTAAACTAGATTTGATGTGCACAATAATATGAAATATAATACATAATTAACACAATTAATTCGCTAGGAGTTCTACCAAGCAAAAGTGATTGTTGCTACATCGGACTATTCAATGCATTTATATTCTGTATATTCTACACTGTATATGAATGTAATGCATGTAATGACACTAATTAGTCTGCATGTGAAAACATGCAGGGTCTTGTTCTCTTACAAAAGCTTTATTATTATTATTATTATTATTCCGTTCGTCCGGACTGCTACTCCTCCTGCAGTTCTTAACGTACAGACACCAGATTCACACAGAGGCTCATTGTGATGCCGGTCAGGTTGCTGGTGCTGTTTGTGCGGCTGGATCGATATTTATTGAGATCTGATCGATTAAAAACCCCAAAAATCTCATTGCCTTGAGGAAGGGATTCTCGCGCAGACAGACCAACTGACAGACCGGCAGCCAATCAGCGTTGAATATGCAAATTAAGGTCCAGGCAGTAGCCAATCAGCGGTCTCGATTCCCATCATTCGATTCCTCCTCTGTCTCTGGTATACCCTGCGCCTGCGCGCTGCATTTTGATTTGCACTGCGGTCACAGTTGTGTTATTGATTTCTGTATTAAATACTGTATAATTATAATACTTATACCACTGCTACTACTAATAATAATTATACTACATTCAATGTGTGCATACGGGGCTTTAATACGGATTATTTGTCATGTTATTATTCCATATTATTAAGTCTTGTTAACTGCGCTACGAGACTTGGTTAGAAAAAGCCGACATATCTCTGCTCATTCCCTATAATACAGCATGTTCTCTATGATTTTACCTGCATTAAAGAATCTTTAACCAGACGATATCCACATACAATACTGTATTATATCAGTATAATACTGTTTTATATACTAATATTTATTCACTGCTACTACTTACATACTAAATGACATTCGCTAACTGTTTTATATACTAATACGTATTCCACTAAGGTAACTAATAATAATAACAGCACATTAAACTCGTATATACGGGACTTTAGTACCGATTATTAGCGCACATGTGAGCGCGGTGCTGTTTAAAAGTGCAGCCGAGTCTACGAGCCTGTCAGCCTGCTATTAATCCCTATTATCCCATTGAGCTTTGTGTTAATATAGTTTAGCATTGCATGCATGTGTTTAATATAACTTGAAATGCTTAATCTTTTGAATGTATACTGGTAGATAGCGGTCTTTTAAATGCATAATAAGTCAATATAAGCAGATCGTAATCATACAGTTTGCCAGCTCTTTAACTAACTATGCAATTAATATTACAAAGTCAACTTAATAATAATAACAAATCAAACAACTTTATATAGTGTCCCATAACATTTCATATCATTTTTTCATTGTCAATTATAAATGCAACCTAAACATATGACTATATATATATATACTGTAGCACCTTGTCATATACTATAATATAACAAATACTACAGTACTACAGTTCTACAACAAATACTATGGTAGTGTCTTATACTATAGTATACTGTATTACCTTGTGATTTATTATAGTAATTACTAAAGCAGTACAACTCATACTGTATTATACTTTTTTATACCATAAAACACTATTATACTACAGTATACTATAGTAGCTTGTGATATACTATAGTACACTATTGAATACTGTAGTGCCTTGTAATATACTACAGTTGTACAATACATACTATGGTAGTGTTGTATACTATAGTATACTGAATTAATGTGATGTATTATAAATATTACTACAGTACAATGCTTACTATAATACACTGTTATATACCATATTACACTATTATACTATACTGTAGTGTACACTACTATATGTACAGTGAAACATACTGCTTATTATACTCAAACATACTTTCACATGAAGACAAAGTTTAGCATTAGCATTAGCATTCTAGTTTTATTATTTTATTTATTTATTTATATTGGCGTCTAGGGTTCAAGTATCCTAAAGTTGTTGCACTCAGCGCTTGTTATTGTGTGGAAGCAGCAGCCCTTCCTGGTTATCAGCCAATAGGATGTAACGTATTAATATGGGAGTTCTATAGAGCTCTTTTTCACGTTAGCTATTTAGCTGATTGATTGCTCGCATCCCTGTCCGGATGTCACTATGTACGTCTGCACTGGGTCAATAACGTCACTTTGTACTCCTCAAAAACACACGCATTCGCTTTGTGTTCCTGATGTCTGTAAATAAACAGCTAAACTGCGGATCGTCTGACGGGTGGACATATTTCAGCCTCGCCTGCAAAATATAAAAGTGCGAACAAACGAGCAGGGAGGAAGGGCTCACGGTGCCACAGCTTGTGTTCACAGAAACTCCTGCATCAGCGCGTGAAGCAGCTCATTTCCAGTGCAGACGCGTATTTCTAGCAGCTGCACAAATAGAAAATGGTGCATCCTCCCCCGTCTCAATCACAGACGCCGACTGAAATGGACCTGTGATTGACAAGCACCACAAACCGCGTTTAATTTGCATGTATAATTGTGTATAATAATGCGTGTTGATCTGTGATTGACAAGCACCAGAAACCGCGTTTAGTTTGCATGTATAATCTCGGTTGATCTGTGATTTTTCGCTGGTGATGTGTGGTTGTGAAGCAAAGATATGTTTGAGTCCAAATCTGCCTGATTTCATGGATTTCATGGAAATTTTGAGCTAAGTTTTACGACTTCAAAATTATTCAGAATCGCGCATTTCAGGTCTTCAGTTTTCAAAATCGTTGGGGGAGGCCCGGAATTCCTCAATCTCAAGCTTTGACATCATTTTGCAACATTATTTTTGAGCAGTGGGCAGTGATTAAAAGGAAGTGTTAAAGACTTGCATCTAATCAGACACGAAATGCTTGAAAGTCTATATGCCTACAATAATCTTTAACAAATTAAAACAATTGAAAGTGATATGGAAGTGCTTTAATACTTATATGTACATTTATTAAAACGTTTTATTTTTGTACTAAATATAAGCAACGGGGTATATTACTAATTCACAGAATTGTGTGTGTGTGTTGGAAAGGGGCATTTGGAGGTGTGATTTCCCAATACCACCCCCTCTGGAGTATAGATGGACCTTGACCAAGAAATTTGGACCCTGATAAAACATAATTGACTACCCCTGTTCTAGGGCATGTCATTGGAATTAATTTGTTAAGGAATACAGAGTGGGAAACATCCTTAAAACAACGCTTATTTTCTATGTGCAAATGAGGGTTTCTATGGACTAGCAGTCAAATGTTTACGCACACTCTGACATCAGCTAAATTCATGAATTGTGTCAGTTGTAGGCTGAATCAGTATTCAACAAACTTTGAAAAGATAGCTGATAATTATTATAGTTTAACAATGTTTAATCAACTAGATTAATCACTGGATAACATTGTTTCAAATTATGAAAATATGTATCCATGTATGTAAGTATGTATGTATGTGTGAATATACCATATTCGTCCTAATAGACGTGCATACCCTAATAGACCCACACCTCCCTATTTCAGATTTTGTTTTAAGTTTTCTTTGTGATTTTCTATTTTTTGGGTGCATGACCCAAGGTTATGTGGTTGCCAGTGATAGATATTCCGGTATTGATATTCCCTGCAAATTACAGGACATTCGTTGCATTTATGGAAATAGTTCTACTATTCGATACATCTGATATGGAAAAATGCGTGCAGCATTATTTTTTTGTGACTGGAATGCAAATGTGTGCTGCATGTATGTAGCTATGTAACATCCTAGTGAGAATACCATGATGAGCCATGATCAGTGTGTTTGTTTGTGTGTTCTTATTCCTGTCTCTCAAGGATCTTTGTTGGCGGTCAGATGTAGCAGAAGCAACACACAGAGACTGCCAATTTTCACTCAATACACTTTGACTGTTGCGAGAACATGTTCCAGCAGACATACAAAGATGACAGATCGGTGGGGAACAGGTGCTACAGGCCTAGACAGGACAATGACTCCTCTCTGAAACAGGCAGTGTGCAGTCTAGGTGGCTTCCTATTTGGCCTGCTGCTGGCCACTCTCTATGCTGGGATGGTGCTCTTTGTGCAAAACTATGGTCTATGGTATTGCCTGATCTCCACTGTGACTATGGCTGCCTTTGCTTCATTTGGCATGGGCCTCTCTGTGCGTATCCGCTCCAATGTCATGCTGATGCTACCCATGCTGTGCTCCAGTAGGTATTGCTAGTCAAAACAGGAAGCTTCACTTACTTTGACAGTTTACACAAACATTAAGAAAGATGATTGGATCAGGGTGGGCTGGGCAACTAATTTAGCAAAATATAAAGCTGCTTCCATTTATTTCTATACTTATTACTCATAGGAAATTACAATGGATTATTTTCTTTATTTTTGTCCCACTTCTCTTGTTTGCTCAGCGATGAACTGCATTTATTTCCCTGTGTGTCTGTGTAAATAAGGTCACTGTCTTGCGGCCTTGCTGTGCTACGGTACTGTGCCATAGTGTGACCCTGATACCCTCCAGCAATTTGAGCTTGATACATCGTACAAACCCCCCTTATATTAAACATTACGTATGCTTTAATTTTCCTCGGTTTAACCATATATGGGTTTTCCTAACAAGATGTCAGGCAGAAACCGAACTTGCACTCATTACAGGACAGACCTGTTATCTTTGTCTCCTGTCTGGTCTGCATAAAAGTGCTTGTAGTTTGTAACTTCTCTAAGACTGTTCTTGAGATTTCCTCTTGAACCTCTTCCTTGCAGCTGCATGTAATAAAAACCTTTGATTGGAAACATATATCTCTCTCCGGATTTCTATGACTCTTCACTCAGTGTGTCAAATCAAATAATTAATACTGAAACTTGTTTTAGTCTAATTTGTCTTACAAGATATATGTAGACATACTTGCAGACCTGCACCTCATCTACATTACTGATGTGTGTACTTTCTTTTGTATTAAGTCTAATATGTGACATAAAAACAGATTGCGTTAAGGGTGATGTGTGCAAATTCAGGGGATATTATATATATATGCAAGATGCATTCAAAAATCAGACAGTTGTATTGTTATTTTTTTAATTTTCTTTCAGTATATTGACAACTTTAACATTTATTTCCTGTCTCAAATTGTAATGGAATGAGGTAGCTAAGTGGCAGTCACATTGTCTCATTTCTCTTTTTTCCAGCGGAGGGCAAGAACCTCCTACTATTTCTAACCTTTTCACTGGCTATCCAGGGGCCACTTACCAACACCCTGGAAAATTTTGACCGAGCTGCAGGTAGTGTTGCCTGTGGGGCAGAGTTGACACTCAACCAGACAAAGGAGCTGATAGAAAGGGCAGCCACACCACTTCTCCGTAAGTACCAGCTTTTTTTAACAGGCTAAATTTAATCTTTACTTTATTTCTTAACAAGATGTATCAGGGCTGCTTAATACAAATCTGCATAGATGCAACAAAAATGAACTCCCCAAAATTGATATCACTGTAATGAAAAAAATTGGAAATGTTATATATATAAGTTTTTGTACATTAATTTATCCTTCTACCCGTGTCTTATCTGGAACTATATGGATGAAAAATGGGAATTAGCCAGGTAACAATAATTTATAGGCAGCTCGTAGATTATATTAGAACATTATTACAAACCCATAGGTTAATGAAAAACTTAGATAAAAAGAGGATATAAAAACACTTTATTTTACCATTGTCTTTTAACATTATGAATCCAAATCATGCATTTTGTTTATGTCAAAGCCTCTCCAAAATGTGGTCAAAAAGCCAAATATCACAATGAAGGTGATTCTGTTACGTGTCACTTGGAAGCCCGCTAAAGCCCTCCTGAAATTTCCCATAGTTACAGTGCACTGAGGTAGGGTCCAAACTGTTTTTTTATTCTATGCTGTGATGATCTGATTGTCGGCAGATGTTTTGCACCTGCCCAAAAAGACAGGTGCGTTTGTGAACATGCTACGTAATGATGTGGATATACCACCAGGGGGCTCCCTGGGACCCAGATAAATAGCTGCTTTCATACTCTACACCTTTTGCAGTGCTACACCATTCTTATTTTGCTTGTTCATAGTTCTACCACCTATTGTCTTTTTCAGGAATTTTTTTTTGTACTGCGGAAGATAGAACAAGAATAGTATAACTGTAATCTAATATATACTGCTTGGTATGTTCTTTAATTCAAACTACCCTATTTAATTTGTCCTTTAAGTCATAATCATAATAATTCTACAAAATCATTCTAAAACAACAAACATATTTAATGTAGTTATCTATTAATGTAATATGCTAAATAATCTAATTATGAATACATTATTATAATACATATTATTATTTTTTTTTAAACTACAGAAATGCATATTTCATATTTCAAAGGCATTGTTGTTGTACCATTGGTAAACATTGATTTAAAGGTGATATCTTTCAACAGTACTTCAATTTACAAGGGATCTTTACAACTTATCTCATACATTATTTGATTTAATATTAAAATGCATTGTTCCAGAAATGACTAATGACAGACTACAATGTTTTTGTTTCACCAGCTGTGCTGAACAAGATTAAACACATAACTAAAAATGCTAAATTGGTCGCTGACGGGGTACGGAAATTCATGCAGACTTTAATTGATTCTGTTAGGCATGTTGGTAAGTTGGCCATGCAGCAGAGTATCGATAAAACAAAAATACTTTTACCTTTAAACCTTACATTGCCATGAAGACTTCATTACATTATAGCTATGATTTTTTTTATTCACAGTCAGAAAAATACACAAAAGTCTTCAGTGACGAAAGTGATCAAAAGATTATCAAAAATACAAATCAAACATTTCAAGCTCCACTTGAAATTAAAATTTTAAAAATTCAGTCTTCTTTGTACAACCCGACAATCAGGTTGGCAATAAGAAACAACAACCTGTCATGCAGACCATTCCAATGAAGTTTATCTAAACAAAACTTAAGTAATCTTAAACAGTTATTTTCTGTTTAATATCTGCCTGATTTGTTTTTAACTTTTTGAAACTTCTGCTAAATGAATAATGATAGGTTTTCATTATAACCTGTAAATATATACATTCATAAATTAACAGGAGGGAGGGAAGAATGTTTTTTTGCTCAGTATGATTGCGATTGATTCTAGCCCTCCTTCTCTGCCAATAATGTTGTTGATGTTATTCCAAAGCCCTCCCTATTTTTTTACATTTTTAAAATGTTCTAATCATTAATATTGATCAATGTTGGTTCTGCATCAACTCCCATCTCTCTCTCCTGGAGCAGGCCGCATCTTAAGAAATGTCTTTCAGTTCCTTGTCAACATTGGGGAAGTGTGTAATGACAACCTGGGAACTCCCTACCAGAAGTGCATTAAGATCTTCGATGATGCATACAACAACTGCATGGACATCCTGTCAATCTTTTCCTTCCTCTGCTATATTGTGGACATCTTCCGCCCCCTCTGTGGGCTTGCTCACAGTCAGTGCATACTTACCTTTTCTTCATATATGAAGAACATGGAAATTAAAAAAAAGCAAAAAGAACACAGAGCAGACATAAGTACAAGCAATGTCTGCTAGCTTGGGCATGTGCATCATGACATGATACAGATATTAAGCAAAACATGTAATTCTAAAAATGCTAATTCTTGAAATTTATGAAATCTACAAAGATTCAACATTGCAGAGGTAGTTTACTTTAAGAGGCCAATTAGAGAGTGAATTAACATATTGCGGTTTATATGATAAACATGTTTCAATTTAAGTTGTGCAAGGTAGGTGTCCAATGTTATAGCTTAAAACAAAAAAGCTATTGAATATACCTTTCCAGTAATTCAGATCTGGTTCTTTGCCAGTATTTTATGCAATTGTTTAATATCTGCCTCCAGCTAACTTGACTCAATAAAGTTCCTTTGACTTCTAATCTCCTGAAAAAAATTTTAATCACTTAACATTTTGAACAGCAGAAAGGGATCCTTCTGTTAAACTGGCATTTGTATGCTTGTATTTAAAGGCTTATTTTTGAACACAATTGAGTTAATAAATAACTATGTATTTGACGGTTTTGAAACTCTAATAATTTTCTTCTCTTTTGTATGTATTCTGTGACTTCATGTTACCTCTTCATTTGCATTTTCTTAGTTCTCCAGTTGTTCTGTATCATCCCATCATACATAATGGACTGCATCAAGACCAAAGCTTCTGCACGTAAGTATTGCTATGGCACAGGATGTGGCATGTATTCTGCTGAATTTGACTCATGTTGGTTTGTGGAAGAGTAGTATAAAATGTCATCATCTTCATCATCATGAGCCTTTGTTGATCCACTGCTGGATGAAGGCCTCCCCAGGATGTTTCCCATTCATTAGTGTCCCTCTTTGAGGTAATGCCAGCAAGCTTCTGATCCCATGATTTCCTGTCTTCTATTTGGTAACGTTCTTGTGTGCCCACTTTTAATATAGTGACATCCATTCTATGGCTTCTTTAGTCTATATCTGTTCTTGCAATGTTTCTGTTTTTTAAAAATCACTTTCATGTATATCACTTACCTCTGTTCTCTGATCCATTCATTTTCTCATCTATCTTATTTCTAAGCATAGAACATAAAATGTATGGAGCCATTAGTACTTTGAATTTCAAGGAACATGGCAATGAAACCTTCTTTGAGTTTGTACTCTGTTTAATTGTACCTCCAAACCTTTTTTAACACAATGCAACATACAACATACATACAGTAGGCAAGTTTGGAAATGGGATGCAGCAAGAAGGTACAAATAACTGAATCAGTTTTTATTATGAAATATGTTAAATGTAGCTCTGAAATGTGAAATGTGTGTACATGTTACCAGTTTCAGTAACAATTAATGTCTCACTGCTGTAGCGCTTGTGAGTGATTCCAAACACCTAAAAACTTTGGTTGATTCTCTAACGCTGCATTTTGTATTTTCCCTCACTGCCAGTTGCTATATGTTTAAGACCCATTTTTAATTAAATTTGATCACTTTCAAATGTTTTCTCACTTAAAATTTGCATTAAAAAATGACATGTCATAGGAGAAAGAAAAGACAATGCAAAAGGCTAAAAGGTATTCAGGGTAATATAAGTAGATGGATTATGAACTGGTTGATGTATAGGAAACACAGGGTGTCGATTAGAGGAGTTGCTTCTAACTGGAGTGAGGTTGTTAGTGGAGTTCCACAGGGATCAGTACTAGGGCCTTTGCTTTTTCTAATCTATATTAATGATCTGTACTCGGGGATAGTTAGCAAACTTGTCAGATTTGCAGATGATACAAAAATAGGTGGATCAGCAGATATATTCTGAGCAGCACAGGTTATTCAAAGGAACTTAAATAATATTCAGTTGTGGGCCGACACGTGGCAGATGAAAATCAATGTGGACAAGTGCAAGGTATTACATGCAGGTAACAATGTCCACTATAATTACACCATGGGAGGAATAGAACTGGAAGAAGTAACGCATGAGAAAGAACTAGGAGTCTACATGGACTCCTCACTTTCCTCATTCAAACAATGTGGGGAAGCAATAAAAGGCAAACAGAATGCTAGGGTTTATTGTCAAAATTGTAGAATTTAAAACAAGGGAAATAATGTTAAGACTGTATAATGCATTAATTAGACCTCATCTGGAATACTGTTTACAGTTCTGGCCACTTCAAAAAAAAAAATATCACTGCTCTAGAGGCAGTTCAGAGGCGAGCAACCAGACTTATTCCAGGTTTGAAGGGAATGTCCTACTCGGAGAGAATGAGGGAACTGAACCGTTTCACCTTGGAACAGAGAAGACTATGTGGGGACTTGATTGAAGTCTTCAAAATCATGAAAGGCATCCACCACATCAGACCAGAGGAGCTTTTCCAGATCAGCAGGGACACACGGACCCGGGGACATAAATGGAAATGTGTCTTCAAGGCATTCAAGACAGAAAACAGGAGACACTTCTTCACACAGAGAGACATCACAATTTGGAACAAACTCCCCAGTGATGTGGTTGAAGCTTAAAATGTGGGAAAATTTAAAAATAGACTGGATAGGATCGTTGGATCACTTAGTCATACTTATATTCTTATGTTCTAATAAATACCTAGAAGATGCCCACCTAAAAGCTAGGAAGTCCCTGACCACCTTCAGGCAATTCCTCAAGATGCATCTTCTCAGACTGTACCTGTAATTTAGTTATTCCCCTATGTGGCTCAGCTCTCCCATAAAATTGTACTTCATATCTAATTTTCATCGTACAACTTGCTTGTACTTACAAGTACTCGTGTTGCTCATATTGTTCTCCCCTATGTCCCTGTCCCCTTCCTCTTAACTATGACTTCACATCTTATCTGCAATTATTAGCTCACAATCTAGGATGTAGAACTGTATTTTTTCTTATGCACTTATGTCATTTTGAACTTGTAATCGTATTATGTTTTGATCTGTAATTCTATACTGTATTGCACTTTTGTAATGCCCTTATATTTCGCCCTTATAAGTCACCCTGCATAAGGGTGTCTGCTAAGAAATAAATTATAAATAATAAAATAATAATAAACTTTGCAGGCGTGACATGGAAAAGAGAAGCTGTTGATCAATGCAAGTGGAAACATCTTGGGGAGGCTTTCATCCAGCAGTGGATTAATGTAGGCTGATGAAGATGGTGATGGTGATGATATATATATACACTCACCTAAAGGATTATTAGGAACACCATACTAATACTGTGTTTGACCCCCTTTCGCCTTCAGAACTGCCTTAATTCTACGTGGCATTGATTCAACAAGGTGCTGAAAGCATTCTTTAGAAATGTTGGCCCATATTGATAGGATAGCATCTTGCAGTTGATGGAGATTTGTGGGATGCACATCCAGGGCACGAAGCTCCCGTTCCACCACATCCCAAAGATGCTCTATTGGGTTGAGATCTGGTGACTGTGGGGGCCAGTTTAGTACAGTGAACTCATTGTCATGTTCAAGAAACCAATTTGAAATGATTCGACCTTTGTGACATGGTGCATTATCCTGCTGGAAGTAGCCATCAGAGGATGGGTACATGGTGGTCATAAAGGGATGGACATGGTCAGAAACAATGCTCAGGTAGGCCGTGGCATTTAAACGATGCCCAATTGGCACTAAGGGGCCTAAAGTGTGCCAAGAAAACATCCCCCACACCATTACACCACCACCACCAGCCTGCACAGTGGTATCAAGGCATGATGGATCCATGTTCTCATTCTGTTTACGCCAAATTCTGACTCTGAAATCGAGACCAGGCAACATTTTTCCAGTCTTCAATTGTCTAATTTTGGTGAGCTTGTGCAAATTGTAGCCTCTTTTTCCTATTTGTAGTGGACATGAGTGGTACCCGGTGGGGTCTTCTGCTGTTGTAGCCCATCCGCCTCAAGGTTGTACGTGTTGTGGCTTCACAAATGCTTTGCTGCATACCTCGGTTGTAACGAGTGGTTATTTCAGTCAAAGTTGCTCTTCTATCAGCTTGAATCAGTCGGCCCATTCTCCTCTGACCTCTAGCATCAACAAGGCATTTTCACCCACAGGACTGCCACATACTGGATGTTTTTCCCTTTTCACACCATTCTTTGTAAACCCTAGAAATGGTTGTGCGTGAAAATCCCAGTAACTGAGCAGATTGTGAAATACTCAGACCGGCCTGTCTGGCACCAACAACCATGCCACGCTCAAAATTGCTTAAATCACCTTTCTTTCCCATTCAGACATTCAGTTTGGAGTTCAGGAGATTGTCTTGACCAGGACCACACCCCTAAATGCACTGAAGCAACTGCCATGTGATTGGTTGGTTACATAATTGCATTAATGAGAAATTGAACAGGTGTTCCTAATAATCCTTTAGGTGAGTGTATATATAACACATATTTAACATTTTCCAAACTTATTGCAGACAAAGAGTCAGATTGTTCCTCTGTCAGCCTATGGTAAGGTATGCTTTTAAGGTAAATAATAATTTAGTTGGGTGATAGTTTGTCTTCTTTCTCTGCTCTCCAGCAACAATCAATGCTATTGACAAGATGAAACAGGAATTTGAGTTCAACATCTCAGCCTCCGCCCACTTTAACATGCACTTCAACAGCAGCAAGTCCACCCAGCAGGTAGCCAGGGACATCATGGTGGCAGTCTCAGCGGAGCTCAATCGATTTCAGGAATTTGTAGGATTTTTTGGATATGTAGGCATCTTCCTGCTGCTGTTCATGTACCTGCAGTGAGTGACTAGAATACCATTGTGACAGGGGAGTGTACTTTATAGGACTAGTAACTGTATGATTAATGTATTCCTACAATTTGTAATAGTCAGTCGAATATTGCAGTGATCCCTAAAAGTCCTATCACTTTTTATTTTGTACATTTTGAATGGTTTATTGCTGTGTTCCCTGAAAGGTATTCCATTTGAACGTTCAGGGATGTGGAGCCTTCTACTAAGATTCAGAGAGTAGACTTTTTAGATGCAATTTTTTTTATTCATATTCTGTTCGTAGGCCTGCTAGAAGCATATTTTGAAAACCATTGAAGAGTCTTTGTCAGCTAAAATGTTTACCATAACAATAAATGTTGCACCTGTTGCATAAATGTTTTGCATCTTTTTGGAATATATACTGTAGAGATATACCTCAAACATATTTCAAAACAGAATTTGTTGTAAAAAGGTATTGGCATACTTCTACTACTGGCACCATCTCTGTTAAAATGTCCCATTTTGTAAGTGACCTTGTTTTCTTCTTTTTGTCTACCTGTCTGTTTTCTGCCTGTGGAGCTACAGGGCAGTGCTGTATCGTAATAAATACCTCTTCCATGATGATTTTGACAATGTGTACATTACTAACCAGTTTTTGGAGATCGATATGATCAGGGCAAGGCAGGGCATACCTACATTGTTGCCCCTCAGCAAGAAAGAAGCCAGCTCCTACATAAGACCATGTAAGTAACAACAATCATATGTTGCACATATGCATTCATATACAGTATATTTATTTTAGTGTATTTATCCAAAGCTACATCAGTGATGTTTGATAATCTTTGTGTGGAAATCTTCTTGAAGAGTTACATTTCAGGGAAAGTCAATTGTGTATTTTGCTTTTGTCTGGTTTCTAACTGCTTTTAAAGTAACATTTGTCTTCCCCAATCAAAATTACAGTGTTCAGTATTCTTTTGTATGATATTTCTGCCCAGGTTCTATGTATCTTACCATTAAGGAGAGGAGAGCCCACACCCTAAACATCATCAGTGTCCTCAGACACATGCTGATTGGCTGCCTTGTAGTGGTACTGGATTTCATTATATTCTGGGTCTTTGACATGGTACGGCACATGGCTCAAGGAGAGATTGTGGCCAGAGGTAGGTCGGGAAATCTGTGTCTGTTCATCAAAACTGTAAAAATGTTTAACTTTCTAAAAAATATGTATTAGGTTATCAGTTACTTTTGTCTGTAAATGCACTTGTGACGAAACGTCAATCCACATTCTCAATTCTGTCACATATTTTTGAAATTACATTCAGTCCATCGATATGATCAGGGTGGAGACTTGATATTTGTCTATTACCGTAGTTGCTGGGAATAACTGAAGACTTAATTCAAAGTTGCCAATAGGTCTCTGTGTGCTGTCACTCAGATGAGCCCTCCCCCTTGTAACACCCTTCTGGGTGTGTGGGTGTGAGCTACGGAGATTTGAAGAAAAGTATCCCTGAAGAGTCAATAATCCAGAGAGAGATGGGGGGTCAATACAAAAAATGTATTAAGAGTAGCTGCAAGGAAGAAGTTTTTAAAAAACTTATTTATTTCAACATTTATTTATTCATGTATTTCTCTATCTATCTATCTATCTATCTATCTATCTATTTATTTATTTATTTATCCATTGATTTATTGATTATTCTTATTATTAATTTTGGCATGGATAGTCCACCAAAGATTAGCTGCATCTGGCTTGTACTGCATCTGTACTGGTAACCAATAACAATGTGATCCAGAAAATCTGTCTGGAGTCGAAATGCTCCATTTGACAACAGCCACCTGTGGCCACTTTCCTCAGGTCACAGGAGCGCTTTTCTAAAAATAATTTTATAAATCATCCTGCATTTTAAAGTGAATGCAACAATACAGTAATTTATTTGCTACTGATAATTACATGTTGTCAGTTGATTCTAACACATTTACAGTGCTTTGATAAGGAGTTCCAAACCTTACAAATGATGTCTATAAGTTTGGTTAATCAAGGTATTATACCCCCTGTCTTTTTATCTAGCACCTGTGGTGATTTCAGTGGAGGTGAATGGTTCAGGGTATGCCGCTGACATCTTCAAGGACATTCTTGCTTCATTTGACATTCTACAGAAGGGTAACATCAGTGTTTTCAGCAATAAGTGCATAATGAACCCTTCAGAACCTGACTACACAGGCTACCTCATCATAGGTAAGTTAAACCTAACACCAGGTGAGCACTGAATCATCACACCCCAAGAACAATAAATTGTAGAATTGCATTACATCTAAATCACATCACTACCCACTACTGCTATACATTATGTTGCACTGCACTTACTTACTGCTGTTATTATTGCATTTCAGAGGGATGCTAAAAACTGTTTTGTATGCTTTAATCACATCAACTTTCTCATATCTAAAGTCAGTTTATGGTCTTGTTATATTAATCAGTATTAAAAAAATATTGTTCTTCTGAATATTAAATAGTTACTAACAGTGGTGTGAGGCTTCCTTCTCAGTTTTGATATAAAATTATTCATGTCTTCATAAATTAATTAAAAATAAAAACAATTCCCGCTGGTGGATTCATTCATTGCAGTCATGGTGTTCTTCCCTCTGGTGTTGGAGAAGCCACAAGACCTCAACATGTAGTGCAAGGCTACTGAAACCCTTGTTTGTAGGGCTTATGTGGCTGACACACAGACCTTGAATCATGGTGCTCAGCCGTACACCCAAGATAGATAGGATACACTAACTGCAGCAAACTAGCCATTCTGCCCGTGGCAACTCTCACTTTTTCCAAAATTGCACCCAGTACTGCTTGGTAATGATAAACATCTACTATTCCCTACTAGCGATGTGCAATTCGCGAATGAATCATTTTGCTGACCGATGGGAATCGGATCAGCATCCACATTGAATCGGCTCTTTTGATTCACTGAGCAGCGGAGACCCGCCTGTCGGCTCTTGTTCAATGACTCTCTGACTCTCAGTCTGAAGGATTTGTTCGTCCTGACGAGTCCATGAGGTCTATGAAGCTTAAGATCGGCCTCAGTTATATAATACAGGCCAATTACAGACTACTGTCAGAAAATTAGATTAGACGTTTATGCAATATTATATATTGTACTTAAATGTGTGTGTGTATTACACTCCGTATTCATTGGGTACGTCTGCCAAACAAAACAAAAATATATAATAAATTGCTATATCGCTATCATTTCAAACATTCTAAAGTGCAATGTGAATAAAAAAATCTATAATATAGTTAGAGTAAAAAGATCCAAGACTAAGGCAAACATAGTTTTTTTGTGGTGTGCATTGCAATTTGCAGTAAAAATGCATTTCAATGACTTTTGAAAATGCATATCTGTATCATACATGATCCTGCCTTCAGTGTATTTGATTTGTTTTCGTAACAGTAAAATAAACTAAGGAGTGCTGGTATTATGTTAAAATAACTTACAATGAACAAATGTATTTATGTTTCATAATGGATCATTCATTTTAAAAACAAAAATATTTAGAAGTTGCATTTTATTATGTATAGTGACTTTGGAAACAACTAAATCACCTTTCATGATATTTCACAAATTTGACAATGAATTTATACACAATGGTATAGATATATTTATATAAGTTGATTTCTTTGTGTTATAAATTGAACTTTTAGCTGCAAACTAAAATTGTTTGAGAGTTCCAGTATATAGCACCATTCACCAAGAACAACCAGCTTCCAATTATTCTTGTAACATATTAAACAAAACAGTATTGTAGAATAGCATGTTCAGACATTATTTTGAGCACAGAAAAGTTTATTAATTTAGGGACTCATAAAATAATACATAAATGTAATATTTTGAAAATAACATGCCTTTTGTAGACTCATTTATTTTATCTTGATGGTGTAGATAAAGTGATCAACAGTAAAATATTTTACAGTACATACATTTCATAATTTGTTGGAAGCAACTACAAACAGAAAATTCATAAGGAATAGTTAAATGTCTTTGTCCTTCTTGAAGAAAGTCAAGCTATGCCAAAATTAACAGCATGCCATCTCAGTTAAACATTTATAAAAATAATAATATATATATATATATTAGTTGGAAAGAATTATTGGGACAGGCATTTTAGTCACTCAGCTTTATTTTCGAATGAATTCACACGGAGAACCTGCGTCTGGTTAGGACCACAAGGCCTACTGATTCCCTGGTTACAAGCAGTTATATTGCTCGCCAAAAGGGGCAATCTACAGAAGGAGGGGGCAGTCCCCTCTCTTCCTATTGGAACAAGCAGTGATACAGAAGCAAAAACAGCCAATAATAGTTACACAGTTTTGTATAATACCTGCATGTACTCACCTCCCAGAATACCTCATCCAAGTCTCTCCCATTCTCTCCTCTCTCTTGCCTTATATCCATCACCAGTTTACTTATTAATGACCTAATTAATCAATCATCTTTCCCCTGGCATTACACACCTACATACTAGTTAAGCATGTGTGCTGGAAAGCCTCGTCAAAACATGGGTGAAGTAAGAGTGCAGTCGTCGTGTCCTTAGTTGACAATTTCCTTTGTCAGCTCTTACTTTCACTTAAAACTTAGTATAATTTCTTTAATATACATATTTTTTCAGTGATGATAACTATATCAGGATGTATTTTCTGTTCAAAACAAATCATATATTGAGAGAGAATGCAGGCAAATGGAAGGGGAAGGAGAGGAGAAGAATGATTTAGTTGCATAACCGAAATGCTGTGACTTTCCAGCCATTTAAAGTGGAGACATGAAACCAATAACTTATAACAAACTATAGGGGTAAGATTTACCAGCATGGAGAAATGACACAAGAAACAATTGCAAACTTGGCCAGCATCATGTAATATACAAATTGTAAAAACAATGTATTACATACATTGTAAACAGCTGTCTTTTATGAGTACACTGATCAAAGGATGAAATTGAATGGTTCAACGTATTTCCTTTTTTCTTTCAGGACTTATGTACGGCTTGTCCTTTTTCCTTGTTATTGCTGGAAGTTACATGACCCGCTTGCGGAGGTTTGTGTGTGCTAGTTACTACCCAGTGCGGGAGCAGGTAAGCAAACCACATAAGCTTTTTCACACTTAAATTAGAAGGATAAGACACTAACGTCCTTTTTCTACACTGTTGTAACACTATCAGACAAATTAAACCAATAGAGCCTATGATTTAATATAAAATAAAATATGCAATTAGAAATCTGTGGTCATTCTCACAATTTAGACTGGTCTTAAGACATTTCACAAGTCTTTTTCACAAGTCTTTTTCACAAGCTAGTCTTAATGGAATTTTGATTTATTCCTAAAATTATGGTTGTATGTGTCTTTATGTTTTGTTATAGTGTATAAGTAAAATTTAAGATACTATTCCAGTTCAATTCTATCACATAAGGAACTTTAAATTTTTTCAAAAGTCAAAGTCAAAAGTTCGTCAGGAAGTGATAATTTATAGCAGAAACAGAGCAGAAAAAATACAAAAGCACCGGCATTTCGAGTTATTATTAGTGTTAGTGATTCACAGGTGTGGCATATCAAGAAGCTGATTAAACAACATGATCATTACACAGGTGTACCTTGTGCTGGGAACAATACAAAGCCACAAAATTTGCAGTTTTGTAACATAATGCCACAGATTTTGGGGGACCGTGCAATTGACCTTTCGCAAAAGCCCCGCCCACTTAATTACTGTTGCTTCGCCCGTCAAGCTGCGCTGCTGTGTCAGTGGTATCCTCTGTAACAGCCGAGCATGGAGGGGAAAAGTAGCACATTACCGCTCACTGTAAGTGATTCTTTCTGGAGTAATACCTCTGTGATATCCTCCAGATCGAGACAAAAGGGATTGCAATATGCAGTGGAAGGATATGTACAGAATATTCAAGCATACAGATCTCAATCAAAGAATGAGAAACCCCATAAACTCATCCTAAAATGCAACCAGCACAGCCTTGTGGAGCTGTCATGCGCTTGCACTGCTGGGTCAGTTCTGTTTATATAGCTTTTATAGAAATCTTCCATCAGTCAACATCATCCTATCAACCTCAGCAGAAAGTCACCTGTTAAAGTTAAGCCTACGGGTGCCCCGACGTAACGAGCAAACATTAGTAGTAGCAAGTTGGTCGTATTAATGGTCAAGTTAGCACAAATAACTATAACGTCAGCATTAGGAAACATTGTTGTCCAAGAAATAATTATGTATAAATGTATAAACAAAAGCATTTCACAACCGATGAGAAGTCACTGTAATTAGCTGATGCCCATGGCTAACACTATTTAGGGGGGCTTTACCCCCCGTATTTTCTCTCAGACCCCCTAAAAATAATACGGATATGAAGTAATGGGGCAGTCAAATAGTCCGACAAAGCACCGTTAGCCGCCCCTTGTATTTTCACTCATCCCACCTAAAAATATTACCACAAAAGAATCGAAGAATGAAGAAGTAACTTCGCAAAACACTGTCAGCACACCCCCCACATGCAGCCCCACGAAGCCCCCCCTTAAAACCTGAAATCTATAACCGCCACTGGCGTTAGCTAGACAATGACAATATTATTAGCTTACCATCATTAGCTTCACCTAGCTTACCTTGGAGCAGAGAAATGTATTTTTGTTAATCTTCGTGGTATTTAGCTGGGAATGGGGCCTCCCACACTGTCTTATCCACTGCTGGCATCTTTCCTCTTGGGTTTTGGGTTTTGGAAAGGGGAAAAAAATGACTCCCCCCTCTAAATTTTTGGGGTACCTGCTGTCGGATTTGCAGGTGTCGGCACAGCGTTTCACCATTTTGAGCCTTAACGACGAAAGCTTGACGGACCTTCTTCAAGTAGTGACCAGTTGCTAATTTAGGATTGGACAAGGGCCATTTGGGGGCGGGGCTTTGCGAAAGGTCAATTGGCATCGAATGTAAATTTCTGTACCATAAGCCGCCTCCAATGACATTTTAGAGAATTTGCCAGTATATCCATCTGGCTTCACAACCGCAAACCATGTGTACCCACGCCAGCCCACATCCAGTTTCTTCACCTGCTTGATCATCTGAGACCAGCCTAGACAGTTGATGAAATTGGGGATTTGAAAAACTGAATAATTTCTGAAATCATCTCAATAATGCTCATCTGCATGCTCATTATCCACACCAGGGTCGTAGCCTGACTGCGTATTCAAGTTAAATATCTAGCTACTTTGCACAGCCATTGAAGAGGAGTGGGACAACATTCCACACGCCACAATCAACAGCCTGATTAAGTGTCATGATGCATGAGGCAAATGTTGGTCACACCAGATACTGACTGATTTTCTGATCCTACCTTTTTTAAAAGATATCATTACTATCAAGGAGTAAGATCATGAAACTCTAACACATGACTGACATGATAATAGTTGCTGTGGGGAAGATGTGGTAATTACATAGTTTTCCCACTAGAGCATACATTTGACATTATTTCATATATTTTACATTTTACATTATAGAAGTTTCTTATATGATCAAATTGATCTGGAAGAGTTCTTATAACAACAAATGAAAATGAATAAAACCATGATTTTAGAAATGGTGCTAACCCTTCAGTGTGCTGCTTGTGAAAACATACTAATAATGCAAGATTTATAACAATATAAGAAACATCAGAAAGTTGACATTGCATTACATTACATTATTTGTCATTTAGCAGACACTCTTATCCAAGGCGACTTACATTTGTACCCACAAATGTGCTCGTTTGGTCTCCATTAATAGCGAAGTGCTCAAAGGATCACGTCCAGTCTATATTGTCGGCTTCAACCACATTGCTGGGGAGTTTGCTCCAGATTGTATCTTATTTTTGTAAGTAAGATACAATCTTTAATCTTTTTAAGTTGAAATAAATGTCCATAGCTTCTGCCTCTTTAAAATGTTATACCATTTATAAGTGTTTGATTCTTAACTATCTGTAATTATTATACATTTGATTTATTTACAAATATCACAAAACTATTACTTTAGCTTTTGAGGAAACAAATAAGAACAATCTGAAACAATCTAACATTTTAAGTTATATTCATTAATAAAGCAAATTGCATTGATTTTGTACGCAGGAAGCAGAAGTCTGATCCCTGATTTCCTTAGATTTTGGCTATACTATGCACTTACATTTTCTGAATTCTTAATTTCTAAACATAAGAAGGAATCCTCATTCAGGTATAAATTGGGTTATTATAGGCTACTTGCATTTAACACTTACAAATTATGGTATTTTAACTTCCAGCCTACACAATAATAATTGTATTGGTTAGACAGAAAAGTGTTGAAATTGAGATGGTGCTTTCAGGAATGACTATCTCTGGCAATTCATGCTCAAAGTTCTCACCAGTTTCCAACATTTGTAATTGTAATGTCATATATACACTCACCTAAAGGATTATTAGGAACACCATACTAATACTGTGTTTGACCCCCTTTCGCCTTCAGAACTGCCTTAATTCTACGTGGCATTGATTCAACAAGGTGCTGAAAGCATTCTTTAGAAATGTTGGCCCATATAGATAGGATAGCATCTTGCAGTTGATGGAGATTTGTGGGATGCACATCCAGGGCACGAAGCTCCCGTTCCACCACATCCCAAAGATGCTCTATTGGGTTGAGATCTGGTGACTGTGGGGGCCAGTTTAGTACAGTGAACTCATTGTCATGTTCAAGAAACCAATTTGAAATGATTCGACCTTTGTGACATGGTGCATTATCCTGCTGGAAGTAGCCATCAGAGGATGGGTACATGGTGGTCATAAAGGGATGGACATGGTCAGAAACAATGCTCAGGTAGGCCGTGGCATTTAAACGATGCCCAATTGGCACTAAGGGGCCTAAAGTGTGCCAAGAAAACATCCCCCACACCATTACACCACCACCACCAGCCTGCACAGTGGTAACAAGGCATGATGGATCCATGTTCTCATTCTGTTTACGCCAAATTCTGACTCTACCATCTGAATGTCTCAACAGAAATCGAGACTCATCAGACCAGGCAACATTTTTCCAGTCTTCAACTGTCCAATTTTGGTGAGCTTGTGCAAATTGTAGCCTCTTTTTCCTATTTGTAGTGGAGATGAGTGGTACCCGGTGGGGTCTTCTGCTGTTGTAGCCCATCCGCCTCAAGGTTGTACGTGTTGTGGCTTCACAAATGTTTTGCTGCATACCTCGGTTGTAACGAGTGGTTATTTCAGTCAAAGTTGCTCTTCTATCAGCTTGAATCAGTCGGCCCATTCTCCTCTGACCTCTAGCATCAACAAGGCATTTTCGCCCACAGGACTGCCGCATACTGGATGTTTTTCCCTTTTCACACCATTCTTTGTAAACCCTAGAAATGGTTGTGCGTGAAAATCCCAGTAACTGAGCAGATTGTGAAATACTCAGACCGGCCCGTCTGGCACCAACAACCATGCCACTCTCAAAATTGCTTAAATCACCTTTCTTTCCCATTCAGACATTCAGTTTGGAGTTCAGGAGATTGTCTTGACCAGGACCACACCCCTAAATGCATTGAAGCAACTGCCATGTGATTGGTTGGTTAGATAATTGCATTAATGAGAAATTGAACAGGTGTTCCTAATAATCCTTTAGGTGAGTGTATATATATATATAGTGTAGGGAGTACAGTTGATCAAACCTGTTAGTTGTTTGTGTAGTGTACTCCCTACACTATTTTACATTATTCATAAGAACATTAAAATACCATAAAATGAGATGTGGCAGTAGCCTGAATTATACATTAGCCAGTTTGACCATAATTTATTGTGATTTAAAAATATATGTATTTGTATCTACAGTTAGTCATCCATTTAAATTGGGGATGTGTTCTAAGAAAAATATACATTAGGCAAGAAAAACTGAAATATAATACATCGTTTCACATTGAAATAAATGGTATACATTGATGCTAACCTGTGAGATATTTAGTCAAGGACTAGCAGAAATTCTGTTCCAGGAGGAGCCAGGTGAGGCCAGGTGTGAATTGGTGGCAGGTAGACAAAAGCTACTTAAAGAAGCTGTTGAGACCAAGAGGTAAACAAAAGTATTTACAAGTTGCCACACACAGGCACAGGAGAGTACTGGTGAGAGACAGCCATCTTCTTGTTTTCCTAGTTTCAGACCAGTCTTAGCATTGCTCATTTTGTTTTAACTTTGCCTTAATTGAAGGCTGTTTCTTTGTGATTAAAAGTTAAGCTGTTGACTAGGAAACAGGTACCAAGAGCCAACAAACAGAAAAATGAGAAAACTAACATTTAGAAGTATGTGGCCACTACAGTGTCACGTTTACAGATTGACTGCCTTCCTGGATGAACTCATCCAAGTTGTCAACAGGTTGAAATCCTAGAGATCAATGTTCGTGATGTTGAGGGTCAGCTTGTTGATCTGCGCTGTTTTAGTGATGTAGAAGAATTGATCAATCAGCCCATGAGAGAGATGGTGTGCACGCCAAAACCTAGGAGAGTTGAGACCTTGAACAGGACAGCATAGAGAACTGCTGGGTTACAGTAAGTCGTAACTACAGAAAAGGGCTCAGGTTGCAGATCTCCCTAAACTAGTAGACGGGCTACTGGCCAAAGCTGGGGGGAATCCACTGGTCATGATTTACATTGGAACCAATGACATAGGAAAACATAGGGCAGAGGTTCTGCAAGACAAATGTAAAGAGTTGGGAACAAAACTGAAGAGCAGAATCTCCACGGTTGTTTTCTCTGAAATACGTCCGGTAACGTGTGCATGGCCAGGGAGACGGGCAGAGATTAGAAAGTTTAACACGTGGTTGAAATCTTGGTGTAGGGAAGAGGGTTTTAGATTTATGGAGCATTGGTCTTCTGGGATAGATGGGACCAGTACAAACCGGACAGTCTACATCTAAACAGAAAGAGGAGCTAATGCATTGGGAGAGTGTATTTGCAGAGTAATTGAGAATCTTTTAAACTAGGGACCAGGGGGGCAGGGAGTTCTGACAATGGGAGATGTTCCACTAAGGAAAGAAAACAAATGGAAACTCCTAGAAGGAAAGTCCTGAAATGTTTGTACCTCAATGCCAGGAGTATAAGGAACAAGATGTTAGACCTAGAAGCCACAGTGCTGGCATGTGACTATGATGTTGTAGGAGTGACAGAATCATGGTTTACAGAAAATGATGGGGATGAATACTATTTGAAAGGATACACACAGCTTAGGAGGGTCAGGCAAAATTGAAGAGAAATGACATTGAGGCAGAAGAACTCAAATTAGATCCCAGTAACAAAACACAATCTTTGTGGGTTAAACTTTTGAACAAGAGATGATTAGTGGTAGGAGTGTGTTACAGACTACTCAGATATTCAGCAAGATGTTGCATTGTACAGTGTAATCAGGACTGCATGTAGCAAGGATGTGGCTGTTATAATGGGGGGGTTCAATTTCCCAAACATAGACTGGGAAAGCCCAGTTGGGACTACAGAAGCAGAAATAGAAATGGTTGAGATGGTAACTGCTTTCTAACTCAATTTGTCACGGAACCAACCAGGGAGAGCGCATGCATTGACTTGATCTTTTCATATGATCAATATAGAGTCAGAGGGACACTAGTTAGAGAACCAATGGCAAACTGTGATCACTATATGGTTAGCTTTGAGGCATTCTTTCGAAAAACAAGGACCAAGTCTAAAACAATGGTCTACAATTTCAGAAAAGCAAACCTTGAAGGTACTATATTACTTGAGGCTGGAAATTTGTACCAAAACTTAGCAAATTGAGGACCAAAAAACATTGGCCAAAATGGTTTAATAGAAGTATGCAAAAATGTATCAAGAGAAAGAAAATTTTAGTGCATACAAAAGGGATAGAGATTAAACAAAATACAAAGAATATGCAAATCGATGTTAAGAGAGGGATCGTGAAACCAAAGAGGGAAATAGAAAGAAACATAGTTATTGGAGCTAAAACTAATGCAAAGAGCTTTTTTCAATACTACAACAGCAAGAGGTCAATAATGGATTAAGTGGAACAGATGAAGGGCAAAAATGGAAGTATCTTGGAAAACTATCATGATGTGGCAAATGTTCTAAATTAGTATTTCACAGAGGTTTTTACAAAAGAGAAAACAGAAAACATACCACAGGTTAACAATCAGTTCAGCCAAATCCTAAGAGAGATCAGGATAAATGAGGAGGAGGTACTAAAGGGACTAGCAGAATTAAAAACAAACAAATCACCTGGGCCAGATTGTATATTTCCAACAGTACTTAAAGAAATTAGGGAAATTATTCATAGGCCGCTTACTCAAATTTTCCAAATGACTTGTTGTTTAACAATTATTATTATTTGGTCGGTTGGCTTCACGGCGTTTATTACTGTGTCTATTTGTATTATTTAGTTAGTATTGATAGCTAATCTGACTCTGTTCCGTCCGCGCTCCAGGGCTCCGGTGCACTTCAGTTTCAGTTTCACCTACAAATAGTACAGTTAAAAAAAAAATAGTCGTGGTTTTATAGTGCCTTATATATTCCAACTGCTTGCTGTGTTTTTTTGTCCACATGGCTTTTTCTTCCACAGCAGGAGTGCTAGTAGCAGCATTAAAATCCGAGGCCCGGCTATCCGGCCTGAGCCTCGGTGTGTCATAAGAGATCTCACCCGAGTGAGGTGCTCCTCCGCCGGCTTGCTCCCGCACTACAGCCCACAGCTGCGGCTGTAGGAGATCTCGCTCTCACAGTTCGCTGAGAATGAGCATTGCTAGCCCTCCCCTACACTAGCGTGTAGGCCTCAGTTTTAGATCCCGCTACGGCTAATGGTCTACTACCCTCGGCCCCCAGACTCTGCGTCACCCGGTGTCCCTGGAAACCCTGGCACACACAGTGTGGTTAAGTCTACGGGCCTACGCAGCGCCGGCTCACACCGCACCAGTGGAGACTGAGGGGAGTCTGTCTGCCCCAACTCAGGATGAGGGCAGTGGACGGGCCACCTGGGAGGAGGAACGCCTGTCTCTGGGTCCGCACGCATGAGGTAGAGCTCATGGAGGAGGAGCTGGTCACTCCCATCCCCCAGGTGCAGGGCACGTTTTGGCAACCCAATCTGGGCCTCCTCCAGATCTGGACCTGGCCCCTGAGCGGGAGTGATTGATTGCCTGGGGTCTGTTAGATGCAGTAGTAGCCACTATTCAGTCGGCAAGAGTTCCCTCTACGAGGTCGCAATATTCCTAACGCTGATGGACGTTTAGCACCTGGTGCCAAGATGGCATTCAAGACCCAATTCATTGCCCCATCGGGGTCATATTGCAATTTCTATAGCAGCTGTTGGACCAGGGAAAGTCCCTGTTCACGCTCAAAGTATATCTGGCGGCCATCTCCGCATGTCGTGTCCGGATTGATGACGAGCCCCCTCGTGTGTCCATTTTGTGGGAGATGGCTCCAGGGTCACACTGCGGTCTAACCCTGCGTTCCTCCCCTTTTTCAAGGCGCCCCCTTGGCAGACATTTGTGCGGCTACAGCTTGGGTCTCGCCGCTTACATTTGCCCAGTTCTACAGGTTGGACGTGACGGGACCGATCCCTTACATTGGGAACCCGGTGTTGGCTGCAGTAGAGCCCCAGTAGCCTACGGGCTCTGGCTCCTGCCTTTCCTCTCCCAGTCTGCCCCTGTAAGTGCATCCTGAGGGAGCTAGTGAACCGTGTCTTCCCTTTCACCAGACTATGCCTTCTAGTCGAGCAACCACACGAGCTGCTATGGGATTTACTGACAGCCCTGATGATGTGCTCCTAGGGTCTGTCATGCGGCCTACAGGCATGTTGCCTTATGAGGCCGCCCTGTATATAGTTCATTCATTATGCATTGTGTTGCGGTGGTGCATGCGTCTGGCCTGTACCCCGCTTTGTATATATATAATATGTGTTAAGCAGCAGGACTGTGGCTCCGTCTGACCTGTGCAGAATGGAGCTCACTGCCGCTGTTCCCAGCTGATGGCGCTCGAATTTCGCTGCCTCGCTGTGTGTATAGTTTCTTGGTCTGCAGGTCTGTGGCCCGCTCTGGCTATGTTTGCCTTGGAGCAAGGGGACCGCTGCTGTTGTCCTCCAGTGGAGGGCGCTTGAGCTTCTCCAGTGCCCCGCTGTGTACATAGTTCATTTATTCACACGGTAAGAGCTGTAGTTGCCCTGTGTTAGCTGTGCTATTCGGCAGGTGTCAACTGCTCCTGTGTTCCATGTGTGATGTATATAGTTTGTTTGTCATGACATAGTCAAGCTGGTGTGGCCTTGCATCTAGCTGTGCTAGTGGAGCAAGCAGCCACCGCTCTGATGTCCCACCTGTGACGCAGGAGCCTGCCCCGTGGTGTATATAGTTCATTTGTACGAAATGTAATTGTCAGCACAATAGAGCTCTTCCACTCTTTTTTTTTTATAAGGACATAAGAAAGTTTACAAACGAGAGGAGGCCATTCAACCCATCGTGCTGGTTTGGTGTCCATTAATAACTGAGTGATCCAAGGATCCTATCCAGTCTATTTTAAAATGTTCCCAAACTTTCAGCATCTACCACATCGCTGGGGAGTTTGTTCCAGATTGTGACAACTCAAGTGTCTCCTGTTTTCCGTTTTGAATGCCTTGAAGCCCAATTTCCATTTTTGTTTGCTGATCTGGAAAAGCTCCTCTGGTTTGATGTGGTCGATGCCCTTTATTATTATTATTATTATTATTATTATTATTATTATTATTATTATTATTATTTCTTGGCAGACGCCCTTATCCAGCGCGACTTACAACATAAGAGCAAACAAAGTGCAAAAATACACTTAAGTACAAGGCATCAATCAATACAAATTCAATTTAACTAAAACATAGCAATTCAAAATAATACATTTTACAAATTCCAATTTGCAATTTACACAAGTACAGTAAGTGAGGTTCTACATCCTGGACGGTGTAAGCTAAGTGCTGTCAAGATGTAGGGTCACAGTCAAGGGCTACGGGAAAGGGAGCAAGGAGGAAAACAATCAAGAACGCGAGAAGCATAATAAAAACTGTGAAGTGCTATCTAGCAGGGATAGAGGACTAATATTACAAGTACTGTCGGAAAAGATGCGTCTTGAGTAAGCGCCGGAATGAGGTCAAGGACTTTTGACTTCGGTGACTTCGGCAGGTTGTTCCACCATTTAGGGGCCATGGATGAAAAGGAGTGGCTCTGGAGGAAGGAGAGTGGAGAGGAGGTAGAGTTAGTCTTCTGGCACTGGAGGAGCGCAGTGGTCTGGAGGGAATGTATGGAGAGACGAGTGTCTGAAGGTAGCTTGGTGCAGTGTGGTCGAGACAGCAGTAGGTGAGGGTCAATGTCTTGAACTGAATGCGTGCCGATATCAGGAGCCAGTGGAGGGAGCGGAGCAGTGGAGTAGCATGTGCGAATCGGGGCAGAGAGAAAACCAGACGAGCCGCAGAGTTCTGCATGAGCTGGAGCGGCGGGTAGTAGTTGCAGGCAGGCCGGCCAGGAGGGAGTTGCAGTAGTCCAGGCGGGAGAGGACCAGTGACTGGACGAGCAGCTGCGTCGAGTAGTCGGTGAGGAAGGGACGGATCCGGCGTATGTTGCTCAGGAAGAATCTACAGGTGCGTGTCAGCGTGATGATGTGCTGGGTGTAGGAGAGCGCAGGATCGAGGGTGACTCCTAGATTTTTAGCGGAAGAAGAAGGAGAGAGTGTGGTGGATTCCAAGGGGATCGAGATAGGAGGTCAGCAGAAGGTGAGGAAGAGTGGGGGGAAAACAGGAGATCCGATTTGGAGAGGTTGAGCTTGAGGTGGTGCAAGTGTATCCAAGCGGAAATCGCAGACAAGCAGGAAGAGATGCGAGAGGGGATGAGAGGGTAAGAAGAGGGAAAAGACAGGAAGATCTGTGCATTATCAGTTTAGAAGTGGTAGGAGAAACCATGGGAAGCTATGAGGGGCCCAGGGAGTGAGTGTAGAGAGAGAACAGGAGCGGGCCCAGGACAGAGCCTTGGGGAAGGCCTGTGAGGTGAGGTTGGGGGGTGGATGAGGAGCCTCGCCATGTCACTTGGTAAGACCGGTCACTGAGGTAGGAGGAGAACCAGGTGACAGCAGTCCCAGAGATTCCAAGGTCAGCGAGGCAGGAGAGGAGGATGGAGTGATCAACGTTGTCAAATGCTGCGGAGAGGTCAAGGAGGATGAGGACGGAGGAGAGGGAGGCCGCCTGAGCACAGCTGAGGGAGTCAGTGACTGCCAGGATTGCCGTCTCCGTGGAGTGAGCTGTGCGGAAGCCAGATTGCATAGGATCAAGGAGTGAGTGTTGGGACAGAAAGTCAGAGAGCTGATGGTGGACCGCCCGCTCGAGAGTCTTTGAGAGGAAGGGGAGTAGGGAGACAGGGCGGTAGTTCTGAGGAGAGGTGGCATCAAGGGTTGGTTTCTTGAGCAGTGGGATGACAGCAGCTTGTTTAAATGCAGAGGGGAAACAGCCAGAGAGGAGTGAGGAGTTGAGGAGGGAGGAGATGAAGGAACGGTTGCTTGGAAGAGGCAAGAAGGGAGAGGGTCCAAGGCACACATTGTAGGTTTGTGACGTAGGAGGAGAGCAGAAACTTCAGCATCTGAGAGAGGCGAGAATGAAGAAAAGGAAGCTTGATCGGTGGGAGGTTGCATTGTGATGGGAGATGAGGGTGGAGTATTGAAGAGCCTGCGGATGTCTGCAATCTTGGAGGAGAAGAAGGAGGCGAAATCATCAGCAGTGAGAGATGAGGGAGGAGGAGGGGGGGGGTGCAAAGAGGGAGGAGAAGGTGGAGTAGAGTTTGCGGGGGTTGTTGACAGTGGATTTGAAGAGTGATTGGAAGTAAGACTTCTTGGCTGAGGTGAGTGAGGAGGAGAATGTGGACAGTAGAGTTCGAGGGCAGCTGGGAGTTTGGTCCTTTTCCACTTCTGTTCAGCGGCATGCAGACTAGTTCGGGTTGCGCGGAGAACAGCAGAGAGCCAAGGCTGAGGAGGGGAGGGACGGGCAGGACGAGACGCGAGAGGACAGAGAGAGTCAAGGGAGGAGGTAGGGGGGTAGGAGGAGAACAAAGAGGAGGTAGCACAGTTGACAGATGGGAAAAACAGTTGATGGAAGGTAAGAGAGTGAGGGCAGTGGAGGCAAGAGTGGAGGGGATTCATGATTTTGAAAACCTGGATCAAGTCCCCACGTAGTCTCCTCTGTTCCAGGTTGAAAAGGTTCAGTTCCCTCAGTCTCTCAGTAGGACATTCCCTTCAGACCTGGAATAAGTCTGGTTGCTCTCCTCTGAACTGCCTCTAGAGCAGTAATATCCTTCTTGAAATGTGGAGCCCAGAACTGTACACAGTATTCCAGATGAGGTCTAACTATCGCATTGTACAGTCTTAACATTACTTCCCTTGTTTTAAATTCTACACTTTTGACAATATACCCTAGCATTCTGTTTGCCTTTTTTATTGCTTCCCCACATTGTTTGGATGGATAAAGTGAGGAGTCCATGTAGACTCCTAGGTCTTTTTCATGCGATACTTCATCTAGTTCTATTTCTCCCATAGTGTAATTATAGTGGACATTTCTGTTACCTGAATGTATTACCTTGCACTTGTCGACATTGAATTTCATCAGCCAGGTGTCGGCCCACAACTGAATGTTATCTAAGTCCCTTTGAATAGCCTGTGCTGCCAAGATTGTATCTGCTGAGCCACCTATTTTGGTATCTGCAAATTTGACAAGTTTGCCAACTATCCCAGAGTCCATATCATTAATATAGATTAGAAAAAGCAAAGGCCCTAGTACTGATCCCTGTGGAACTCCACTAACAACCTCACTCCAGTTACTCACTCCTCTAATCGACACCCTCTGTTTCCTATACATCAACCAGTTCATAATCCATCTACTTACATTACCCTGAATGCCTACAGCTTCCAATTTGAGGATCAGTCTTTGGTCTGGAAACTTATCAAAATCTTTCTGGAAATCTAATGCTAATGAAATCATATGCTTTCACATGATCTACAGCTGAAGTTGCATGTTCAAAAAATTCGAATAAATTAGTAAGACATGATCTGCCTCGTCTAAACCCATGTTGACTATCTCCAGGAATATGGTTTTCATTAAGATGCTCCTCTATTTTCTGTCTAATCATTTTTTTAAACATTTTACAGGTGATGCAGGTGAGACTGATTGGTCTGTAATTTCCTGGCTCAGTTTTGTCCCCTTTCTTGTGGATTGGTATGACATTTGCTGTCTAACCAGTCAGTTGGCACATCCCCTGTTGTAAGTGTCATTTGGAATATTTGAGTTAGCGGCCTATAAATCATTTCCCTCATTTCTTTAAGTACTGTTGGAAATATACCATCTGGCCCAGGTGATTTGTTTGTTTTTAATTCCGCTAGTGCCTTTAGTACCTCCTCCTCATTTATCCTGATCTCTCTTATGGTTTGACTGGACCTGTGGCATGTTATCTGTTTTTTCTTTTGTAAAAACCTCTGTGAAATACTCATTTTGAACATTTGCCACATCTTGTTCATTTTCCAAGATGTTTTCCTCTGTACTATTCACTTGAGTTGGATGCTCCTGTGCTGCTCACTATGCTGTCAGTGAGCAGCACAGGAGCATCCAACTCAAGGTCTTGCTGTCACACGATATGTACATATTGTATATTGTTGTTCAGCTCGGCTACTCTGTTGACTAGCCGGCTATGTATTCTGTTGTTTTTTCATTGGGTCTGTGGCCCCGTTCCTATTGGATCCACACTGGATCAGGTTCCTATGGCAGTGCACAGAAACCCCTCCCCATTGGGCAGTGCTTCCTTTTTCAGATAAGCGAGGTTGCATTCACAACCTATCCTTCTAAGTTATAATTTAATCGCAAGGTGGACATAATTTCTTTATAAAATGTATACCTTGTTGTGAACCTGTATTTTTCATTAGAAATAACTCACCACAGACAATTCTTACTAAATGCACTGGGTGCAGTGTGAGGTTTGAGGAGACAGGCTATAATTATTTTTAAGGTAATATAAAATAGATCAGGTAAGTAAGCTGATCTAGTTGTCAGCTGTATGTTAAGTCTTACTGAACCATCATGTGATATTGTTAAGTCATTTAATTATCCAAGCCATTTTATAATCATGTCTTTGGACAGGAGAGGGCATGCTTCCTATACAATCAAATCCTCAATCAACGTCAGTCCCTGAGTGTAGTGCTGCTGAGGTCTATCAAGAAGAAATTGGCAGACAATCGGCACACCAGCTTCCTCCTTGTACTAGCTGCTTAGTAAGAGAGCTATTATACATAAGTTTACATAGATGCTAATAATTTAATGATCCAAAAATCTCATCAAGCTGATGATGAAGGAGAAATAGTTCAATTCAGGATTAGGGTCTTCTATGTAGAGGAAAACGAGAACAATAAAACATGTTCTGTAACCAAGGGAAATCCAAACTATTTTTAAATTATTATTATTTTCAAACCATGCCCCAATGTAAAAGGTTGTACCCTAGAATTCACACTAATGAAACTAGAGATTATCAATTCTGTTCCAGAGTACTTCCTCAATTACTTGTTTTAGCTGAGCTGTCAGTTAAACTGAAAATTTGCACTAATCATAAATACATTTAGATATCTTTAATTATTTTCACATCTGAAAAAGTCAGCACATTATGGTTACTTATAAATATTAGCATGATTATGGGAGGCAAGTCACATACAACAACAGACAAGCACATTCAGCTTTCACTCTGAAATTTCAAACACCAAACAGACCAACATACTACAGCCCAAAAGGGAGATTAAAACAAACTCAACTGAAAGCAATCTCTAAAACAATTGTAGGCTTGGCCTTTTGTAGCCAATGGCTAGGGCCTGGACCAAAAAAACTTTGATCTTTGCACAACCTTGAATCATAAATTAAAAACTTATTATTGCATATTTATTTGTAAGTGGCAGAAAGTGGCTTCTGAAATTCATGATTTGTGGGAAAAAGTAAAAACATATTTGGTTTAGCCATAAATCACAAATTTAGCACAGGCAGAAACAATACTATTTTTGATTATTATGCAATGAATATTCTTTGCAGCATTCCTGGTTTCAACAAGATTGTTAATTTCATGGGAGGAACACAGAAATGCTGTTTGGCCTGCGGCATGGTCACTGAGATTACTTCTGAGTTAATCTCCTGCATCACTCCACAATGTAAAGGTATGGCAGTATCTAGTTATCTTAACTACAGGAGGCTGTCAAGCCTTTTATTTGCTGTAATGTTGTGTAACCATTAAAATTACATTATTACAGTTAGTAAAGAATTCAGTTACAGTATTGCTACATTAAACTAATACCATGGAATATCTATGACATTTCATACATACTCCTTAAGACACCCCATTTTTACAGAGAGGGATCTTAAGACACATCCTATCACCCCCTCACTTGCAGGATGTATTTTCTGTCATGTAGGGGTGTTTGTCTCAAATAATTTTAATTTGCTTCAGAAATGCCAACTACAGACTGTTCCATATTATAATGATTCTGAGAAAAGCAGCTACAAGTGACATTCAGCAGGCAGCATACTAAGTGATAGCTTACAAGTAGAACATTGGTGGACACTTTAATAATAGTTTAATAGACTTTAATAGTCACAATACGCAAATTGCTGGTGATGAAAAGTACGTTGTGAAAAGACGGGATCCCTCACAATTTGAAAAATGTAATGCTTATGATCCTTCTTAGGTTTAAGCCCTGGTCCATGTCTTAAATACCCCTCAGCCACCCAGTCCCTTTCAGAATTGAAAGGACTACAGTGAAATATCACTAAATACCTTTAATACTGTTGTCTTGACCATTTTAATGCACGTATCTGTTTGTTTAAAGTGTAGAAACACTGCCTTCTGGCTTAAAATGTCTGCATTATTTTACTCATGTAATATAGCAATCTGCTCTGTGTGTTGTGTCTCCCAGGTATGTACTGTAGCCAGTGCTTCAACAAATTAAACAGCATCTGCACAATCTGCATGAGTCCCCTGGCCTTCCATGAGGATAATGAGGAGGAGCTGTAAGTAGAGCCTCTGCAACTTTCACACTCCCATTCAGGGGTTCACGCTTGGTTTATCATGATGACACTGTATGGTAATGCTGATCTAGAATTTTGCAGCCTTTCACTCATAATATTTTACTCATTATATCAGAAGTTTCTGATATGTTTTTAATTCAGCTTCCAGATTGCTCACATTCTCAACATTCTACAAACAATACCCCATAATGACGTGAAAGAAGTGTGTTTGAAATCTTTGCAAATGTATTAAAAATAAAAAACAAAAAAAGCACATGTACACAAGTATTCACAGCCTTTGCCATGACACTCAAAATTGAGCTCAGGTGCATCCTGTTTCCACTGATCATCCTTGAGATGTTTCTACAACTTGATTGGAGTCCACCTGTGGTAAATTCAGTTGATTGGACATGATTTGGAAAGGCACACACCTGTCTATATAAGGTCCCTCAGTTAACAGTGCATGTCAGAGCACAAACCAAGCCATGAAGTCCAAGGAATTGTCTGTAGACCGCCAAGACAGGATTGTATCGAGGCACAGATCTGGGGAAGGGTACAGAAAAATGTCTGCAGCATTGAAGGTCCCAATGAGCACAGTGGCCCCTATCATCCGTTAATGGAAGAAGTTTGGAACCACCAGGACTCTTCCTAGAGCTGGCCACTCGGCCAAACTGAGCGATCGGGGGAGAAGGGCCTTAGTCAGGGAGGTGACCAAGAACCCGATGGTCACTCTGACAGAGCTCCAGCATGTCTCTGTGGAGACATTTCTTTCACTTCTTTCACATTGTCATTATGGTGTATTGTTTGTAGAATGTTGAGGAAAATAATTAATTTAGTCCATTTTGTAAGAAGGCTGTAACATAACAAAATGTGGAAAAAGTGAAGCGCTGTGAATGCTTTCCGGATGCACTGTATATCTTGCATAGAATTGATTAACTTCCATTGTCTGTGATCAAGTGACTCCAGTGATGACGAGACAGTAGGGCTGTGGACAGCTGGACTGAAGACCCTGAAGCACACAGAATTAGAGCAGAAGGGACAAATGAGGAAACTCCTGAAGAAGAGGATCAAGGAGGCTCTGAGGAAAAAGGTGCGGGCCAAGCCAGGCTTTTCCAAGGAGTCACTGGAGAAAGGGACAGTCCAGCATAATGACCATACCAGCAAGAGTGACACAAGTAGCAACATCACAAGCCAAAGTAGTGTCAGTTTCAGGTAAGATACAAAGGGTTAGACTACTCACACTTACAGCAGGTTACATCCCAGGAACAGATGCTTGAAAATCAAAATTATGCAAGTTAAATCCAATATTCCCCTAGAATCAATGTTATAATAAGGGGTTATGTTCTTGACCAAGGTTCTGATGCCCACCATTTTATAGAAATGACCATAAACAGCATATTTAATAAGCTATGTATATTTTGTTATTATTTGATATACAGCGGCTCACAAAAGTATTCACCCCCCTTGGACATTTCCACATTTCATTGTGTTGCCACATTGTTGCCACTGATCAACACAGAAAATGTCCATAATGTCAAAGTGTAAAATACAATTTGCAAATTGTTCTAAATTAATTACAAATACAAAACAGAAAATATGTGAATGCATAAGTAATCACCCCCTTTGCTATGACACACCTGATTGAGCTGTGGTGAAACCAATTGTCTTTAGAAGTCATGTAATTAGTTGAATGGAGTCCACCTCTGTGCAATTAAGGTGTGTCAAATGATTTCAGGTTAAATACACCTGTCTCTGGGAGTTCCCACAGTTGGTTAGTACAATTCCTACTGAAAACTAAATCGTGAAGACGAAGGAAGATTCAATGCAAAATCTGGAATAAGGTTGTTCAAAATCACCAATCAGGGGTAGGATATAAGAACATTTCCAAGGCATTGAATGTCCCCCGGAGCACAGTAAAGTGCATTATTAAGAAATGGAGAGAATATGGCACAACTGTTAATCTTTGAATATGAAAAGGGACAACCTACGGACCACTTACGAGACAGCACAATCCCAAGAAAAAGGGAGCAAAGTCAAATAAAGGCAAACTAAACCAATATTGAAGTATGAACAATACCCATACAGATTTACTATATTACTATATCCACGTCTTTGAATAAGGCTGAAATGTTGCCTTAACAAGTAATCATACATAATGTTTCAAACCTGTCCTGGAGTATCCCCTGCCCTGCTGGTTTTTGTTCCAACCAAGGAATTCCTTAATTGAATCCTTAATTGAACTAACAAAGCAATATACAGTTAAATTTAGTAATTAAGACCTTGGTTGGAACAAAAACCACCAGGGCAGGGGATACTCCAGGACAGGTTTGAAAACCACTGATGTATAGGAAACAGAGGGTGTCGATAAGAGGAGTTGCTTCTAACTGGAGTGAGGTTGTTAGTGGAGTTCCACAGGGATCAGTATTAGGGCCTTTGCCTTTTTCTAATGTATATTAATGACCTGGACTCAGGGATAGTAAGCAAACTTGTCAAATGTGCAGATGATACTAAAATAGGTGGCTCAGCAGAAACAATCTCGGCAGCACAGGCTATTCAAAGGGACTTGGATAATATTCAGTTGTGGGCTGACACCTGGCAGATGAAATTCAATGTGGACAAGTGCAAGGTAATACATGCAGATAACAAAAATATCCACTATAATTACACTATGGGAGGAATAGAACTAGTTGAAGTAACGCATGAGAAAGACCTAGGAGTCTACATGGACTCCTCACTTTCTCCATCCAAACAATGTGTGGAAGCAATAAAAAAGGCAAACAGAATGTTAGGGTATATTGTCAAAAGTGTAGAATTTAGAACAAGGAAAGTAATGTTAAGACTGTACAATGCACTAGTTAGAGCTCATCTGGAATACTGTGTACAGTTCTGGGCACTGTAGCATAAGGTACACTTATAAATTTCAATTTAAGAAGTGAATTTATAGTATCACCTTATCACGAATCCTGGAATCTTGTAGAACTCAATTTCTGTAATAATTGGACGGAGACACCAATTCCAAAGATATAAATTGTCAAATTTATTCAAAACAAAGACTAAATGTAGCACTACACTAATTATACAAAAGGGAAAAACTAATTAAAATTCAACTCTAGATCAACAAATCAAAGACAAATCACTTCTGTGACCAAATCAAAGACCATGGGATCGCATATGATAACACACAAATCGTTAAACAAAAAAGGTTATAAACACATTGACTACAATACCGGTTAGTAAGACGAAGGTGAGTCTCTCATTAGTATTGTTAGTCAGACATTAAATAACTACGCAGGTTAGTATTTATGTCTGGTAACTTCTCGTTATATATATATCAGTCTCATTTACGTTTAGGTGCCGAGAAAGATCCTACCATTACTTGTTACCACAATTTCCCTTAACTGATTATTATTCAATGATTAAGGATAGGCAGGGCCACCTATAATCTGTTGTCTATTAACTTGTGTCAATTTCAGACTAAACAGTTAAACAGGAATGAGAAGATATTTCTCGGCGTTGACAGATTTTATTTCTAAAATTATCAACAAAACAGTTTAATGCAACACACATTTATATTTAAGAAAACTAAATGATATTACACATTCTAGAGTTATGAATCACAGATTAACATTTCTAATTGATTTCTCAAATGTCATGAATCACAAACTCCAAACTGTTAAACTTATCTGAACTTCGTCGCAGAGAGGCCTCTCTGGCTTCGGGCTCAGATAACAGCACACGCCACGAGGTCCGTGTGGTTTGGAACAAAGGCAGTCTGGTTCGGCTTTGTCCAAGAACTTCCACTCAGTCGATGCACCTGGAAGTTGGGGTTTCGCGAATGTAGAGTCTTTTCCAAACAGATTTTCCACTGGTTTGAAGGCTCCAAGGTTGTGCACAAAATCTTCTTTGTAAGCAGGGTTCCACCGTAGTTACTTGAAGACAAAGTCTTTGAGGAAAGCAGGGCCCTGTTTGTTCCAAGGGTCAAGTTTCTTAAGACTCAAACAGCTATTTAAATGACTGACACTTTCGTATACAGTCGACTCAATTGTCCAGCTGTAAAACTCCACTGATCAGGTGGGCACAGGCGGGCATGCGCGGTCTGTAAAGTTCTTTATTTAATAAAGTCCTTTAAAAGAATTCTTCGTACGGCTCAATCTCCTTCTCCCAGGTTAACTCTTCTGTTGCCGGCAAAGACTTGGTTGGTTTCTGGTTCCGGTTCAGGTTGAGCTGTGGCAGCGAGTTTCTGATTCAGGTGATAGAGAGAGAGAGAGAGAGACTGTGCGCTGTTCATTATAGTCTGTCAGATCAATAGGTGATTGGTTTTTGAGATTGGATTTCGGTTTCAGCCCCCAGTGTCCTATTTGGAGGGGGGCTTGATTTATGACTGATGTCAATCCATGCCATCTTTTGGAAATGCCGGTTGGCCCGGGTTCGTAGCTCTATGTCGGGATTTCGGCATTCGTCCACTTCAAAGAGTTTTTTTATTACCTACAGGCCCCTTTCTCCAGACATCTCATAGCAGGATTCCAAACTATTTGGCCTATTCTCGGTGCCATCCTCCCCAAAACTGTCATTTTGATGTAAACCAGTTCCAAGCTGATGAGTTAAGGAAATCTGATAACTTTGGGGGGGAGAGGTCTTCTTTAGAGCTAAAATGCTCTTATCAAAATACACCCAACATAACACTACAGCACCACACTTTCAAGAAGGATATCACTGCTCTAGAGGCAGTTCAGAGGAGAGCAACCAGACTTATTCCAGGTCTGAAGGGAATGTCCTACTGAGAGACTGAGGGAACTGAACCTTTTCACCCTGGAACAGAGGAGACTAACGTGGGGATTTGATTCAAGTCTTCAAAGTCATGAAAGGCATCGACCACATCAAGCGGTAAACTGCCAGAAGTTCAAAAATAGTTTAGGTTACCAAAAACTGACAAAAATGTACATTTCAGAGTACTATACACCCTCTCATGCATAATTTGGCAGTGTTACGTGCAGCTCCTGTGCATAGAAGTTACACTGTATTCTTACAATACGCACATCGTTTGAAAACTTATTCTGTTGGCTACCAGCATGTCTCACTTCAGAATGCGGAGGCGGGTGGGGGTCGGAGTAAGTGCGTGAGGGGGGGTATAAAAAACACATTTTTAACATCAGAGAATGCTGAGAGTCTCAGCTTTCATGGGATACCAAACACTTTGGTACCAGTGGGGTTTGTCAGCTTAAGGGGTTACGTTTTGTTAAACAAAACAATTCCATGATTTCTTTTTTATCTCCAATTGTTTATTTGTTCTATGCTTTAATTTCAGAGTACACTGATACATTAAACTGTGTAAATTTAAATATAAACTGGAAAAATTTAGGTGTTCTAAAACTTTTGACCAGTACTGTAGAAATATGGGACAGCATAGCCAATAAAATAAATGCCCAAGGGGCACGTACAAGACGAACATGATGCGACATCCAGAAAATCATCCAATCATATAAAAACAAAAACAAAAAATTGCTGTTCTCGTGAAAGAAATGTAGGCTCAGAATGCTGACCCCCCCTCCCCCCACATCTCTGGAATTAAGGATAGACATTCAAGTCTGTACTGAAAATTGTAGCTAATCCCCCACCATATCTTAAGGTGTATGAATTTAGGAGATAAGAATATCCACTCAGAGAAACAATGACTTTTGTTTTTATCCTGCTTCACCCTCACAGTGAACTGGACCATGATTACCAGAAGAATGCAGTATGGGACAGCTCCAACAACAGTGATAATGACCCCCAGGCTTTCCTGGAACACTACATCAGCCAAGAGCAGGTGAGCCTGCAGGACCTGAGAGATTCTTCCTCCAAGGACAATGGACACAGGCAGGAAGAGCAGCTGCACTAGATTTCTGGATGAATTTAGTCTGAGATCCCTGAACTAGAAAATGATTAAGCTAATACTTAGAGTTACATATACAATGCCACTTGCTCGACATTTAAAGCATTTTTAAAAACAATTTACTGTCAAATGTTTCTTGTTTCAAAATTGATTGATTCTCACATTGTAATATCAATTCCAAGAGTGAATGAAGATAGGTTTCCTTATCTGTTTTCCCATCCCATGACACAATTATGCCCTTCCTTGAATATTGCATATCAAGTAGTGTGTGATGTCTTCTGCCTAGCAGTTCCCATTTTCACCACCTGATGTCCCTTGCACATCAGTTTTCTCTCTTCCTTTCCCTGTCTCTCAGTCCAGCACCCACTATTGTCCCGTTTCCACTAGCCATGTTTAGCTGCACCTCGGCGTGGCCGTGCCATGCCGGGGGGTTTCCACTAGGGCTCAGCTGCACCTCCGCCTGTGCCCGAACTAGTTTCAGGAGCACAGTTTTGTATATCGTATCACCCGAGTCCCAAACTGGTACGAGGCACGTACTGTGACGTCCTGATGCAGCCTGACGCAGCGCGTCTGCACTGTAACTACAGTAATGGCGGCTGCTCTCGATGCGAGAGATGCGAGAGAAACTTTTCACAAGAAGGAATATGTGTGTTTACCTTGGGAAACGATTCATCTGGAACAGTTATTAATGCACGGTGGAAAAGTGACACACAGGATTAATTGCTTGGCACAGAAAGACATTTAAGAGTGTTTGAAAAGATTGCAAAAATCTGCCGGAGAAAGGACTGCATCAGACTGAATACAATGTGCCCTGACGAAATACATTGCTTTCGTCAGGGCATGACGCAAACATGAAATATTCATCCTGGATTTAAATTAAATGTCCCGATGTCTTGTAAATTATCTCAAAATTATTTAAATGTCACGGTTTTTAGCTTCCCCCTGTTTACACTATCTTAAAACTATTAAAATGTTTAAAACAGAGGCTAATTTTTATGTGATCAATCACATAATTTAATTATATTTGTAACCCCTCGTTATCACTATAACTATATGTTAATGGTATTCCAAATATAGATGCTTTAACGACTGCAGAAATACAAACCCAACAACCTTACAAAACTTAGCGATTAATACAACTGATCCATTCATTATGGTGTCAAAGTTATTTTTAAAGGAATCCCATTCACAATAAAAGCTGATGCCCTGCGATGTTATTGATGTGACTCTTCTTTTGCACATTGATACAGACAAAACATGCTGACACTGAATTTGTGAAAACTGTTCCTGTAAGTTATGGATCCCAGAGTGTTGTAGCCGTATTTATATACACATGTACAGTGAGGGGAAAAAGTATTTGATCCCCTGCTGATTTTGTACGTTTGCCCACTGACAAAGAAATGATCAGTCTATAATTTTAATGGTAGGTGTATTTTAACAGTGAGAGACAGAATAACAACAAAAAAATCCAAAAAAAACGCATTTCAAAAAAGTTATACATTGATTTGCATGTTAATGAGGGAAATAAGTATTTGATCCCCATCAATCAGCAAGATTTCTGGCTCCCAGGTGTCTTTTATACAGGTAACAAGCTGAGTTTAGGAGCACTCTCTTAAAGGGCGTGCTCCTAATCTCAGCTCGTTACCTATATAAAAGACACCTGTCCACAGAAGCAAACTCTCCAAAGACCAAAGAGCTGTCCAAGAATGTCAGGGACAAGATTGTAGACCTACACAAGGCTGGAATGGGCTACAAGACCATCGCCAAGCAGCTTGGTGAGAAGGTGACAATAGTTGGTGCGATTATTCGCAAATGGAAGAAACACAAAATAACTGTCAGTCTCCCTCGGTCTGGGGCTCCATGCAAGATCTCACCTCGTGGAGTTTCAATGATCATGAGAACGGTGAGGAATCAGCCCAGAACTACACAGGAGGATCTTGTTAGGATTGTTTTGTTGTTATACTGTCTCTCACTGTTAAAATACACCTACCATTAAATTTATAGACTGATCATTTCTTTGTCAGTGGGCAAACATACAAAATCAACAGGGGATCAAATACTTTTTCCCCTCACTATATACCTTATTTCAAATGAATTCAATGGGTAATAATGTTATTCAATTAGCTGACAAGAATGGGTTTATTAAGTTTTAGTTTTTCTATCATTAATTAGCAATCATCAAATTTCTTTAACTACAATTGACATTCCTCATTTATCTTAATTATCAATATGAAGGAGCCCTCCCAGCTGCTCGATGGGGGAGAGACAATGTTGTGGGAACACAAAGGAGCAGTGCAAAAATAATAAAAGTTTATTCCAAAATAGTGTTCAAGCAGGGAACCAAAAATCATAGTCGGCAAAAATAAGTCCAAACAAACAATTCAAAACAAAAAAAATTATAAACTCATGAATCTCTGTAACTAAAAGTTAAATGTAACTGAAAATACCATCAACTAAACAGATACATACTTCAGTCATAACAGAAGCCATGGTAGTATATGTACGAAGGGAAGTCTCTCTACTGAAGCATCCAGCACCCTTATATTGGTGCTGGCAGGCGGACTCCTCCCACAGTTCAAACCAACAAAGAAAACTATTAAATAAAATTAACAATAAAATAAAGTCAACCTAAACCCACAACTTAACTTCGTGTTTCCCATAAAATTCCCCAATTAAAAGTATTTAAATTCCGCCCCCCCAATAACCATGATTCCACTGTTCATCAATATACTCCCCCCATAGATAAAAACTTGCCCTTGCCCGACCCTTTAAATACCATGCCATTGGTGGCCCTCACCCCTTTAATTCAACCAAAATGGCGATGCACACAGACATGCATGTCATTCCCGTAATCCAAACAAAACAAGGTTTGTACAGGATTTAACAAAGATCTTAATAACACAACTAAACTTAATTAAATGACCTTATCAAAAGGAGACAAGCTGGCTCCATGAGGAGCGATATCATATAGTAAACAGAGAACTGAAAACCAGTTTAAGCCTTAGCTTTCTGTTAACATGTTAGTCAAATATATTTACTTTTAAACAATTACAGGAACAGTCTTACACTAGTAATACTTGTTTTGTTGATTACTGGTGATCATTCAGTGAGTGAAGATCAGGAGTGCAGTGACAGACAGAAATGACTATAAGGTGATCTTGATTTTTATTTGTTTGGCAGGTGCTTGGTATTGGTATTGGGTAAAGAGACATCATAGAAAGGACACAAAAGACATGCCAAGAAACATTTAGGAACCCTACAAAATAACGTCCTGGTAATGTTTACTTGTGACATTCTTTTATGGTCTTGGGAATGGTACAGGGATGTTCATAGGAAGTCATAGGAATGTCACAAAAAACGTCCAGGGAACCCTATAAAATAACATCTCATTAAGTTGATTTATGACATTCTTTTATGGTCTTGGGAATAGTACAAGCACAGAAAATCCATCAATTCAATAGGCCTGTTGACATGAAATAGAGACAGCACTTTTGGGAGGTATGCAGGGTTAGTCCGTAGCGTGACCCTGGAGCCATCTCCCGCAAAACGGACACACGATGGGTGTACGGACAGGGTGTGTAACTCGCTCACGCGTTTTGCAGAGGTGAATGCCAAGTGACACTAGCTTCAGCTCATCTGAGTTCAGTGGTTTGAATGGGGCTTGGGAAAGTGCGTCCAGCACTACATCAAGGCGCATGGGGCGTGGCTGTCTCCGAAGCTGCGTGTCTGGAGGAGGAGACGGAGAGGCTTGGGGAAAGGCGGAGGTCCAGAGCTCCTACTGTCACTCGCCGGATTGGGAGATCGGCGGGCATGACGGAGGTTGTGGCAGTTGCGACGTCGCCTGGGGAGAGACCGGGGGTCCGCGCTCACCGTAGAGGAGCCAGAAGCCGTGGTCAAATCGCGCCCGCTGTCGGTGCCCAGACAGACGGGGCAGAGGACCTCCCCACTCCAGGTGGGCAAGGTGTGTCAGCCGCAAGCGCCGAGCAAATCACTGAGCACACATGCACGTCAACCAAGAAACGTGCAGCGGGGGCGCTGGTCAGTGTTTGCACTAGGGGGCACACAACAACTGAAACGCCACTGCGACAAGTGGAGCACCTAGTGGGACTCGCCAACGTTAGTAGACAAGGGGGCACTGCAACACCAACCACACACAACCTTGAGATGGAACATTGTGTATCCAAACACCGGGGTGTAGGCTTAACCACACCAGGGTTTCTGGGGACTGCGGGTGACGCGGGGTCTGGGGTCCGAGGGGGCCAAGGGTATTAGGCCACCAGCCAAAGCGGGGCCTAATACCGAGGCCTTCACACACGGACGAGGAAGCATAGCAGAGCTCGATCCCAGCAAGCTGAGACAGCAAGATCTATAACCGCAGTAGCGGGCTGTAGTGCGGGGGTAAGCCAGCGGAGGAACCCCTCATGCTCATGCGGGCGAGATCTCTTCCAACACACCGAGGCAGCTGTAAGCACTCCTGCTGTGGTGGAAAAAGTCCTGTTGACAAAAAATCCACACAGCAAGCTATCAGAATATAGAAGGCACAATATAAACACGACTATTATTTTGAAATGCTCTATTTGTTTAGCGGAACTGAAACTGAAAAGCACAGATTCGGATAGCTATCAATAATAACTAACAAAAAACAAATAGAGACACACACAGTAGTGAAGATGGTGACAAACAACACAGCCGAGAAGCCAACCAACCGAAAAACACAGATTATAAGGTTTTAAGCACAGACAAGACACCGAGAGCTCATGTTCTCAGGTCCAGTGAAATGGCAAAAGAGGATGAACCTGCACAGATGACACCTTTTATACAAACATGAAGTGGAAGGGAGCTGTTTGAGTGACATGCGCAGGGGCCAATGGCAGCTTTGATACAGTGACGTTAGGCCTTAGAATTAGGACGAGTGGGCCTTGTTACCATCTGGGTCAAGTTTATACTATTACAAAATTCCTTTAAACAGTCTGAATCCTGTGTTCCCCATGCAAGAATAAAATGTCCAGCTATCAACACCTCAGCTGTTTTCCAATGTTTGGTGACAGATGCCATTTTCATCCAGATGATGATTATTATTATTATTATTATTATTATTATTATTATTATTATTATTAGCCACACAGGAATAAACAACTAAATTCTAGGTACAGTCTGAACAGATGTGTCTTGAGTAATCGCTGGAAGGAGGTCAGGGACTCATCATCAGCATAGAAATGGTAGGAGAAGCCATAGGATGCGAAGAGGGGGCCCAGAGAGCGTGTGAAGAGAGAGGGGGCCCAGGACGGAGCCTTGGGGTACACCTGTGAGGAGAGGTTGAGGTGTGGACAAAGAACCTCACGATGTCACTTGGTAGGTCCAGTTGTTGAGGTAGAAGGAGAACCAGGCGAGAGCAGTTCCAGAGATTCCAAGGTCAGTGAGGCAGGAGAGGAGGATGGAGTGATCGACGATGTCAGATGCTGCAGAGAGATCAAGGAGGATTAGTACTGAGTAGAGGGAGGCCACCCGAGCACAACTGAGGGAGTCAGTGACTGGTAGAATAGCAGTATCGGTGGAGTGAGCTGTGCAGAAGCTGGACTGCAGAGGATCAAGAAGTGAGTGATGGGAAAGAAATGCAGAGAGCTGACGGTGAGCAGCTTGCTTGAGGGTCTTTGAGAGGAAGGAGAGTAGGGAGACAGGGTGGTAGTTCTGATGAGAGGTAGGGTCAAGGGTTGTTTTTTTGAAGTGTGGGATCACAGCAGCTTGTTTGAAAGCAGAGGGGAAACAGACAGAGAGGAGGGAGGGGTTGAGGAGTTGAGGAGGGAGGAGATAGATCAGAAGCAGTAGCTTGGAGGAGGTGAGTTGGGAGAGGTTCCGGGGCACACCTTGTGGGTTTGTGATCTAGGAGGAGAGAGGAACATTCAGAGTCAGAGAGAATTGAGAATGAAGAAAAGGAATATCGATTAGTAGGAAATTTAGGTGGGATGGGTGAGGAGGGGAGACTGTTGAAGAGCCTGCGGATGTCTGTGATCTTAGAGGAGAAGAAGGAGAAAAAATCATCGGCAGAGATAGAAGCAGGATGAGAAAGGGGAGGGGGGACGAAGAGGGAGAAGAAGGTAGAGTTGAGTTTGCGTGGGTTGTTGACAGTGGATTCAAAGAGTTACTGGAAGTAAGACTTCTTGGCTGAGGTGTGTGAGGAGGAGAATGTAAACAGTGGTAGAGGTTGAGGGCAGCTGGGAATTTGGACCTCTTCCACTTCTGTTAAGTAGCACGTAGAGTGAATTGGGCTGAGCGGGGGACGGAAGAGATCCAGGGCTCTCCAGAAATGGAGAAAGAGATGAAGTGGTGGTCTGAGATGTCCGAGGGTGTCATGGAGAATGTCGAAGTTGAGTAGCATCTAGAGAAGATGAGATCCAGCTGGTGGCCTGCCCTGTGAGTGGGGGGTGGACAGAGAAGAGAAGGAGAAGGAGGGGAAGAAATCTGATAGAGTGGGAGGGGTTGGAGAGGTGGATGTTGAAGTCTCCCAGGAGGATGGTAGGTGAGGAGAGTGAGGGGAGGCAGGACAGAAGGAAGTCCAGTTCATCTAAGAAGGAGGCAAGTGGGCCAGGAGGGCAGTAGAGAACTAGAAGGAAGAGGTGAGAGGGAGAGGGAGAGGTGAGTTCTAGAGCATGGAATTCAAAGCTGTTAGAGGAAAGAAGGGGAAAGCAGTAGCCCTATCCCTCCTCCCCGCCCAGTAGGATGAGGGGAATGGCACAGGACAAACATAGAGGATAGGGCAGCAGGGGTGGTTGATTTCTCAGGGAAGATCAATGTCTCGGTGAGAGCCAGGAAATCCAGAGAGAGGTGGGAGGCAATAGCGGAAATGAAGTCGGCCATGTTGGAAGCTCAACAGACCTCAACAGAGTTGAAAGGAGGGGAGGGAGGAGGAGGGGAGAGGCAGAGAGATTAAGTTAAAGGGATTAGGGAGGCGGTGGTGAGCAGGTGCATGCCAAGAGACAGGAGAGAGCAGGACAGGAATCGGAGAGATAGTCATAGCTGCCTAGTGTTGCAGTGCAGCATCACCTCGCAAGCTTCTCCTCGCTGGAGTCCCACAGAGTCCTTGCCCTTTTGAATGGGGCCCTTTGGAGAGAGGGCACTGAAGGCTGCTGCTGGCACGTAGTTCCTGGAGGCCGTTAAATAGTCCACCTGTAACTAATTGGATGAATCCGCACCTGCACTGATTTGAATTACACTGCTACACTGTCCAGAGCCCACAAGTCCCACCCTAATACAGTGATTGGCCGAACTAAGTGCTTGGAATGTCTGGAATGCTAACGCTATTAACTGCCTGTTCTGATTGCAGAAAAGGCAAGACTGAGTGCACAGTAACACTGTACAATATCTTACTACAATTGTATGCAATACAACCGTTTCTGGTAACAGAAACTGCGTCAATTAAAAGCGCTAAGACAGTAACTATCAAACAGTAGCTGCCGTGCTAAGGTTACAAATACAGGTGCAATAAAAATACACTTAAACAAGCTAAACAAACCAGTACTTAGCAAAGCTAGGTCACTACGCCTATGTACACCTGCCGGGGAGAATAAGTCAACAACACAAGATGAATTCCGTGTTCAACAAAAAAAACAGTGAGGGAAAAAAGTATTTGATCCCCTGCTGATTTTGTACGTTTGCCCACTGACAAAGAAATGATCAGTCTATAATTTTAATGGTAGGTGTATTTTAACAGTGAGAGACAGAATAACAACAAAAAAATCCAGAAAAACGCATTTCAAAAAAGTTATAAATTGATTTGCATGTTAATGAGGGAAATAAGTATTTGACCCCTTCGATTTAGAACTTGGTGGCAAAACCCTTTTTGGCAATCACAGAGGTCAGACGTTTCTTGTAGTTGGCCACCAGGTTTGCACACATCTCAGGAGGGATTTTGTCCCACTCCTCTTTGCAGATCCTCTCCAAGTCATTAAGGTTTCGAGGCTGACGTTTGGCAACTCGAACCTTCAGCTCCCTCCACAGATTTTCTATGGGATTAAGGTCTGGAGACTGGCTAGGCCACTCCAGGACCTTAATGTGCTTCTTCTTGAGCCACTCCTTTGTTGCCTTGGCTGTGTGGTTTGGGTCATTGTCATGCTGGAATACCCATCCACGACCCATTTTCAATGCCCTGGCTGAGGGAAGGAGGTTCTCACCCAAGATTTGATGGTACATGGCCCCGTCCATTGTCCCTTTGATGCGGTGCAGTTGTCCTGACCCCTTAGCAGAAAAACACCCCCAAAGCATAATGTTTCCACCTCCATGTTTGACGGTGGGGATGGTGTTCTTGGGGTCATTCCTCCTCCTCCAAACACAGCGAGTTGCGTTGATGCCAAAGAGTTCGATTTTGGTCTCATCTGACCACCCGTCTGTGTGTGTGTATATATATACACACACACAGACGGGTGACAAATTAAAGGAAAAACCTGAATAAATGAGTGGAGGAACATAACAAATGCAGATGCCTCCAAACAGGTGTACTGCATGATACAATTAAGCAATTAACATCCTATCATGCTCTGTGGCATGTGTAACAATGCTGAGCAGGCCCAGTTGACCTCAATTTTGCATCAAGATGGCAAGAGGAAAGGATCTAAATGACTTTGAAAGAGGGGTCATTATTGGGGCATGAATGGCAGGAGCTCAATGGAAGACTGCTCAACTGGCTAGTGTTCTTGACAAGTGGGCGAGTGCATGTGTGGTGACACCAAGAGATTGGTACAGGCCTGACTGCTTGACCCCTACAGTGAGGGGGTCCGGAGGCTCTGTTATGTTGTGGGGGGCATTTTCCTGGCATGGTTTGGGTCCATGTGTCCCCTTAAGAGGGAAGGGTCACTGCAAATCATTACAAAGTGATTCTGAGTGATCACCTTTATCCTATGGTGAAACATTTCTATCCTGATGGGAGTGGTCTCTTCCAGGATGACAATGGCCCCATCCACAGGGCACGAGGGGTCACTGAATGGTTGGATCAGTATGAAAATTATGTGAATCATATGCTACTGCCTCAGTAGTCACCAGATCTCAACCCAACTGAATACCTATGGGAGATTTTGGACCAACGTGTTAGACAGATCTCTCCACCACCATCATCAAAACACCAAATGAGGGAATATCTTTCAGAAGAATGGTGTTCCATCCCTCCAGTAGAGTTCCAGAGACTCGTAGAATCTATGCCAAAAGGCACATTGAAGCTGTTCTGGCGGCTCGTGGTGGCCCAACACCTTACTGAGACACTTTATGTTGATTTTTCCTTTAATTTGTCACCCGTCTGTATGTATATACACTCACCTAAAGGATTATTAGGAACACCATACTAATACTGTGTTTGACCCCCTTTCGCCTTCAGAACTGCCTTAATTCTACGTGGCATTGATTCAACAAGGTGCTGAAAGCATTCTTTAGAAATGTTGGCCCATATTGATAGGATAGCATCTTGCAGTTGATGGAGATTTGTGGGATGCACATCCAGGGCACGAAGCTCCCGTTCCACCACATCCCAAAGATGCTCTATTGGGTTGAGATCTGGTGACTGTGGGGGCCAGTTTAGTACAGTGAACTCATTGTCATGTTCAAGAAACCAATTTGAAATGATTCGACCTTTGTGACATGGTGCATTATCCTGCTGGAAGTAGCCATCAGAGGATGGGTACATGGTGGTCATAAAGGGATGGACATGGTCAGAAACAATGCTCAGGTAGGCCGTGGCATTTAAACGATGCCCAATTGGCACTAAGGGGCCTAAAGTGTGCCAAGAAAACATCCCCCACACCATTACACCACCACCACCAGCCTGCACAGTGGTAACAAGGCATGATGGATCCATGTTCTCATTCCGTTTACGCCAAATTCTGACTCTACCATCTGAATGTCTCAACAGAAATCGAGACTCATCAGACCAGGCAACATTTTTCCAGTCTTCAACTGTCCAATTTTGGTGAGCTTGTGCAAATTGTAGCCTCTTTTTCCTATTTGTAGTGGAGATGAGTGGTACCCGGTGGGGTCTTCTGCTGTTGTAGCCCATCCGCCTCAAGGTTGTACGTGTTGTGGCTTCACAAATGCTTTGCTGCATACCTCGGTTGTAACGAGTGGTTATTTCAGTCAAAGTTGCTCTGCTATCAGCTTGAATCAGTCGGCCCATTCTCCTCTGACCTCTAGCATCAACAAGGCATTTTCGCCCACAGGACTGCCGCATACTGGATGTTTTTCCCTTTTCACACCATTCTTTGTAAACCCTAGAAATGGTTGTGCGTGAACATCCCAGTAACTGAGCAGATTGTGAAATACTCAGACCGGCCCGTCTGGCACCAACAACCATGCCACGCTCAAAATTGCTTAAATCACCTTTCTTTCCCATTCAGATATTCAGTTTGGAGTTCAGGAGATTGTCTTGGCCAGGACCACACCCCTAAATGCATTGAAGCAACTGCCATGTGATTGGTTGGTTAGATAATTGCATTAATGAGAAATTGAACAGGTGTTCCTAATAATCCTTTAGGTGAGTGTATATATATATATATATATATATATGTATACACACTGCAAGAAGAACAGATGAAAGATAGAAAAAGGAAATTATCAAATCGACTCCAAAAGAAGGTGAAGGTGTGCTGTGGTATCTGGCAACAAGACGTTAGCAGCAGATCCTTTAAGTCCTGTAAGTTGCGAGGTGGGGCCTCCATGGATCGGACTTGTTTGTCCAGCACATCCCACAGATGCTCGATTGGATTGAGATCTGGGGAATTTGGAGGCCAAGTCAACACCTTGAACTCGTGATTCATCAGACCAGGCCACCTTCTTCCATTGCTCCGTGGTCCAGTTCTGATGCTCACGTGCCCATTGTAGGCGCTTTCGGCAGTGGACAGGGGTCAGTATGGGCACCCTGTCTGATATGCGGCTACGCAGCCCCATACGCAACAAACTGCGATGCACTGTGTGTTCTGACACCTTTCTATCAGAACCAGCATTCACTTTTTCAGCAATTTGAGCTACAGTAGCTCGTCTGTTGGATCGGACCACACAGGCCAGCCTTCGCTCCCCACGTGCATCAATGAGCCTTGGCTGCCCATGACCCTGTCATGTTCACCACTTTTCCTTCCTTGGACCACTTTTGATAGGTACTGACCACTGCAGATCAGGAACACCCCACAAGAGCTGCAGTTTTGGAGATGCTCTGACCCAGCCGTCTAGCCATCACAAATTGGCCATTGTCAAAGTCACTCAGATCCTTACGCTTGCCCATTTTTCCTGCTGCTAACACATCGACTTTGAGGACAAAATGTTCACTTGCTGCCTAATATATCCCACCCACTGACAGGTGCCATGATAACGAGATTATCAGTGTTATTCACTTCACCTGTCAGTGGTCATAATGTTATGGCTGATCGGTATATATACTTTACATTTATTGACTTATTTAAATTCATATTTTTGTTGTCATTCTTTGTGTAAAAATATGTGTCCACAATAATAGAAAAATCCCATTACTGTAAGCATTTCTGTTCTTGTTTAATCTCAAAAATAATTCAAATCATTACAGTGAGAAAACTATGAATAGTGTGTTATTTTCAAAAGCACACATGCAAAAGGCATACAGGAAGCGTCAATTTAAAGTATTTAAACAATGTAAATCAAATGAATGCAAACAATCAGTAGAATGTGGTAGTACTTGTTCTTGTTAGCATTTTTTCCTTTAAACTAACATACTTTTAATTGATCAAAATGTATGAATTTCGATAAAATTATGCAATAAAATGCCGACTGGATTGAATCACAGAATCATTACTTTATGTTCATTACACATGAACATTAAAAATATGCCATGTACAATTACATATAGTATGTGAGTTTATATGTGCGTGGGTATGAAATGTAGGCTACTAACAATGTCGCAACTTCGACTTTAAAAACAACGCCCTAAATCACAAGAATGCAAAGAACCAGCCTAAACTTGAGCCCTTGCTGAAATGAGACATGTTCCAACAATTCCTAAAAAAGTTCCAGATGTGTCCAAACGCTCTGGGGGTTGGCTTATGTGTAATGTTAGTTAGTAACCTGAGCTTCGTGCATAGTATATTAATCATCATAAAAAATAACAGCTATTGATTTATATACTACCGTATAATAGTTTGTTTCCCCTCCTTACCATATTTTGTTAACGCAGAGTATTGTATTGCAGCATTTTCCACAGTGATTTCCTTTCCTGCCATCACGGAAGGTGGAATCCAGTGGTGTTTAGAGAGTGGGAGGATTCGGGAAAGGAGCCAGGATACCGCAAGAGCGACGGGGCTCAGAGAACGAGAAGTCTGAGCTGTTCACTTCGCAAGGAAACTTCTTAGCAGGAAATCTTGGCTAGAAATGGCGGTGAAGGTTTGTGAAATATTCGTTATTATATTCTGCAATCCTTATTTTCTAAATGCTGTTTATCTATGTGAATAATAGCATTTTACTATGAATACGCTGCTTTAAATCATTTAAACTTATGAGGGAAAATGTAGATTCGAGTTGTTCTGTGGAGACTTCTGGTTATCATGACTGGATAGGTTTTCCGATGTATTATTATATTAACGCGGTGTTTATTGTACATTGTTATCTCAACTACCCTGTGAAAACAGGGCGTTAAGCGTATGAAAAAGATCTTCAAGCTTTTCCAGTTTTATTCAAATAATGTTACGTTATATTGCTTCTTCTTTGTCTTGCTCTTATTTAACCCGCAAAACACATTCAATTTAAAGTATGCATTATTTACCCATTGTAAAGTCCTTTCTGTACTATGTCACTTATATATATTAACTTTAACAATGTGTGTTTACTGTCTTTGTCAATATGTAAAACTGGAAACACCCCTATATTATGTAGCCTATTATATATCAAGTGAAACGGACTTCAGTGACTAAGAAAACGCAAGACTACTAGTACTTATAATGCTGGCAGTTGAAAGGGTGCCCTTGTGAGATTCATTAGTAGTTACACGAGTCTGATAAAAACTCCCCCCCCCCCCTCTTCTGGTACCGCTCGGGTTTCTGCCAGTTTCAGATATGAAGTACTAGCTCGCTGAATCAATCGGTTCTTTATTTCTGGTAATACGTGTCAGGATTGACTTGTCGGAAAAAGCGTGCCGTTGTCTATGAGCAAATGGAAGTTAATCGGAGTGCCAGCAAAGGGTTCTGCAGAATTTAGTTTCTACAGTTTTGCCAAGGATCGCTCTTAGAGAGGAGCACCGTGTTACGGGTTTGCAATGAAGGAGGGTTCGGTGCTTTGAAGTAAAACAAAACAAAATACTTCTGTAATCATGCTAAAATGTAATTTCTTAGCCGTCTCTTCATTGCATTACAGTATACTGTAGGCTAGCCGTTAGCTTTCTGTTATGTTCTGAACGCTTATAGCATTTCTTTATCCGTTTTAGTATTCATGTTTGAATAATCAGTTATAGAAAGAAGGTAGTAATCAGTTCATGGCGATCCTCCAATAGGACTGCTTTAGTACAATGCGAATTTATGATGAATTTGGGCGTTTTCTATTATGACTGCACTGTTTCAAATATTTTGCAAGGTGTTGTTGAAAGTGTTGCAATAGTTGTTAATCCATTCTACCTGTATGATTTCACACACAAAAAAAAAAACTCTACAGAGAATTTGTCAGAGTAAGTGTAAGAAAGTAAGTTGTGATTAGAATTACTTTACCAACGTTCATTTCAGAGTTGCTTAACTGGATTTTGCCGTAGCTGATACACCCTAAAGGTAAATGCCTTCGTGCAGCAAGCAAACATGACTGTCCTTGTTACTACCTGACTAGGTTCCTGGATTGCATGACGTCACCTTTTATTGCGTTTGTGTGTTATATGGATACTTTCAATTATGTTCTCCATTACTACATACTTGCAACAGTGCTCATCCAGCAGCTTTACTTTACTATATGTATCACGAATGATCAGTAGGTGATGTCTTTAATAAAGATGTTCATTATTATGATTGTGAACATTATTACTTAGCAGATGCCCTTATCCAGGGAGAACAGTTTTTGGATTTTAGAGGAGAAAAAGGAAGAACAATGATCTGCAGAGCTAGAAGAAGGAGGAGGAAGGGAAGGCAAATACGGAAGAAGAAGTGGATAAAAGTGAGGGAGGAGAGAGGTGGACGTAACAGTCGACAGATGGATGGGAAAAGGAGTCACAATAGGATGTAAGAGAATGAGAGCAGTGGAGGCAAGGGTGGAAAGAGATTCCACCAGAAAGTGAAGATAGGGGTGGGTGGGGTAGAAAGAGGGGGGAGGGAAAGTAGAATGAGAGAAATTGGTCATCTAAGATGTCCAGAGGGGTCACACAAGGCATGGAAGGAGAGCAGCCTCTGTAGAATAGGCTTCAGTTTAATAGCTTTTACAAATTATTGGCATATGTGTGATTTAAAGAGACCTATTAAACCTGCTGGAGTTAGGGTATTGCAATTAATAGAATTGCATAGGGGCCTGGCTGGTCATAAATAAATAAATAAATACAGATTGATTGATTGATAAACTGGCTTTTGCCTGTAGTATTTTGACAATTCTATAAAGGCTATTCTTACATAAAGATTGTATTCCAGGCTTTATTCTGCAATATCACATTTGTTCTACTCTATTTACAATCGTTATTTAAATTTACCTCTTTGCTTAAATCCTATAATTCTGTCTACCTTCTGTCTAAATGTGTGTATTATGTGATACCCTAGCTCTCATAGAAGGTTTATTGTATTCAAATGGAAACAAATAGAGGCACAGGTAATTTTGGATAGAAGTTACTACAGCTGTGTATGAGGATAATTGTGGAAAACTCCTTCTGGCATTTTGTCAACATTTCATAAATCAATATTTTATTTGTATAGTGCCCTTTTCAGGGTAGCCACAGAGCACTTTACAGATTGATAAAAAGACAACAAAATAAATAAATAGTAAACTTTTTTTTTTTTGCTTAGCGATAATAAGTATCTTTTTAAAGTCACTGATTGTCTATATCTTATATCATTAGTGTCAGTGAGAATATTTGGCGTACAAATTTTAATGCTGGGCAGTTGGACTAATTTAACCTCAATGTCAGAAACTCTGGCTCTCGAACTTTTACTGATGTTGCTGGTGACACATTGTTATATTTCAAACTAGACTTTAATAATAAGCACCTTGTCAGCAGATGCACTGCTGAGGGTTTCGAATTGGTTTACGGTTCGTATAGGAGACTGGTTTGCTGGAGCTCTAGCTTTGGATTTCGTGATTTTTGTTTATCTGTTCTTTTAAAAATCAATTATTTACGTTGAAGTACTCATACCTTAGGAGTACAATGAGTATCAGATTTTAAAAAGTTAGATGTTTCAAAACAAGACTTTGCTGTAGCTAAAGAATGAAAACCTGTTTTCCCAGATGCCACACTTCAGAAATGCACCTAAATTCAACAGTGCAATGTTGGATTGCTACTTATACAGAATTATTAAATCCAAACTTCTATTCTTTTAGTATTGTTAGGAACAAAATACAAACCAAAAGCAAGGGACTTTTGGATTTAAGGAAACGTCTGGTTTGGTGTCTGAATATTCTTATGGTTCTATACATTAAAATTTGATTAAATAATTTACTATGGTACCCATGTACATGTTTTTCACCAGTCTGTTTAAGATTTTATAGTTTATGTATGTATTCTTTAATTTGATTTTTTTTAAATATAAAATAAAGCCCCCAAACAGAACCTATACTGACACCCTCTACACCCGTTGATTTAGGATAAAAGGTTTCAAAGACAGAGTTGGCCACTTGCTCACTTGGTTGCTCAAAAGCTCACCAATCCCATAAATTATTAAGGATTCCATTGAATCTGCTCACACAATATTTGTAGGCAGTTAGATCCAGAAAGAATGTTATTTAATGAATGGGGAATAAAATTACACTGGCACTGCTTGGCTGGCAGCAGTATAATTAAGCATCAAATTATGTGTCAGAGGTGCCGTGCAATCAGATATACAGTGGATCATGGTCTATTGTTACATTGGTTTTGAGATTCACCATAAATATGTACATGAGAAGAAGACATCGTCGGGGGGAACATCTTCATGTGAAAAAGTATAGCTTTTTTGAGCTTTATTGAGCTTTGTACAATAAATAAATAATATATTTAAGAATTCAATAATGAAACAGTTCAAACATTTTAAAGTAAACATTCCAGTTCATTGTTAACTGTGTGCTCTACTAGTTTAAATTAACTTAATGTGTGGCATATTCAAGTCGTCAATAAATCTAGGTTAAAAGGTTAGATGTGGGGGATTAGAACTGCCTCATTTTTGCAGACCAGAACCTCATCTATACAATGTATAAAGCAGTACCACTTAGTCAAGCCCACCTTTTTGGTGCTATTAATGATTCCAAATAATGATTACACAGCGTAACACATTTTTATTTATTTTTTGTTCCTGGGTAGTAAGTGTTATTTCCTGATAGAAAATGTCTATTATCCCCCACAAACTTTGCTTTTGTGACCAGGACACTGATATTTATATCACATATATTTATAAATAAAGTATAATCGTAAATCTCGAAAAACTACTCGCTTCTAAATCTTTTGTAGTCATTTTTGTATTACTTTAGTATAAATACATGTTAATTTGAATTCATATGTAGTTTTTTTCTGACTTTATGTGAACGAAAAGACAGAAAGTCGCCCGTTTCCTCATTGGAAATGGTTACATTTCAAAATATCACTGTCCTGGTCACAAAAGCAAAGTTTGTGTGGGATAATAGACATTTTCTATACTTTTGAGGCATAAGCAATAAGGAAATAACACTTACTACCCAGGAACAAAAATTGTGTTACATAGTGTTATTATTAATTTGCAAACCTGATTTTACTTGAATCTCTGATAAAATCAGTTGAATGGTTTATTTTATCTAAGTTGAATCAGAGATTCAAGTAAAATTCAAGTAAAATCAGGTTTGCCCTTACCGAACTATTTAATATTGGGTACATTTTCTCTTCTCTCAACAGCACTCAGACCTGGAGAAGGCCATTAATACTCTGGTCACAGATTTCCATGCTGCTGCAGGTGATAATGGCAGTACGCTAAAGAGCAACGAGTTCAAAAGTCTTCTTTCCAGCCAGTTGCCCAACCTAGTCAAAGTAAGTAATCTGTAAGGTATGGCTGCAGTGTGTATTCAGGTGTGGCTATAACAATTACACCTGCAGGTGTGTCACGTTATCGGAAGGGATTTTCAGTCATGGAGTAGCACCTTCCCACTCCTCCCCTAATCTCCATTTCCCTTTTACACTGCTGTAGTCTACCAGCTGTGTGGTGTGTTAACTCTGTCAAGTTCCTTGGGGGTGTGTTGTGGCAAGTCATGCTACACATTTTCAATTTGATTGAGGTCGGAGCTCTGACTGAGCCACTCAAGGACATTTACCACTCCAGTGTAGCTTTGGCTGTGTGCTGCGGGTCGTTTGTCATGCTGAAAGGTGAACTTCCGTACCAGTTTCAGCTTTCTTGCATAGGGCAGCAGGTCTTCCACAAGGACATTCTATACTTTAATTGTCATTACCCCAGTCCCTGCTGATGATAAACATGCCCATAACATGATGCTGTCTCCACCATGCTTCACACTAGGGATGGTAGTCTTTGGGTGATGCCCTTTTTGCCACATCACTACAGAATCTCTAGAGTGTTAAGTTGGGCTTTCTTGAAGCATATCTTCCTTCTTGTCACCCTACCATACAAGCCAGATTTGTGGAGTGCTTGGCATATTCTTTACATGTACATAGTTTGACCAGTCTTAGCCATAAAAGTCTGTAGCTCTTGCAAAGTTGCCATTGGCCACTTGGTCAGTTATCCTGTTTGGAGAGACGGCTTGATTTATGTTGGATCTTGGGTAAGATACACCTTCCACTTCTTAATAAGCATCATCTGAACCATGATCCATGGCAGGGGCGTCACTAGACCCTATTTAGTGGGGCTTCAGCCCCCCTGTATTTTCTCTCAGCCTCCCTAAAAATATAATAATCAAACCATATCCCCCATATGGGATATGCCCATATCCCCCATATCAGCCCATATCCCCGGTTACACCGGAGAAAACCCTGTCAGCATCACCTCGCCCCTCCCACCCCAAAACCGGAGAAAACCCCATCAGCGACCCCCCCCACGCTGACACCAGAAGATGATCAGCCCCCCTATAACTTCAAGTTGAGAAACAGTCCTGCTCCAAGGGATGTTAAACAAGGTCTTTGATATTTCTTTATACCAATTCCCTGATCTGTTCCTTTAAACAACTTTGTCCTGTAGGTTTTTTGACAACTTTGTTTCTGGTTTACATATATATATATTGTGACGGAAGTGCTTCCGTGTACTGACTAAACCTGTAACGTCTTGCTTTTCCAGCCTGTCAATTGTTTCTTCTAACCCCAGAAACACAAACAGGTATAGGGTTTTCACGCTGTATTGTTTATTAAAGTTCCCGAACAAAACAAACGGCAAAATCATGTCATCTTCAAGTCCTCAACTGTACTAGGATCAACTAAATCCAAGGGACAACTAGGCCTGTTTAACCTGTAAACAACAATTGTTCTTTCCCATCCCATCAGTCCTTTTTCTTTTCCTTTTGTTCTCCCCTCTCTCTTTTCACCTTCTTCCCCATGTGCTTTTAAGTGAGTGTGACTAAGTGTCCCCAATAATCCCATTAAGCCGACCCCACAACAATCAATTGTACCCTTAAGACCTCTACCAACACGGCCACCTTGACTTCAGCCTCCTTACCCAAGATGGAGCGTACCTTCCTCAACCCCCAGGGTCCTAGAGCCTCTAAATTCACATTTGGGAATGTACACTCCATCACTATAACGTATATATGTAAACCACGATTCACTGTTTTCACATTGTGATGACAAATGGCTAGGTTGGGGTGCATGCCTGGTACCAATAAACTTGGTGAGAGGGTCCGTGATGCAATCACTTGTCCTCCAATTCAAACTTTAGGTCATTGGGGCACGATAATATCCCAACAATATTTCATATTAATACTTAATATTTACAAAGGAGACGGGCAGCAGCCAATGTGATTTGAATTGATTGAATCCAGGAAGAATAAACATGACAGAAGTATTTGATTTTCAGAAGTATTTACTGAAATTCTTCAAATACTGATAGTTGTTTTGGGGCAGGTTATTCAAAAATACTGAAATACAGAGAAAATCATATTTTCAAATACAAATACCAATTAGTATCTGTAATTGACCCAAGTCTTTGAAAAATATCGATATATACAATGCGATGATCATGATGGGATGGATATAGCCTATGACTGTTGCTCACATCAGAGTATACAGGCCATATTGCCCTCATCTCCCCAGCCATGTCTTTACCCATGTTCTTTTTTCTCACCCCCTGTTCTTAAATGGTCATCTAGTGTGCATCAAAATGCAAAAGACGGTTGTTAAGTTTGAGCTGCCCTCCGTTATCAAAATCGGTTCAGATTAAAAAATGTGTGTAGTTTGAGCCTAGCATTAGGGTATACACCGATCAGCAATAACATTATGACCACTGATAGGTGAAGTAAATAACACTGATAATCTCATTATCATGGCACCTGTCAGTGGGTGGGATATATTAGGCAGCAAGTGAACATTTTGTCATCAAAATTCATGTGTTAGAAGCAGGAAAAATGGGCAAGCGTAAGGATCTGAGCGACTTTGACAAGGGCCAAATTGTGATGGCTAGACGACTGGGTCAGAGCATCTCCAAAACTGCAGCTCTTGTGGGGTGTTCCCGGTCTGCAGTGGTCAGTACCTATCAAAAGTGGTCCAAGGAAGGAGAAGTGGTGAAACGACGACAGGGTCATGGACGGCCAAGGCTCATTGATGCACGTGTGGGGCGAAGGCTGGCCTGTGTGGTCCGATCCAACAGATGAGCTACTGTAGCTCAGATTGCTGAAAAAGTGAATGCTGGTTCTGATAGAAAGGTGTCAGAACACACAGTGCATCGCAGTTTGTTGCATATGGGGCTGTGTAGCCGCAGACCAGTCAGGGTGCCCATGCTGACCCCTGTCCACTGCTGAAAGCGCCTACAATGGGCACGTGAGCATCAGAACTGGACCACGGAGCAATGGAAGAAGGTGGCCTGGTCTGATGAATCACGACTTCAAGGTGTTGACTTGGCCTCCAAATTCCCCAGATCTCAATCCAATCGAGCATCTGTGGGATGTGCTGGACAAACAAGTCCGATCCATGGAGGCCCCACCTCGCAACTTACAGGACTTAAAGGATCTGCTGCTAACGTCTTGGTTCCAGATACCACAGCACACCTTCAGAGGTCTAGTGGAGTCCATGCCTCGACAGGTCAGGGCTGTTTTGGTGACAAAGGGTACCTACACAATATTAGGCAGGTGGTCATAATGTTATGGCTGATCGGTGTATACTGAGGGTAATTGGATAATTGATATCTGCATAATAGATACCTCTACCTCTTAACCTTAAGTTAAATAAGGTAATATATTTTTCAATATTTTCTTTATATTTTGTCTATTTTATTGAAAAAATATGTTTTGTCATTAAAGTAATATGTATAATGTTCAGATATTCTGAACCATATAATTTTTTGAGTGATGTGCATATATATATATATATATAATTTTATTACTACTTTTTTATTTAGTCATATATTTACAATGTGAGCAGTAGCCACTGAAAAGAGTATGTAAAGAGAAAAACAATGTTGTAAGATCAAGCTTGAAAAACGAATGTCAAGTATGGGAAACATTTATCAAGTATGGGAAATATGTCACACGTTGGAGGTTCTGAAACTATGTCAAAGCTGCTGATTGGCCCTTCAGTGGGGTGATGTAGAAGCATGCCCCATTCTCTAGTTTCTTCTCCAAACACCACTGAGGTAATTTCCTCTTTACTTTTCAGCTTTGTGGGAAACGGTTGTCTGTGACTTAAGAGCTAGTTACTGCTAGTAGAGTATGAAAAAAATCTTTATTCTGTGACTGTTTTACCTACTACTACAACTGTAGTGGAAACTGGCTTTTGTCCCTTCCTAGGGTTCCGGTACAAAATATATTTATTCTGCATGTCTTGGTCTTCAGCTTAAGTTTCCAAAAGATGAGGGGTAAATTAAATGAACAGTATTGCTCTTCAGCAGTCCACAATCCACAAAATTGCAATCCAAAGTTTAGAAAACAATTTCAATCAGGCTTTTATTTCACAAGGTCAGAAGTCCTTCAGAATTCAGATTTGGAAAAAACAGCTTCCAAATATCCACAACAATAAGAAAAACTAAAATAACTAGAAAAACCACATTGATCATACTCCATAATAAAACAAACAGCACAACTAATTGATCTAGTGTAAGGGATATTTCATACTGTAGAAGAAAAAAAAACAGAACCAGAATTTCCCCTCCCTTTTATACACAGTTTTAAATAAATAAATTAATTAATTAACTAATAACCAACCAATAAATCAAATTAGAAATTACATCACCACATTCACATTCAATTATCAGATTACTGTTGTGGCCCATTACTACATGAGAATCCATTATACATTTCCATAAATTAAAATGGTTCAACAAACCAAAAAATAACAATAGGGTTACAATAGTACTGTATTGTTTGTACATTGATTGTATTTTGTGTGTTTCTTGAAAGAAAAAAATCACATGATTCAGATTTTTTGTTTTTGCTCTCTCTTTTGTCTTTTAGATCGAGCTTCACTGGAGGGTCAGGTAGCAAGTTTCAATCTAGTATTTAACAGGTTGAGTTACTTCACTGGGCTGCTATTTTTAGTAAGCTGTCTTGCTAGTGGTCATGACCACTGCTTGTGTACCAAGAGCATGTGCCTCACCAGACAGGACGATATTCTGCTGCTTCTACTCTTGGTGCTTCCGGCATTTTTGTCACAAATATCCTGGACACTTTGGTTGCTTGTGCCTTTACTGCAGACATCACCTTACCACTTGGGCATACATATTTTTTGCACTTTTGACCCTTGAGTGTCAATACACATTGGCACTCTAACATAAGTTTTGTTTCTCCCCCATGCTCTCATAGTCTGTGGCAGCAAAAGCAGACAACATTACATTTGAATGTATCATGATATAGTATATTGCCTGTTACATCCAGAAAATCATTATATAATCTTATAGGGTCTGAAATTAACTTTTTGATGAACCAGCAAAATTCACCAGCCACTTTTTACCAGCCAGATTGTTTTTTCTCATGGTAAACACATCAACATGCTTTGCAATGTTCATTTTCCAATAATGGAACTACATCCAATTTAAATAAGCAGAATTTATGAACAATTCCGTTATAGCAGGTATATTAAGTGGAATACACACACATCTAGAAAAATCACAAAACAAAGGTAATGGTTCTAGTACTACATATAATGGACAGTGTACAATTAAAACATTCATGACAAGTCATGCAATGCATTGTACCCAGTTTAGCTGTAGGCCAGGGGTTTTCAGACAGGTTCCAGAGTACCCCCTTAATTTAATAGTAAATTGCTTTGTTAGGTCAATTAAGGATTCAATTAAGCAATTAAAACCTCAGGGCATGGGGTACTCCAGGACCGGCTTGAAAACCCCTGCTGTAGGCTAAATTTCCATTGCTAGTTGTCCATGGGCAGGTAAAAGTATTGTCCACATCAAGGTAGTGCCGATAGCAGATGATATCGCAAATCAACGATAATGCCGATAATCCTGGTGGTGGGGGCGTGCAGATGGCTTTCAGATTTTTTGTTTGTGGAAGTTAAATAACTTCTAATATGGATACCCTTACATCCGATCATATTATTAAAAGGTTCAATACTTAAAAAGCGTCCTGCACGATTATAAAATAAAAGATGACTAGAATAGGGAACAAAATGTATTTTCCATTTTAATAGGCTATGAAGGACTCACACTGAGAATAACACTTTATTCTCGCAGCACTTGCTCCTTGATGAACGTAATTACACATTTCAATTAGTGTATTTTATAGAAAAAGCTTTACCCATATCACTTTTAAAAATTGTTTCAATATGTTAAAGAAGGAAGCATAAAGTTTTTAACTGTGCAGGTGATACTCTTGAGGTTCGTTCAGAGACGGTTGCTATAGCAATGTGTTGACGCTACAGCTGTGATCAACCCGACAGACCACTGTCCACTGTTTAATACCACAAATAGCAGCTGCATGGTATTTAGAACAGCTTTCTATTGACGAAAACAAATGCAGATTTTTTCACCCTGCATAAATAAATAAATATAAAACATGTAATTTCATTAAAATATACAAATAAATCATATAAAACATAGGCTATAAGCTTAATGACTACACGTGGTGTTGCAGGCTATCCTACTGCCGTCATTATATCACAACATGCAACAGTTAACTCCGCAAAGCCTGCTGTGATGCTGACACTGACTTCACCCACTATTTGTATCTAGTAATGCCCTGATTTCAGAAACTGAAAGTATAGGTGATCTAATTTGCCATTATTTTAAGATGTTTTAATATAATATTACTGTATAATGAATCTGGGAGTTGTACAAAGTTTTTATTTTTTATTTTTTTTATTTAATTAATAACAACAATGAGACAAAACAAATATAAACATAGGCTATGTTTAGCCTAAACACAATGACTTACAATGCCTGTCCTTTTAGATGTATCAAAATTCAAACACAAATAAACAGCCTAAATAAATAACAAATGCACTATAGGCGAAATCAAAATCTAAACATGAAGGAAAAAAAATAATAAAACACAGGAATATCCTAAATGTAGACCTTTTGAATAAAGCTTGCTCCAAAATACAATATTTTCTGTGTTTAGTTGGGCTATGCATTTTTTCAGAAGAAAACCAACATGTTAACTGAAGTAACACTGAAGACACGTTCCGATTGCGTGCTTGTGGTACAGATGCAGCTGTATTGTCGTGCTATATTTGACATCCGTGAAAACCGTCTTTCATTGGCTAACCACCACACAAGAGGATCATCTTCCTCTTCAATAACCACCTCTTGCAGGTAGACCGCAAGCTCGGCCCTGGCTTGCTGGTCTGTACTGAGGGTTATGGAGGGCTTTGCTTTCCCCAATAGACTGCCAAGAGTTTTTTTGTTTTTTTGGCATGTGTTGGCTGACCAGCTCCCTCCTCCTCTTCTCTTTGAGGCTGGCTGGATGGCTGGCTCTGTTGGTAGAACGCTGTCATCTCCCTTTCTAAGTGCCTGATAATGTCATCAAGTAACGCCTCTTCAATGTGATCCCCCCCGGTATCTTGGATCAAGAAACGCAGCTTTGCGCATTATGTCCTTCGTTGCTGCTTTTTCATATTTTGCCTCAAAGTGCTCTACAATGTTGTTTTGATGGCATTTGTGAGCTGCAAGTCTTCTTCGTTTACATTTAGGACCTAATTCTTAATTAGTCTCAGCATGGGCAGAAGAGACGGGACCTTTAAGTCTGTCTCTCCTGAGAGAATGTCCGTGAAATCAACGAATGTGTGAATGCACCACATTCACTGATTTGAGGATGCTGATGTCCTGCCAAGTCAGATTGGGTTGAGTCCGTCAGTCATCCACAAAGACCCGTCTAATTGCTGGGGCTTGCTCCAAGATCCGCGCCACCATTTTCTGTTTTGTCATGTCAGCACTGGACCACATATCTGTAGTTAATGCCAAGAAGTCCGCTTTCTTGACAGCATAGGTAACGTCATCCCGTACTTTGTTGTAGAGTTCAGGAATGGCGTTCTTGGAGAAGGTTCTTCTAGGCAGCTCATACTGGTGATCAAAGGTGTGCAGCATCTCTTTAAATGTCCTTTTCTACAGTGTGAAATGAAACTATTTCCTTTGCCAAGTACCGTGTAACTGCAGCAGTTCACTGTACCCACCTTGCTCTATCCCTTTTATATTTATTAGTTTTAGAAAAAGCTGTTTGTACTGGTTGCTGTTGACTGGTACCTGGTTTTGAAAATTAAGCTGCTGAACGTCGAGACAATATGGCAAATTCAGCGGGGTGATGGTAACAGAGATAAGAATGAAGATTTGTTGTTTGGGCATCTTTGGCAGATATCTGTTTTTGCATAGGCGTCAAATCACCTCAGTTATGTCCTGTGGCTCGCCCTTCTCGTTTGGCCAGAAACAAGTCAATTTTTGATGTTATTCAGGTCTACAGCAGTAATGATTGACATAAATGTAGAAGTTGATAAGCAGTAAACAATTGTTGCACGAGCCTGCCCCACCCCGTCCTGCACCTGCACCATGCCCGCGCCTCCAGATATTTTTGACGCCTGGGCGTCCATTTTTATTGTTCCTCGGGTCTACTACAGCAATGGTGAACACCCCGACACGCCGTTCTAGCTGGGTAACACTCCCCCCACTCACCAGGCAATAATATCGGATATCGCGATGTTTGGGTGTCTATCATCGGTGGTATGTTTTTTTTTTTATTATCACTCAACTCTAGTCCACATACTGGTCACTGGCTTAGTAACTCCAACTATATGGCTCCACATTTTGTGTGAGTAACGTCAGCTAGCTGACAGACTTTTTCTGTGTTGGTTCAGGTTCAGGTTTCAGCTTCAACCACATTGCTGAGGAGTTTGTTCCAGATTATGATGACTCTCTGTGCGAAGAAGTCTCCTGTTTTCTGTCTTGAATGCCTTGAAGCCCAATTTCCATTTGTGTCCCTGCAGATCTGGAAAAGCTCCTCTGGTTTGATGTGGTCGATGCCTTTCATGATTTTGAAGACTTGAATCAAGTCCTCATGTAGTATCCTCTGCTCCAGGGTGAAAAGGTTCAGTTCCCTCAGTCTCTCTGAGTAGGACATTCCCCTCAGACCTGGAATAAGTCTGGTTGCTTGCCTCTGAACTGCCTCTAGAGCATTACCTTTGGTGTGGAACCTTATCAAAAGCTTTCTGAAAATCTAAGTATATCATATCATATGCTTTCATGTGATCTACAGCTGCAGTTGCATGTTCAAAAAACTTTAATACATTAGTAAGACATGATCTGCATCATCTAAACCCATGTTGAATACGACAAAAAATAGGGTTTTCATTAAGATGCTCTTCTATTTTCTGTCTAATCATTTTTTCAAAAATGTTACAAGTAATGCAGGTGAGACGGATTGGTCTGTAATTTCCTGGCTCAGTTTTGGCCCCTCTCTTGTGGATTGGTATGACATTTGCAGCTTTCCAATCAGTTGGCACATCCCCTGTTCTAAGTGTCATTTGGAATATTTGAGTTAGCGGCCTATAAATAATTTCCCAAATTTCTTTAAGTACTTTTGGAAAAATACCATCTGGCCCAGGTGATTTGTTTGTTGTTAACCTGTGATGTACTAATTTAGAAAATTTGCCACATCTTGTTATTTTTCTAAGATACTTCAGTTTTTCCCCTTTAGTTGTTTTACTTCCTCCTTTATTGACCTCTTGCTGTTATAGTATTGAAAAAAGATCTTTGCATTAGTTTTAGCTCCAATAGCTGTTTCTTTCTATTTCCCTCTTTGCTTTCCTGATCCCTCTCTTAACATCACTTTGCAATTGTATATATTCTTTGTATTTTGTTTAATCTCTATCCCCTTTGTATGCGCTATACAACATTTTCTTTCTCTTTATATTTTTTACATGATTCTATTAAACCATTTTGGCCAATTTTTTTGGTCCTCAATTTGCTAAGTTTTGGTACAAATTTCTCCTGAGCCTCTAGTAGTATATTTTTTAAATATAACCATCCATTTTCAACTGAATCTGTATTCAGTGTGCCCCAGTATAATTGTATGCTTCTCACCTCATTACTTTCTTTGGAACTGATCAAAACTTTTGATAATCCACAGTAAGATAACTGACTTTAAATAACATTTTAAAAACAAGTGGAAGTGATACTGTGCTACCCTAAATTTGTGCTCATATGAAAATGGGCAGCAAATTAATAAATTTTTCAAGTGATGATTGTAATGCATGACAAAATGATCATTTTGGTGTCTGGAATGTCTGAAGCCCACAGGCAGTGTTCTGATGCATTCTTTTACCTCTGACAGGGTGTTAATGATGACCAGCTCATGGGAGACCTGATGAAGAAGCTGAACATCAAGGACAGCGAGGGGATCACCTTTAAAGAGTTCTGGGGATTAATTCAGCAACTGGCTACATCTCAGCATGGCCTGACCAGCCAAGACAAATCTGCAAAGTGTGGTTGCCAGCTCTCGTAAAACCCTGAATGGGGAGCAAGAATCCATTAGACCAGTGTTTTCCAAAACATCCTTGATGCCCTTTATCCAGTTCAGGGTATTGACCTAACTGGCACCTGTTCATTTATATTATGTTGCGTAACATTCCCTATTAGGGGAGCAAGGTGGCATAGTGGTTAGCACTGCCTCACAACTCCTGGGACCTATGTTTTATTCTGGCCCTGGGTGTCTGTCTGCATGAAGTTTGCATATTATCCCCATGGCTCGGTTGGTTTTCTCCAGGAGCTCTGGTTTCCTTCCACATCCCAAAGACATGTTGATCAACCTGAGCAGCTACTCTAAATCACCCTGTTCTTGTGTGTGTGTCTGTGTGTGTGTGTGTACATTAGTGCTGCCCTGCAATGGACAGGTGTCACGAGCAGGGTGTATCCTGTCTTTCAACCTGTGTACAAGAGGTTAAACTCTGGCTCAGCGCCACCCTGTACTTTATGAAGTGGTTATTAAAGATGGATGGATGAATACATTGTCCACTAATAACATGTCCCTGTTTGTTTTTTTAATGCAAGATGTGCATATTTTCTTGTACAATGTTATGCAGATTTTAAAATACATGATCTTGTGCTATCTTAGGACAGTTTCGGAATACACTGCTTTAGACTAATTTCTCCAAATTTATCTCCCACACCCCCATCCCCTTAACTGTTCCCACTAGACAACACTGAGCAACCAGTGTGGAGTCACATCAGGAACAAAGGGAATCTGAAAATACATTCTATATCAATACTGTGAGCCACTGAATTAGGGTTACTGGATACACAATAGTATGAAATGTTCTTTCTATAACATAGTATTATGTAATTCAACATAATATTTAATCAAATATGGTATATGTTTTTGTTTATTTTAAAGTTACAGTACTCCGGCCATTATTTAGATTGCAATGAAAGTTATTAAGCATTCATGTAATAAAAAAGAAGAGAATTCACCTTGTTAAATATAATTTTTTAATGGAATAAAATGTTTCATTTATTTTAAAGAATTTTATCACTTATTTTTTTTCATCACTTTCAAATTAATATACTTTGAAAAAGCAAATAGTTTCACTAAGCAAATAACATTGAAAATCACATCCTTATTGCTTATTGCTTGCTTATTATAACTAAATCAAAGGAAATTCTAGAAATGAAATTCGTCCAGCAAGATTATCTATTTCATCTTGTTTACCATAATTTTAAAGACATAATAACATAAGAAATGTTACAAATGAGAGGAGGTCCCATCCAGGTTAATGTAGCTCATTAATTTGCATACTTATAACTTTAGCATCCAAGAAATTCATCCAGCTGTTTCTTGAAGGAAGTGGGTCCGACATAAGCCCCCCCCACACTGTCTAGAGGAAGACTATAACCCAATTACATAAACACCCATGTCCTCTTCAGTCCCCCCAATCTTTAACATATAATAGACATTGCTACATGCATTTATTACTCTGTTCTTGCCTTAATTTAATTTGGTATGTGTCTTCCCCAAACTGAACAATATCTTAAGTCTTTTTGTATCTCCTTTGCGGTTTCTTAGTGTTCATTACGCCTTCTAATGTTGTGTTTTTATCATTTACCAACTATTGCAGTATCTAAATCACTTATATAAATAGAAAAGCAGTGGTGCTTAAACAGAACTCCAGATTGATTCTATTTTATAACTGAACCAACACCTTATTAAATAAATGGACATCTTGTACCAAGCAATGGGCATTAAAAATATACAGAAACTCCTTGCCTTCAGGTAACAGATCCCTAACTGTCTGCAGCAATTTGCCTCTACAAAGTCACCATGCACCCGTGTTTAGCAAGAGGTTTGTGTTCAATTCATTTTTTTCAGTTTCAAACTGACGCAGACTGAACACATAATTCTTGCACAGGTAAACATAACGAATAAATTGTCATGGATTACTTTAAAAACATCATAGCATATTTAACCAGGTTTCATTTATTACAGTAAAACAACAAACTGTTATACACATTTATGTAAATAACTAAGCAGATCAAAGGCACCTCATCAATGTAGTTATATTAATAGAACTCCAAATCACTACATAAAATTATTAAAGAATGATAAAAATATTGTGTAGCCATGAAAAATCTAAACTTGAACCCACACTCTATCGAATATTATAAGCAGTAACAAATTATAGGCAACAAAGTAAAACATTTACAATTTGAGTATATATGAGTATAAACATAAGTAAAATTCGTTTTTGATCACATTTTACAAGATTAAATCAGAAAAAATACTATTTCAAAATTTTAGCAAACAATTGTATTAGTAAAGTTTGTTTACAGATGATAACAGAATACGAATGTACATGAACATGATTAAATGTACAGGATGGTATAGGTCAAACAAACAAAATTACAAAATTGAAATATAATAATTACAGTGAGGGAAAAAAGTATTTGATCCCCTGCTGATTTTGTACATTTGCCCACTGACAAAGAAATGATCAATGATTTTAATGGTAGGTGTATTTTAACAGTGAGAGACAGAATAACAAATAAATCCAGAAAAACGCATTTCAAAAACGTTATAAATTGATTTGCATGTTAATGAGGGAAATAAGTATTCGATCCCCTATCAATCAGCAAGATTTCTGGCTCGCAGGTGTCTTTTATACCGGTAACGTCTCTTCCAAGCAACCGCTCCTGATCTTCTCCCCTTCATCTCCTCCCTCCTCAACTCCTCACTCCTCTCTGGCTGTTTCCCCTCTGCATTTAAACAAGCTGCTGTCATCCCACTGCTCAAGAAACCAACCCTTGATGCCACCTCTCCTCATAACTACCGCCCTGTCTCCCTACTTCCCTTCCTCTCCAAGACTCTCGAGCGGGCGGTCCACCGTCAGCTTTCGGACTTTCTGTCCCAACACTCACTCCTTGATCCTCTGCAATCCGGCTTCCGCACAGCTCACTCCACTGAGACGGCTCTCCTGGCTGTCACTGACTCCCTCAGCCATGCTTGGGCAGCCTCCCTCTCCTCAGTCCTCATCCTCCTTGACCTCTCTGCAGCATTTTACACCGTTGATCACTCCATCCTCCTCTCCTGCCTCGCTGACCTTGGGATCTCTGGGACTGCTCTCACCTGGTTCTCCTCCTACCTCAGTGACCGGTCCTACCAAGTGACATGGCGAGGCTCCTTATCCACCCCCCAACCTCTCCTCACAGGCGTTCCCCAAGGCTCCGTCCTGGGCCCGCTCCTGTTCTCTCTACACTCGCTCCCTGGGCCCCCTCATCGCTTCCCATGGTTTCTCCTACCACTTCTACGCTGATAATGCCCAGATCTTCCTGTCTTTTCCCTCTTCTGACCCTCTCATCCCCTCACACATCTCTTCCTGCTTGTCTGCCATTTCCGCCTGGATGCACTCGCACCACCTCAAACTCAACCTCTCCAAATCAGATCTTCTCTTTTTCCCCCACTCTTCCTCACCTTCTGCTGACCTCCCCATCTCGATTCCCTTGGAATCCACCACACTCTCTCCTTCTTCTTCCGCTAAAAATCTAGGAGTCACCCTCGATCCTGCGCTCTCCTACTCCCAGCACATCACCACGCGCACCTGCAGATTCTTCCTGAGCAACATACACCGGATCCGTCCCTTTCTCACCGACTACTCAACTCAGCTACTTGTCCAGTCACTGGTCCTCTCCCGCCTGGACTACTGCAACTCCCTCCTGGCCGGCCTGCCTGCATCCACTACCCGCCCACTCCAGCTCATCCAGAACTCTGCGGCTCGTCTGGTATTCTCTCTGCCACGATTCGCACACGCTACTCCACTGCTCCACTCCCTCCACTGGCTCCCGATAGTGGCACGCATTCAGTTCAAGACTTTGACCCTCACCTACCGCTGTCTTGACCACACTGCACCAAGCTACCTTCAGTCACTCGTCTCTCCATACAACCCAACCAGACCACTGCGCTCCTCCAGTGCCAGAAGGCTAGCTCTGCCTCCTCTCATCCCTGGCTCCTAAGTGGTGGAACGACCTGCCCACCGAAGTCAAAACAGCAGAGTCCTTGACCTCATTCCGGTGCTTACTCAAGACGCATCTCTTCCGACAGCACTTGTAATATTAGTCCTCTATCCCTGCTAGATACCACTTCAGCTTTTATGCTCCTCGCATTCTTGATTGTTTTCCTCCTTCTGCTCCCTTTCCCGTAGCCCTCGTCTATAACTCTACATCTTGACAGCACTTAGCTTTCACCGTCCAGGATGTAGGAAGTCTCTTACTGTACTTGTGTAAATTGTAAATTGGTATTATTTGTAAAATGTATTATTTTGAATTGCTATGTTCTATCTAAAGTTGAATTTGTAATGATTGATGCCTTGTACTTCTCTGTATTTTTGCACTTTGTTTGCACTTTGTTTGCACTTATGTTGTAAGTCGCCCTGGATAAGGACATCTGCCAAGAAATAAAAATAATAATAATATGAATAACGAGCTGAGATTAGGAGCACTCTCTTAAAGAGCTCAGCTCGTTACCTGTATAAAAGACACCTGTCCACAGAAGCAATCAATCAATCAATCAGATTCCAAACTCTCCACCATGGCCAAGACCAAAGAGCTGTCTAAGGGTGTCAGGGACAAGATTGTAGACCTACACAAGGCTGGAATGGGCTACAAGACCATCGCCAAGCAGCTTGGTGAGAAGGTGACAACAGTTGGTGCGATAATTCGCAAATGGAAGAAACACAAAATAACTGTCAGTCTCCCTCGGTCTGGGGCTCCATGCAAGATCTCACCTCGTGGAGTTTCAATGATCATGAGAACGGTGAGGAATCAGCTCAGAACTACACCGGAGGATCTTGTTAATGATCTCAAGGCAGCTGGGACCATAGTCATCAAGAAAACAATTGGTAACACACTACGCCGTGAAGGACTGAAATCCTGCAGCGCCCGCAAGTTCCCCCTGCTCAAGAAAGCACATGTACAGGCCCATCTGAAGTTTGCCAATGAACATCTGAATGATTCAGAGGAGAATTGGGTGAAAGTGTTGTGGTCAGATGAGACCAAAATCGAGCTCTTTGGCATCAACTCAACTTGCCGTGTTTGGAGGAGGAGGAATGACCCCAAGAACACCATCCCCACCGTCAAACATGGAGGTGGAAACATTATGCTTTGGGTGTGTTTTTCTGCTAAGGGGACAGAACAACTGCACCGCATCAAAGGGACGATGGACGGGGCCATGTACCGTCAAATCTTGGGTGAGAACCTCCTTCCCTCAGCCAGGGCATTGAAAATGGGTCGTGGATGGGTATTCCAGCATGACAATGACCCAAACCACACAGCCAAGGCAACAAAGGAGTGGCTCAAGAAGAAGCACATTAAGGTCCTGGAGTGGCCTAGCCAGTCTCCAGACCTTAATCCCATAGAAAATCTGTGGAGGGAGCTGAAGGTTCGAGTTGCCAAACGTCAGCCTCGAAACCTTAATGACTTGGAGAGGATCTGCAAAGAGGAGTGGGACAAAATCCCTCCTGAGATGTGTGCAAACCTGGTGGCCAACTACAAGAAACGTCTGACCTCTGTGATTGCCAAAAAGGGTTTTGCCACCAAGTACTAAGTCAAGGGGTCAAATACTTATTTCCCTCATTAACATCAATCTATAACATCAATCAATTTATAACTTTTTTGAAATGCGTTTTTCTGGATTTTTTTGTTGTTATTCTGTCTCTCACTGTTAAAATACACCTACCATTAAAATTATAGACTGATCATTTCTTTGTCAGTGGGCAAACATACAAAATCAGCAGGGGATCACTGTAGGTGGTGAAATATATATGCATATATATATATATATATATATATATATATATATATATATATATATATATATATATATATACACTCACCTAAAGGATTAGTAGGAACACCTGTTCAATTTCTCATTAATGCAATTATCTAACCAACCAATCACATGGCAGTTGCATTTAGGGGTGTGGTCCTGGTCAAGACAATCTCCTGAACTCCAAACTGAATTTCTGAATGGGAAAGAAAGGTGATTTAAGCAATTTTGAGCATGGCATGGTTGTTGGTGCCAGACGGGCCGGTCTGAGTATTTCACAATCTGCTCAGTTACTGGGATTTTCACGCACAACCATTTCTAGGGTTTACAAAGAATGGTGTGAAAAGGGAAAAAGATCCAGTATGTGGCAGTCCTGTGGGCGAAAATGCCTTGTTGATGCTAGAGGTCAGAGGAGAATGGGCCGACTGATTCAAGCTGATAGAAGAGCAACTTTGACTGAAATAACCACTCGTTACAACCGAGGTATGCAGCAAAGCATTTGTGAAGCCACAACACGTACAACGTTGAGGCGGATGGGCTACAACAGCAGAAGACCCCACCGGGTACCACTCATCTCCACTACAAATAGGCACATACATATATATATACACTCACCTAAAGGATTATTAGGAACACCATACTAATACTGTGTTTGACCCCCTTTCGCCTTCAGAACTGCCTTAATTCTACGTGGCATTGATTCAACAAGGTGCTGAAAGCATTCTTTAGAAATGTTGGCCCATATTGATAGGATAGCATCTTGCAGTTGATGGAGATTTGTGGGATGCACATCCAGGGCACGAAGCTCCCGTTCCACCACATCCCAAAGATGCTCTATTGGGTTGAGATCTGGTGACTGTGGGGGCCAGTTTAGTACAGTGAACTCATTGTCATGTTCAAGAAACCAATTTGAAATGATTCGACCTTTGTGACATGGTGCATTATCCTGCTGGAAGTAGCCATCAGAGGATGGGTACATGGTGGTCATAAAGGGATGGACATGGTCAGAAACAATGCTCAGGTAGGCTGTGGCATTTAAACGATGCCCAATTGGCACTAAGGGGCCTAAAGTGTGCCAAGAAAACATCCCCCACACCATTACACCACCACCACCAGCCTGCACAGTAGTAACAAGGCATGATGGATCCATGTTCTCATTCTGTTTACGCCAAATTCTGACTCTACCATCTGAATGTCTCAACAGAAATCGAGACTCACAGACCAGACAACATTTTTCCAGTCTTCAACTGTCCAATTTTGGTGAGCTTGTGCAAATTGTAGCCTCTTTTTCCTATTTGTAGTGGAGATGAGTGGTACCCGGTGGGGTCTTCTGCTGTTGTAGCCCATCCGCCTCAAGGTTGTACGTGTTGTGGCTTCACAAATGCTTTGCTGAATATCTCGGTTGTAACGAGTGGTTATTTCAGTCAAAGTTGCTCTTCTATCAGCTTGAATCAGTCGGCCCATTCTCCTCTGACCTCTAGCATCAACAAGGCATTTTCGCCCACAGGACTGCCGCATACTGGATGTTTTTCCCTTTTCACACCATTCTTTGTAAACCCTAGAAATGGTTGTGCGTGAAAATCCCAGTAACTGAGCAGATTGTGAAATACTCAGACCGGCCTGTCTGGCACCAACAACCATGCCACGCTCAAAATTGCTTAAATCACCTTTCTTTCCCATTCAGACATTCAGTTTGGAGTTCAGGAGATTGTCTTGACCAGGACCACACCCCTAAATGCATTGAAGCAACTGCCATGTGATTGGTTGGTTAGATAATTGCATTAATGAGAAATTGAACAGGTGTTCCCAATAATCCTTTAGGTGAGTGTGTATATATATATATATATATATATATATATATTAAAGGAATATGTACCTTGTCCAGTAAATCTAGGATCTAATACAGGATAGACTGGAGTGTCCTTTATAATTTTTACAATTTGGTTCCAGATTATATGTTTTTCATTATACACATCTGCTAGGACATTTTCTCAAGCATCAGCATTTTGAACAAAGTCAAAAGTCCTGGGTATTTGTGTTAATGTCCATCCAGTTGATTGTAATGAGTTGTCATCATATATCCTACTGATATCAATCCTTGCATGGGTTTATTCCATGAAGTGTTACTGAAATAGTTTAAAAGACACAACTTTGGGTCCCACTGGACAACAATTCCAATAATTTTGGATATAGAATCCACCACCATAGACCAGAAGCTCACCAATTTTGGATAGGTCCACACCATATGAATAAATGTACCATCCTCTTTGCCATTGTTTCTCGAACTAGTGTCCCTCTGACTCTGACTCTGACATTTGAAAATACCAAGTCAATGCATGCACTCTCCCTGGTTGGTTCCCTGACAAATTGAGTTAGAAACCAGTCATTTACCATGTTTCATGTTTTTTGTTTTAGTTAGAATTCTTGCAGCAACATTTTGGACTAACTGAAGTGCAGAAATAGCTCTGTTTGTCCTGCCTGACAGAATGGCATTACAGTAATCCAATCTAGATGTAACAAATGTGTGTATCAATTTCTCAGTATCCTGTAAAGAGAGGAATTGTCTTAGTCTAGCAATGTTTCTAAGCTGGAGGAAGGAAGATCTCGACACATTCTGAATGTGTGATTCAAAGGATAGATTATGATCACAGATGACACACAGGTTTCGTGCCATCTCCTTAGGGGAGAAATTCAAGTTATCATTACTCAGTTTTGTCAGTGCATGATGAACAGTTCGATTTTTGTCCCCTAAAATGAGGACTACTGTTTTGTCAGAATTAAGCATAAGAATTTTTTTTGTCATCCATGTTTTAATCTCAGACAGACAGCAGATTAGTTTTTCAAGGTCTATGGTATTGTTAGGATTTACTGACAGATATAATTGTGTGTCGTCTGTGTAACTGTGAAAGTTAATATTATGTCGTCGAATGAAATCACCTAAAGGGAGCATGTACAATGAAAAAAGTATAGGTCCAAGGACTAAGCCCTGTGGCACTCCGTACTTAACCTTGGTTAAATTTGAGTGGTTCTCGTTAATCTGTACATATTGAAGTCTGTTTGACAGATATGATTTAAACCATGACAAAAAATTGTGGGACAGGCCAACACGGTTTTCTAAGCTGTGTAACAAGATTTTGTGGTCGATTGTGTCAAAAGCTGCACTTAAGTCTAATTAAATAATAACACTGGCGTGCCCTAAGTCGGAGGTCACGTCATTCAATACTTTTAACAGGGCCGTTTCTGTACTATGGCCGGAACAGAATCCTGATTTGAATTTTTCATAAAGATGATTATCAGTTAAAAAAGCTTGTAATTGGTTTGCAACTACTTTCTCTAGAACGTTAGAAAGCAAGGGAAGGTTTGAGATAGGTCGATAGTGTTGACGTTGGTTAGGGTCAGCACTGGATTTCTTAAGCAGTGGTTTAATTACAGCTATTTTAAATGATTCGGGAAAAGAGACATTAATAATATTGTGTATTATGTGAATAATTAATGGCAGAGATTGTTTTAGTAGTTTAGTGGGTATAGGGTCTAGCGCGCAGGTTGTAGTTTTCATTTTAGTAATTAAGGAGACCAATTCCTGGTGATTTACTATGTTAAATGAGTCCAAGGAAGGCAGGGGCTGTGAAGGACTGCATGTGTTGGCTATAGTATTTGTATATGCTGATTAGTAAGTGTCACTATTGTATTAAAAATAAATATGCATCTCTATTAAATTAGAGTAGTAGGCAGACCTAGCAGAGGACAGGGCCTGCTTGTATCTTATTATACTGTCATTCCATGCCATGTGGAAGACCTCTAGTTTTGTTTCTCTCCAATTACGCTCACATCTACGGCATTCTGTTTTAAGTGAGTGTGTTCGTTAAACCATGGTGAGTGTTTCGTTGGTTTAATTTGTTGTGTCCTTAATGGAGCTATTGTATCTAAAGCAGTACTTAGTGTATTGTTGAAATTATTTAATAATTCATCTACAGATCCTGTTTTGATATGGCTAGCATTTGGCAACAGAGTAGTAAATTTATGAATAGCAGTGGGATTTATGGCAGCGAGTTTCTATGTTCCTCTCCTGTGTGTCCGATTCTACTCCAGGCAGTTCAAATGTAATAAGGCAGTGGTCAGAAATCGTCTGGTTTTGGGGTGATATTAGATTGTGAATCTCTACCCCATGGGTAATAACTAGATCTAGTGTGTGATTGTGACGATGTGTGGGTCCTGACACATGCTGAGTGAAGCCTACAGAGACAAGAAACTAACAGTTAGGGGGTCATCTTTAATGTCAATATGTGTTAAAAGTTCCCCAAAATAATGAGTTTATCATAGTGTATGACTAAGTCAGATAAGAGATCGCTAAATTCGATCATAAAAAAGGAGTAGGGGCCTGGTGGCCTATAAACAGCTATAAACTGAAGAGGTGGATTAAGCCTAAATTCTACCTGGTGAATTTCAAAAGATGTGAAGCTGTCTAATGGCTTCCCCCAGGCAGGGATCTAGGATCGGGGTCAGGCTATGCTGGGAGTTACAGGCAGACTGCAGTGTAGGACTGCGAGGCTGCAGCCTGTCCGGTGCTCTGAAGAGTCACGTTTTTAAACAACTAGCTATATTATCAGATATCATTAGAGCTCCTCTCCAGCTTGGATGGAGCCCATCTCTTCTGTATAAGCCAGGCCTTTCCCAAAAACAACCCCAATTGTTCACAAAAGCGAAATTATTTGATGCACACCAGCTTGTCAACCAGCTAGAGAGGACAGCCTGCTGAAGGCCTCATCCCCTCTGTGTAATGTTGGTAGCGGGCCAGAGACAATTATATTCTGACATCATTTTTTCGCTGTTTTGCATAGCGATGTAAGATTTCTTTTTCAAATCTATGATTGTCTATGTCTAATATCGTTAGTGCCAGCATGAATAACCATGTGACACAATCTTTATATTTCTGACTATGGAGTCTCCAATAATGAGCACCTTCTCAACAGACAAGACACTGAGGGCTTCAAATCTGTTTGCAGTCCGAATGGGAGACTGGTGCGTCGTAGCTCCATCTCTTGAATTCGCGCTTCTAGAGCCTCTATTTACCGAGACCCAGCGATCCTGCTATGAATGTGGAGCTGCCGGTGTGGGCCTATCGCTGGCTACAGAGGATGATTCCAGGTTTCTACAGACCGAGTCTAGCAAATTTTCGGCCTCTTTTATTTTTCTAAGAGTATCTACGTGCTCCTGCAAACACGCATACTCATTCCACCAACTCCATATTAACTACGCATTTTGGCATGTAAAATTATCATTTTGGTCGGCGGATCTAAGGCATGCTGCACGACAAACAGTAAATAGCATTAGAAAAAGACATATTAGCAGTACTCCCCTTTTGTGTGCCGCTGTTGTTTTTGCTCCACTTGTGTGAGGCAGATCCACGGTACAGGCACTCCTGTGTTTGTCGCTGTTGTTGTTCTTGCTTCACTTCAGAGGCGCAGTTCTCCCGGTCCTGTCCGCATGTCCGCTTTCTCGCTCGATCACTGAGGTCTGGCTTCCGCTTCCACTCAGTTCCGCCCAGAAATGATGTTTTTTTCAGTCAGTGTTAATGTGGTCAGTGTTAAAGAGATTGAATAGAGGCCAGTTTCTAAGTGATAATAATATATCTTTTTTTAATTAAAGAAGTTCTTGTGATGGCGGTTTCATGCATCTCAGTGGTGGATGCATCTCAGATGATGCAATTATTATTAGCATCCACTAGGGTACCTGCTTCTTGGATGATATCTATACCTAATATTGTTCCCTCTGGGTTCTTGCAAACCCAGAAAAACACTGATATTAGGAGGCCACCTATTTCTAAAAGTTGGGGTGTGATAAGCGTGGTTGTGATACATGCGCTGCCTATGCTGAAATCTGTAGTCTGTGTTTAGTTAGCGGAAGGGGGAGGTCGGTTATCAAGACAGAGGTGCCTGTACCACCAACATTGAACACTGCCGGCCCCTTAACAGTGCGATTATGTGGAGGTGGGGATCTTCCATACCCATATTGAGGATGTCTTGATTAGTTTTACTAAAGCTTTCTTTCAGTAATTTAAAAAGATTGTGTTTGGTGTCCGACATTCTGAAGTGTTCTCAGAAGGCAGTGTATTTCCATTCTCCATAATTGTAAGGAGGCTTCTGTACAATGCTACAAATCGGTTGATCGGTTGATTCTGTGACTATCAACATTTCCAGATGTTGTCCAGCTACCATCCTGCTGGGTGGAGGTCAACCCGTCCCAGATTGGCCTTGGATATTTAGCTTTATTAATTACATGTACATCTTTAGAATGCATTTGGTGTACATCTAACAAATCGCTTAATTTTTCCCAGAAGTGTAGATTGCTATGATTGGGTTTGAGTTTTGGAAGGTCTCTCAAAATGTTGTGTTTTTCTCCAGGTGTAAAGGGACGGTCTTGATGGGTGCCAGTTTTACTGTTGAACGAAACTGTGGAACAATCTTCCACCCTCTGTCTTGGCCTTTAAATCACAGCTAAAGATTAATCTTTCTAGTCTCTGTATTTATAGTAAATAGTGCCGCCGGGGTGCCATGGACATGCAATCCACATTTGTATTTGTCTGGCAGGAGATGTCCTGCATTGCATGACTAGTACAATTTTATTTTTGTCTTCTAGCTTTAGATATTATAGATTTAGATATTTTTGTATAGGTTGTAGCTTGCTTTTTATTGCCCAGCATTATTAAAGGCAATAATACATAACAGATATATTTTATTATTAGAAATACCCCATGATTGTAACCAGCAGACTTTGTGTCCTGCTGACTGTTTGTCTAATTATTGTGTTCCTGTAATAAATACCTCTTGCCTATAGTTGAATGTGTCCGTGGTGCATCAACTGAGATATTAAAGAACCTGCATGGGGAAAGGGGTAACAGTGAGGTTTCCCTCCTCAATAAAAGGTGGCATAGTCATCTCTGTTTTGGGTTCAGTGGTCCACAAAGAAACAAAAAGAAAAATGTCCAGCAATTAACAAAATACTTTCACCAACTGTGCCATGATGATAGTTGATGTAGAGGTTATGATGTTATGAAAAGTTAAGATGTGTGCATTGCAGAAAATATTGAGTGCAATGAAATGTATATTGCCCCTTGAGTTGATGACCTATATGTTGTGAAGAACTAGGAGCCAGACAACAACAAAAAAAAGACATACAACAAAGCAACAAATACTAAACTTAAACAGGTAATACAGAATCCAACATAAATCCTTAGACAGAGTACAAACCAATACATGTTAAACTAAATTATTTATTTACCTAGCCAGGCTACTACCCTAATTAAAGGGACAGGTGGGAGCAATTTACCCCCACATTATGTAGCATGTGGAGTGCTACAAGCTGAACGAAGGAAGATCTTGACACATTCTAAATGCGTGATTCAAAAGATAGATTATGGTCACAGATGACACCCAGGTTCTGCAACATGTCTTTATTCAGTTCTGTCAGAGCATGATGATTTTCCTAGATGTTGGCCCCTAGAATTAGGACTTAGTCCTATCAGAGTTAAGCATATGGTAATTACTCATCCCTGTTTTAATGTCAGACAGACAGCAGATTAATGTTTTGGGCAAAGGCCTCCCCAGGATGTTTCCCATTCATTAGTGTCCCTCTTTCAGGTAATGCCAGCAAAGCTTCTGATCTCATTGTCCTGTCTTCTATTTGGTAACCTTCTTGTGTGCCCACTTTTAATCTATTGGCATCTATTCTCTTAGGGTAAGCACTGGATTTTTAAATAAGCTGTTTAATTACAGCTACTTAAGAAGGATTCAGGAACAGATCCCAAGGGTTAAGAGCCATTATTAATATTGTGTATTAAGTAGATAATTAATTGCAGAGATTGCTTTAACAATTTAATGGGTATAGGTCAATCCAGACAATCCAGGAAGGCCAGTTAGCCTGATGGCTAGAAAAACTGCAGTAGTACAATTTTTAAGGGAGGCATGGACCAGGCCACCACCATGGCAACGCTGATGCCTTGTCGTTATGCTCCTGCCTGGAGGCCCCAGCAGCAAGCGAGAGTTCTGATGCAACAGTATAATGTAGATGAGCCTATGGAGAGGGTGGCCATCAACATCCTGGGACCTCTACCAACAACAGAGCAATACACTTTTTCAAAATGGCCTGAAGCCTATGCACTACCCAACCAGGGGGCAGCAGTCATTGGAGAAGCCCTTGCTTTATGGCAGGCCACCTGATGAGGGCAATGATACAGGTCCAGGACTGGAGCACATGCACCAACTACAGGACCACATGGCTAAGATCCATCAGGTTGCACGCCAACAAGAATGCAGTCCAACTTCCAGAAATGCTAGTACGACATGTGTACCAGAGAAACTTTGAGCCAGGGTGTGGGCTTAATCTCCACGGAGGTGACTGAGAATGACAATGCAGGACATGATCAGACTGGACTGTTCTTGACGACACATTGAGAACTACACAGAGAGGGATATCAGAGCAGGGTTGCTGTGCATAAATGCATCATTACAAAGACAAATGCACATTCGAGAGTTCAGTGGTGCAAAAACCATGGGCACTGGTCTACAGAGATGATATGGTAAAAAGTGATATGGTCATCCTTCACCATATTCTTCGCAAGTGGATGAGTACATGTGTGGCATACACCAAGAGAATGGTACAGGCCTGACTGCTTGACCCCTACAGTGTGAGGGGCATTTTTGAAGCTGTTCTGGTGGTTCTTGGTGGCACCACACCTTACAGAGACACGTTGTTGGTTTTACCTATAATTTGTCACCCATCTGTATATAAACACTTACCAACATGAACAAGTTACTTACAATCATGTCATTATTTTAAATCTTAATTACTTTAAAATTCCCCTCCCTCTGAAACTAATTGCTTGATTTCTGAACTTGAAGTGGTCTCTTAATTTTTTCCAGAGCTGTATATAAAGCCATTGTCTGACCTTTTCCTTGAGATTGTGAATTTGCCTTCGTCTGTCCTGTCTGAACTGCATCTGTGCCCCTACTTGTTGCTCTAAGACTGGGGAAGGGTGATTAGTTTATTTCCTCTTTTTCACTGAAAGTCTCAAGGCTTTCACATCTAAGTGCCTTGCTTAGTGGCTCTCTAAACTCAAAGTTAACAGTCCTGACAGTCTGTACTGGGACATTGAACTTCTTAGTTAAAAGAAAAAAAGAAATAAATTTAAGTTTTTAAAAATACCACAGTAACTGGTTCAGTACTATTGCAACATTCAATACACTAGTCAATAGTGATTCATTCGAATTTGTTTTTGCACCATGTGCAAAACGTTTAAATCGTGAAACTGAGATTTTATATTATAACGTGCGCAAATGCTGCATCTTATTTAAACCCTAAACAACGTTGAAGTCCAACTTTCGTATCCCACTTCCGCTAAGTATGCTGCTGTAGGACTGCTGCCGACCACACACACCAACCGACTGTAATCAATTAATCTACACCTCCTTCCGACTACAGGCCGATTTATATTTCTGCGTAGGTCCACGTCTGCGTCTCTGCGTAGCGACGCAGAGCAGGGGTTTCTGGGTAAGAGTAGCCCGCGGCCCGCACACGCGCCGACGCCACTCCTCCGAAATCTCAACAGCGCAGCTGAGCAGGATATTCTGAGAGCCGCGGCCAGTCGCGCAGTGCTGGGGGCCGGTGTGCGATGTGTGTCTGTGTGTAGCGCCGCCACAGAGAAACTATGTGTTGACATACTAAAGGATTTAAAATGCATCCACAAAATGGATTTGTCCACATAATTAGTATTTTGTCCCTCGAACTGCACATTTCATTAATATAATTCACATTTCGTGAACATAATTCACATGTTACCCCACGAAATGCCCACGTATTTCGTGCTTGGCAATTTTGGATGAAAGGTAAAATGTACTTTGCTTTCCGTGGACGGAATGAACAATTAGCATTCATGATTAAACAGGTGATGATCAAGGCATTGATCCAGAGACCCGGGTTTACAACATGATCAGGATTGAATTCCAAAGGAAAGTTAGAAACTTGTTGTGCTGATCATACGAGCCTATATCAAGTGTAAATCTAATACAAAACATAGTTATAATTAATATATGATGTGCAGCAAATAGCGTGTTTCACCAATAAACATGATTATAAATATTTCACAATTACTAATTTGATTACAAAGCCCATATTATTAGCTATATATATTATATTATTCAGTGGGCTATAGCCTATCACATAAACTGCAAGTCTGGTGGTTGGAGAAGAACGTATTTATAGCTCATTCATTTTGAGGAGTTTAACAGCAGAAACACCATATATATCTATCTATATATATATATATATATATACATATATATATACATATATATATACATATATATATATATATATATATATATATATATATATACATATACAGTGAGGGAAAAAAGTATTTGATCCCCTGCTGATTTTGTATGTTTGCCCACTGACAAAGAAATGATCAGTCTATAATTTTAATGGTAGGTGTATTTTAACAGTGAGAGACAGAATAACAACAAAAAAGTCCAGAAAAACGCATTTCAAAAAAGTTATAAATTGATTTGCATGTTAATGAGGGAAATAAGTATTTCAAATATATAATTCAAATATATAGTAACATATAGGAACGGATATGCAGGACAAATTCACATACGCAGAGACGTGTGTATGCATGTTCTAGTGTTAAGTGTCTAGCCAAGACAATATAGATCTGCACATCAGGGGCGGTTCTAGAGGCGGGGCCACGGGGGCCCTGGCCCCTGCTGAAATCTGATTGGCCCCTGATTGGCCCCCGTTCCATCAATCGTCGACGAGAAGAGCAACCAGAGAATTCTTCACAACGATCACAGATGCAATTCCACCCCCAAAAAAATTGGCGGCACTGCGGCAGTAATGTGTCGATGTAACTTGGGAGAAGAAGCAGTGCTTGAAACTAATGCACGAAATCGATGGGAATCGCCAAAAAAAGGAAGAAGAAGAAGTGCTTTGGCTTGAGTGATACCAGAACATTCTTCTCTGATGTTATGCCAGTACGCGGGAGAACAGTTATCCAACTTGAAAACAATTCTTGGTGAGTCACAAATCCTCGTGTTGGTTGTCATTAAAATATGAAAGGATATTTAGCTGCTGCTCTTACTTATTTTAGGTTTGTTAACTAAATTGTGGAAGAAACACTGTCGAAGTAAACCAATAAACTTGTAAGCCACTAAACTTGTTAGCAATGTTAACATGTTTTTGCTAAGATAGCGTTAGCAAAGATTCTATAGTTAACTTCATGTGGCACTAACTTTAGGGTTTTTGCATGCACTATCCGCCTTGTATGTAATTATACCTTTGTGATAATGTTAATTATCGTGTTTGGCAGATATAGTGAGCATGAAAAAAAAGGGACAGACACAGGGAGCCATTCAGAGGTTTTTTACAAAATTAACCGATGATACCACTGAAAGTGAGGGTTTAAGCAAGGAGAGGTCAGAGGACAGAATCAACCAGAAGGCAGCTGAGGACCAGGGTAGCCCAAACCCCTCTTCACCAGGTCAGAGAAAACATGATGTAGGCAAAGCCAGATAATAGACACAATGCAATGTATTAAATGGTATTCATTGATATTGCAACGAGGAGAAATGTACTGCTTGCTGAGGGTCTGAAAATGTGGTTTTTCGTGGTTTATTAGCTCAACTTGATGTTAGTTTCATTGGTGTTCTAGTGACATTCAACAAAGTCCTGGGACAGTCCAAATTTTTGTCGGACATGTTACAGTCCCCCTCACTGGATCTAGCAGCAGCAGTCACTCTTGTAGAATCATTGCTGGACACATTAGAGCAATACAGGAGTGAGGCCTATTTTGAGGCTATGTGGAAAGAGGTTGAGGAAATGGCTGTAAAATGTGACCTCGGCTTGGAAAAGACTGAGAAGAGGCAGCCAAAGATGAACACACGATTGTGTGATTACATAATAACTGCACCATCTGGTGAGCGTAGAGTCAATAAAGATGATGGGGAAAGCTTTAAGAGACATGTGTACTACCCGGTGCTTGATTCAATGGCTGGTGAGTTGCAAAGATGGTTCTCTAAACCCAACTGCAAAATTATGAAGGGAATTCAAGCACTTCACCCACAAAGTGTTACCTTTTTACAGGGAGAGGCTCTTTTCTCCTTTGCAAAGATTTTTGACTCAAATGTTGAGGACTTGTCAAATGAGATGTATCAGATCAAGAGAGTGCTGGATAGGAAAGAGAAAAGTGGAATGCAGAGATTGACCACGCTCCTTGAGTTTGTTGCTTTTCTGGAGCCTTTCAAAGAGGTGTTCTATGAGCTTTTCAGGCTTTGCAAGATTGCTGTAGTAATACCGGTAAGCAGTGCTTCTTGTGAGAGAAGCTTTTCAGCTCTAGCACTTATTAAAAACCACTTGAGGACAACCATGGGTGATGCCCGTTTGAGTCACTTGGGTGTCCTAAGCGTTGAATCCCGACGGGCCAGGTCATTAGATTTGGATGAATTTGTCAGGCATTTCAGCTCCAAGCATAGCAATCGGAGAATTCTTCTTTTTTGAGGTGTGTGTATTTGTGAATGAGCAAGTGAAAGAAATTGAGTGACAGAAAGATAAAGAGAGAGAGATGTTTAAGCTGGGAGGTGCAAGTTGTTGCTCCTACTACAGTATGTTAATGCTGCTTTGCATGTTCAAAATTGTTTATCTCATCAAAAAAGGGCTTAAATTGCAATTTGTTTTTCTGACAATGTGAAAAATATGAGAAATAAGAAACAAATGTTTAGGTAAATATATCCACACTGTGAATTGTATTTGGAAACCGTGTTATGGTAACATACGTACATGTTAAAATACCTATTTTTCTGTTCTGAATTTGCTGTGCTCTGCTGCACTTTACCTTATTGTGTGATTTATGCATTGTGTCCTTTATGCACAGTATAAATAAATGAAAAAAATCATTAAGAACTTTACCGGCACATATTTTTTTATTAGAGCATTTGAAAAAGGAATTACTGCCGAAGTGTATTTGCACCGTACTGAATAAATTATTTTGTGTGCTTGAATGTAACCTGTACTTGGCCCCTGAATGTAACATGTGGCCCCTTAATGGCCCCTGTTACAGAAAAATCCTAGAACCACCACTGCTGCACATACAGGATGCAATTAATGTGTGTGTGCGTGTAGTTTCTGTAATAATAATAAAATAACAAGTCATTAACACTTGAGATATTCAATCAGTTCCTATTAGGCTAGGCCACAGATTCGTTTTCTATAGGGCTTATTTAGAACTGGAATATAGACCAAAGACACCAGCAACCAGCATACAAAAAATACAAAAAAGGGAATAATTAGTAATATAAATCAGCAGCACATTAACACAATTGGGATACCACATAACAGATACCTCATTTAAAGAGTCCCACCCATACATGCACTGGAATATTGCACTTAACCCGAACTAATTAATAAAGTGAAGAGAATAATCATTTAACCTCAATAAATAAATCACACGATTATAATCATTTTCCCAATACAAACTCTTAAACTGCAGTTTGAACTCGTATCGAATCCCAATTAAATAGCTATATGCTTAATAAATAATAATATCTCGCAAATCTACACTGTGCTGCGGACACTGTCAGTCCCCGCGTCCCGGCGTGTCTCTGCTCCCGCACCTGCCTGTCTGCGCTCTCCCTGACACTGTCCCTTTATACAGGTGCAGCAATCACTCCAAGCATTGTCATCTGTCCATCATTACCCAGTTAAAACATACACTTATGATCCGTAATATTCGACCCCATTACACTGCTTATCCGTCTGTACCTAATGCCAGTCAGTCAGACACAGACACGAAGATGGCAGCAATCATCGCCGACGATACAGTTACGAAAAAAGGCAGTAATGTCACCTCGGTGATATGGTTCGGTTTTGCGAAGTCTGACATGGAGCAGCCCACTGTGTAAAATTTGTAAAAAGTCTATCGCTAGTAAAACAAGCAGCACGACAAACCTAAAGGTGCCGGACCTGCGACAGAAACACGCAGCGGACTGGGAGCACTGTGTGGCTGCGTAGCTCGGCCCGTGTGATGTGCAGCAATTCGTTTTTTAGACATTTCAAAAATGAGAATGTTGGATAAAAAAACATTTGTTTTCAATGTTTTCATTTCTACTTCAATAATAAGAAACGGAACAGTTCCTGAAGTGGGAGAAATCTATCTGAGAAATAAAAGGCTCAGAAACGGTCTATACTATAAAGGCGGGGGAGGACGCTGCAAATCATATTTGTGACTTTTTGTTAATGTGCTTATGCGCTACACCAGTGACTCCAAGTCTGACGAGCCATCGCCCCCCCGAGAGCCATGGGAGTTTTTGTTTCTAATGGTTTATTTATGCAATGTTCGTTTACTTTAGTTTAGATCATTTAAACTGTTAAATTACTATTTTCATTTATTGTATTGTATTATATATTTGTTTTAAATTACTGTAAATCTGCGGCTATGCTGCTAATACAAATTGATTGATTGATTGATATGTGTGTGTGTATATATATATATATATATTAACATCGTCGCAACGTTGACTTTAAAAACAACGCCCTAAATCAAAAGAATGATACACCAGCCTAAACATGAATGAAGCCCTTGCTAAAATGAAACGTGTCCCAACCATTCCTTAAAAAAAAGTTCCAGACGTGTCCAAACGCTCCGGGGGTTGGCTTACATTTATTGTTAGTAACCTGAGCTTCGTGCATAGTATATTAATCATCATAAAAAATAACAGCTATTTATTTATATACTACCGTATAATAGTTTGTTTCCCCTCCTTACCATATTTTGTTAACGTAGAGTATTGTATTGCAGCATTTTCCACAGTGATTTCCTTTCCTGCCATTACGGAAGGTGGAATCCAGTGGTGTTTAGAGAGTGGGAGGATTCGGGAAAGGAGCCAGGATACCGCAAGAGCGACGGGGCTCAGAGAACGAGAAGTCTGAGCTGTTCACTTCGCAAGGAAACTTCTTAGCAGGAAAGGCTTGGCTAGAAATGGCGGTGAAGGTTTGTGAAATATCTGTTACCAAATGCTGTTTTTAATGCTGTTTATTTATATGAAAAATCGGTTTACTATTACTACTTTAAACAATGTATTTTTAAAAAGGAAATGTGTATATCTGAATGTAGATAATTCTGTGGAGACATTCTGATTATCATGGTTTATATATTTTCTGGTGTATTTAATGCGGTGTTTATTTTACATTGTTACCTCAATCACATTGTGAAAACGGAGCATATGAAAAAAGCTTCCAGCTTTTCCAGTTTTATTCAAATAATGTTACGTTATGTTGCTTCTTCTTTGTCTTGCTTGTCTTTGTTTAACCTGAAAAACATGTTTTATTACATTGAAATATGTATTATTTACCTTTCTGTATGATGATATATATTTTTATAAAAAATATAACTTTAGTTATACGTTACTTTATGTTCACTGTCTTTGTCAATATGTAAAACTGGAAACTGATTGGAAACTGATTGCCTATATAATTATGCATTATATAGGCAATCAAGTGAAACGCACATTAGTGATTAAGAAAACGCAAGACTACTTCTAATAGGCAGTTCAGTTGAAAAGGTGCCCTTGTGAGATTTACTTTGATATAAACTTTTTTCCTCTAACTGTGAATCAATCAGTTCGTTATTTAATTCTGGCATGTAAGAATTTACGTTATCAGAAATAGCGTGACGTTGTCTATGAGCAAATGGAAATCTGGGCTTCGTGCTGCATCTCAAAAAAGTCCACATTGCCAGCTTGGTTACAAATTAATGGGAGTGCCAGCAAAGGGTTCTGCAGAATTTAGTTTCTACAGTTTTGCCAAGGATCGTTCTTAGAGAGGAGCACCGTGTTACGGGTTTGTAGCATGAAGACAGGTTGGGTGCTTTGAAGTAAAAAAAAAAAAAAAAAAAAAAAACTTGTGCTGCCATGCTAGAATGTAAGTTCTTAGCCGTCTTCCCATTGCATTGCAGGATAATGTAGGCTACCCGTTAGCTTTCTGTTATGTTCTGAAAGCTTATATAGCATTTCTTTATTGGTCTATTAGTTTTAGTTTTCATGTTTGGATATTCCGTTATAGAAGGTAGTAATCAGTTAATGGCGATCCTCCAATTGTCTGAGTACAATGTGAAATTATGATTAATTTGGGCGGTTTCTATTATGACTGCACTGTTTAAAAGATTTTTACAAAGTGTTGTTGAAGATTTCGCAAGAGTTGTTAATCCATTCCATCTCCATGATTTCGCAAAATGTACAGATAATTTGTCAGAGCAAGTGTAAGATAGTAAGTTGTTTAGAATTACTCTATCAACGTTAATTTCAGAGTTGCTGGATTTTGCTTAAAGATAAATGCCTGCAATCACGACTGTCCTTGTAAAAACCTAACTAGGTTCCTGGATTGCCTGACGTCACCTTTTATTTGTGTGTGTTATGTGGATACTTTAAATTATGTTCTCCATTATTGAATATTTGCAACAGTGCCAATCCAGCAACTTTACTTTACTATATGTATCAAGAATGATCATTACACGATGTATTTTTAATAAAGATGTTTATTAGTATTATGATTGTAAGTATGTATTACTTAGCAGACACCCTTATCCAGGAAGACTTAGCTTAAACAATATAAGCATTACAAAAAAATATAAGCATTACAGAAGTTCAGTAGAAACTTACAAATACAATAAGCATACATCCTAGATGTAAGTGCCAAAGGGTGCCAATGATAAATTAGGGATGTAAAAGTTTATACAAGGGCTGAACAACAATTTCTTTAACATATATTGTATATTGTTCTATTTTTTGTTGTTGTTGTAATTAAGTTATTAAGCAAACATGCCAACAAAACCTAGATCAATGAGGTAACAAGTGTAAAGGAAGGCAGATTCCAGAGCAATTGAAATGGAGAGATCAGAAGAGGACGAGATCAGATTGTGATAGGTAAAGCTTGAGATGATGCAAGTGGATCCAGGAGGAGACAACAAACAGATAGGAAAAGATGAGGGGGTTAAAATTATATATGCCCAAGTGCTTGCTTGGTAAAAGACTGCTTGATAAAATGTCTTCCTATAGAAAAAGAAAGCAACATGAGAAGGGACATTTGCATTTACAGTCAGTACAACAGTTTACTGTTATATATTCAAATTCAATGCATATTAAATGTCTACAATATTACAGTAGAGGACCCTGCAGCACTGTTGGTAATGTAGGGATTGCAGAAAAATCTTGGAGAAAAATCTATGTTCCAAAAATCGTATATATTGCTCAGAGGAATGATTGACCAGGAACTGTGATAGGTATTGTGAGTGAATAGAACAAATAAGAAAAAAATCAAATGTAAAATAACAAACCAAATAAACTAATACTTAAACTGGAACATATGCTAGTTACAAACAAACAAACAAAAGAGAAAACTAATTAAACAAACACCATAGACCAATATAATAATACAGCACACTCTTGGACCTTAAGTCTCTCAAGCAGAGCTCCTATCTCATTGACAGACTGACATCAACTAACCCTCCAGCCCTTCTAGGCTGCTTTATATAGCCCAGCACATGGCCCCTTGATTCCAAGATATTTCTCCATAATCAAAAATTACATAAAAAACATTAAACCACAGTAGCTGTTCATATTACAAGCAACCATAACAGATAATTTAATTACATTGTACATATGCAGTCTAGGCTGGAGTATAAATTTGGATATTACATTTCCATTATCCCTCTAACTTCCCCTCCCCATAGCCTTAACATTTTAGTGTCTCCACCGTACTGCATAAAGAACATGCACTGTACATGCAAGACCCATTCAATTTATATATAATACAAATACAACACATCATATTGCAATTTTTTACTAATTACTATGTAATTACTTTAACGCCTGTTCACTTTTAATTATTACAACTCATAAGGCAATCCGCATTTCATTGAGGGAGTTCTCAGTCACAGTCTATAATGACACATTTTATTTTGAAAGAGGTTTTCAAATATATTTTGACACCTAAAAAAGTAGATATAGTCTCAGGACTTGATTTTGTTGGGACATATTGCATTTATATTCCCTGACACTACGAGCTTCACATAACTTGGTTTTATGTTTTAATCCTAGGTAACATACTGATGTCTTTCTCTCATCTGAGAGAAAAACAATCAATCAAACAAACATGTAGAATGATTAGACCTCTAAAATGATTCATGTTTCTGTTGTGGGGGTTAGATTTAGGACAGGGCTACAGTGTCTTCAGGATTTAATTCATTACAAGTTCTAAACTTCCCATTTCAGGTTGTTGACTTCTACACCGATCAGCCATTACATTATGACCACCTGCCTAATATTGTGTAGGTCCCCCTTTTGTCGCCAAAACAGCCCTGACCTGTCGTGCTGTGGTATCTGGCACCAAGACGTTAGCAGCAGATCCTTTAAGTCCTGTAAGTTGCGAGGTGGGGCCTTCATGGTTCGGACTTGTTTGGCCAGCACATCCCACAGATGCTCAATTGGATTGAGATCTGGGGAATTTGGAGGCCAAGTCAACACCTTGAACTCGTGTTTCATCTGACCAGGCCACCTTCTTCTATTGCTCCATGGTCCAGTTCTGATGCTCACGTGCCCATTGTAGGCTGGACAGGGGTCAGCATGGGCACCCTGACTGGTCTGCGGCTACGCAGCCCCATACGCAACAAACTGCGATGCACTGTGTGTTCTGACACCTTTCTATCAGAACCAGCATTCACTTTTTCAGCAATTTGAGCTACAGTAGCTCGTCTGTTGGATCGGACCACACAGGCCAGCCTTCGCTCCACACGTGCATCAATGAGCCTTGGCCTGCCATGACCCTGTCGCCGGTTCACCGCTTTTCCTTCCTTGGACCACTTTTGATAGGTACTGACCACTGCAGACCCCACAAGAGCTGCAGTTTTGGAGATGCTCTGACCCAGTCGTCTAGCCATCACAATGTGGCCCTTGTCAATGTCGCTCAGATCCTTACGCTTGCCCATTTTTCCTGCTTCTAACACATCAACTTTGAGGACAAAATGTTCACTTGCTGCCTAATATATCCCACCCACTGACAGGTGCCATGATAACGAGATTATCGGTGTTATTCACGTCACCTGTCAGTGGTCATAATGTTATGACTGATCGGTGTATATACATTGCTGAATTTAATAGCTTTAAAAAGTTCTTGTCATATTAGTGATTTAAAGAGACCTATACAACCTGCTGGAGGTATGTTTTCTTGATTTAGGGTATTGCAATTAATAGTACTGCAAAGGGACCTGGGCTAGTCATAAATAAATAAATACAAAATTATTGATTGATAAACTGGCCATTAATAACTAAGTGATCCAAGGATCATGTCCAGTCTATTTTTGAATGTTCCCAAATTGTTGCTCCAACCACATCACTGGGGAGTTTGTTCCAGATTGTGACAACTCTCTGTGTGAAAAAGTGTCTCCTGTTTTCTGTCTTGAATGCCTTGATGCCCAATTTCCATTTGTGTCCCCGGGTGCGTGTGTCCCTGCAGATCTGGAAAAGTTCCTCTGGTTTGATGTGGTCGATGCCTTTCATGATTTTGAAGACTTGAATCAAGTCCCCATGTAGTCTTCTCTGTTTGTCCTCTTTCTGTCTACATGTCTGTAGTATGTGATACCATACCCTTACTCTCATAGAAAATGTAGTGTATTCAGATGGAAACTAATAAAGGTAGTTTTGCATAACAGTTAAATGTTTATAGAGCTGTCATGCTGTGTATGAGCACAATTGTTGAAAGCTCCTCCTGGCCTTTTGTCGACAGTTAATAAACCAATCAATTTTTATTTGTATAGCACCTTAGCCAGTTACTTCAATTAACATTCAATTAATTGAATGTTAATTGAAAACTTGATTGGAACAAAAACCAGGATTGGGAACCCTTGCCTTAGAGGTAGGTCCATAGTACAGTCACTCCTGGTCACGTGTAAGGAATTAAAAGAATAACATGCTTACCCTAGACCTGCCCTTACCCAAATGTCAGGTAAATGTCAGGTCTTTTTCTCTTCTCTCAACAGCACTCAGACCTGGAGAAGGCCATTAATACTCTGGTCACCGAGTTCCATGCTGCTGCAGGTGATAATGGCAGTACGCTAAAGAGCAACGAGTTCAAAAGTCTCCTTTCCAGCCAGCTGCCCAACTTAGTCAAGGTAAGTAATCTGTAAGGTATGGCTGCAGTGTGTATTCAGGTGTGGCTATGACAATTACACCTGCAGGTGTGTCACGTTAAGGAAGGATTTAAAAAAAGAAAAAAAAGATGTATTTATTTTAATACAAAACTGAAATGTTATAACTGGGTAAGTCTCCACCCCCCTGAGTTAATACTTGATGGAAGCACTTTCGGCAGCAATTACAGGTCCCTACCAAGTTTGCATACCTCGATTTGGCAATATCTTACCATTCTTTTTTTAGAAAACCGTTCAAGCTCTATCAAGTTCTTGGGGTGTGTTGATGGACAGCAATCTTCAAGACATGCCACAAATGTTTTATTTGTCCAGTGTAGCATTGGCTATGTGCTTCGGGTCGTGTGTCATGCTAAAAGGTGAACTTCTGTACCAGTTTCAACTTTCTCGCAAAGTGCAGCATGTTTTCATAAAGGACATTTCTTTACTTTAATTTTCCCTTCTATCCTGACAAGTCCCTGCCAATGAGAAACATCCCCATAACATGATGCTTCCACCACCATGTTTCACAGGTATTCTTTTGGGTGCTGCATATGACTACAAAATCTCCTGAGCGTTTGGATGTGCTTTCATACATGCCAGATTTGTGGAGTGCCTGGGATATTGTTTACATGTGCATACTTTGACCAGTCTTAGCCATAAAAGCCTGTAGCTCTTGCAGTATTGTCACTGGCAACTTGGTCAATCATCCAGTTTGGAGGGACAGCTTGATCTAGCTTAGATCATGGGTGAGATACACCTCCCACTTTTTAATAATCATCTGAATCATGCTCCAAGGGACAATATTCAAGGTATTTTATATTTCTTTATACCAATCCCCTGATCTGGTGTCAGCCCACAACTGAATATTATTCCCTTTGAATAACCTGAGTAGCCACGATTGTATCTTCTGTTTAAACCACAGAGATTCTGTTTCCTTACTAGGATCGAATTTGATGATTTGATTTGAGTTCTTCTGCCATTGAGGCAGAACTCAAATTAGATTCTAGAAACAGAATCTTTGTGGGTTAAACTTTTGAATAAAATATCTGGAGGATTAGTGGTAGGAGTGTTACAAACCACCCAATTCAGATATTCAGCAAGATGTTGCATTGTACAGTGTAATCAGGACTGAATGTAGCAAGGATGTGGCTGTTATAATGGGGAAATTCAGATTCCCAAACATAGACTGGGAAAGCCCAGTCGGGACTAAAGAAGCAGAAATAGAAATGGTTGAGATGGTAAACAACTGCTTTCTAACTCAATTTGTCAGGGAACCACCCAGGGACAGTGCATGCATTGACTTGATCTTTTCAAATGACCAAGATAGAGTCAGAGGGACACTAGTTAGAGAACCAATGGCAAACTGTGATCACAATATGGTTAGCTTTGAGGCATACTTTCAAAAACATCTAAAACAATGGTCTACAATTTTAGAAAGGTAAACATTGAAGGTATAAGGTAGCACTTAGAAGACTGAAAACAGGGATATAGACAAAACAAAATATAAAGAATTTATTGAACTGCAAAGAGATCTTAAGGAAGGGATCATGAAAGCAAAGAGGGAAATAGACAGAAACATAATTATTGGAGCTAAAACTAATGGAAGAGCTTTTTAAATACTGCAATAGCAAGAGGTCAATAAAGGAGCAAGTGACACAGATAAACGGCAAAAATTGAAGTATCTTGGAAAACGATCAAGATGTGGCAAATGTTCTAAATGAATATCTCACAGAGCTTTTTTACAAAAGAAAAAACAGATAACATGCCACAGGTTAACAGTCAATCCAGTGAAACCCTAAGAGAGATCAGGATAAAAGAGGAGGAGGTACTAAAGGGATTAGCAGAATTAAAAATTAACAAATCACCTGGGCCAGATGGTATATTTACAACAGTTCTTAAAGAAATTAGGGAAATTATTTTTAGGCCACTAACTGAAATATTCCAAATGACACTTACAACAGGGGATGTGCCAACTGACTGGAAGACTGTACAATGTGCTAGTTAGAGCTCATCTGGAATACTGTGTACAGTTCTGGGCTCCACACTTCAAGAAAGATATCGCTGCTCTAGAGGCAGTTCAGAGGAGAGCAACCAGACTTATTCCAGGTCTGAAGGGAATGTCCTACTGAGAGACTGAGGGAACTGAACCTTTTCACCCTGGAACAGAGGAGATTACGTGGGGACTTGATTAATCAAACCAGAGGAGCTTTTCCAGATCATCAGGGACACATGGACCCAGGGACACATGGAAATTGGGCTTCACGGCATTCAAGACCGAAGACAGGTGACACTTCTTCACACAGAGATTTGTCACAATCTGGAACAAACTACCCAGTGATGTGGTTGAAGCTGAAAATTTGGGAACATTCAAAAATAGACTGGATAGGATCCTTGGATCAGTTATTATTGGACACGAAATGAGCATGATGGGTCGAATGGCCTCCTCTCCTTTGTAAACTTTATGTTCTTTTCTTCTTCTTCTTCTTCTTCTTCTTCTTCTTCTTCTTCTTCTTCTTCTTCTTATTATTATTAAATATTACTGGTAGTAATAACGACAACAACAATAATAAGTACATTCGAAGATTTTATATTTATTTAACACAGCACAACTCCACCAGCTGATTTGTTTCTTGTTGTTGTTTTGCCTGTGGTTTTGCCAGCCTTCTAGACAGGTGCGCTCTTTGCAAAACTGATGATATCTCTTGAACAATTATTTGTAAACAGCTGTGTTTTTTGAAGAACATTCTGGGGATTCATATATATGATTTTGTTTAGGTGTTTATAAGCCGAGTTAATTTTGAGAATAAAAATGATGTCTGTTTAACTTAGGTTTCTTTACTAATGCACATTGCTGTATTAATTCCAAAATAAATAAATAATTGAAATAATTTAAAATGTTTCTTGTGTTATATAGGTCATTATAATTATTTATTTAAAATTAAGTAATTTCCTGCGCTATACTAAGTGCTGTGATTTGTATGAGAGCACTGTTGTCCTGACACATAGGTGCTGTGAGCTTAGTACTCTGAGGGTTAAGGGAATGTAATTCAAATAGTCCTAACCGGACATTTTAATAGGCTGTAAGCAAGATGAAACACAGCACATGTTCCTACAGCCCAGAAATAATATAGATGGCAAAATTATGAATATATATTTGAACATAGTATACTGTTGGTGAGCACAGAGATCTACGTAATAGCTGCACAAGTCTGGGATAAATTATATTGAACACCTCTGTGTTTTGGGGTCATTGACATTGAAGCAGTTAAAAAAAAAAACTTAAGCATTTAACTTATTTGCTATTGTTTGCCAGGCTTCTTCCCTGGCTTTTGCAGCCACAGTAATTGGCTTGATTCAACTGAACATCGTTCTGGATCCAACCGTAAATGCGCATAAGCGACATCTGTCTAAAATGTGATATGTCAATTTAGCCTGAATTTGTTAAACCACATACAAGTGAATACAAACTCAATTGTGTACAGTATGTATATGGCCTATTGCACCTAGCTTGCACCTATATATTATATTTATATTTATATTTTTCAAGTGATGATTTCAATGCATGAGAAATGTATCAATTTGGTGTCTGAACATATGAAGCCCACAGGCAGTGTTCTGATGCATTCTTTTACCTCTGACAGGGTGTTAATGATGACCAGCTCATGGGAGACCTGATGAAGAAGCTGAACATCAAAGACAGTGAGGGGATCACCTTTAAAGAGTTCTGGGGATTAATTCAGCAACTGGCTACATCTCAGCATGGCCTGACCAGCCGAGACAAATCTGCAAAGTCTTGCCAGATCTTGTAAAACCTTGAATGGGTAGCAAGAATCCATTAGACCAGTGTTTTCCAAAACTGTCTTATTACCCTTCTTCCTGTCCAGGGTTTTGACCTAACCAGAACCTGTTCATTTATTTTATGTTGCGTAACATTGGCTATGTATTATTCTGGCCTTGGGTGTCTGTCTGCATGGACAGTTTGCATATTCTCCCTGTAGCTGTGTGGGTTCTCTAGAAGCTCTGGTTTCCTTCCATATCCCAAAGACATGGCTGATAAGGTTGATCAGCTACTCTAAATTTCCCTGTACTAAATTACCCACTAGACAAGACTGAGCAACCATTCCAGTCTTGAGTCATGTCAGGGACAAAGGGAATCTGAAAATACATTCTATATCAATACTGTGAGCCACTAAATTAGGGTTACTGGATACATAATATGAAATGTTCTTTCCATTGATTTGGTGGTACCATAATATTGTTTAATTCAATATAATATTGAATCATATATTTTTTATTTTAAAGTTACAGTACTCTGGCCATTATTTAGAATTAAACATTCATGTAATTAAAAAAAAAAAAGATAAAATTGTTAAATGTATTATTTTCTGATTAAATAAAATGTCATTTCTTTTAAAGAGTGACTATTTTAATCACATTTTATTCACTGCTCTTTTTTTCACTTCCAAATTAATGTACTTTGAAAAAGCAAATAATTTAACAGAGCAAATAACATTGAACATTACATCCTTACTTCCTTAATTACAACAAAACAGTTATAAACACAATGACATAAGAAATGTTACAAATGAGAGGAGGTCCCATCTTGCTCATTAATTTGCATCCAAGAAATTCATCCAGCTGTTTCTTGAAAGGAGTGGGTCCGACATAACTTGTGATGTGACCACAAATATTGTAAACAATGTAAATAGGATCTGACTAGTGCATTGTACAATTTGAGCATGTCTTCATTGATTTTGTTTCTCCACTTTTAACTGCAGTCAACATTTTAAAACCAGTGTGTCCACACACTTTCAAGAGGACAATAGCCCATCAACATAAACACACATGTCCTCTTCATTGGTACCTTATTCATGCTCAGTCCCCCCAAAGTTTATTTTATAAATTTCTGCATTTATTACTTAAGGAAGCATATTGCTGCCAAGTGAAAAAAAAAATAGCAGTTGGATTATCTTGTACGTACAAGTTAGTATCGTGTACGTACAGGATACTTTCGCGTACGTACAAGATAGTTTCACGTACGTACAATATAGTTACTTGTACGTATAAGAAACCTTTTTCCTGTACGTACAAGAAAATATCTTGTACGTACGAGATAATAAACTGAACAGATGCATGCCTGGGAATAATTCCGGTTCAGTATGAGTTTTTGAATGGTTGTTGTGGACTGTAAACTGTGTTTTACGGTCTGTTTAGTTTTAAAGGTTGGGCGATGTATGGTTTAATATAAGGTTTAAATGAGACAGACGCGATGTTGGATATGGATTTTGTACGGACGTACTTTAGATTAGGATTTAGCCACAGAGAAATCTTGCAGTACTTGGCTCATTTACACGGAATCATAATAAGCACTCAGGACATTCAGATGTTTCCTTCAAAAAGAAAATATTTTCCGAAGAAAACAACACTCGGATTTATTGGATGTGGCTCTATACCTTCAACGGGAAGCTGAACATTCAGGGCAATTGCACGGTTATGGTCGTCTAAGACGACGGATGTATCTAAACCCCGGGCCTGATTTTTTATGGCATGTCGACTCATATGACAAATTAAAGCCTTACTCAAAGGGCTCAAAGAGAAGGACCGCTTTACAGGGGATTTCCTGGACAAGAACCTACTATAGTTTTGCTTCCTTCAAGTTATACAGGCAAGTTTTTCATTTAAATTAATCTTTAACAATAGATAAATATTACATACATAATACATAAATGTAAGAAAATGGTCCAGAATTAGACATTACATATTATTTCAAGGCCATTAAAAACAGTATTGTCGAAACGACTACACAGCAGATCATGTTAGCATTGATATGGCAGGTGCCTCTGTCTTGTTATTTCTTCAGGCAAACGTAAAGAAAATAAAATAATAATTAAGTGCAAAGTAAAACAAAAGCGGATGCCGATAAAAAAATAAAAAGGTTTATTGTTTAAAAACTCAAAGTATATCAAAGCTCACTGTTTAATTAGAAAGTCGTGAAATAATAAAACATAATAAATGAAACCTCACAGTTAACATTAACTCCACCCCTCGACATAGTTTATAGAATGAGTTGAACAAAGTTGCTGACTTGTGGAACACTCATCGAATTCGTCCAATGTGCAACCAGATGGCACCAAACGGACGTCCCGTGACTAAGTACAACCTGCCACATCTGTATGGTGCTGAAAATCATCTGTGCCAAGTGACAGAAGAGCAGATCAGCCTGTGCCGGGAAGAATGTGTTCAAAAGGGTCCCTACCCCTTGCGATGAAACTGTGTTCGACCTGTGTTGTATTCTGATGCAGTAAAACGTCTGCAGTCCACCAACTAAGCCAGAGGAAGCTGTAGAACTCTGAATCTGAATCTCTGAGAAACTGTATTCTGTCCAGTTTGTAAAGCAGTAAAGGATTGTCCATCTCCACTGCACTTACATTTTCAACTTGATCAAGACCAAAGTTTGGAAGTATTTTAGTTTTTTTTTTTTTTTTTTAATACTTTTTTGTGGGAAATGCAAACCCATCATAGAAACATCAATGTCATTTTAGGGTTACTGAATAAGTGTTACAAAACTGTAGAATTGTGCATGTCAATTGTACATGATTGTGTGTGATTAAGGGGTCCTGAGCTCTGAATGAACCTGCTATTCTGTGTCCAACTGCACTTTGCCAAAGGTTTCTCTTTGGGTAAACATGGAAGCCTGTGTAGTGGGAACATGTACTTTTATTATATTCTTTAGATTATTATTAATGGTTTCAGGTTGTTAATTCAGTTTTGTCTACAAAGCAATTATACATTTGTATTTACAGCTTTATGTTGTCTACTTTATACGTTTATTGGATTCTTTACATCTATGGTCTTTTGGTTTTTTCAATCAACCACTGTCTTTATTATATTTAATCAGCTAAAATAGAAAAGATTGTGTGCTTTGGGGCAAAGGTATTTGGTTGAGGACTTAAAATAATGTCTTTAGTAAACATCTGATGCCTGAAGAATGCTGACCAGCACCAAACAACACAGCAAACACACCAACAAAAGAAACATACTCGGGCCTATGTTAATTATTATGCATGAGGTAAATCTATTTGTACAACTGTAGTTTAATCACCTCTGATAGATAAGACTGCAACATATTGTCTATCTGAAGATACAAAAAGACTCCTCCAACTCACATCCTTAGAATTTCTGAAAACCACTTCACCTGTTTGCATGGTCTGAGATTTAAAAAAAACATAACATATTTTTTTCTCAGTTTACACTACCAGCCATCTTGATTATTCAGAATTCATCATTAAGCAAGGGAGGTTACAGAGATGGTACTGGGATGGGTCAATTTTCTATTGGTACTGGGATTCTCATGTTTTCTCTGTATAAACTATACTTAATTATTTACCTTATAAATACCTTCTGTAAGACTTGTCAGTGTATAAATATATTACAATACCTACTTTAATTAGGTATTTAAAAGCACTGGACACTGACTGTCCAGGACCAGGGTTTTGTGTTTTGATCCCTTTGTAGTTTTCTTCAATTCCAGTCATGGACTAGATGCATTGAATTTGAATTGTCATTTAACTGCCAATTACCTATTTGTGTTGATTTGACAAATCTAACTGTGTGAGACCTTGCATTGGAAAACATGTGTTCAGGATAGTAAAGGTAAGAAAAGTTAGAAAATGGGATGGTCAGAAGAATAAGTGACAGATACATTTTCAGACAAACTTGGATTTATTGATAATCTCCGAAGTGCATTTTCATTAGTAGTTATAAAACAAACATAATCCACAAAATAATGTTGTGGGGACTGCAAATATTAGTTTTGAAAACATTCTTATCCACTTACAGCCAAACTTTAACAAAGACAGGAGGTGTAAAAACAGTTGTTATATCACTTTGACTGCTTTTCATGTTGAGAACCCCGCCTCCGTTAAAGTAACAACTTTTAAAGTTTAAGACTCTAACAGAAAATACATTGCTGGTAATCCATTTTAGAAGTCAACCCAATGACATTAGCCAATATATTTTTTCTAATAATTAGAATAAACTTTTGGCATAAATCTGTCAAAAGTCTTTGTATAGAACATTTTGTAAAACATTTTGTACAGTAAAACCATTAGAAAAATCCTCAGCATTATATACTGTTGTTTCAAGTGGTGTTTTCTGAACAACCACGATTCAGAATAAACATTGCTTTAATTAGTTTAGGTATAAGTGAACCAAACAACCAAAAGTAAATGCCTATAACAGCAAGACATTCTAAAACACCTCAAATGTTGTTGTTCTTGTAAAGACATGCACAGTACATGGATAAAAGCATAACCCAATATACTATCCTATGTGCTGAGGAGCATAACGTAAATAGAAAAAGGAATGTCATTAAGAAACATTTTTGTAAAATAACCTTTTCCTTTAACATCAATACAAAACTTGACTACCAACTGCAGTTATATGCCACGTGCTCTGCAGCTAGAATGGCATCGCAATCAATTTAAACAAAATGCATTGAACCTACAGAAAAATATAGTTCTAAGGAAACCTGCACATACATTTCAGCATAGGCTGTGCATGAATGGACCAGCCAAGCTTCACAATGGCATTCACATTATGTCTATTCTGTAACAGTCACCATTCAGAATATTTTGGAATTCACTCCTAAATTCTGGATAGGAATTATAAGTGCATGGCACTTCCAAAAGTGGGCCACAGGTATGTGCAATCGGCCTTCTCTCTAGGCCTCTCAGGGTTGTAAACTGCACTTCAATTCTCTTAACACATATAATTTCTGCTCCTGTTACAAAGCGCAAGAATATGTGGAGTTGTCCATCATCAAATTATCGAATTAACTGTTTTAGTAAATTAAATGCCTTGTTCTGGGGTGCAGTTTGAACATCTGCTTCTATAAATTTTAGCAATCCCTTTACTGTGGGCTTTTTGGATTCATACATTTTTTCTAATGCGGAGATATCTGGAAAAAACATTTGCAATGAGTTGCATGTAACAGGATATAATCTCCAAAGCATATTTGGGTTCTTGTATCAACTGCTTGTGGGCTACTTACAAAATTGTGCTCTTCGTATCATCAGGAGAGGGGACTGTGTGACAACCCATTTTTGACAGAATTTCCAGCAACTCATTTTGCACCTCTTCTTCAATGCTACCATTCATTGCAGCTATTATTACATCTTTCTCAAATGAAGCGACATAGCTGAAAAAAGAATCCAGGAGTACCTTTGGCGTAACTGCAGACTCACCATGCACTACAGCAACCACAAATGCAAATGAAAGTTGTGTAGGGAAATAGGAATGGTCAACATATCCCTTTAATAATATCCTACCCAATGATTCCCATTCATCTCTGCCATACTCTGGACAGAGTGCCGGAACTCGTTCCAACTCCTCTTCAGCATGGTTCTGCAGAAAACCAACCCAAAAAGCAGCATATGCATCCCGCGAGACAACAGACACATCAGCACCTGCTTCATCAGCAAAAGCAATTTTCAGAGAAGCATTCAAAATACTTGGATCTTTAAATGCTTGCATCATATCTTCAACTATGACAACCTTACGTAAAGTCAGGTAGCACATATCTGAGTGTTGCAGTGGAGATGAGCTGCTTGCAGCTATTGAGTTTGGTGGCAGCTGGTGCATCTCTTGCAGAGAACTGTTAGTTGGAGGTGTTGATGTGTTGAAAGTGATTTGTTCTTGGCTTACAGATGAGTTTGGCGGCCTATGTTCAGGTGTAGAACATAGATGGTTATTGGGCTCAGCCAACTGGTCAAGAGAAGGAGAAACCAGTTTGTATGAATCAGGAATGGCTGGTGCCACCCAAAGCACAGTGTCATCACATATTGAACTTTTAACACATCATGGATAAAATTCAATTTCTGAAACAGAGGATAATATACCACTTGCACAAGCAACTGAATGTATATAGTTTTCAGAGCTGCTGAGACCTGAGTGACTTTTAGTTTCAGAGGAATCAATTGCAAAGCAGGTGTCAGGTATTTCTTTCAAAGATTAAGTTGAATTAGGTGGAGATATTGTGTTAATGCCATCTTTTCTGCTCAAAGGAATTTGTGAAAACTCTGTGTCATTTGAAGGCATACTGTAAGCTGCAGTACTTGTCATTACATTGTTTCCAGGTGATTCAGGTCCTTCGGGAGCTAGAGACGCCAAATAAAAACAAACAATTCCCATTTTTACTTTCTGATACACATCCCCTACAGTCACACCTGCTGGCAGTATGTTCTCTTTGAAATCCCAAATTTCAAAACTGAACTGATTTTCATTACCTTTTTTGGACTCTCCATTAGGGGAAAAAAGGTCTTTCCCAATTTTCAACAGACCATCACGTTCTATTGTCTTTGGGACCGAGATCTTGCGAATTCCACCACCCCCACGAACGTGGACTTGAACGTGATGTATCCAGCTCATCTCAACTTTTCTGTCTAATTTAGTTGCATGCTTGTTTCCAAACATTTTACATGTTTTTCTTTGTGAGGTATTCTCCTCCTCGCTTGATTCAGAGCTTTGTGCTGATGATGTCCTTAGCTTCATTTTTTTCCCTGAGTTTCTCAAAAAGAACATTCTTCCTTGCATGGGTTGTTGTCTGTACTTCAGGTAAATAACTGCCACTTTTATTGCAGTGATTTTGCAGTGCCACTCTGTCCCCTATAGCTGGCAGATACCTAGCTAGAGTGTCATCCTCAATTAGCAAGACGGTTGAAGCATCAATCTGTAAAAGTAAAAGACTTATTAATGAAGTGGTAAAATGAAAAATATAGTTATGCTTATGTATTACTATTTTGCTACTCTGTATTTTTGAATATTCCCTGCTTTTTGTGTCTAAATTTGTTCTAGTGCTGTTGAAGTTGCACTGTAATGTCTTCATAGTAGATTTTACTGTATTCCTTGATAAGTTGCATAAGTCATTGTGGCTAAAGGTGTCTGCACTCTAATAATAACTATTTAATGCTTTCTTTAAATACTAAACATTCTTTGAAAAAATTACCTTCTGACTTTGCATCTGTTGAATGACCTCATCATCAACTCCACACTCCCGAAGAAAAATAAATATGTCCTTTTGAGCTGCCATTCTCGTACATCATCTTAAGCTTATAAAGGTATTTTTTTTATCAAATTAATATAGGTCATACATTAATCAGAGTCAAACATCTGCATGGGTGATGTTCAGCTTTTCTTATTCATTGTGATGTTTAATGTACATTATGAATCTACAGTTTGCATAGAGCAGGGGTTTTCAAACCGGTCCTGGAGTAATCCCTGGCCCGCTGGTTTTTGTTCCAACCAAGGTCTTAATTGAATCCTTAATTGACCTAAAAAAGCAATATAGCGTTCAATTACGCAATTAAGACCTAGGTTGGAACAAAAACCAGCCGGGCAGGGGTTACTCCAGGACCGGTTTGAAAACCCCTGGCATAGAGGATACAATCGAATACTAGATTGAAGTAAATTACATTTAGTTGCATTTAAGTAATGTAAAAGGAAACCTACAGCTATTTTACTTTAATTCAGCACTTCATCCATACTTCGCTATATTATTTTGGTCCTAAATTGAACCATATGAGAATGTGTACTTTAAGTTTACTTTTGGAAGTATGTTAAAGTAAACTGTGAATATAGTTAACAATTCAAAATATCAAAATATACATGTATATGTATCATACAAGAAACTATATTGTACGTACGTGAAAGTATCCTGTACGTACACGATACTAACTTGTACGTACAAGATAATCCAACTGGTATTTTTTTTTTTCTCGTCTAAATTAAATTAAATTCACCTGAACTGAACAACATGTTGTCTCTGAAAGTGGTAGGGCCTCTCTCCTGCCATAATACATACATGCACACACGAATCTTAAACACTGTAAGACAAGTGAAATGAAAATAATGATAGTAAAGTTGTATGTCAGAGGTGCCTAGACTTCAGTTACATAGGATCTACTTTTCCTACCCTCATCCTAAAATGGTATAATGACTGTAGGTAGGTGGATCTAAAATGTGATATTAAGTACATTGCACATTTGTTATATGAGGATCTGTAAGTGTACCTCTGATGTCTTAGATTTGATTTGAAGATCTGCACATTCAAGATTTCAGCATTGATTGCAGATGTGTCCATGTGAAACAAATAATATTGTAAACTGTAACAAATTATAGGTAACAAAGTATCACATTTACAATTTAAATGTGTTGTTGATCACATTTTACAAGATTAAATTACAGAACATAAGAAATAATTACAAATATAGTTGCAAGTAGCAATTTCCATGTTACACTATGGCTATTTAATACTATATTTGCAATATAAAAAAAATGATTTCATCTTAAGTCATGAAGTGATGACTCATGCGATTACAACATTCTTCCATACAGAAATTCTCATGTTAATGGAAACATATGGACATTCAGCACTAAGATTTAAATGGCTTCTGGTTTGACTGTTTTTCATTAGAGAACCTTTTCTTGAACAAACATGAGAAGAAGCCTACCCTAGAATATATATACCAAGATTAAAATTCAAGTCAATTCAAACAATCCATGAGCAGGGGAGCAGGTGTGATGATTACTAATCGAGATGGAGATGATAATTAAATAATTATGTGAATGGAGGCTGAGAGTTGAGAAAAGAGCCTGATAAAACTGTGGCGAGGGTGACCTCTGGTGGTGACCTTGGTGATGGTAGTATAAGAGATGTGACACCGGTTTTGTTGTGTATTTTTGGGACCACCAGACAACCAGCTTCCTGAGATCACAATGGCTGACCAGTAGTGTATTCGTTAACAAGATAGTATAAATAGGGAGGTGGCAGGACCTTTAGTGCTTTAATACTAGGACCTTTTAGTGATGCAATAAGATTGCTGAACTGTGACATCGTGGATCAGGGATTCGAATCCCACCATAGATCGAACCCCCAGTTCATTCCAATATATATATATATATATATATATATATATATATATATATATATATATATATATACACAACGGACTATTTTGAGTAAAGGGCTTTCTTTTGTGCCCACTAATAGATTGAATGCTTTTAATTTAAAATTAGACTTTCACATTTTTGAAACAATTATATTTAAGACATTATTTTTTGAAAAAATGTACTACTGTAACATCAAAAGCAATCCCCATGACACATTTAAGAAGAAGTGTACTTTCTTTCCAACAGGAGTCCTACATTCAACCATAAGTTATTTTTCTAGTCTTCTCAAAAAGGAGATTCATTGCACTTTAAAGAAACATCCAATATCCAAACACTCAAATATTAGTAAATTAGAAAGAGAAGCTATAAAGGAATTACAAGAAAATAAGACAATTGTTGTCAAGGTGGTTGTAATTCAAAATGCAGATGATTATGTCACTGAAGTACTTAGACAGTTAAATGACAAAGATTACTATGAGCCTCTGTCAGTGTCACAAAACATGTTTTAAACAAGAGAGGGATGATATTTTGGATGAGGCTAAGGCTAGTAATGTGATGACACAACATCAATATGATTTCTTAAAATTGAATATCCAATAACACCTAATTTTTATACATTGCCAAAAATACATAACAATTAATTAAAACCACCCATAGTATCAGGTATTGGTTCTATTTATCATTTTATTAAAGAAATTGCTAAAGATTTGCTATCTTACCTTTCTGATACAAAGGATCTTACTATCCCAATATTTAGCTCCTGTAGGATCTTTTTTGGTTACATTTGTCCTGGAAAGTCTATAGTAACATACCACACAAAAAGGGACTGGAAGCTCTATCATATTTATTTGCAAAGCACAGTGATTTACCTTCTCAACTCTTGTTGGATCTAACTATAGCCCCATTCACACTGAAATGCCGGCAAAATGCAGACATTTGCCTGCTCTTTTCCAGTTGCACCCCCATTCAAACTGGCTTTGAATACCGGAAAATTGCAGGATGTACCCTTTCACACAGAAAACAGAGGCTGTATTCGAAACCACATGCACAGATATGTCGAAAGGTATGGTAACGACAGATTACCAAATGTGACCAAATAAACCAAGACACTTGTATGGTGACTCGTGAATCATTACATGGTACAAGAAGTGATTAAAAAAATAAATGAAAGCTCACTTAAAGTCATAGAGGGTCGATTGATCAGATTAAATCGCCATCAGAGTTGTGCCTGAGTGGCAATGTGGAGATGTTTTAAACAGAGATTTGAGGTTTGAGGTTGGAAGACCTTGATGGGGTGAAAGTATAATTAGTAATTAGAGGATAATCATCATCATTTGGGGGTGCAACACAATGTGATGAGTGCCTTCAGAAAGTACTTCAGAGAGCCAGGAAAGCACACCTAAAACTGAACAAGGATAAATGCCAGTTTGGCGTACAGGAAATGAGCAGCTGGTGTTCAGCCAGACCCAAAATAAAGTTGCTGTTGTTTTGGAGATGCCTGCTTTGGCATGTAAGAAAGACTTGCAGCGTTGCCTGGGAATGGTTAATTATCTCAGTAAATTTTGTCCTAGTTACTCCGAAAAGACCACAGCACTGAGAAGACTCCTGGAAGAAAGAGTGGAGTGTCAGTGGACTGCTGAGCGTCAATCAAATTGGGAGTCACTGAAACATGCCCTGACTAAAGAACATAAAGTTTACAAAGGAGAGGAGGCCAATTGACCCATCGTGCTTGTTTGGTGTCCATTAATAACTAAATGATCCAAGTAAAATATTCCCAAATTTTCAGCTTCAACCACATCGCTGGGGAGTTTGTTCCAGATTGTGACAACTCTCTGTGTGAAGAAGTGTCTCCTTTTTTCTGTCTTGAATGCCATGAAGCCCAATTTCCATTTGTGTCCCCGGGTGTGTGTGTCCCTGCTGATCTGGAAAAGCTCCTCTGGTTTGATGTGGTCGATGCCCTTCATGATTTTGAAGACTAGAATCAAGTCCTCATGTAGTCTCCTCTGTTCCAGGGTGAAAAGGTTCAGTTCCCTCAGTCTCTCAGTAGGACATTCCCTTCAGACCTGGAATAAGTCTGGTTGCTCTCCTCTGAACTGCCTCTAGAGCAGCGATATCTTTCTTGAAGTGTGGAGCCCAGAACTGTACACAGTAACCAGATGAGGTCTAACTAGTGCATTGTACAGTCTTAACATTACTTTCCTTGTTTTAAAGTCTACACTTTTGACAATATACCCTAGCATTCTGTTTGCCTTTTTATTGTTTCCCTACATTGTTTGGATGGAGAAAGTTAGGAGTCCACACTACTCCTAGTTCTATTCCTCCCATAGTGTAATTGTAGTAGACATTTTTATTACCTGCTTGTAATACCTTGCACTTGTCCACACTAAATTTCATCTGACAGGTGTCAGCCCATTATATTATCTGCTGATCCACCTGTTTTATTATCATCTGCAAATTTGACAAGTTTGCTAACTATATCAGAGTCCAGATCATTAATATAGATTAGAAAAAGCAAAGGCCCTAGTACTGATCCCTGTGGAACTCCACTGACAACCTCACTCCAGTTAGAAGCAACTCCTCTAATTGACACCCTGTGTTTCCTATACATCAGCCAGTTCATAATCCATCTACTTACATTACCCTGAATACCTACAGCTTCCAATTTTAGGATCTATCTTTGGTGTGAAACCTTGGCAAAAGCTTTCTGAAAATCTAAGTATATCATATCATATGCTTTCACATGATCTACAGCTGCAGTTGCATGTTCAAAAAACTCCATGAATTTGTAAGACATAATCTGCCTTGTCTAAAGCCCACTATCTCCAAGAATATAGTTTTCATTAAGATGTTTTTTCCAACATTTTACAATTAAAGCAGGTGAGACTGATTGGTCTGTAATTTCCTGGCTCAGTTTTGTCCCCTTTCATGTGGATTGGTATGACATTTGTTGTCTTACAGTCAGTTGGTACATCCCCTGTTCCAAGTGTCTTTTGGAATATTTGAGTTAGTAGCCTAAAAATATTGTCACTCATTTCTTTAAGTACTGTTGGAAATATACCATCTGGCCCAGGAGATTTGTCTGTTTTTAATTCTGATTGTCCCTTTAGTACCTCCTCCTCATTTATCCTGATCTCTCTTTTAGGGTTTGACTGGACTGATTGTTAACCTGTGGCATGTTATCTGTTTTTTCTTTTGTAAAAGCCTCTGTGAAATACTCATTTAGAACATTTGCCACATCTTGTTCGTTTTTTTACTTCGTTTACTTTGTTTCCTTACTTTTTTTAAGATCTCTTTGCAGCTCAACATATTCTATGTATTTTGTTTAGTCTCCATCCCTTTTCTATGCGCTATACAACATTTTATTTCTCTTGATATTTTTTTTCATACTTCAATTAAACCATTTTGGCCAATGTTTGTTGGTCCTCAATTTGTTAAGTTTTGGTACAAATTTCTCCTGAGCCTCAAGTATATTCTTAAAATATAACCATCCATTTAATCTCTATCCCTTTTGTAAGTCTTCTAAGTATCGCCTTATACCTACAAGGTTTACTTTTCTAAAATTGTAGACCATTGTTTTAGACTTGGTCCTTCTTTTTTGAAAGTATGTCTCAAAGCTAACCATATTGTGATCACAGTTTGCCATTGGTTTTCTAACTAGTGTCCCTCTGACTTGGTCATTTGAAAAGATCAAGTCAATGCATGATCAGGTCATTGCTCTCTCTGGTTGGTTCCCTGACAAATTGAGTTAGAAAGCAGTCATTTACCATCTCAACCATTTGTATTTCTGATTCTGTAGTCCCAACTGGGATTTCCCAGTCTATGTTTGGGAAATTGAAGTCCCCCATTATAACAGCCACATCCTTGCTACATGCAGTCCTGATTACATTGTACAATGCAACATTTTGGGTGGTCTGTAACACATTCTTACCACTAATCCTCAGGATCTTTTAGTCACAAAGATTCTCTTTCGTTACTAGGATGTAATATGAGTTCTTCTGCCTCAATGTCATTTCTGACATATAATGCTACCCCACCACCTCTTTGATTTTGCCTGTCTCTCCTAAACTGTGTGTATCCTTTCAACTTGTATTCATCCCCATAATTGTCTGTTAGCAATGTTTCTGTCACTCCTACAACATCATAGTCACCCACCAGCACTGTGGCTTCTAGGTCTAACATCTTGACAGACAGAAGAACAGAGAGGAGGACAGACAGAACAGAGAGGAGGAGGGCAGAGAGGAGGAGAACAGCGATGAGTAGGACAGAGAAACAGGAGTCACTTTACATCCTTTTGATCCTGTGAAATTAAAGAATAAAGTCACACAGAGTCAGATACTTACAGATACAGAGAAAACCTGTTTGCTCCTAAATAAGTGGGTGCCAACAGAGCAGCATCGGTATCCCCATCGGGCATTTGGAGGAAAGCAGCTAAAATATAATGTCCTGTGGGGGAAGAAATATGAATGGCTTCTCTACTCACCTCATGAAGATGCAGCCTATTGTGCTCATTGCCTCACCTTTAATAAGGTTAAGGGTTCCAACTTTAGCTTAATTACAAAGGGCTTCACTGATTGGAAGAACGCTATTGGTGAAAAGAGAGGTATTATCCCAAAGCATAGCTTGACAGTGGGGCATCAAAGAGCCACTGAACTGGCAGATAACTACCTGTCTGTAGTCCAAGGAAATAAAAAGAACTTTGGCTCAGTTATTAGCCAAAAATATGATGAAAAGGTTATGGCCAATCGTAAGAGTCTCTTATCCAGAGGTGAGAATGTGAACTTCATGCACTTTGTTAGTTGGAAAGCAGAATCTGGTTCTGCCCTAAAGTAACATCTGCAGACAGCACCCCAAAATGGAATGTACCTTTCCCCCCAAACTCAGAATGAGTTAATAGAATGCTGTGCAGAATAAGTCAGAGGCCCTGTTAAAGAAAATAAAGTACTTTACTGTATTAGCTGATGAGTCCATGGACATAAGTGGGATTGAACATATGTCAATATGTGTCCACTACGTCAGTGAGGAGGAAGAAAAAACTGAGATAAGAAAGGATTTTCTTGGATTCTGTCCCTTACAAAAACAAGATGCAGCAACAATAACTGAAGCCATTCTCAGGCAGCTTGCAAAGTGGTGTCTTCATGCAACCTTCTAGGGGTCAGGGCCTCTACAGTGAGTGGAAAAGTGAGTGGGGTGCAAAAGAGAATCCAGAAACTGTACCCCAGAACAGTGTACACCCACTGTAGGAGCCACGCTCTCAATTTGGTAGTGGTGCATGGCTGTTCTGACATTCCTTTAGTGAGGAACACCATGTCCATCATTGAAAGGATTGTGTTCTTCTCAGCCACTGGTGCAAGGAAAGATGCCTTGCATAAAGAGAGCAGAAGAGAAGATGACCAATCAAGGACAGCAGGGATCCCATTGATGTCAGACACCAGATGGGGCACCAGAGCAACCAGATTATGTGCATTTGTGGAAAAGTTCACTGCTGCACATTCTGCTTTGAAGAGCATGGAGACAGAACCAACCTTAATCTCTGCAAAGGCTAGTAATTTCCAGCATACTGTAGTATGGAATCATTCAAGACTATCATTACTGCTGTGAGTACCAACCATGTCCTAGGTTACATGCAGCCCCTCACCAAACAATTGCAGGCTACTAACTTGGAGATCATCGCAGCTTATGAGGAGGGAAGAAATGTACAGGAAGTCATAACCAAACAGATTTAGTGCATGTTTTCAAAAAGCCACAGCCCTGGCCAACTCTGTTGATGTGGTCCCAGCCAAGTGGAGAATTTCTATGAAACCTAACTTAACCACAGAGTCAGTGGAAGACCACTACAGGTTAAATGTCTTTTATCCTTTTATAAACCACATCACTAGTGAGCTGGATGCCAGGTTCTCTCAAAGGAATGAGCCTGCGATGCTAGCTGCTTATCTGGTACCAAAAGCTCTAAAAAAGCTGACAGAAGAAATGGAGGAAGTGCTGGTAGAGTGGTACCAAGAAGACCTACCTGACCCAGACACAGTGAAGCAGGAAATAGAACCCTGGAGGCACAAGTTTCACTCGGAAGATGAGTCCCTGCCTACATTAGCTTTGGAAACTCTGCAAGCACTGGTAATAGGTAATAGGTGCTGGGCAGTGCTGAGCGAATGGGAGCTGAGCGAGGTGAGAGAGAGTGCACTGGTTTTTGAAGAATGTGGAATAGCAGGTACATGGGGTTTAGAACTCTGGTGATGATGACCTCTGGTGGCGAGTTGGAGAAGTGTGGGAGGAAACAGTGACAGTAGGAGCCTTAAAGAGCCACTTTGAATATAAGTATGGCCTTCTTGGAGCAATAATTTCTCTGTGATTGAAGAGAGATCACTCTTGAAAGTCTGTGAATTGCAACTTATTATTCTCCCTGTAACCAGACCAAAGAAATGTCATACATTGTGTGTCATACAGGGTTTCCAGCACAGACCAATGTATTAACACCTCAGAGGGGGTTGGCCTGGTTGAAAAGTTTTTGTTCCAAACTGTATTTAAGTGGCACTGACATTAATGCACATTATGGCTAACATTATAGTATCTGCTTAATGCTGTGGATCTCCTTTGTTGCATCTGTATTGTCACTTTACATAGTTAGTGTACAATATAATCTCAGTTTTTACATAAGAGAATGTGAAAACTGATGTAATCAAATAGTCCTTTTCAAAATAGTTTAATAGCTCTTTTGGTCTTATCGTCTACTGACTCTCTCTCTCTCCCTTTCTTTTTTACTATCTATCTCTCTTTCTCTCCCTCTCTGTCACAACACAGACACACACACACACAGAAAAAGAGATTGTGCAGCTTTAATAAAAGTATTTTTGTCAACGGGTCCCTCTGTATGTATTTCATTATAGATAATGAGTTTGTGTGACTGTAGTGTATAACTTTGGTTGTGTTTAGATGTAATTTTGGTATGAATTGCCGTAAATAAGCTCTATTAAAAGAAGAAAAAATCTGGACCTCACTAATTTCTAAACTCTGGCTACGGCCCTGGGTAGAACATGTAGTGAGGACTGAAAATGAAGGGGCAACGCTGAACAATGTCTATTATAAGATAAAAAAATTCTCTGGGACAGCAAATAAGCACAGTAATGAAGCTGAATATGAAACAGGCATGTTCAGATTAGGCAGATAATAAAAGACAGTGACCTAACTGAGAATGCAAAGTGAAGGAAGCTTGTTAAATCCAGGTTTAAATGTTGCTCTCTATGAAGCAGAGGAGTATTTTGAGTGTTTCAACCGGTGAGGAGCTCTTTATTCAATTTATCAAGGCACATCAAAGTACCACTGATAAGAAAGCAGCAAAAGGCAGGGGCCAGCAGCAAAAGGCAATGTAGGACCTGCTTGGAGTGTAGGGGAGAAGATAAGAATATCGTCAATATAAACCATGACAAAGCAGTTTAAGTAGTCTCGAAGTACCTCATTGACAATGGCTTGGAACACAGATGTATGGTAAGCCAAATCATCATTTAGAGATATCTCTAAATCATTTAAAGATATATTTAAATGATTTAGAGATATCTATAAATATTTGAAGATATCTTGAAATGCATTTAGAGATATCTTTAAAAGATAATTTGGCTTGCCGTACAGATGGAGCATAGATTAAGCCTAAGGGCATCACCAGATATTCATAATGACCACTGTAGGTTGTGAGTGATACCGTTCAGAATTATGCAGTAAACAAAGAGGTTTGAATTTAGTGACCTCTATAGGAAAATGTAGAAGTCTCTTTTATATGGACTTTTTGGCAGGACTTAATTGAGGGGGTTTTATCAAGCTAGCTCAAAAAGCTTTATAAGTAGAGATTCAGGACTGTGTTTAGAGAGCTGCTGTTGTTGATGTTGTTGTTGGCAGACACCCTTATCCAGGGCAACTTACGAAATATAAGCACAATATACAAAGTGCAAAAATACAGTTCAGTAAGGCATAAAATTTACATGGAATTTTAATGCAATTGACAGACAGTAGAACTGCACTACATAGGCAGCACTGTGGAGTAGTGGTTAGGGCCCTGGACTCATAACTGGAAGGTTGTGGGTTCCCTTGAGCAAGGTACTTCACTTAGATTGCTCCAGTAAAATACCCAGCTGTATAAATGGCTACAAATGTAAGTCACCCTAGATAAGAGCGTCTGCTAAATGACAAATAATGTAATTGTCACGATTACCCTTGGGGAGCACGGGAACAGGGGACCCAAGTGCAGTGTGTGGTCGGACAGGCGCAGGTCGAGTGCTGGCAGATCAGGGCAATGGAGGCTAGACAGAGATGTGGTTGTGGTCACGGGCGATGGTCGTGTGATCAGACAGGCAAAGGTGAGATGGAGTCGAAGACTCAGAGTTGCAGTCACTGACACTGGCAAAACTTCGTCACGACTGAGGGAAGTGAGGGGATTAGAAGGGGAGCAGGAACCAGGCTTGGGAGGTGCAGGGGAGAATAGAAACAGAGGGTGGAAGCAAGAGTGCACAAGGGAATGGAATGTAAACAGACTGATTGAGTGATGAGAGCAGGGAGAAGGCAGGGAAATGGCAGCTCCTAGTGGGAATAGAGGGGGAGTGCTAGGGGACCATGACAGTAATGTAATGAAGGATATTTGGGCAGCAGTCAATAAAGAGGATACGTTGAATATTGCTACAGGTAATTTAATAATTTTCATTTTGGACAACCTAGAGTTTATATTTCTTAATATAATTACTGAATAAAAGTTCCTCTTATTTAACATTAATGAAGAGTAATATCTTTCTGGCTCATTCCAATCCCAAAACATTTTGAAACAGCCATGTAACACTATCTTGTTAACAAAATGTTAACATGAAAAGTGTTTTGATATGTTCACAGGGACTGTTCAAGATTGTCCTCTTACAATAATTAACAAAATTGTTTAAGGCACGGCAGTGCAGTGTATTTTTTTTTTATGCTTACATCAAACACATATCTTCAGGCTTTAGACCAAACTTTCACTCACAATTACATTTTGGACAATGTTTGTTGGTCCTCAATTTGCTTTGTTTTGGTACAAAGTAGTATATTCTTAAAATATAACCATCCATTTTCAACTGAATCTGTATCCAGTGTGCTCCAGTCTAACTCTTCTAAGTGCCTCCTCATACCTTCAAGGTTTACTTTTCTAAAATTGTAGACCATTGTTTTAGACTTGGTCCTTTTGAAAGAATGCCTCAAAGCTAACCATATTGTGATCACGGTTTGCCATTGGTTCTCTAACTAGTGTCCCTCTGACTCTATCTTGGTCATTTGAAAATATCAAGTCAATGCATGCACTCTCTCTGGTTGGTTCCCTGATAAATTGAGTTAGAAAGCAGTCATTTACCATCTCAACCATTTATATTTCTGCTTCTGTAGTCCCAACTGGGCTTTCCCAGTCTAAGTTTGGAAATTGAAGTCCCCCATTATAACAGCCACATCCTTGCTACATGCAGTCCAGATTACATTGTACAATGCAACATCTTGCTGAATATCTGAGTTGGGTGGTCTGTAACACACTCCTACCACAAATTATTCAAAGGTTTGACCCACAAAGATGCTGTTCCGGTACTGGGATCTAATTTGAGTTCTTCTGCCTCAATGTAATTTTTCACATATAATGCTACCCCACCCCCTCTTCGATTTTGCCTGTCTCTCCTGAACTGTGTGTATCCTTTCAACTTGTATTCATCCCCATCATTTTCTGTAAGCCATGTTTCCATCACTCCTACAACATCATAATCACATGCCAGCACTGTGGCTTCTAGGTCTAATATCTTGTTCCTAATACTCCTGGCATTGAGGTACAAACATTTCAGTACTTTCCTACTAGCAGTTTCCCTTTGTTTTCTTTCCTTTGTGGAACATCTCCCATTGTCAGAGCTCCCTGCCCCCCTGGTCCGTAGTTTAAAAGATTCTAAATTACTCTGTACATACGCTCTCCCAATGCATTAGCACCCCTTCTGTTAAGATGTAGAACGTCCGGTTTGTACAGGTCCCATCTATCTCAGAAGAAAGATCAATGCTCCATAAACCTAAACCCCTCTTCCCTACACCAAGATTTCAACCACGTGTTAAACTTTCTAATCTCTGCCTGTCTCCCTGGCCTGGCACGTGGTACCAGAAGTATTTCAGAGAAAACTACCGTGGAGGTTCTGCTCTTTAGTTTTGTTCCTAACTCTTTAAGTTTGTCTTGCAGAAGCTCTGCCCTACCTTTTCCTATGTCATTGGTTCCAATGTGGACCATGACCAGTAGATTCCCCCCGGCTTTGGCCAGTAGCCCATCTACTAGTTTAGGGAGATCTGCAACCTGAGCACCAGGCAGGCAAGATACCATGCGGGTCTTCTTATCACTAGAACACACTGTGTGATCTACACCTCTAAGAATTGAATTTCCTACTATAACTACCTCCTTGTTATGGGGGGGAGAGGACACCATGGTGCTCTGGTGCTCAACTGCCCTCCCATCACCCTCTGAGCTGTCACTGTCCAACTCGGTGTCCAGCAGTTGGAATCTGTTGGGCAATTGTAGCTCTTGAGGTGTCTCTAGGGGTTGTGTGCGCCCTTCTTCTATATCCCTAATACAGCGCAGATCAACAAGCTGAGCCTCAAGATCACAAACCTTGATCTCTAGGATTTCAACCTGCCAACAATGTTCACAAATGAAACCTTCTTGGATGAGTTCATCCAGGAAGGCAATCATTCTGCAAACCTGACACTGTAGTGGCCACTTGCTTCTAAATGTTAGGGTTTTTTTTGTTTGTTTTTTGTTGTTTCTCTTTTTTAGGTCTCTTGGTTCCAATTCCCTAGTCAACTGCTTAACTTTCTGTGACCGAGAAACAGCGCAGCTCTTTCTCAACAGCTGCTTTAAGTAGCTTTTGTCTACCTGCCCCCAATTCACACCTAACTGGCCCCACCTGGCTCCTCCTGCAACAGGATTCCTGCTTGTCCTTGAGTAAATCTCCTTTCTACAACATGTTTACTTTCACCAACTCAGCAGCTGAACTGAATGGACTTCAATTTAGGCAAACTACAGACAATGCTAACTTCAATTAATGCTAATGCTAAGACTGGTCTGAAACTAGTCAAACAACAAGATAGCTGCCTCTGACCTGTACTCTCCTGTCTCTGTCTGTAGCAACTTATGTTCTTATGTAAATACTTCAGTGCCCCCCTTCCGAAGGGCCCCATCTCCAAAGGGCAGGGACTAGCTGCAGGACTCAGGCGAGGAGAAGACTGTGAGGAGACGCCGCCCAGCAACAGCAAGTAGCCATGACAATCTCTCCGATTCCCATCCTGCTCTCTCCGTCTTCTTGGCATGCACCTGCACGCCATTGCTTCATTAATCCCTCTAACCTCATCTCTCTGAATCTCCCGTCCTCCTCCCTCCCCTCTACTCCACTCTCTGGAGACCTGTGGAACTGCCACTCAGCTTCCAACAAGGCCGATTTCATCTCCGCCTTCGCCTCCCACCACTCCCTGGATTTCCTCGCTCCCACATGGATCTCCCCGGACAAGTCAAGCATCCCTGCTGCCTTATCCTCTCTATTTGTCCTGTCCCACTCCCCATATCTTACCTGGGTCAGGGAGGAGGAACAGGGCTCCTGCTCCCCCCTTTCTCTCCTCTATCAAGACCAACAGCTTTGAATTCCACACAGTGGAACTCATCTCTCCCTCTCACCTCTTCCTTCTAGTTCTCTACAGTCCCACCAATCCACTCACCTCCTTCCTGGATGAACTTGTCTTTCTTCTCTCCTCCCTCCCCTTGCTGTCCTCACCTATCATCCTCCTGGGAGACTTCAACAGCCACCTCTCCAACCCTTCCTACTGTGCTGGATTTCTTCCTCTCATTCACTCCTTTAAATTCTCTCTCTCCCCGTCTCCCCCCACTCACAGGGCAGGCTGCCAGCTAGACCTCAACTTCTCTAGAAGCTGCTCCCCTTCAACACTCTCCGTGACACACATGGACATTTCAGACCACCACTTCATCTCCTTTTCCCTTTCTATCCCCTCCCTGCCCACCCCACCCACTACCTCCTCTTTGTTCTCCTCCTACCTACCAAGTGATATGGCAAGTTTCCTCATCCACCTCCCAACCTCTCCTCACAGGCATACCCCAAGGCTCTGTCCTGGGCCCCTTCCTGTTCTCTCTTTACATTCGCTCCTAGGGCCCCCTCATCGTATCCGATGGTTTCTCCTACCACTTCTATGCTGATGATGCCCTGTCTTTTACCTCTTCTGACCCTCTCATCCCCTCTCGCATCTCTTCCTGTTTGTCTGCTATCTCTACCTGGATGCATTCGCATTACCTCAAGCTCAACCTCTCCAAATCGGATCTCCTGTTTTTCCCCCACTCTTCCTCACCTTCTGCTGATCTCTCCATCTCGATCCCCTTGGAATCCACCACACTCTCTCCTTCTTCTTCTACTACAAATCTAGTAGTCACCCTTGATCCTGCACTCTCCTACACCCAGCACATCATCACGCTGACACGCACCTGTAGATTCTTCCTGAGCAACATACGCCGAATCCGTCCCTTCCTCACTGACTACTCAACTCGTCCTGTCACTGGTCCTCTCCTGCCTGGACTACTGCAACTCCCTCCTCGCCAACCTGCCTGCAACTACTTCCCGCCCGCTCCAGCTCTTCCAGAACTCTGCGGCTCGTCTGGTATTCTCTCTGCCCTGATTCGCACATGCTACTCCACTGCTCTGCTCCCTCCACTGGCTCCCAATACCGGCACGCATTCAGTTCAAGACATTGACCCTCACTTACCGCTGTCTTGACCACACTGCACCAAGTTACCTTCAGTCCCATGTCTCTCCACACATCCCCTCTAGACTACTGCGGTCTTCCGGTGCCAGAAGACTAACTCTGCCTCCTTTCCACTCCCCTTTCTCCAGAGCCCGCTCCTTCTCATCTCTGGCCCCTTAATGGTGGAAAGACCTTCCCACCAAAGTCAAAACAACAGAGTCCTTGACTTCCTTCCGGCACTTACTCAAGACACATCTTTTCAGACAGTACTTAATCGTAAGATAGCACTTCACAGCATTTTATCATGCTTTGTGCGTTACTAATACTTGTATTATTGATAGATTTTCCCCCTTGCTCCATTTCCTGTAGCCCTTGACTGTGACCTTACATTTTGACAACACTTAGCTTTTACTTTCCAGGATGTATGACCTCACTTACTAATGATAACCAGTCCAGTCAAACCCTAAGAGAGATCAGGATAAATGAGGAGGAGGTACTACAGGGACTAGCAGAATTAAAAACAAACAAATCACCTGGGCCACATGGTATATTTCCAACAGTACTTAAAGAAATTAGGGAAATTATTTATATGCCGCTAACTCAATTATTCCTCCAAATGACACTTAGAACAGGGGATGTGCCAACTGACTGGAAGACAGCAAATGTCATACCAATCCACAAGAAAGGGGACAAAACTGAGCCAGGGAATTACAGACCAATCAGTCTCACCTGCATTACTTGTAAAATGTTGGAAAAAAATTATTAGACAGAAAATAGAGGAGCATCTTAATGAAAACCATATTCTTGGAGATCGTGGGGTTTAGATGAGGGAGATCATGTCTTACTAATTTATTCTTTTTTTTTAACATGCAACTGCAGCTGTAGATTGTGTGAAAGCATATGATATGATATACTTAGATTTTCAAAAAGCTTTTGGTAAGGTTCCACACCAAAGACTGATCCTTAAATTGGAAGATATAGGTATTCAGTGTAATGTAAGTGGATGGATTATGAACTGGTTGATGTATAGGAAACAGAGGGTGTTGATTAGAGGAGTCGCTTCTAACTGGAGTGAGGTTGTTTGTGGAGTGCCACAGGGATCAGTACTAGGGCCTTTGCTATTTCTAATCTATATTAATGATTTGGACCCTGGGATAGTTAGCAAACTTATCAAATTTGCAGATGATACTGAAGACCTGCATTTATTTTCCTGTGTGTCTGTGTAAACAAGGTCACTGTCTCACTGTCTCGCTGTGCTACGGTACTGTGCTATAGTTCAACCCTGATACCTAGAAGAACAAGGTATTACATGCAGGTAATACAAATGTCCACTATAATTACACTATGGGAGGAATAGATCTAGATGAAGTAATGCATAAGAAAGACCTAGGAGTCTGTGTGGACTCTTCACTTTCTCCATCCAAACAATGTGGGGAAGCAATAAAAAAAAGCAAACAGAATGTTAGGGTATATTGTCAAAAGTGTAGGATTTAAAACAAGGGAAGTAATGTTAATATGATACATGGAAAGGGCACAGTCAATTATATTGTTATAATTGTTTTCAATAAAATAAATTATGTTTTTTATTTTTCCATTTTCAGTATTAAATTAAAAAATGGACATTGCAATCTTTGAATTTGCAACATTGTACTACTGACACAAAACATTTTTTTCTGACAGCAGTGTGGTTAACAATAAGCGTGGGCTGTTGCTTGTGGCGGAAACTTCAGACAATTGCCTTTCTGCTACCTTAGTTTCCTCTTGTAGTTTCCTTTGGCAAACCCCTGCATTTACAAAGACACAGCAGACAAGCAGGGTGTAAAAATAAAAATGGCAATGTATGAATGCTTTACTTTCTGTAAAGTTACCTTAACTTAACTTAATTAACAGTAATTTGTGTAAATACCAAGTAACATAATACCATTTACTATGACCTCTATAAACATACAATCTTCATTATAGTGCACGTTGACATAGCTCCAATAGAAAATAAATGTGGGGAGTAGAAAATATAACTTGGTGCACACCAATATCAATTCTGCTTGACAATACCACCTTAATTAAAATGAGCAATAAGACTCAATATGCACAAACTCTGTAATAATCACATAAAAAATCAGAATCATAAATAGGTTATTTTACACAGGACACCAAATAAATTGTGAACAATTGCTTTAATTCTCAAGTCCAACAATACATTTTAAATAGTAAGAACATAAGAACATAAGAACGTTTACAAACGAGAGGAGGCCATTTGACCCATCCTGCTCATTTGGTGTCTATTAATAACTAAGTGATCTCAGGATCCTATCCAGTCTATTTTTAAATGTTCACAAATTTTCAGCATCTACCACATTGCTGGGGAGTTTGTTCCAGATTGTGACTACTCTGTGTAAAGAAGCGTCTCCTGTTTTCCTTTTTGAATGCCTTGTAGCCCAATTTCCATTTGTGTCCCAGGGTGCGTGTGTCCCTGCTGATCTGGAAAAGCTCCTCTGGTTTGATGTGGTCGATGCCCTTCATAATTTTGAAGACTTTGATCAAGTCCCCACGTAGTCTCCTCTGTTCCAGGGTGAACAGGTTCAGTAACATTAAATAGTAACATTAAAACTGTCACAATTAACAAAGTAATACACAGTCAAAAAAGCCAAAAAATAGAAAAATAAAAAAAATAAACTTCCATGAAAAACACTGAATCTCCATCTCCAGTCTTCACTGGATAAGGCTTTTTCTCCATCAGGCTGTTCCTACAGCTGAATCCAGTCTTTGCAAATACAAGAAGACTGCATTAGCAAGGCTTTGCTAAAACATAAGATTAAAAAAAACTCTTGTTTAGTAAAAATCTAAACCCTGCATAAAAACACTGCAGCATACAAAACAAATGAATATTGTGTCTGGTGTTTTTGGTGGGTTTATTATTGTATGCTTTAGGGTTTTAGCATTAGGGAATACTCGTGTTTTTTTTTATCTTGTGATTGTTTAATATAGTTTGCAGTCTTATTATTTACAACTCATTATTTCATAAAAACAATGAACATTTATTCTGGTAGATCTACAGGCACATCAGCATACGGATTACTTGGTTAATATGCTTCCTGCTTCTCACAATGCTGTGTGAACTTCTAAAATGTCCATGTATGTGGATGTAGATAAATGACTGCTTTCTAACTCAATTTGTCATGGCACCAACCAGAGAGAGTGCATGCATACAGAGGGAACTAGGTAAGAGAATCAATTGCGAACTTGCGATCACAAAATGGTAAGTTTCCAGGCATACTTTCAAAAAACAAGGACCAAGCCTAAAAGAATGTCTACAATTTCAGAAAAGCAAACCTTGAATATATGAGGCAGTACTTAGAAGAGATAGACTGGGGCACACTGGATACAGATTCAGTAAAAAATGGATGATTATATTTGACAAATAAACTACTACAGGTATTTGAACCAAAACTTTGCAAATTGAGGACAAAATTATATAATAGAATCATGCAATAAAATATAAAGAGAAAGAAAATGTTAGCACATGCAAAAGGGATAGAGATGAGAGAATACAAAATTATATAGAACTGCAAAAAGATGAGAGAGGAATTAGGAAATCAATTTCTATTTGTATATCACCCTTCACAGGGTAGCCACAGAGTGCTTTACAAAGTGGTAAACATACAACAAACATACAGCAAAATAAAATAATACATAAATAATACAATTAAATAAATAAAAATAGACCTTTAACTACTGGCTAGAGAAACAGAGAATAAAAAGATGAGCCTTCAGCTGTGATTTAAAGGCTAAGACAGCTGAGACAGCATCTTTTACACTGGCTGGATGATCATTCCACAGTTTTGGGGCCCTATAACTAAATGCTCGACCACCTGCGGTTTTCATGTGTATTTTAGGGACCACTTAGTAACCAGCTTCCTGGGATATCAACAGCCAATCTGGAGTGTATTCGATACGGAGATATTTTAAGTAGGGAGGTGCCAGTGCCTTTAGTGCAGAGGTTCGCGAGGTGGTGCTAGGGGTCCGCAGCAAAATCCGCCCCCCATTTCAAAAATAAATTAAATTAGAATAAGGGAGAATAAAGGAAAAATATGAAAATATGCATGTTCTAAGAACAAATTATAAGATGTATTAAGTGCTGTTCTAGCTTATATTAGCATTTAACACTTGTTAGGTTCTCTCAGGTTCACAATATTCTCAGTGCTCAATATTGCTGATCACAGTGGCAGGTTATACTTATAATGCAGGAAGCACAACTTCTCTGTATTTTTTTTAAGACATGTATTTAAAAATGCCCTCAAAAGTGTGACTAATTTACTGCGTCTGTTAAAAGTATTTGCAATACGAATCACAGCCAAAACATAATGTAGGATTAAAGTATATACTTTATAGTTTATAGTATATAGTTGCAGTTTTATTCAACATTGCCTGAGAGGTGCGTTTTTTCACACATTTTCTTTAAATTTTTCTTGAGCTTGCTACTCATTTGGTTTTTGCTTCTTGGTATCCAGTCAACATCTTCAGTAAACATGTACTGTTTTTCTTATTGTGAATTATGAAAAGTGATTTAATTAACTTTACAGTAAGACTGCACCTCTTTGCCATAGAGTATATGGTAATTTTCATTCAGTTTCACCCCGGCACTCAGCATTATTATAATACATATAATATTGAATGTAAAACCAAATAAACATATTTATTTTTTGTCAGAAGTCTGATGAAGGACTTTATGGTGCATTATCTGAGAAATATGTGCCGTTACAGATACTTCTATAAAAGGCCAATATTGGCTGATAATATCGGTGCTCCGATATATTTGTCGGGCCCTACTTTTGACAATATACCCTAGCATCTGTTTGCCTTTTTTATTGCTCCTAACATTGTTTGGATGGGGAAAGTGACGAGTCCACAGTTTCTCATGCTTTATGTCTTCCAGTTCTATTTCTCCCATAGTGTAATTATAGTGGACATTTGTGTTACCTGCATGTAATACCTTGCATTTGTCCACATTGAATTTCATCTGCAAGGTGTCAGCCCATAACTGAATATTATCTAAGTCCCTTTGAATTGCCTGTGCTGCCGAGATTGTATCTGCTGAGCCACCTATTTTAATATAATCTGCAAATTTGACAAGTTTGTTAACTTTCACAGAGTCCAGATCATTAATATAGATTAGAAAAAGATAAGGCCCTAGTACTGATCCCTGTGGATCTCCACTAACATCCTCACCTAATCGACACCCTCTGTTTCCTATACATTAACCAGTTCATAATCCATCTACTTACATTACCCTGAATGCCTACAGCTTCCAATTTGAGGATCAGTCTTCAGTGTGGAACCTTATCAAAAGCTTTTTGTATAAAATCTAAGTATATAATATCATATGCTTTCACATGATCTACAACTGCAGTTGCATGTTCAAAAAATTCCAATAAATTAGTAAGACATGATCTGCCTCATCTAAACCCATGTTGACCCTCTCCAAGAATATGGTTTTCATTAAGATGCTCCTCTATTTTCTGTCTAATAATTTTTTCCAACATTTTACAGGTGATGCAGGTGAGAATGATTGGTCTGTAATTTCCTGGCTCAGTTTTGTCCCCTTTCTTGTGGATTGGTATGACATTTGCTGTCTTCCGATCAGTTGGCACATCCCCCAGTGTCATTTGGAATATTTTAGTTAGCGGCATATACATAATTTCCCTCATTTCTTTAAGTACTATTGGAAATATCCCATCTGGCCCAGGTGATTTGTTTGTCTTTAATTTTGCTAATCCCTTTAGTATCTCCTCCTCATTTATCCTTATCTATTTTAGGATTTGACTGGACTGATTTTTAACCTGTGGCAAATTATCCGTTTTTTCTTTTGTAAAAAACTCTGTGAAATACTCATTTAGAACATTTTCCACATCTTGTTTGTTGTTCAAGATACTTCAATTTTTGCCCTTTATCTGTCTCACTTCTTCCTTTGTTGTCCTCTTGCTGTTGTAGTATTGAAAAAAGCTCTTTGCATTAGTTTAAGCTCTTTGCAGCTCAACATATTCTTTGTATTTTGTTTCGTCTCCATGCCTTTTGTATGCGCTATACAACATTTTCTTTCTCTTGATATTTTTTTGCATACTTCTATTAAACCATTTTAGGCAATGTGTTTTGGTCCTCAATTTGATAAGTTTTGGTACAAATTTCTCGTGAGCCTTAAAATATAACCATCCATTTTCAACTGAATCTGTATCCAGTGTGCTCCAGTCTAACGCTGCTAAGTGCCGCCTCATACCTTTAAGGTTTGCTTTTCTAAAATTGTAGACCATTGTTTTAGACTTGGTTCTTGTTTTTCTGAAAGAATGCCTCAAAGCTAACCATATTGTGATCACAGTTTGCCATTGGTTCTCCAACTAGTGTCCCTCTGACTCTATCTTGGTCATTTGAAAATATCAAGTCAATGCATGCACTCTCCCTGGTTGGTTCCCTGACAAATTGAGTTAGAAAGCAGTCATTTAGCATCTCAACCATTTCTATTTCTGCTTCTTTAGTCCCGACTGGGCTTTCCCAGTCTATGTTTGGGAAATTGAAATCCCCCATTATAACAGCCACATCCTTGCTACATGCAGTCCTGATTACACTGTACAATGCCACATCTTGCTGAATATCTGAGTTGGGTGGTCTGTAACACACTCCTACCACTAATCCTCCGGATCTCTTGTTCCAAAATATGACCCTCAAAGATTCTGTTCCGTTACTGGGATCTAATTTGAGTTCTTCTGCCTCAATGTCATTTTTCACCTATAATGCTACCCCACCTCCTCTTCGATTTTGCCTGTTTCTCCTAAACTGTGTGTATCCTTTCAACTTGTATTCATCCCCATCATTTTCTGTAAGCCATGTTTCCGTTACTCCTACAACATCATAGTCACACGCCAGCACTGTGGCTTCTAGGTCTAACATCTTGTTCCTTATACTCCTAGCATTGAGGTTTCAGGACTTTCCTACTAGCAGTTTCCCTTTGTTTTCTTTCCTTAGTGGAAGATCTCCCTAGGGCTGGGCGATAAAATGGTATCGGTATTTATCGACGGTACACCTTTATCGATAACAATATAAAAAATTCTATACACCCGATAGTTTCACTTAAATGCATTAAAATGTAAAAAGACATGAAGTTTGGTTGCATGAATAACCCTCAAGCGTGCACCGTCCCTGGACCATAAATATTTTACAAAGACTGCAATAGAACTTTATTCAGAGTGTAGGAAAGCAGTGGAGAAAGAGCTGTACACCGTCTCCTACTTTGCAACAACCATAGACATCTGGTCAAGTCGCACATGTGACCCGTACATAAGCTTAAGTGTGCATTTCATTGACGGCGAATGGGATCTGAAGAGTAAATGCTTGGAAACAGCATATTTTCCAGAGGACCATACGGGGGAAGTTATTTGCTCAAAACTTGACTGATGCACTGGTCTCATGGGGTCTGAATGAAAGCAAGCAAGTGTGAATCACCACTGACAGCGGGGCGAATATAATGAGAGCCGCTTCACTTAACAACTGGACTCGGATGCAGTGTTTTGGCCACCGCTTGCATTCAGCTATTGGTGAATAGCGTTGTCATTTAATAGTTACATAGTCATCCACATATAGTTTCTTTGGTTGTATTAGTATCAACACTAATACGAATATAAAGTCAATTAGAAAAGCAAAGTTAAGACAATATTGTGAGTCCTTGCACTCTTAATTTCAATACTAAAATTACTTTTAATCATTAAACTGGAATGTTAAAGAATATTTTTTGTGCAAAGTTTCACTCTACAGTATATTTCATATTCTTATTTAAAAAATATTTTTTTCTTAAATAATTCACAATTTTTGTATTTTGTGTATATATTGTTACCTTGTATCTGTTTATAGTTGCTTATACTGTTTATTTTCTTTTTATCAGTGGCAGCAGGGAAGGACAAAAGAGTTGGAAGGGCCATTGGTGTGTGTAAGAGAGTGGTGGCAGCATTTTTCTTATTCATGGAAGAAAAAGAGAGATCTGGCAGCAGCTCAGGCAAAGCTCAATCTCCCCAAAAAACAGCTTGTCACAGAGTCACCCACCAGATGGGGCTCATGCCAAAAGATGGTTACAAGAGTGCTGGAACAACAAGAGGCCATTGCTGAAGTCCTGGCTTCAGACAGAAACACCCAACACCTGGTGCCAACATGGCAGGACATTGATGTCTTAGAATCTGTACACGAAGCACTAAGTCCCTTGCTGGAGTTCACAGATTCCCTTTCTGGGGAGCCATATGTGATTGTGTCATATTCTCCAGCTGCTGAGAACAAAATTACTGAATGTTAGTGAACAGGACACTAAACTTACAAAATACTTTAAGACCAAAATCATGGCATACCTTGATGAAAAATATGCAAACCAGGTCACTGAAGACCTACTCGACATGGCTACTTTAGTTGATCCAAAATTCAAGGCTCAGCACATCAAGCCAGACAAGGCAGAATACATCAAAACAATGGCATTGGCTGAAATGATGGATGATGACCATAAACCTCAAACCCTCTTCCCTACACCTTCTCAACAGTTGCTTTAAGTAGCTTTTGTCTACCTGCCCCCAATTCACACCTAACTGGCCCCACCTGCAACAGAATTCCTGCTAGTCCTTGACTAAATCTCCTTTCTACAACCTATTTACTTTCACCAACTCAGCAGCTGAACTGAATGGACTTCAATTTAGGCAAACTACAGACAATGCTAACTTCAATTAAGGCAAACTTAAAACAAAATGAGCAATGCTAAGACTGGTCGGAAACTAGTCAAACAACAAGATGGTTGCCTCTCATCTGTACTCTCCTGTCTCTGTCTGTGGCAACTTGTAAATACTTCTTGTAAGAAATATGTATATATATTCTTTGAATGGAATATGTAAAATATTGTATTGTATAGTTTTGTTTGTCTGTCTCTCTCTCTGTCTCTTCTTTTTGAAGAATTATGGCTATGGCAACCAGACTTATTCCAGGTTTGATGGGAATATCATACTCGGAGAGACCGAGGGAACTGAACCTTTTCACCCTGGAACACAGAAGACTACGTGGGGACTTGATTCAAGTCTTCAAAATCATGAAGGGCATCGACCACATCAAACCAGAGGAGCTTTTCCAGATCAGCAGGGACACACGCACCCGGGGACACAAATGGAAATTTGGCTTCAAGGCATTCAACAGAAAACAGGAGACACTTCTTTACACAGAGAGTAGTCACAATCTGAACAAACTCCCCAGTGATATGGTTGAAGCTGAAAATTTGGGAACATTTAAAATCAGACTGGATAGGATCCTTGGATCATTCAATAGCCTCCTCTCGTTTGCAAACTTTCTTATGTTCTTATGATACATGAAAAATATGATCAATAATGTCTTAATAGCTCTTTAAGCATTACATGATAGTATTCATTATTATTATTGTTGTAGCTAAATATGTACATTTACATTGTTATTCTGTTCACAACACAAATACTAAACTGAAAAAGCCACAAAATACCTCTGGTCTATTATTATATTTCAATAAAGTCAAATGGAAAGATTTCTCTCTCAGGTCCGGATGTTTTTACTCACTACACTCACAGTTTAAGCTGCATTTAAATGTCAGTGTGGTAGCACATGTTCAGCATAAACCACTCTTATAATATCCAAGTAGAACAACAGCAAGTAATTTGTGGTAGCAAGTTCTGTTACAACATGTAGTGGACATTAACTGACACTAGATCTGACACTAGACCTGATCAAGCAGATGTTCAACTATTTTAATTGTAAAAATAATTATAAATCCATGTTGCTATAAAACACTTTAAAGATGTATTAGTTGTATATACAACTTGCATAAACAGAGTTTCTAATATCACATTCATGTTTACTTCTAAAGACTGATTTGTTTTGTACCCAGCTGGAAAGCCAATGTTTTTTCAAAAAGTAAATATCTGTACCCTATCGCTGTTTAATTAATTATTAGAAGCCTCTTTCTAAAATTATGTATGGTCCAACTTTGTAAATTTTGATTCACAGATGGGTCAAAGTTTTGATTTGGTCTAGCCCTTAGTTGAAATATTAATAGTTTTCACTTTAATGACAACTTTAAAACATGATTTTGTCTCTGAGTTTCCAAAGGATGATTGGTTTAATTAAAAACTTAAAGTTTCCAATTGGTAATGAGGGAAAAACAAATTAGGACTACTACTTCTAATAAATAACCTGATAAAATTCTGAATACCAACTGATACCAACTTTTTAAATATATGTTAAATATATATATTTTCAAATATATTGTCATGAAGTTTAGATTTGATATCTAATGGCATCTGAGGCATTCCTGCTGAACAATTTTAAAGAGAAGTGCTCCGTGAAGGAGAATAATATAGTGTAACAAATACATGTTTTGTCTTTTTGTTTTGATATAGGCTTCTCTTCAATCCCTTTATAACTCACATGTACATGAATATATATTCTCAAATTAAATACAAATAATCAGTTAAATGCATTTTAGTTTAAGAATTCACATATACCCCTTTTAAAAAAATACATACGGTTAGTCAATATATACTTTTCACATTTCAAATGTATTCCATTGTCCTGTTTCTGAATTTATTAACATTATAAACTTACAGCATAAATAAAATATATACAGTATATATTTCAAAATTCTGTGAAATATTTTTGTGTCCATCCTTATTGAAACACTTCAGTCACTGTAGAGTGCAATTTCCCTTATAAACCACAAACTGATACTTCTGGGTACATAACACTACTTCCTCATAACTTAACACAGCATGTATTACATGTATTTAAGCTGTTGTCATGTTGGCTCCTTTTGTTCTTTTATGCTGTATTTTACATGGTAACTATGCCATTTATTATGTATTTGTTTATTTTATGTATTGTGTCTGTGTGCTGAGCTAGATGCACACATTAGATTTTAAAGTCAATCTGAATTTCAATCTGATTTAGAAGAAAAGAAAAACTATATCAATATCACAGTCCTTAAGTATTCTAACTTTTCATAATTTTATTTTATCTTTAATATAAGCCTTTATTGATTTTAAATTGTTACAGGTGTAGAGACCACTTTGTTTCAATATCCACCCCAATTGAATGCCAAGGTGGGTGACACTGTAAACCTTTCCTGCAGCATAGAAGACTTAACAGGATTCTGCTACTCCACAATTTGGCTCAAAGTGCAGCATAGTGGGATCCCAAGAATGGAATTTTATACCAATGTCTCAAGAAGAAGAGATGATGCCAATAAAAACTTAAAGGATGTATGGTGCCTTCTTACCATGGATAATCTCCAAATAAATGACTCTGGAACCTATATTTGTGCTTACATGCACAACAAAGCTGCCTATTTTGGGAATGGTTCTAGACTGGAGGTAACAGGTAAGTTAATGTATACACACATACAGTATTTTTTGTTTTGTTTTGTTTTGTTATGGTGTTTGGTGTTATGAAATTTCACTTTTAGCATGATCTATAATAATAAGAAGTGGGTGGCAAAGTGATTTTGAGTTAAAGGTGCAGTAAATCGTTTCATGACCCTTTGTGTATAAACCCTTTCAAATAAGTTAAGTTATAGAAGTATTATATATTGTAAATTATAATTTTGAACATGATGTCTTATATGTAGAATATGCATACTAATTATATTGTTTTAATGCATTTAGTAAGCAAGTACATTATAAGTTTATAGTTTGATTTGGTTTATATGGACTGGAATATGTTCCTGTGAACAGTGAACAGTGAATATTGCAATTGTTCACATACAAAAACTTAAAGGCGTACCCTTGCTTTAATTAATAACAGGGCATGGTCCAAACATGGAAATGCTAATTATTTCTTAAGGCAGATAAGACAAAAATAGTGAAGCCATACCATAATTATTTGAAAACCATTGTGCTTCTAATTTTGTCAACAAAGCTTTAATTGTAATAATAATTATAATAATAATGCTAATACATGTATTTAATATCAATATATAGGTAACACTTTACAATAAGTTTACCTTATCAGAAATTAACTAGTATGTTAGTTAACATGAACAAACCAGTAACTAATGCATCAACAAGTCATGAAAAAAGTAAAAGTAAGGCATAAATCATAAATGTAAAGCACACCACACACACACACAGAGATGTCCCCAGATGGTACCCACCCTTCTCAACCTGTTTTGCAGAGGACGATGGCAGTATGGAGTTCAGCAATTAAGTAGGTCATACATCCATTAAAGCCCTGTTCATTCATCTCAACACTTACTACAACTATGATGTGAGGAATATACAAATTCCTGTTAAATATTTGGGCTCATTGCCCCACAAATGAATAATGATCTCATTTACCATGATGCACAAAGGTCCCAGAAAACATCTAATAAACCATTTGCAGATTAGTTCGTTAACATGAGTAAGCACTGATCATGTTTAGTAAAAATATCAATATTTTCCTTTATGTTAACAAAGGTATTTCATGTTATTTCGTAAGATCATTACAATTGTTGTGGAAAATCTTGTGACTATTTTCACAACTCTTAGGATTAACAAGCATCTAAATATATCGTCCTTGAAATTAGTCATGTTTATTCATTTTAACTAAGTAATTTGTATTATGTAATTATATTATGAAAGTAATTTGAGAAAATCTTTATGATGGTGATAATTATTTATTTTTATTTTATTTAAAGGACATTTTTATCTACTGCTTCAAAAATCATCCTATTAGAAAGTTGAACTAACTTAATTATGACAGGTATTATAATTATTCTAAATGATTAGTGATAAAAGTAGAAAATGAGACAGAAGAAGTAGTTGGTAATGTGTGATAACCTGATGTTACTAAATAAAACAGTATATATACTTAAAACAGTCACAGTGATATGCAAATTGAGTAGTAGGTACTCAGTAACTACATCTTACTTACTCATGATAATTATGTATTTGTCAACATGTACTTCATGTGTAAAAATGATTAATGGTATATGTGCACATGGTAAGGATGCCTTTGGAGCTATACTGAGCATCATAGGAGTAGTTTTTGGGGGGGACATGTCCCAATGTTGAGAGAACCTTAAATTGCCCCCCCAACATTATATGCCCGACTCCATAGGTCATAGGGGACACATCCCCCTCAATATGGACAGTGTCCCCCCAGTATTGACAGTATTACACATTAAGTACATGTTAACAAATGCATAATTACACTGTTCTAATAAGTAACCTATTATGTACCTACTATGGTACATAGTACTGATTGCAATACACTGTAATTAGGGAGACCTACTGTAAAGTATTACCAAATAAATTTTGAAAACATAACCGTTATTGAATAAGTTACATGGATAATAATTTACAATAATGAATCTATAAAACTTGAACATGTAACTTTCATATAAATACAAGAAAACATCCAGAAAATGAATAAGCAATAAATAATAATAAATATATATTGAATGTACTTATGTTTGCTTATCATGGCTTGACACTCAGACTTTGGGCAGGATTCAATAAAAAATGTTTGCTCGCAGAAGCATTAGTGGCATATCTGCGAATGGATCTCGCGTGCTAAAAGCTCATGGTATTAGGGGCTGGATTAAACCAAAACTTTGACTCACCCTATAAACTATAAACCTGCACATCATAGCAGTTACATTTATGACTAGAAGAAAACTTACTAAAAATGAAGCCGCAACTGAATTTGGTGAGAGTTTAATCCGGCCATAAATGATACTTTCTTCTAAAATTTTATGTACAATAAAGTGGGAGTGGTCCCATTTTCACTATATAACTACAAGAAAACAACCAGAAAATGCACTCCTAGCTCCTCTAGTTTTAGACAGCTTCAAAGTTGTCTAAGGCCTCTCACGATTGTCTAAGGCCTCTTGAGGTGTTAAGAAAGCCTGTCCAGCACAGGTTTGCACAGGCACTGCTCCATGTGTTTATTCACACGCCTCCTGTGTGTTCACAGAATAACAGAAATAACTGCTTATTGCTACAGTAACCACAATAAAGGTATACAGTGTGCAGATAAGCTAAGGGGCCTGGTAAGATCACTGCACTATGGCACGGGAGAACAGGGTTCAAGTCCCTGTTGTGACTGCTACCCATGAGTTATTACAATATGAAACCTCACTACAATGTTATGTATATTCAGCCTATATAAGGGGGATTTTTCCATGCTGTATCATTAGTTTATAGTTTAAAGTTTTACACAAAACAGAAAAGGTGGGCTGTGTTCCTTTACATTTTTTTCTTCTATTTGTAACTGCTGTGAAGTACAGGCTTGTAGTTTTGTATCAGCTGTCGATTGCCAGACTGCTGTGTTTATATGCTTTAATGACACCACTATTTCACCAACATTACCCTAGAAGTACATTAAAAACACAGATGTACATTCATTTATACAGAAATGACTCTACATTACACTAACTGACTAAGTGAAGTCAACAAAAATTCCTTCAACAGAGAATCACACTGTGGCCCCATCCATCATCATCCTCTCCCCATCTGACAGAGCAGTTCAGCATAACAGCTCAGTCTCATTAGTGTGTCTAGTGTTTGGCATGGCCCCAGCCGAGGCTCAAATCTACTGGGAAATCTTGGGGACAGAGGAGCATGGGGTCACTGACTCTGGAAGAACAGATCACATGGAATTTAGACAGGACTTCATCAGGAATCAGCTCTTCATTCCAGCAGAGATGTGGGCCAATGGAACCCTTTGTACTTGTGTAGTGGAAACTAAGACCAGTCTGCACTTTAAGAAATCCGTTATCACAGGTAAGGAACACTCCAATTAATTGGAATAGTCCATAAATCAGAGTGGACTGTAATTCTGGGAATTATCTGGGTTTTTGTTTAGAAAATAATTGGCAGTGAAACACAATTTTACTATTTTTGTGTTTTGACAGTATTACTAACACACACACACATAAGAAAATATCCAGATCCAGATAGTCCAGATCATCGATATAGATTACAAACAGCACAAGCCCTAGTACTGATCCCTTTAGAACTCCACTAACAACCTCACTCCAGTTAGAAGCAGCTCCTCTAATTGACACCCTCTGTTTCCTTCACATCAACCAGCTCATAATCCATCTACTTACATTACCCTGAATACCTACAGCTTCCAATTTTAGGATCAGTTTTTGGTGTGGAACCTTGTGAAAAGCTTTCTGGAAATCTAAGTATTTCAAATCATATGCTTTCACGTGATGCACATCTGCAGTTGCATGTTAATAAATTAGTAATACATGATCTGCCTCATCTAAACCCATGTTGACTATCTCCAAGCATATGGTTTTCATTAAGATCCTCCTCTATTTCTGTCAATATTTTTCCAAAATTGTACAAGTAATGCAAGTGAGACTAATTTCTGGCTCACTTTTGTACCCCTTTTGTGAGGATATTTATGACATTTGCAGTTTTCCAATCAGTTGGCACATCCCCTGTTCTAAGTATCAATTGGAATATTTTAGTTAGTGGCCTATAAATAGTACTGTTGCAAGTATACCATCTGGCCCAGGTGATTTGTTTGTTTTTAATTCTGCTAGTCCCTTTAGTACCTCCTCCTCATTTATCCTGATATGTCTTAAAGTTTGACTGGAACGATTGAAAGTTAACCTGTGGCATGTTATCTTAAAAAAAAAAAAAAAAAAAAAAAACTTTTAGAACATTTGCCAAATCTTGTTAGTTTGCTAAGATACTTCCATCTTTCCCCTTTAGCTGTTTCACTTCCTTCTTTAATGACCTCTTGCTGTTATAGTATTTAAAAAAGCTCTTTGCATTAGTTTTAGCACCAAGAAATAAGTTTTGTTCTATTTCCCTCTTTGCTTTCCTGATCCTGCAGTTCTATATATTCTTTGTATGTCAGTTAATACTTTTGGCATTTGTGTTTTAAAGAGATGTTATTTTTAAATCTAAATTATAAATGATAGATTTAGCATATAGGTAGGCATGGATGGTAATATTTAATTTATACACAATTATTTAGCTTCTAAACTAATTAATATTGAATTAAATTTGGGCTAGATTGTATACCTTCTTTAAAAAAAATCATATTCATTAGCTTTATCAACATCATTTAAAAGCAAAACAACTGTGTGGAGACCTTTTTAATTTACTTCATTCTTTTTACAGAAACATCTAAATCCTGCTTTATGCTACTCCCTGGAATTGTGGCAGCAGTTTTCCTCATTGTACTAATTTTACTTATTGGGTATTTACACCAAAATAAACCTTGCTCAGGTAAGTTTTAAACATTATTTCAGGAGGGGGGATGGAATGGGATGGGGAATAAACTATATACATACATTTGACTTTAAAATGATTTGAAAAAATACTGCCAAATGGTCTGGAAGATGTTTTTTATTGTCTGTCGGTTTACATATTAATTTAAACTGTCATTATTTACATTTTTGGTTTGTTTTATAGAGAACGAAATAGTTTTCATCAGCGTACAATACATATTTTTGCCTCCTGATGATCTGACATATTTCATAGCATCATGCTTTTGCATATGTAAATGTAATTCATAATCTTCATAATTTTCTGGAATGTATTAAATGTATTATATTTGTTTAAAATAGGCATTAATAAAAACAAAGCAATGTTGTCTGCTGTTGTTTTTTTAATATATATACACTCACCTAAAGGATTATTAGGAACACCTGTTCAATCTCTCATTAATGCAATTATCTAACCAACCAAGCACATGGCAGTTGCTGGGTGTGGTCCTGGTCAAGACAATCTCCTGAACTCCAAACTGAATGTCTGAATGGGAAAGAAAGGTGATTTAAGCAATTTTGAGCATGGCATGGTTGTTGGTGCCAGACGGGCCGGTCTGAGTATTTCACAATCTGCTCAGTTACTGGGATTTTCACGCACAACCATTTCTAGGGTTTACAAAGAATGGTGTGAAAAGGGAAAAACATCCAGTATGCAGCAGTCCTGTGGGCGAAAATGCCTTGTTAATGCTAGAGGTCAGAGGAGAATGGGCCGACTGATTCAAGCTGATAGAAGAGCAACTTTGACTGAAATAACCACTCATTACAACCGAGGTATGCAGCAAAGCATTTGTGAAGCCACAACACGTACAACCTTGAGGTGGATGGGCTACAACAGCAGAAGACCCCACCGGGTACCATTCATCTCCACTACAAATAGGAAAAAGAGGCTACAATTTGCACAAGCTCACCAAAATTGGACAGTTGAAGACTGGAAAAATGTTGTCTGGTCTGATGAGTCTCGATTTCTGTTGAGACATTCAGATGGTAGAGTCAGAATTTGGCGTAAACAGAATGAGAACATGGATCCATCATGCCTTGTTACCACTGTGCAGGCTGGTGGTGGAGGTGTAATGGTGTGGGGGATGTTTTCTTGGCACACTTTAGGCCCCTTAGTACCAATTGGGCATCGTTTAAAAGCCACGGCCTACCTGAGCATTGTTTCTGACCATGTCCATCCCTTTATGACCACCATGTACCCATCCTCTGATGGCTACTTCCAGCAGGATAATGCACCATGTCACAAAGGTCGAATCATTTCAAATTGGTTTCTTGAACATGACAATGAGTTCACTGTACTAAACTGGCCCCCACAGTCACCAGATCTCAACCCAATAGAGCATCTTTGGGATGTGGTGGAACGGGAGCTTCGTGCCCTGGATGTGCATCCCACAAATCTCCATCAACTGCAAGATGCTATCCTATCAATATGGGCCAACATTTCTAAAGAATGCTTTCAGCACCTTGTTGAATCAATGCCACATAGAATTAAGGCAGTTCTGAAGGCGAAAGTGGGTCAAACACAGTATTAGTATGGTGTTCCTAATAATCCTTTAGGTGAGTGTATATATATATTATTTAAATATGTTTAAGTGTAACAGTTAACGTGGAATAGGATACTTTTCTCCACAAAGGATTATATTTTATTATATTGAATTGGTTTTGTTTGATTTTATATATACTGCATAACTTACTAAATTGTATAAAATGTTCTTTTTAGGACAAAAAGGAAAAAATACAGATTCAAGATCCAGACATCACAGTCGACCAAAATCAAGAACAACGGTACATTATGACAATCAAATCAGTTCTCTTTTAAATCAAAAAGCAATAATCAGTATGGGAAATGCACAATGCATGTAGCAGGTTTTCAGATTTTATGTCAAAGCTTTCAAAAGTGGTGTAGAACCACATAGTTTTTTCCTTTTTCTTTATTAAGCGTTGCCAGGGGGTCCGCATCCTCAATTATCTAGATGACTGGCTGGTCTGTTCTCACTCCAGGGAGAAGGTTCAGAGCCACACAAACCTAATTCTCGTCCGTCTCTCTGAATTGGGCCTTTGGGTTAGCAGGCACAGTTCCTCGGACTCGATTCCTTTGCGATGCTTGCCACGCTGACACCAGAGAAAGTTGCTTCCATACGTATGTGTCTCTCCCTCTTCCAGTTAAGAGGGTGTCCTTTTGACAGGGTGTCCCTTTGACAGAGGCTGCTGGGCCTCCTAGTGGCTGCATTACAGACCCTCCCCCTCGGCCTCCTCCAATTGAGGATGCTGCAGTGGTGGTTAAGGTGGTTAATGCATCCACAATTGTGCACACTGAGTCACAGTCACTCCAGCTTGCTGGAAGGTGCTCCATTGATATCGCAGCCTTCACAATCGAACCCTTGGCGTGCCCCTGGGGCCGGTCTGCCACAGAGTGGTAATGATGATTGACGCCTCAAAGCAAGGTTGGGGAGCAGTCTGCAATGGACGTGGAGTCCGAGGCAGATGGACGGCACCCACATGGGCCCTCCACATCAATGTCCTGGAGTTACAGACTGTGCTCCTTGGACTGTGTCACTTTCTGCTAGTCCTACCTGAGAGACGTGCATTTTTTAACATGATGCATTTGGATTGTAATAGAGACACTTCTATTTACATATTTGAGTTATTATTTCAACCCTGGACTGAGAAAATGCTTTATGGCCGAAGTGCTGTCTTCAGTAGCCGGCTCATGAATATTCAAAAATTAATATAAAAAATGCAGTTGATTTTTAAAATCAATTTAAATAAAAACTGGAAAAATTGAGTTGTACTAAAGCTTTTGACCGGTAGTGTATATCCAGTTAAAATGAATACCTAAAATAATTCTTACTTTATTTTGTGGCAGGCAAGAGAGGTTGTGCAGTATTCTACCCTGGATTTTGATTCACGAGGACGACGGAACTGAAGAAAAAAATTAAGGGCAATGATGACATTGTCGAGAAATAAACATAGATAACAGCATAGGAACTTAAACATCCATTAGTAAAAATTATAACAGTTGACTTTAAACTTTGCATATGCTGGTCTTATCTTCATCCTCAGTGGAATACAATTAGACATGAATTATGGAATGCACACAGACACACTGAACAGAGGATGAAAAATACTTGTATATGTTAATGTAAATGTTACTTTAATAATGCTTAAATATACATACATGGTAGGTTCAATATTTCCTAGTAATAAAATAATTCTGATAGTTAGCAGATGCCCTTATACAGGACAACTTACATTTATACCCATTTATTTTACTGGAGCAATCTAATTACAGTACCTTGCTCAAGGATACAACAGCATTGCCTCAGCCAGGATTTGAGCTCTCAACCTTCTGTTTACAGGTCCAGATCCCTAACCACTACTCCACAGTGCTACCTACTGATTTATTTAACTTAACCTGTTTGTGCCTTCTTGCTGTGATTAACCACCTATAAAAGAGTGAGATGAAACTGCAATAATCTTAAAAATAACTAAGAATACATTTCAAATCTAGGAACAAACTGATGTGATGTTATGACATTTTGGAGATTACCTTATATATACATGGAACAACCATTCTGGTTTTAGAGCAAAGTTTATTCTGTATGTTGAACATTAATGGAATGTATTCAATGGTTATCTTTCGACATAGAAGTACTGCCCAAGGGGGAGGGGTTTTCAACGCGCACTGTTGGAATGTATCAAAGACATTTGTCTATCAAAGCTGCCACTGGCCCTTGTGCCTTGTGCCTAGTGTCACTCAAACAGGACCCTTCCAATTCCTGTTTGTATAAGACGTGACATCTGCATAGGAACTTCCTCTTTTACCATTTTGCCTTGGTTATTCAAGACGCATAGGAAAGCCTTCTGTGTTTGTCCAAACCAGAAATCTGCATTTTTCAGCTGGCTGGCAATACATACTGTGCTTTCCAACCACCAATTTGCTATAGTTGTGTGTTGTTGTGCTATTTTAATTTTATTTAAATTCCGAATTTGTTTTGTTCCGTCCATGCCGTGGAAGTCCGTTGGTGCCTCTTTTCATCTCAGCTTTCACATGACTACTAGTCATTTAATATTAATATTATTATTATTATTATTATTATTATTATTATTATTATTATTATTATTATTATTATTATTCAGGCTAGTTCGCTGTGTTGGTTTTTGTCCACAGGACTGCAGTGGCAATAATAGCCAAGGTCGGCGTAAGCCCCTGGCTGAAGGATGCCCCCATCTTGCCCAGGTTTACGTTTGGACCATCCCTGGAGGGCATGTTGGCACGCTCCCTCCAGGAGAGAGAGCAGTCGCTACAGCTCACCCAAGTGTACCCCCAAGCAGCACCTCACCTCAAAACCTGCAGGGCCTAGAAGGCCAGCCCCCAGGCAGCGGCAGCTGCAGCCCCGTCCTACTGCTGACCTGCGCCAGCGAGGTCTGAGGCCTACCCACGCTCCTTCCCTGCCCGTGTGGCACCTTGATGTAGTGCTGGACACGCCCCACCGGGTACCACTCATCTCCACTACAAATAGGAAAAAGAGGCTACAATTTGCACAAGCTCACCAAAATTGGACAGTTGAAGACTGGAAAAATGTTGCCTGGTCTGATGAGTCTCGATTTCTGTTGAGACATTCAGATGGTAGAGTCAGAATTTGGCGTAAACAGAATGAGAACATGGATCCATCATGCCTTGTTACCACTGTGCAGGCTGGTGGTGGAGGTGTAATGGTGTGGGGGATGTTTTCTTGGCACACTTTAGGCCCCTTAGTACCAATTGGGCATCGTTTAAATGCCACGGCCTACCTGAGCATTGTTTCTGACCATGTCCATCCCTTTATGACCACCATGTACCCATCCTCTGATGGCTACTTCCAGCAGGATAATGCACCATGTCACAAAGGTCGAATCATTTCAAATTGGTTTCTTGAACATGACAATGAGTTCACTGTACTAAACTGGCACCCACAGTCACCAGATCTCAACCCAATAGAGCATCTTTGGGATGTGGTGGAACGGGAGCTTCGTGCCCTGGATGTGCATCCCACAAATCTCCATCAACTGCAAGATGCTATCCTATCAATATGGGCCAACATTTCTAAAGAATGCTTTCAGCACCTTGTTGAATCAATGCCACATAGAATTAAGGCAGTTCTGAAGGCGAAAGTGGGTCAAACACAGTATTAGTATGGTGTTCCTAATAATCCTTTAGGTGAGTGTATATACACTGCTCAAATTAATTAATGGAACATTTAAATCACACATCGGACCTCGATTAACTAAATATATTAAAGATCAAAATCTTTACTGTACATTGTGTAATTCGTTGAGAACAAAATGATGTTAGAAGAGTCAATGGAAACCAAAATCACCAACCGATTGAGAGCTGGATTCAAACTCACACCGGAAATCAAAGTAAACAATTTAAATCACAGGCTGTTCCAACTTGCATGAATTTCATCACGGCAACTCATAATGTGACTCAGTAGTGTGTATGGCCCCCACGTGCCTGGATGCACTCCCGACAACGTCTGGGCATGCTCCTGATGGCGGATGGTGTCCTGGGGGATCTCCTCCCAGACCTGGATCAGGGCATCAGTGAGCTCCTGGACAGTCTGTGGCACTACTTGGCGGCGTCGGATGCACCGATACATAATGTCCCAACGGTTCTCAATTGGATTCAGGTCTGGGGAACATGAGGGCCAGTCAGTGGCATCAATGCCTTCGTCATCCAGGAACTGCCTACACACTCTGGCCACATGAGGCTGGGCATTGTCCTGCACCATGAGGAACCCAGGGCCCACTGCACTAGCGTAAGTTTCATCTCAGTACCTAACAGCAGTCAGGGTCCCGTTGGCTAGCACATTGAGGTCTGTGCAAGCCTCCAAGGATATGCCTTCCCAGACCATCACTGACCAACTGCCAAACCGGTCATGCTGGATGATGTTGCAGGCAGCATAACGTTCACCATGACGTCTGTCACATGTTCTCAGTGTGAACCTGCTCTCATCTGTGAAGAGAACGGGGCGCCAATGGTGGAACTGCCAATTCTGGCGAATGCCAATCGAGCTGCACGGTGCTGAGCTGTGAGCACAGGTCCCACTAGAGGACGTCGGGCCCTCATGCCACCCTCATGGAGTCTGTTTCTGACAGTTTGGTCAGAAACATGCACACCAGTAGCCCGCTGGAGGTCATTTTGTAGGGCTCTGGCAGTGCTCCTCCTGGTCCTCCTCGCACAAAGGAGCAGATAACAGTCCTGCTGCTGGGTTGATGCACTTCTACAGCCCTGTCTATTCCTTATTTCTTCCCAGTTCAGCATAACTGCTGTCTTCGTTTCTGAGCAGCCCCAATGGGCCCCTGTGGCTTCTATCATAGAGTTGGTACAGATCCTAGTAGGTATGCCTCAGGGCAAGCTCTCTTACCAGCTCGCTGCCTCCTCCCTTGCGACAGTTTGGTTATACTGTAACCCCTCCCCCTTGGGCAGTGCTTCTAGCTCAAAAGGTAACGATAGGTTGCGTACATGCAACTGTGGTTATCTGAGAAACTAAGCACTGCCCAAGGTCACATGGGAGTTCTAGCTCCTGGCAAAAAGAGGAAGTATTTTATACAAACAGGAAGTGGAAGGGTCCTGTTTGAGTGATGGGCACTAGGGCCAATGGCAGCTTTGATAGACAAATGTTTTTGATACGTTCCAGTGATGCACGCAGAAAACCCCTCCCCCTTGGGCAGTGATTGTGTTCTCAGATAACCACGGTTGCATACGCAACCTATCAAATTATTGTAAAATCTTAAATATCAGTAATTATGGGCAACCTGTCAGTATGTTCTGTTTCTTGATTGTATTAAATATATATAGCCACACCATTATTTTTTGTTTTATTATTTAATGTTTGTAATGGTTTTTTTTTTGTATTTACCTTATTTTATTTCAATACCAATGTATTTACAGTTTCGCATTGTAGCTTGTAAGACAAATAAAACTTTCCCATTACAGAAAAAGGGACCATTGACTATTGGAGCTGGTAAAGCCATAAAGAAACATAGCTCTTGGAGCTAAAACTAATTCAAGGAGCTTTTTCCAATACTGAAGAACAGAATTTCACATTTCTAGATACATTTCACATTTCTGGAGTTTTAAAGCTGACTGTTTCTGTTACTCTTTGGACCTGACAAGGGCTGACACAGCCTTTCTGAACAATATAGATTGTTTCTATAATTTCAAATATAGCTATCTTATGATTAAGGCTCTGCATCTTGTTGTTTAACAAAACTTTCTGTGTTAGCATCCTTGACCAAGAGGTTATTCGTTCATAAAGTCTATTTAGTAAGTAATTTAAATGTCTCTAGTTAAAATTAGTTAACATTTTAAGTAAGCTTGTTTGCACCAATCAAGAAAGAAATAAGATACTATCCTGTGTGTTACAGTTTACTGTGGAGTAACCTGGTCTCACGTTAAAGCTTCAAATGGAACAGCTGATATGCAGAATGTATATATATGAGGATACAGGATTAGGTAGTTGTGTATGTATGTGTACACATTTAGGAGTACTTTTTAATACACTATTAGAATTTCACTATATTTAAAGCATTATTCTAATTGCAGCAGTTTTGTAGGATAGTGTTCATGGGTTCCTATACTCTAAAGCAACTCTAGTTTAATCAATTTGAAAGTAACATTTTCTTAAAAACACAAATGTACATACAGTATACATTATTATTATTATTATTATTATTTTTATTTCTTGGCAGATGCCCTTATCCAGGGCGACTTACAACATAAGTGCAAGAATACAGAGAAGTACAAGGCATCAATCATTATAAATTCAACTTAGCTAAAACATAGCAATTCAAAATACATTTTACAAATTCCAATTACAATTTACACAAGTACAGTAAAAGACTTCCTACATCATGGACGGTGAAAGCTAAGTGCTGTCAAGATGTAGGGTTACAGATTAGGGCTAAGGGAAAGGGAGCAAGGAGGAAAACAATCAAGAACGTGAGGAGCATAATAAGCTGAAGTGCTATTTAGCAGGGATAGAGGACTAATATTAGTAAAGTGCTGTCGGAAGAGATGCGTCTTGAGTAAGCGCCGGAATGAGGTCAAGGACTCTGATGTTTTGACTTCGGTGGGCAGGTCATTCCACCACTTAGGGGCCAGGGATGAGAAGGAGCGGGCTCTGGAGGAAGGAGAGTGGAGAGGAGGCAGAGTTAGCCTTCTGGCACTGGAGGAGCGCAGTGGTCTGGTAAAGCCAGCTTTAGCTTTAGCTGGTAGCTTGGTGCAGTGTGGTCAAGACAGCGGTAGGTGAGGGTCAAAGTCTTGACCTGGATGCATGCCGCTATCGGGAGCCAGTGGAGGGAGCGGAGTAGTGGAGTAGAGTGTGCGAATCGTGGCAGAGAGAATACCAGGCGAGCCGCAGGGTTCTGGATGAGCTGGAGTGGGCGGGTAGTGGATGCAGGCAGGCCGGCCAGGAGGGAGTTGCAGTAGTCCAGGCGTGAGAGGACCAGTGACTGGACAAGTAGCTGAGTTGAGTATTCGGTGAGGAAGGGGCGGATCCGGCGTATGTTGCTCAGGAAGAATCTGCAGGTGCGCGTCAGCGTGGTGATGTGCTGGGAGAAGGAGAGCGCAGGATCGAGGGTACATGTTAACTATCCATTAATACTTAACTGAAAACACTTTTAGCATTGGGGTTGGGAGTAGATTTTATATTTTCAACAACAAATAATCAGATGAAAAAGGTTTTCATGTAAAAATAATACAGTATATGACTGCAAGCATTTTGAGATATTATTATTATTATTTTAAATCATAACAGACACCAATTGGGCAAATAGTAATATTCCTCCTCCAAGCAATAAAGGAAAACAAACTAGAAACAATGGCTAGTTGAAGAGATCTGTTAATAATTATATTATTAAAAAATAGGAAAAAACACAGTATAAAATAAGCATGAATTGTCTCTTAACATAACTAATCTGTATTAATTTCATTTAGGCCAACATTTGTTTTGTTTACTTAAATGCTGCTTTGCTAATTTAATTGGATTGCTTATTCATTATTTGATGTCAATGAGAACTATGTTCTCCATTTTAGCACATCTTCTGCAAAGTTGGACAAAAAAAAAGAAAAAGTAAATATTAATTACAAAAATATAGAGATAAACGTCTTTGCATGTTTGTTGCTTTTGTTTATTTATTTAGGAACACCTTGTGCTCCTATGAAAACAAGTTAGTGTAAAGCCCTCTCCTATGGGTCAGTCTTGCATACTGACCTATATCTTTAAACATGCTGAATCAGTTATATTAACTCTCAGTAGGTTCCAAGACAGACACATGACAGGACACAACATAAAACATAAAAGAAGACAAGATACAATAAGAAACATACATTTTTTTTTTTTGGTATGAGCAATTAGCTCACAAATACATTTCAGTTCAACATAAAAATATATGTAGTTGATATCTAACATGCCAAAGTGTATCACAATTTCAATACACTGGAGTGTTTACTTTTGAGAAGAATGTGCAAACATCTCAAATGAATACATCACAAAACACAAGTCACTACACATTTGAAATGTTACTCAAATGTATATACCAGATTGTTATGATCGTCTTCTTAAGCTGTTCTAAGATCACAGCATGGAGTTTGCATCATCAGTCGTTTAATATCTGCGTCTATTTCAGATGCATTGGTTCTGGTACACCTGATTTTTATTAATTTTAAATGTTTAAATGTTCACCCTTTAGGAAAAGTGGTGGGCAACCTGCGGCCAAAAGTGCATCCACTTGCGGCCCATGACCACAACCCCCCCAAAAAAAATTAAAAATAAATAAATAAATAAATAATAAAGTATATTTATCACAACTGCTTATTTTGAATCAATGTGTTACTCCTTTAATAAATTGTTGATGTGTATTTTTTGCATTATATTGCTATTTTTTAATTAAATCAGTGTCTCCCAAACTTTCTGGGTGGTGCCCCCCAAAAACATTTGGGTAACAGCTTGTGCCCCCCACTCATGTCCCACACGTTCATATTTATATAACCATTTTTTTTTTTTGAAAGCCCTAACGTTTACAAAGGAAGAATATACTTTAAAAGTTGTTTGCATTTCACTTTTCACAATTTACATTGAAATCTCTCTATGCTTGGACCTATTCTTACTCCATCTAGTATGGATGAGCCTGAATCAACGTAGACACAGAAGATACAGTAATGACAATTTTACCAGTTATTTCATATATAGGATATATATTATTTATTAAGGATGAGAACGAATAGTTGAAAATTCAACTATTCATTAAAGAATAGTTAAAATAATAATAAAATAATATTAATAATATTATTAATAATAATAATAATAATGATAATAAATCATTTTATTTTAAAGCCTGTACGGTTGATTGGCTCTCTATGTAGCTGTAATGAAGATTGACGGGAGGGTGGGATTTGTTATTTCTTGTCTGTGATTGGCTGACAATGACAGATCTGCGTGACTCCGCCAATGGGATCGGTGGAATTCTGCAGATCTGCGGAAATCTGCGGCACTACAAGAACATGACTAATGGCTTCTCAGAGAATGTCTGCATGGAAATACTTTGACAAAGTAAATTAAAACACTGTTAAGTGTATAATATGTGCAGTGCAATTAATATACCACAAATCTACAGCTGGTATGTTAACCCACCCTTCTGCGAAACTAGCAATGACAGAAAAGGAAAGAGGAGCAACAAACAAACTAATATTATTAAAACACACACAGCCAGCTATTGCTATATATTTTGTTTTCACTGGAACTTGAACGCACACATATGTTTCCGAATGTATTTCATACATTTATTTTATTTTAAAATAAAGTTCAGAACTTCTTGCAATTGCAAAAATTGTCACATTGCATTATTTCGCATTTAATGTATTTTTTTATAAATGCCTTTCCAAGATATTGCTGCAGAGAGTCCTGGCGAGCTTGTTTCCCACTCGATGAGATTTTGGAGCTGCAAGTTATTCTTATGTATTTATTTTACCATAATTATCACCTCATATAAACTGCAGTGTATTAGCGGCTTTCACAGACACTGCTACCTGACAGTCCTCTATTCTGATTGGCCAGGACTGGGAATGCAAGAATCCAATAACCGAGACCCAATTTCCACTCTTGTGAGTGGCGACAGTAAAGTTTGTTTTTAATGTGTGTAATATATCAGTTTATCCAATGCGATTTCAGCAGAGCGGCAATCAATAGATGTCAAATCCCCTCTGGGATTTCTTGTCTCATCTTGACTTTTTACACATTCAGCTCTTTCCCCGCTCCCCCCCATAAAGGGTCTTGCGCCCCCCCAGGGGGGCACACCACACAGTTTGGGAACCTTTGAATGAAATTGGAGCATGTTTGGCTTGTAATTCTGGTAAAATGGGTCTTGCGGCCCAGGCACTTATCTGATACCTGGCCTTGCGGCCCACTGATTAATTTATGTTGCTCTCCACTGCTTTAGGATGACAAAAGTAACCTTGCTTTTACATACTTTTTGACCTAGTTTTGTTACATGTATGTTACATACATAGCTTGTACTTCTCATAGCAGTCACATAGCAATACACAATTCTCAAAGTTATCTATTATGTAATGATACAGATCAATCCCATCCCTCAGCTTCTGAACCTTTCTAAACACAGTATTCACAGACTGTGATTGAAAAATGAAGATTCTTGAAAGAAGAATTATTATATTATTAATTGTTTGACTATTACTCTCTAAGTCACCCACTCCTGAACCTGTAACCAAAACAGAGCTACCTGTGGACAACACCAGCACAAGTGGCTCTCTTCATAGCAGAATGACAGAGCTGTGGTGCTTGATGCCCCATATATATATATATATATATATATATATATAACAGTCTATTGTTTGCCAGAATTGTACAGTGAGGGAAAAAAGTATTTGATCCCCTGCTGATTTTGTACGTTTGCCCACTGACAAATAAATGATCAGTCTATAATTTTAATGGTAGGTGTATTTTAACAGTGAGAGACAGAATAACAACAACACAATCCAAAAAAACACATTTCAAAAAAGTTATAAATTGATTTGCATGTTAATGAGGGAAATAAGTATGTGATCATAAAATACCTGTGTGTCATAATCCATTATTTACACAGTAGCATGAATACACATGCAGGTTTTATACATGATGCATCTTTACATCTCAGGTGGTTTCCAAGGTGAATAGGATTTACTTTATCTTAAAACTATCTGCTTGACCCTCATAATCACCTGGCTGCCTCTGACCCCTAGCAGCTGCATCTAAAAAATCTGCATTCAAAAAAGCCCTATAAACCTTGAGGGTTAGACTGGCTGTGCGATAAACACAGCTTTAAGTCTTCCGTTGGTTTCCCATGTTTTATACACAGACACAAGACTAAAGTGTGGCCACCCTATATTTGAAACCGTTATTCACAATGTAATTCATTTACTTAATGCATATCGTTTATTAACCTATATTCTCATTTCACAATGATATCAGGGTATCCAATCATCCCAGCACCTGCCATAAGGATTGCACTTGAGTTCAGACAGTAGAGCTGATACTTATGTGAGGAAGGTTATAGATTGGTAAAACAAAAAGGAGTCTTAAGACTAGGATCAGCGAACACAGAAGTAGTATGCGTAGACAAAACTTATTGAATCAGGTGGCACTACATTTATTAAAGAGAAAACATCCTGTTGCATCCTTAAAATATATAGGGATATAATTATTTACAACTGTGTCTTGTGGTATTTATCAAATTAAAAATTATAAATGAGACGATGTTAGCAGGTATTTTAATGGAATTGTGGCAAGATGATGTGTATTAACTCTCATTAATGAGATTCAACAGTTAGTATTTTTAATCACCTGTGTGTATTTGACATATTAAGTATTTAACCAGATGGTTTGCAAATGTGTTTCATATCCTTATGAAGATCTCTCGTAGATTGAAACGTTGCTAAAAACCTGTGAAGCATGGGCTAAATAAATACTTTTTATTTTTTGCAGCTGTAGTGTGCGCGTATTTCTTTCTTTTTATTCTATATGCTCTTTTTTGATACCCAGCACATTCTAAGATATTTAGATGTGCATGTGTTTCATCTGTTTTCTATTTGAAGGCAATGCCATCGGTGCAGCAGCGCCTTGAGTTCTCACCGCTGGTCCAGATTGAGGCCACCGGTGTCTCTGGCTCACTCCACTGGACCCTCAAATGCTGAGGACTGGACTGAGCACATGTTCACCTTGGCCACATCTGGACGTTGGTACTGGAAGATGACCTCCTTCTCGGAAAAAACTCTTGTTGGGTGATCATCGGTGACCCCACTGCCCAGGATCTCGCGGAAAAGGAAGAGAACTAACCGACTCCAGTGCACTTGTGTGCCACGCAAGCGATGGCGCAGGAGCGCCTCTTCATTCCGACGCTCCCGTCTGGAGGCGACCTGAACTCTGCCTCCTGTGGGAGGAGCCGGGGCGGCTACTGGGTGGTGATGGCACAGCGGAAACAATTGAGCCAATGCTGCTTGTGGAAGACATCGTTCATTTGAAGGCCCGTGGGACGGGTCCCCAAATCGCACCCTGAAGATGTTTTTAGCTAGAATAAGAAATATATATCAATAAGTTAGTATAATTGTATGTAAGGATAAAATCATCATTATTTTAAAGTGCAATATTAACATTACAGATAAATCAGTCACAATAGCCACGCATATATTTCAATAATTTTATGTGATTCTGCACGACAACTTTCTCTCTTGTAGTGCTTGTGTGTGGAGTTTATAGTTGTCATCTCGAGGTTAAATGAAAGGGTGACGCTAGAGATCAACAGCATATAATCTGGGCCTGTGGGGAGCGGATTATTTTTGTGCGGAGCAGAGACTGTCCTGATAGTCTGCTGTTCTGAATTTGTTGTTAGAAGAAGCAGGTTGATCTATTGCAGCAGATTTCCGAAGGGCATGACTTGTCATTTTGAACGCATATTTCACATTTTGCTCTTGTGCAAAAGAGGCGAAGCACAGGACTCTGACCTTTGTTGGTGAACATCCGCCTGAAGAATCCAGGTCCTGCAGTAGGATTGGCTGACCGTACACCTGGTAATATCTGTGCTCCTTGAGGGTTACTGGCCGAGTCAATATCAACAGCTCTTTGAACAGAAAGACATACGGTTCCTGGAAAAAGACAAATATACATTACAAATAAAAATATACATCGATTCAGATCTGCATTCGCAAAGACGACAGATTACAAATGAAATATGCCTCGACCTGATGATTTGGATACAAAAATCATCATTACAAAGTTTCTACTGTAGGTTTGACACTGATTTTGGAAGTTGGATTGAAAATAAAAAGCTACATCAATGTTGCAAAACTGCAGCCAATTTACACTCTTTGTAGGAAATATGAGAAAGGCTTCAATGCTTTAACAAAATGAAGTATCTGTGTTGAAATTGATTCAGACAATCTTATGGTGACTCACTTTCCCACTTTGGTTCCCGAGCTCCCCGTGTCAGAGCAGGGTCTTGCAGGCCTTGATGCGGGGGTCCCTCTGTCTCTCATCCACATGCTCCACCTGCCAGATGTAATGCTGGCACTCCGACTCGCCCTTCTTGACGTTGATGTCAGAGAGCACTCCTTGGACAATAGAAATCTGAAACCACAAGGTGATGGACCACTGAGGCACACGCTGACTGGATGCTGGACTGGGGGGTTTGCACGAGGCATTTGGGTGCAAGCCGAATAAAGCAATAGCAGGGCGAGAGCCCAGTGCTGGAATATGAAGAATTAGTCCAATAAGGAGGTGTCACACTAAATATACACCACTGAGCTTGAATTGCCAACTGACTTGATCCCTGGTTCCCGTGGAAGCCATGGCTTTTTGGGAAACAACAATGACTCTACATTAATAAAGTGAGTGAAACAGACCTCTCTATTGACACACAGCCCCCTCACCACTTCCTCAAGGCTCTGCACATTGGCATGGCTGGGATGTCCAGGAAGCTCCAGAGGTCCAGCTTGCGGCTAAAGGCCGACTCCAGGCAGCGCTGCAGGTAGTGCACACATCTGTTCTGCTTCTTCTCATCTAGGAGTGCCTTGGCTGCCAGCTGGTTGCTGCAGTAGTCTGTATAAGCCTTGAGCCCCGGCAACTGTGGCAGAGATGAGAGAGGAGACAGCCTTTTGACCCCTGACAGGACACAGAGCCAAGAGCTAAAGACTAAATGCATCTAATTCAACTGAACTAAAATGAACGTAGCGGAGAATGCCTACCCAGTTTATGAGTGACTGATGTGACTGATCTGTCCCACTGCCCCATCTACTCCTGTGGCTCTTGCCAGCTGTGCTAAGAGATCTGAGGCAGAAAGCAAACCAAGCAAGCACAAATAATACCAATTGTAGGAATAGTTCTATGAATTGCATTCACCTGTATTAACACCTGAGATCATTTCATTTCCCTGTTTTGTTCATGAACTTCTATATTTATATCCTTAGTGTCATGCCTAAAAATATCTTCAGATCTGTGTATGAAAGACTGCCATGCCCTGATTAAGTAAATAAACTGACCTTCCGTGTTAACTGGAGATCTTCTGCTAAATGTTGTTCCCATCGAGACAGTTCAAATATAGCCTACAAAGAGGGAAAAGAAAAAAGATTGAAAGCACTGGAACACATGAGAAAATGCATAACACCTTGTATATCAGATGGTGAATAAAACAAAATCATGTGTTGTAACGCACCAACCCCACAAAAATATATGCTAGCAAATCCCTAAAAGGCAGGAGTGATTCAGACATTTGAATCAAACCGAATTCCTCACAGGACCTCTTTTTAGCCAAGACTCCTGGCTGCACACTTCTGTGAGCTTCCATGAAGGCAGACTTATATAGAGAAATGAAATCCCCCAACAATCATTTCTTGTTTTATTTGTTTGTTTCAACTAAATAGGACTTGGACTTTGGCTTTACCTCCTGCCTCTTAATTTCCTCAGTAGAAAACGCCATCTGTGCTGCGGCTTTACTGCAGGCCTTCTGGGCACCACTCGGGGATTTGCCTTCCCCCTGGACAGATGGGGACTGCGGAGGACAAGCCCGTAAGTTAGCCGAGTCAGATCACAGCTCCCTGCCCTCCAGACCAAAGTCTTCACAAAGGCTCGTTACTTTGTGTCATTGACAAGAGATGTATGATGTCTGCATACGTTTACAAGTGGTATTACTTGTGTAGTAATAAGAAATTAATATAAACGACAGTGTCTCAATGAGTTTGTTGTGGTCTGTGAAAAATACACATACATCGTACAATACTTAATTGAACTACCTACATGAATCCGTTGCATTCTCTTTTTTAATTAGCAGATACTCTTACCTGGAGTGATTTACACAAAATATATATTTTACAGTAAGAGCAGATTGAATACAGAATAACGTCAGTACTAAGAAGTGCAACTTTAACTATGTATATTGTTGTATCTTTGTTTCTCCTTATTTATGCTTACATTCTATCATATAAACGGACACCGTGAATTAAGTAAACTCATGAGTGCTATTATTAACTGGTTAAGTCTGCATTACACATTTCACCAGGAAGTGCTAAACTAACTACCAACAGTGGCGCCCCATCATCCTTAGTGATGAAACTACGGAAACCCCAAAGTACATACCTGGCCAGCCCCGATATATAACATATTTCCCACCCCCCCTTAAATGATAAACCAACATTAACATAACATTTCCCTAAATTGGGAGAGAGGGTAGACTACCTCAACATCCCACTAAACCCACAGGGAATTATTCTGTCCCTTCATTTCAGGCTTAGCACTATCTATAACATTCAAGAAGTTTCCATTCTCTAGGTGGGTTGCGCTGCAACACAGGATCCGGTTCAGGTGTAGGTGTAGGCTCAGATTGGGCCTCCATTGTTCTTGGAAGTGGAGTCTCTATTGGTGGCAGTGAAACAGTGGCTGGTGTTGGTGCTGACTTGTCCAAGTGGTGCGTCAGCTCGCTTGGGATGGTGAACTCTGGTACTTCTGCCTCAGGGATTGTAGCTGCAGGTTCTAGAGGGAGTAACTGATCAACATGTCTCCGCCAGGTCTGGTTGTCTTCGGTGCAAACTCTGTATGAAACAGGTCCAGTCTTTTGAAGAAGTGTTGCTTGTGCCCACTTTTCTTTAGTAGTGTAATTACGTGTGAGGACTGGATCTCCCACAGTGAACTGCCTGTCTTTGGACCGCTTAGCTCGCTCCTTAATCTAATTTTGCTGCTTGTCTTGAACTAACATTTTAGTGGGTGTTGGCTTTAATAGGTCCAGGCGAGTCCTGAGCTGTCTTCTCATGAGTAGGTAAGCAGGAGACGTTCTTGTTGTCGCATGAGGGGTATTGCGATACTTGAGCTAAAATGTGTCAAGTGGTTGTTTTAGTGGTGCTTCGCTTTTTGATGCTTTGAGTGCATGTTTGATGGTATGTACCATTCTCTCAGCAAGTCCATTAGTTGATGGATGATAGGGACTTGATAGTAGATGTTTGATTCCATTACTTGGCAAGAAAGTTTCCATCTCGTTGGAAACAAACAATGGTCCATTATCTGTGACTACCTGCTCAGGCAGTCCTAAACGTCCAAACATCTCCCCCAGTATCTTGATAATCTTCCCTGACGTTATGGTGGACATGACCATGATCTCTGGCCATTTTGAATGGGCATCAACGGCAACCAGCAACGTCACTCCTTCCACTAGTCCTGCAAAAGGCAGGTGAACGCGTTGCCAAGGGCTAGTTGGCCACTCCCAGGGATGTAATGGCGATAGGCTTGGTGTGTTGCTTTGGTTTCAATATCATGGTATAGTCCTGGCCACCAGAAATAGCTGTCTGCTAGCCGTCAACTCCTTCCCTCGTGAAAGGTAAGGCTGGAGATCAGGAGGGGCCTGAGTGAGTTACAAGTGTGTTTTCCACCATGTTGAAGTAGAAGATCTTCTGTTCGCTGCTCTTTGGGCAGTCAGGCAAAGGAAGCCATGACAAGCCATCCGCATTGGTAGTGCTTCAGTGCTTCAGATCTCCGGTATTTTATGTCATAGTTATGAGCACTCAGGAGTAGTGCCCAACACTGCATTCTGCTAGCTGCCAAAGTTGCTATGCCCGAGTGAGGACCAAAGATGGAGGTTAAAGGACGATGGTCTGTCAGTAAAGTGAACCTCCGTCCAAAAAGGTAAGAATGGAATTTGTTTTATTCCAAAGATAATACCCAATGCTTCTTTCTCAATCTGTGGGTATTTAATCTCCATCTTGCTCAGTGTCCTTGGCGCAAAAGCAATGGGCTTGTCTTCTCCTGTAGGTGTAATATGGGAGATAACAGCCCCAACTCCATACGGAGAAGCATCGCACGCTAGTTGAATTGGCAAGGATGGGCTGAAGTGGGTCAACACCTTCTTGTCAATCAATGCTGTCTTTGCTTTCTGGAACGCAATGTCACACTCAATGGTCCATGACCAAGGTTTGTTCCCTTTTAATAGCTCATGCAAAAGCTTTAGTCGCATCGCCAGCTGTGGAATGAACTTGCCATAGTAGCTCAAGAGGCCAAGAAAAGACCGCAGCTGGCTGACATTCTCGGGAGCAGGAGCGTCAACTATGGCTGTTTTGATGGTGCTGTATGAAGGCCATCGGCATCAATTACATGGCCTAAGTACTCCACTGCAGGCTTGAAAAAGTCACACTTTTCCTTGCGGACGCCTAAGCCATACTCCTTTAGCCTTTTCAAAGTCTTTTCCAGGTTCAGCAAATGCTCCTTGTCCTTGTCCTAGCACTGTACCCCAGGGAGGTCACCCAAGATCTGGTCCATGGCCCTCTGGAACAGGGCAGGTGCCAAGGTGATTCCAAAAGGCAAGCAGCGATATCTATAGAGTCCCCTGTGGGTAGTGATTGTCAGGTACTTTTGTGACTCCTCCTCTACATGCATTTGTAAGCTTGCTGAATTTCTTTCCACCAGCCAACCTTGCAAACAGTTCCTCAATAACAGGAAGTGGGTATTGTTCCACCATCAGTATGGGGTTGATGGTCAGCTTAAAATCTCCACGCAAGTGAATGGAGCCATTCGTGTTTGATGACCGGAACCACGGGTGTGGCCCACTCGCTGTGTGGAACTGGCTCCAGGACTTCTGACTTGACAAGCCGTTCTATGTCCGCTTCCACCTTGGATTTGAGAGCATAGGGAACACTCCGAGCCTTCATGAACTTTGGCTGAGAGTCTGATTTGAGCTGTAGTTTCACGGAAAACCCCTTCATACTTCCTAGCTCATCCTTGAAAACAGCAGCCTGTTCATTTAGCACCGCTGATAATCCTATTTCTTCAACAGACACTGCATTCACCTTCGTCCAGTCCAGATGAACCTTTTCCAACCAAGGCCGGCCCATCAGTGCTGGGTAGTCTCCCTTGACCACATAGATGGGAAGTCTGGCTTTTTGTCCATTTAGTTCCACCCGGACCTCTGCTTTTCCAGCTATGGGAACAGTCTCTCCTGTATAGATTGTTAATATAAGTTTTGTAGGTGCCAGTGAGAGGTGGTTCAGCCTTTCTTTAAATATTTTGTATGAAATTAGTGAGACAGCTGCCTGTCCTTTATTGCCTGTCCTTCCAAAAGCGGTATAACACCATAGGCTGCAGAGGCTCCTTTTACAGTCAATACCTTAATTGGTAGCTCCTCTTCAGAGTCTATGTCGCTATTGCTGGATTGTTCTTGCTTTATGGCATGCAGGTGTTTCTTCTTGGCACGCCAGCCAGCTGTTCCTTTTTCTGGTTTGTCCTTCACTGGTTTCTTTCTTCTGGCATTACAAGCTCGCTCAATGTGTCCTTTCATTTCACAATGATAACACTTCACCCCCCTTGCCCAGCACTCAGATGGTTGGTGACCCTGTTTTGCACATCTGTAACACTCCTTGGTACTCCCTATTTGTTAAACCTTGTTTGCTGCTACACTGTATACTCTTGTCGCAGCCCCCAGCTGTTGTGCTTCTTTTGCAGCTAGCTCCATTGATACCGCAATCTCGATTGCTTTCTGTAAGGTGAGATTGTCTTCAGTGAGTAGGCACTTCTTTATTGCCTAACTCCTTAAACCACACGGATCACAGATAGTGTCATTCAATGTCACATTAAACTCAATGTCTTTTTAGCACTGCGACATATTGGGCAATAGATTCTCCTTCCTCTTGGTTTCTTTTATGAAACCTAAATCTTTCAGCAATGACAAGAGATCTAAGGCAAAAATGTCCTTCCAAGATTTTCACAATCTCCTCAAATGACTGGTCACCTGGTTTGTCAGGTTGGACCAAGTTTCTTAGTAAACTAAATGTTTTAGCTCCCATAACACTGAGGAAAGTTGCCACTTTGACTTCATCTTTAATGCCATTAGCTGTCACAAAAAATTGTTAATGTTCCGTGTAAGCACTCCATTGCTCCACTGTTTCATCAAACTGCACTCAAAAAAATGAATCTTGGCATATGTTGGCATTAAACAACCAATTTATATTGATTTTATAGAAAAAAATCATATTTTGAGTCTGTACATAGAAAAAGTTACGTACATCGCATTAAATCTTTTGGATTGAATGTGAATTAAATTAAATCACTTTAAAATAAAGCCAATGAATTTTGTTGGGATCAGAAAACCACTCACTGCGCATGTGCGAAAGACAGGAAGTTGATCTTCGCCCACCGGATCCTTAATGGTATAACACGCGTATGGTGAAATGTGAGTAAGAATTTTTATCTATCGTCAACAATGTGTATGTATTTGAAAAATTAAATGGAATGTGCTTGGATAATTCTTAATACTGTAGTAAATGTCTCTACTACAGATATGACCTGATATGGTTTTTATTGAATGTATGATGGTAGGCTGCAAGCTAACGTTAGTTTTAAGTGCCTATGCATGTGAGATGCCCTTGCTACATCCTTTAAACGTAAACAGTATTATAAAGAACATTACAATGTTGTTGAGCCAGTAGAGTTTATTCTTGATGCAAAGACGAACAGGACTTTTAAGTACATACCTCTGTTGCAGTCTTTGCAGCATTTACGCATGTGCATGAAAATATTATTGAAATATCAAAGAACACAAGGTCTTAGAGAGTGAAAAGCAGCAGTTTAAGTCCTTTAGGGAATGGTCAGAACTTTAAAGAAAATACATTTCTGTGTGGGGAGCAGTTGAGAATCTGTGTAACTCTGTATATAGATGATTTTGAAATTTGTAACCCACTAAGAACATCACGAAAGAAACACACACTACCACCAGGCTCACACTCAGCCCTATCATCTATATATTTAGTAGTTCTATGCAAGAGTGTATATATAAAGACATTTGGCTATAGAAAAGTGTTAGAGCCCCTTTTACAAGAGTTGGTTACCTTGGAACAGCATGGTGTTTTCATTTCACTGCTAGGAGAGTTTGTCAAAGGAACAGTCCAGTGTGTCATAGCAGATAATTTAGGAGCCCATGGAATAGCAGGCTTTGTAGAGAGCTTTTCTGGAGATTATATCTGCAGATTTTGTACAGGACAGAAGTCAGAAATCCAGCTGAATGAGGTTCAGTCTGGTGCTTTCACACTGCAAACTAAAGAAATACATGCTGCACATGTTAAGTCTGCACAAGACAGCACAACTAATTGTTGTGGAGTTAAGAACAAATGTGTTTTAACTGAATGCCTTGCTCATTTTCACGTCACCGCTGGCTACCCTTCAGATATTGTGCATGATTTATTTGAGGGCATTATTCCAGTCGAGCTCGCACAATGCTTACAGTTGTTAATATCAAAGAAATATTTTACTCTTGACAGTCTAAACACATTAATCCTTACATTTCCGTACAAGGGGGGCGATAAAACCAGTCGGTCACATGTCATACCACGCACTTATGCCTCTAAGAAGACTATAGGTGGCAACGCACATGAAAATTGGAGCTTACCGAGATTGCTTTAATTAATGGTCGGACAAGTGGTACCAGAAAATGAGCTGGTTTGGCAGGTTCTTCTAGACTTAAAAGATATTGTTGAACTTGTGGTGGCCCCTGTTCACACAGATGAAACTATTGCATATCTGGTGGGCATAATTTCTGAACACCGCCAGAGGTTTGTTGAACTGTTCCCAGAAGTCAGGCTCCTATCAAAACATCATTATATTGAGCATTATCCACAATTGATTTGTTTCCTTGAGCCTCTAGTAGGGCAGTGGACTATGAGATTTGAGGCCAAACACAGCTTCTTCAAACAAGTTGCTCAACATACAAATTGTTTTAAGAATATATCACTGTCACTGGCATCTAAACATCAGCTAATGATTGCTTATCATACACGTTCATTGAGCCTCAAAAGATCTGCATTCGAGGTCACAAATGTGTCAACAATTCCTGTCTACACTCGCTCCCTGGGCCCCTTCATCGCTTCCCATGGTTTCTCCTACCACTTCTACGCTGATGATGCCCAGATCTTCCTGTCTTTTCCCTCTTCTGACCCTCTCATAACCTCTCACATCTCTTCATGCTTGTCTGCTATTTCCGCCTGGATGCACTCGCACCACCTCAAGGTCAACCTCTCCAAATCGGATCTCCTGTTTTTCCCCACTCTTCCTCACCTTCTGCTGACCTCCCCATCTCAATCCCCTTGGAATCCACCACACTCTCCTTCTTCTTCCGCTAAAAATCTAGTAGTCACCCTCGATCCTGCGCTCTCCTACACCCAGCACATCACCACTCTGACACGCACCTGTAGATTTTTCCTGAGCAACATACGCCGGATCCGTCCCTTTTTCACCGACTACTCAACTCAGCTGCTCGTCCAAGTCACTGGTCCTCTCCCGCCTGGACTACTGCAACTCCCTCCTGGCCAGCCTGCCTGCATCTACTACCCGTCCACTCCAGCTCATCCAGAACTCTGCGGCTCATCTGGTATTCTCTCTGCCCCGATTCGCACACGCTATTCCACTGCTCCACTGGCTCCCGATACCGGCACGCATTCAGTTCAAGACATTGACCCTCACCTACCACTGTCTCGACCACACTGCACCAAGCTACCTTCAGTCACTCGTCTCTCCATACATCCCCTCCAGACCACTGCGTTCCTCCAGTGCCAGAAGACTAACTCTACCTCTTCTCTACTCTCCTTCCTCCAGAGCTGCTCCTTCTCATCCCTGGCCCCTAAATGGTGGAACAACCTGCCCACCAAGGTCAAAACCGCAGAGTCCTTGACCTCATTCCGGCGCTTACTCAAGACGCATCTTTTCCGACAGTACTTGTAATATTAGTCCTCTATCCCTGCTAGATAGCACTTCACAGTTTTTATTATGCTTCTCGCATTCTTGATTGTTTTCCTCCTTGCTCCCTTTCCCGTATGTAGCCCTTGACTGTGACCCTACATCTTGACAGCACTTAGCTTTCACCATCCAGGATGTAGGACCTCAGTTACTGTACTTGTGTAAATTGTAAATTGGAATTTGTAAAATGTATTATTTTTAATTGCTATGTTTTAGCTAAATTAAATTTGTAATGATTGATGCCTTGTACTTAACTGTATTTTTGCACTTTGTTTGCACTTATGTTGTAAGTCACCCCGGATGATTATTTATTTTTATTTCTGCCAAGAAATAAAATAATAATAATAATAATGTGGGGTCCGACGTCTGTAGGATCTATTGACAAGGCTATGACATCACTCGAGGATGAGTTTAACCCCAGAGAAAGATTCGCAATAGAAAGAAGAGAAAGAACTCCACATTTACAGCATTCAAGCGGCGGATGTTGGCATATACTGGTTCAGGTTCAAATCTGTGAAACTGGGCAGCGGGACTCACATTAACCTACTTTAATTGACAATGGATCTTAATCTTGCTTGATATAATATTTAATCATGCAAATAACACCGCACAATAGTTGTATCACATGAATGCAAGACATTGAGTAGGGAAGGTATCACAAGGTTTCTCCAGTTCTCCTTTAAAATGCATCTGTCAGACTAATCCAACTGAGGTGGAATCTTTTGAATACGTTTTTTAAAATTGAGATTTGCCTGTCTTCTGTATATATTGCAGCTTGAACAGATTCTGTACAATTTGAATACATTTTTAACAGATTAAAAAGGTTAAAAGGCTGAAGCGTTAGGGTTGACTGTGATGCATCACTAAATAAAAACTTCACAAGAGGCAAAGATAATTGGGTAACACTTTAGATGAGGTATCTGTTATAAACAATCTATTAACATGTTAGTAATGTCATTAATTGTTATATACTATTGCAAATATAATAAATTATACTATATTTAATAACACACTTACATTTACATGCCAACATCAATAATTTATCATATTCTGCCAATGCCGTATATTAGCTGCTATAAAACATCTTATAATGTCTGAAGCACCTCAAATCCGAGGGTTATAGAGAGGAGGCAGATTTGCAGATGCTACAGAATACATTTATTGAGACAGCCAGAGAGAGAAATGGGTAGATAGACATAGAGATAGAAGATAGTGATTTAGATAGAGATATAGGCTTAGTGATAGATTGATAGATTGAGAGGTAGAGTGAGAGAGTGAGAAAAAGCCCCAGCACTGTAGATATAATTCTGTTTTTAAATACAAATCTTTAAATGACACCAATTGTCCAGCTGCAAAATCATGCCCCTCCAACACATTTGCCTCTTCAACACAATCACTATTCCTGTTTATACAAGCACATACATCTCTCTCCACTATATATAGTCTTCTTGTGCCCTCTGTTATATAAACCTTTCCCAGTTGCACAAGCATATCTGTCTGATAAACAAACTGTAGGCTTTACTCCGCTTATATATAATATATATTAGCAGAGTAAAGCCTACAGTTATTCTGCGCAAACTTTGACCAATTTCGCCTATGGTTTTCTGAGAATCTTCTGAATCTGCAGATTCTGACCAGAATTGTGAAAGTCATAGAAAACCCTCGGTACTACACCTGAATAATTTACCTGCTTTCATTGCTGTTTGTTATAGACATGACGCTTTCAGACAGACAGTTTACGTCAAATGTATGCAAATAATTAATGCTCAAACAAGCACATTCCAAATAAGCACAAGGAGTCATCCATCCAGCCATCCAACCATTTTTCAAAACCGCTTATCCTGGTGAGGATCGCGGGGAAGCCGGAGCCGATCCCGGCAGGCATAGGACGCAAGGCAGGAATACACCCAGCACAGGACGCCAGGTGCACAGGGGGTTAAATAAATGCAATTTAACTTTAAGTGAAGTATACATTTCAAATATAGCCTAGATATATTCAGAATCGATGTATACGTATTTCCTATTTATATATCTAGGGATGTGGTTGTGTAATGATCCAAGTAATGCAGATATACACTCACCTAAAGGATTATTAGGAACACCATACTAATACTGTGTTTAACCCCCTTTCGCCTTCAGAACTGCCTTAATTCTATGTGGCATTGATTCAACAAGGTGCTGAAAGCATTCTTTAGAAATGTTGGCCCATATTGATAGGATAGCATCTTGCAGTTGATGGAGATTTGTGGGATGCACATCCAGGGCACGAAGCTCCCGTTCCACCACATCCCAAAGATGCTCTATTGGGGTGAGATCTGGTGACTGTGGGGGCCAGTTTAGTACAGTGAACTCATTGTCATGTTCAAGAAACCAATTTGAAATGATTCGACCTTTGTGACATGGTGCATTATCCTGCTGGAAGTAGCCATCAGAGGATGGGTACATGGTGGTCATAAAGGGATGGACATGGTCAGAAACAATGCTCAGATAGGCCGTGGCATTTAAACGATGCCCAATTGGCACTAAGGGGCCTAAAGTGTGCCAAGAAAACATCCCCCACACCATTACACCACCACCACCAGCCTGCACAGTGGTAACAAGGCATGATGGATCCATGTTCTCATTCTGTTTACGCCAAATTCTGACTCTACCATCTGAATGTCTCAACAGAAATCGAGACTCATCAGACCAGGCAACATTTTTCCAGTCTTCAACTGTCCAATTTTGGTGAGCTTGTGCAAATTGTAGCCTCTTTTTCCTATTTGTAGTGGAGATGAGTGGTACCCGGTGGGGTCTTCTGCTGTTGTAGCCCATCCGCCTCAAGGTTGTACGTGTTGTGGCTTCACAAATGCTTTGCTGGATACCTCGGTTGTAACGAGTGGTTATTTCAGTCAAAGTTGCTCTTCTATCAGCTTGAATCAGTCGGCCCATTCTCCTCTGACTTCTAGCATCAACAAGGCATTTTCGCCCACAGGACTGCCGCATACTGGATGTTTTTCCCTTTTCACACCATTCTTTGTAAACCCTAGAAATGGTTGTGCGTGAAAATCCCAGTAACTGAGCAGATTGTGAAATACTCAGACCGGCCCGTCTGGCACCAACAACCATGCCACGCTCAAAATTTCTTAAATCACCTTTCTTTCCCATTCAGACATTCAGTTTGGAGTTCAGGAGATTGTCTTGACCAGGACCACACCCCTAAATGCATTGAAGCAACTGCCATGTGATTGGTTGGTTAGATAATTGCATTAATAAGAAATTGAACAGGTGTTCCTAATAATCCTTTAGGTGAGTGTATATATGTTCCCTGCGTGCTACACAACCTAAACCAATGCGTCCCACCATCCCCTGGGTTGGCATTTCCTCCGTGTTCAACTTTCATTTGAAAAATAAGTCTTATTAGCTATTCTTATAAATTGTTGATTGTTCTGTGTTTTGAGACAACCTGTAAGAGATTAACGTGAATGCAAGTATAATTTATGTGAAAATGTATATTTTTGCATCTAGCAGTATTAAAAATAAATTGGTCTGTTTTCAGTTTCTTCAGCCACATGGCCATGCTATCCTATTGTTTTCTGGCTTTTGGTGTCTGTTAAAATATTTAATGAGTTACCTTGAAATTAATATTGATTATAATTATAAAGTTGAGGTTAATAACACAAAAAGAATTCACATAGATGTTATATCAGCCACTATATTCTATAGGTTATCAAAGTCAGGTCAAATTAAAATGTTATTCTGCCTAGTACTGTAATGTCTGTATATGTATTTTAAGCAAAGTGTTAATGTGTAATGGGCTCAGTAACTAGGGGAGGTGGACCCAAGTGATCGGTGATCACAAATTAAAAAGTGAAAAATCAATAAACAGGCATGGGGTCAGAAGTCAGCAAACAGAGACAAGAAGGCAATCCAATAATCAGAGTATGTGGGAACAGGCACAGGTCGAAACACAGGAAGGTGATAATAAAGATATAAATGCTTAGATTGTTACTAAGTAAGTAGACAATGCTTAGCACTGAATGAGGGATACAAATACACAGGGCTGAGTGAAGCAGGTAACAGCAGGTAGGGAGTGAGAACCAATGGGAGAAGAGAGTGATGGAAGAAGTGCACATGGTGACCTGGAATGTAAACTGGATGACTGTGGAATGTGAGGAGCCGAGTTCAGTATTCTGGGGATGATGACCTCTGGTGTTCAAGTGTGGAAGTTAAATCATGTAAGAAAAATGCACTTGTTTAGACATATTTTATAAGTGTAAACCATGTAAAAACGACTTTACTATCCATAAGGTTAATTTCATTATCATGCAGTTATTTGAAATATATCTGTGAACAATGTGTAAACCATAAGTTTACAGATACAGCGTAAACATTGTAAACAACAATTTACTTATTCTGTTCATATATATTGTAAATATTAGGTTTTCAAATAGTCATTATTCTGGTAAAGGTCTATTATTTTGCACTGCAGGTTTAACCAGCCTGTTAAGGTACAACTTGACTGCCAGTCAAAACCCTTCAGGTACATGTGGATCACTTCCCAAGTTTATCACAGCAACAGAAGGAACCCTTCAGTGAATTACGAGCCCGGGAAGTAAAGTCACCGACACAATGCCAGATCGTTTGTCTTCAGTTTATTTTTGCAACAACACACACTTTTATACACGTCAGAAATCTGATTGCCAAGAGTTCCGGGGCAGGTACATACAGATATTACAAACATATTACAGATCTAGTTGCTAGGCAGACACATGAAATGTGTTCGATCTCATAAGTCATAACATTCATAACACACTCAAGAGTTTCAATTGACACAGCTGCACGGTTTGCCTAGTAGTAGATGACGTGGGACTCTATCTTATTTCTGGTTTGTCTGAAGAGCAGCATGTATATTGTTTATGTTATTAGCTCTGAGCTGTTCCTCAAAATATAATCTAAATATAGGGAGTTTTGCGGTTTGACATTTCCAAGATAGAGTCAAGAAGGCCATGAGTTCAATTGTCTAGACCTTCACAGAAATAGTTATGCTCGAGTATGTTATTTATGATATTATTTCTGCAACAATGACAAATTTCAGCCCCCCTTGCCATGGCAACATTTCCTCCAGTGAGATATTTTAACAATGTTAACTCTGCAACTTCTGTTAAAGGCTAATCCTGCAATAAGAATACAATACAATGAGTTACATGGTTACAGTAGGTTAAATAATCAGTATGCCCACCAAACTCAATTATCCCCAACAGTTAGTATATGAATATGTTATATAAAAATCCTTACAGTTGCCCTCTTTAATGTAATATGGAGCATAGCGACAGTTACATTAATACTTGGTTCCAGCATGATCCTTAGCTTTCATTAGCTGGGCCCGGTGGGCACCAAGCCTTTTAGGATCCACAGATTCCATCATTGAAGTCATCATGTTAGTTAAACAATTTTGAATACACATACAGATGCATGGACCAAAACACACCAACAATACGATAATGATTATACAAGGTAAAGCCATGGATACATAAGGTGCTAACCACCCAAACATCGTCCACCACCATCCCCACCTTTCCTCTCACACTTCATCTTTTTGAAGCTGCTTGGCAACGTCTCTCATATCCTGTAAAGCTTTGGTAATATTTCCTTCATTCGCATCATTTGGTGGGATAAAGGTACAGCAGTGTTTTCCAATGAGAGTGCAGACGCCCCCCTCCTTGGCTAGTAACATGTCAAGCGCTAATTGATTCTGGGTGGTCATGAGCCGTGTTGCCGTTAGCTCAACCCTGACGGCTTCTAGTGCCATGATTGTTTCATTGGTAAACTGTGCAAGTCTATAATGTACGTGTTCGATAATATTCCACTGCTCAGCCACACCAATGGGGGAGATCATAGCAGTCCAGAAACGTTGCGCTCTGGAGGTTAGTCTGTGCTCTTCCAGAATAGAGGAGTCTATGCTTTGCTGATTAAGGAGGGTTGACTCTCGTTTTTGTCTCCTCATGGAGGGGCGCTGACCTTTAACCAAAATATAGAGCCCGTCAGTAAGCCATGTGAAGGCACAAGATCCGACCCAATCGTAGGGTAAGTGGGAATAAGCTTTATTACCACAAACCCAATACCAATCTTTCACCATGAATGTACCCCAGAGTGGAAAGGATATGTTACAGGATGGTTATCATGTTACATGGTTACAGTAGGTTAAATAATCAGTATGCCCACCAAACTTAATTATCCCCAACAGTTAGTATATGAATATGTTGTATAAAAATCCTTACACAGCCTCAACCCCCTTGTCCTGGCCTTGTGGGCTCAGTTGCTGTGTGTGTGCTGGTGATCGCTGTCCTCATCTGCCCCAGGAACACGAGCTGTGCAGGTGAGCTGGCTTCACATGGCAGCACACACTAATGACATCATCACAGTGATATTAATACGAATAAAACACTGCACTCACACTCTCTTCTTCTCAGTGCAGTCTCCCATATATCCTTAAACACCAGAGAGCATCCATTTCTAATTGCCTGGTGTTTATCCTGGTTAAAAGTCCCACTGAAGACACTTCTAGATTTACAGGCCGGGATGAATCTGTAAAAACACTGAAACCTGTATTGTCTCTTTCCTCATACTCGCAGGAGATTCACAGATGTCTCCGGATGCAGTAAAGACCCACACCAGTCACCAGGTAAATCCAGCAGCTGTGCTGCTTACAGTGTCAATGCTGCACTGTTTCTGTCACTGCAGGGTCAGTTTTAATGTGCAGTTGTCTCAGGGTCTTTCATTGTGTAGTTTCTGATTGAACATATTCCTTTGATCTTTCAGCTGATATTGACGAATCCACTCACTAAAGAGACTGTGTGTCTCTGCTGATCAACAAGGAGGAGTGTGGGGTGGACGCACTGATGACATAATCCACACTTTTACCACACTTGCTCACACTTGGTTTAAGAATCCAAAATCAACGCAGTTCCATTAAATTCATTAACAGATTCAGTGTAACAGTTTACTCGCACAATTAGTTATAAGCTTTGCAATCCATATTTAACCCTTGATTACATTGTTACATTTTAAATAAGCATAACTAGCAGAGTGTTCATATGCATAATTTTGAATGTATCTCAAAAGTGTATCAATTTTTGATAATGCTTTATGTAGCTTGCCTGGCCTAATTAATATTAAATAGATATTCAACTGAAAATCTATCAACATCCTACAACTTGATCATTAAAGTTAATTTAATATCTATCTATGACAAAAACACCGTGAATGTAGTCGGTGCGGTCGGAGCCTCACTCTGGATTCGAGCTCCGCACCGCAGTGGCTCCACCCAGTAGAGCGTTAAGGCCACTACGCCAAAAGACCGGCTCTCCCAACACGGGAGGCTTAAAACTGTACTGATTTCACTGAGGGTTATGGCCCCATATGAACCCGTTACATCAGTGTGGAAGAAACAATGACATTCGCCATAATTGTGTCTTGTAATTGGCTCTGAGGTTTGATATCTCCAATTGAGATGGCTAAGCAATTTTATAACTTGCTGAAAACCTTTTTGGTATAGAGAGATATTACATGAACATTCTATTGATATTTATTTAGCAATTAGTTGAATGATTATCAATCAAATATCTATTTCATATTAAATTGGGCTGCATAATGTAATGTCTTACCCAGTTTTTAAACAGGCAGTATCACTTCCATAATAACACAACTAAGGCTGTATGACAAGAGGCATCATCCATTCCCAGAGATCACTCATCCATCAGGTTTAAGAACAGTCTTTTAATTTCCTAATTTTACCCTCATTGCAAAGCAATATACAGAGAATTTATTATGAGCCTGTGTGTACACTCTGGAAATTGCTCATCAGCAATGACATTTAACAAGAATATTGCTAGTTGTGTAATAATAGTAATAATGTTGTTCGTATAAAGTAAGAAATCTAATGTAGTGTAAACTGCACCAGTATCAGTATGTTGTCCTTGGTTTCTGTCTAAGATCGATTGGTTGAGTCTACTTGTGAAAGGAGAGAGAGGGATAAGCTTTTTGTCTGCGTTGAAAAACGCAGAGGTTGTTTTCTCTATTCTTCTTCTCCTTTCCGACCACTTTTTCTTAACATATCTCCTCCTACAGCTTTGAAGTTACTACCACGTAATTTGGCAATAAATTAGACCACTGCTTTTAATGCTTGGTCTTTATAAGACCCGATCGTAGTTTGTATTAAAAACGTCACTAAACAGTTTATGCCATGAATATTTTAAAAGAACAAAAACTTTGTTTACTATTTTGTATGTAGAAGTTCCTGAAGTTCACTGCCAACAAAGCAGTGCATCCTGGGAGAAGGAGGCAAAAGACACATGTGCTGTATGTTGATGTCAGAGCTCAGCAAAGGGACCGAGCGCCTTGGGTGTTAAACTCTGCAGTGAATGTGAAACAGGATGGCCAGACCCTAGTATTAGAGGTCTTCACGGGTCCACCCCAACCCGAGGACCCGTGACCCGACCCGGGACCCGTACGGGTTCGGGTCCATATTTTAAACAGTCAGCCGGGTCCAGGTCGGGTCCCATTCTTGTACTTCGGGTCCCGGGTCTGTTTAACATTGTGTGTAATACCCGAGTGACGCGACGACTTTACCAATTGACGATTGGCTCTTTTAATTTAGAATGTATTATACAGATACAAAAAAACTCCAAAGCTGCAAAGTCACGTTGGTCCTCCGCCACCGTGACAGCAAGTGGACGTTTGAACTGAAATAATATGCAAATTATACAGGCGCTTTCAATCAGCAAGAGGAACAACATGGATGTCATTTTCCTGGCGAGGAGGATGGACTGTGTGTGTCACGGTCCGATACAGGAGAGAAGCTACTAACGTTACATTAGTTAAGACAAAGTTTTATTTTCACAACTTGTAAATTCACTTGTTAATAGCGATTAGCTGTGGTATCTGTGCTGATCGGGTTCAATCGGGTCTGCGTGTCCTGGCCGGGTCCGGGTCCAGATTTCAAATAATAGACGGGTCCGAGTCGGTCCGGGTACCACATTTTTGGCATTTCTCGGTTCTGCATGGGTCCGGGTCAAACTTTCAAATAATAGTCAGGTCCAGGTCGGGTCCGGATAGCACACTTCCGGGTCTCTTCGGGTTCGGGCACACATTTTTGGACCCGTGAAGTCCTCTACCTAGTATGTATTGCTGCAGACCTGGAGGAATTGGAATGTGGGAGGAGTAACTGTCAATCCTTTTGTATGCAGCCAATCACTTTACCAGAAATGCTTGTCAATCACTTTTTATGCGGCCAATCATCTGCAGAAGATATTTGTCAGTCATTTTTGATGTGAGAAGATACTTGTCAGTCATTTTGTATGCGGCCAATCGTCTTTCTCATTTATAAAATAAGGCGTGAGAAAAGAGAAGATACTTGTCAGTTATTTTTTATGCGGCCATATATAAAAGTAAGGCGGGAGGAAAAATGAAGAGGAAACAAATATGTCCTGGGCCCCATTCCACCTAGCTGGTTTAACTAATTCAGGCTAATCAGCCGGATTCAGTTCATACAATAATTTAAATCTCCTATGGTAATTTACTCAGCTGGACTTTAAAATTGCTTTGAGGAACAGAAAAAGACACTTCTGTAAAATTATCCTGAAAGTTATCTGGCTAATTCGGTTAGCAGCTATGAGGAATGGGGTCCTGGTGTGTATCTTTCTAAGAATTGCGTTGATGTTAGTAAATGGATAGCTAGTAGTTTTGAGGTCATTAATCAGGAGAGGCAACTGTAAAGCAGCATGCTATTCTTATAATTGATAAAACCCATCCAATTGTATGTTATTTTTTACAATCAGTCAGGTTTTAATAACTTGTATATTTTACAATAATTCGCTATATATGAATATAACTTAAAAACATCCGTGCACTACAACATCTTCACTTCTATGAGGTACTGGCCCAAATAAGGCAAAAATATATAAAGAAAATTAAATTTTGTAGCCGCACTCTCACTTATTATTTAGATCAGACTTTTATATTATTAAAATTTCATTTTATTGAATCACTCACAACGCGTTTTGACACTTCTGTGTCTTCATCAGGTAGCCTTTACAATTACCTAACAGGTGTTTTTTAAATAACAATTAAAAAGTCAATTAAGAAATCAAACCCACCCTCTCCCAATAATTACATTCCATCAAAATGATCAAGTTATTTTAGTTATAAACCAGTGCAAAACACAACAGGCTAACTCAATTATCATATGTACAGTGGCCATATCACAGTATATTAAACATACAATTCTTATAAACCACTATCCTACCCAATTTTGTCATTAAGTTAAGTCAAATTCCAATATCCATTGTAATTAAGGCACAGACTGCACTGTAAAAAATGTTACATGTAATCTACTTTAAAAAAATTGGTAACATTATTACGCATTATTTTTGAGTATTTTTTAAGTTGTTTTTTTTTTGCGAAATCTACCCGAATAAATTAAGTAGAAAAGCCAGATTTTCCAAGCCAGCCATGACTTGCACCCCCTCCAAGATGATGCTGACGTCCTCCTGATCATCCCTCTTGCAGATAGCAATTTTCATTATGTGCGGCAGGAGATCTTGCTGCACATCTGCATTGTCACACTGTAAAACAAAGTATTTTTATCTTGTCTGTCTGTTTATCATTATATATCTGTCCATAATTATAAAGTTGATTTGTGTACAGTTGTAAACAAACATTTTGAAACATTTTTCTTATAACAGCTTAAAATGCTAAGACAACTTGAAGTAAATTTCTTTGTAAACAATGAAAAAAAAGATATGTTTCAGTGGACCACACAGACTGTCAAAATAACAAGCTCAAATACAAAATAACAAGCTCAAATACAGTTTCACCAATGACAACTTTGTCATTGATGAAACTGTATTTGAGCTTGTGTATTCAGGAAAAAAAAATTAAATGACATTTGGTGACACTAGTGTAGAGGGGAAACTGTAAATAAACCATGTTTACATGAGGAATATTGTGCATTCAGAATGTAAAACAGCCCCCACATTAATTCTAATTTTCAGTTTACTTATTCTGATGTTGATCCCGAGCTGTAAATGTGACTGGTCCTACTCACACCGCTCCAAGCAGAATTCGAACCAGCTTCACCAGCATTGGAGGTGGGTGCACAAACAAGGACGCTAAAGATCATAGCCTCTAGCATCAGTCACTGGGGCACCTCTTGAGGCCAAGTGGAGTGAGGTTTACTCACACAGCTCTTACTAGCTGGTCTCTGTTACATATCAATGAGATTACACTCTGCCTTACATCACACCTTTTGGGTTTGAGGACTGAAAGACATAACCTAAAAAAATGTTTTTGGTTACACTATTTCGATGGTCCACTTTAGACATTCTACTAACTGTAAGTAACTACTCTCGTTAGAGTATTAGTGGACTGCAAGTAAACTGTTAAGTTAGGGTTAATAGATTACGTTAACATGTAATTGCAAAGTTACTTATAGTCAGTAGAATTTCTAAAGTGGACCACCAAAATAAAGTGTAAAAAAATGTCATATAGTGACTGACAAAAATTTGTGTTAAATATTTTCACAGTAGTTTTAGACAATTTAATTGGAAAAAAGTATTGTTCAAGTTCGTCCCCTTGGAATTACAAGGTTCTTATATTCTTATATTATATATTCTTATTCTGTGACAATTTATTTAGATTATGTGACATTTTTTTTAAAGTTGTGTACTGTAAGAGAATTTGATATGCTTGGTTTTTCAGTCAATCTAAATAAATGAAAACTCATAGGTCAATTGGTTTCTCTTTTAAGATTCTTTTTAGAGGGAAGTTGCGGTCAAGTCACAGATGTGCAATAATCATTATTTTGATAAAAATAGGAAACTAATATCATTCGATTATATTACTGAAAATAAGTAATATTAAGCTTCTGCTGGATTACCGTAAGAAACAGATAATACCCGTTTTCTCCTTTCTCCCCACAGAACAGCTTTAGGTCAGTCTGGTCATGCAGGAAGCGATGTGTCTCTCTCTGTCTCTCCTCTCCTGCTCTGTCTTGTGTCTCGTTGAAGAATAAATAAGTTAAGAGACTAAACTTCTCTTTGTTTTCCTTTTTATAAGGTTTCCTTCCAACCATAAGCATTTTGCCACCACCATGACTTGGGCGCTTTATGCTAATGTAATTTAGAAGTAGGGGGGTCCTTTGGAATTTGGCTAGAAGCCAATCAGAGGACAGGTACCCTTTTGGTCTTCTGGACATATGGATAAGTCATTGCTACCAGTGGCTACCAGGGAGCTTAGATGAAAGGAAGGAAGTCTGTTTCCTCTACCAAACCAGATAGAACAGAATTTCTGTTATAATATATAAGATATAAATAATATCTTACAGTACATTTTAGGACTTTTTATTTAGAAAACAAAAAGGTTCCAACCACAAAGTTGAACTCAAACTTGGTACTGTAAGGTTCTATTTGCGAGCCAATCAGCACTTCGAATGCACACAAGAAGACCAATGAGCAAGACTGTTCAAACTCCAACTGTCAAAATTCAAATTTAAAGACCCAGAAGCCCGTCTATCTATCTGTCTGTCTGTCTATTTATCTAATTCTATCTATCTATCTATTGACTATCGACTGTTGCTGTCTGCCGCTGTGATTGTTGGGAGTGAGTGTGGAGGTGCAGGTGTGCATGTTTGCTGCTGCCAGGTTTGTTTGTGGTTTTTCTCCTTTACTTTTTCCTTTCTTTCTTTCTTTCTTTCTGAATGTGTTTTTGACAGTTTTGTAAAAGGTTTTTCTGAAGGTTTTCCCCATGCTGAGCTGACTCCTGCAGTCAGCGAAGTGATCAGGATGTCTGGGGCTGGGTCGGGGAGGGGGGGGAATCTGAGATTTTCATTTGAGACTTTAACACGTCGGCATGGCGTTAAAGTAACCTCTGATGAGTTTTTGCCGCTGGAGGAGTGTGTTCTGGCGATCGGGCAAGTTGTCAGTTGTGAAAATATAAAGTCGGCAGCTCGTATGAGCGGGTCTGTTGTGCTGTTTCTGAGCAGCATTGAGTTAGTCTCACGTGTCGTTGAGACCGGTATAGTGATCAGTGGTGTTTTGATCAATGTTACCCCCCTAGCAGCTCCTGCCAGGAGAGTTACTTTGTCTAATGTTCCTCTTTTTCTGTCAAACGACCTATTAGAGAGGGAACTGGCGAGACATGGGCAGATAATGTCGGGGTTGAAACGTATACTGCTTGGGTGTAAGTCACAGCAGTTGAAACATGTTGTTTCGTTCAGAAGGCAGGTATTTATGATTTTGAATGACATAAATGGGGATCTGAAAATTGTGCATAAGTTCAAGGTTGATGGCAATGATTATGTTGTCTTTGTCACATCTGATTCTATGAAGTGCTTCAACTGCAGTGGCAGAGGAGGCGAGAAGAGGGGCTGTGGGGGAGACTGTTGAAGAGAGTGAGGGTCTGGAGATCCAGGTACAGGAGAGTGTGGGCGGTGAGAGTATTTCTGACAGTGGCGGTACCGTGCCGACTGTGGAGGTCCCAGGTATTAGCGGTGTGTCAGCTAATGTTAGTGGAGCATCAGACTGGAGCATTAACTGGACTGGATGGCAGTATACAGCAGCAGGACGGGGCATCAGGTAGTGGAGTGGGGGTGAGCAGCGAGAGGGCTGGTGACCAAACTGAAAAGATGGAGACTGTGAAGACAACACTGAGCAGTGTGTGGGACATGGGAATGGAAGTGGGGATGGATCCTGGTCAGGACAGCAGGGTTTTTAAAGTGCCTGGGAAGAAACGCACTCGCAGATCTGTGGACGGTGCTTCTGCTAAAAAACAGAGTCAAGCTCCTGAGCCGGATGAGGCAGTGTGCTCCCAGCCGGGCTCAGATCCTCGTACGCCGTGGAGTGTGCAGGCTGTGACGGCAGTGGGTGACAGCTCGGAGTCTGACAGTGAGGGGGAGGGCAGTCTCACCGACTCCTCCATCGCCTCGGAAGCCTCTGACGTACAGAGAGTCCGAGGCGGTTACAGCGCGCAGCTTATTAAAGAATTTCTTGATGAAACAAAGGGTAGGAGACGGATTAGTGTTGAAGGCTATTTCCCTGATTTAAGTCTGTTTCTGAGCTCGGTGCGGTCTCTGAAAAGCACTGCTGTTGGGCAAGAGCTGTTCTGTACGCAAGAGTTTGTTCGTTTAAAGAATATCTCCAGCAAACTGCGTAAAGGGTTGAAAACTAAAAAAGACTCCAATTTATAGTAACACTGGTGTTTGCTTTTTTATTGCGGTCACCTGTTTTTTTGCTTCTCTGTTTTTGTTTTCCTCTTCCTCTTTCTTATTAATGTATAATAATTTACATATTGGGAGCTTAAATATTAATGGTGGTAGGAATGCTGTAAAGAGAGCCACGGTTCTCTCTTATATCATTCAGAAAGGCCTGGGTGTTACTTTCTGTCTTACTTTCTTCAGTGCAGGGGTGGCGGTTTTGTTTAGTAGAGGGTTTTTTCCCTCTACTGTCATTCTGAACGAGGTGGTAAAAGGACGTTTGATGAGCGTTCGGGCAGTGGTGGAAAAACACGCTTTTCATTTTATAAACGTTTATGCACCCACTGAGGGAAGAGAGAGAGTGTGTTTCCTCTAAGTGTTGGAAACACTGCTTTTGGAGTGCACACCTGAGGAGACTGTGGTTATAGGGGGGGATTTTAATTGTACAGTTGATCCTCTGAAGGATAGGAATCATTTAGAACCGCATCCTCAGTCCAGCAAAGAGCTTTTAAGGATTATTAAACGTTTTCTATTGGCTGATGTTTGGATAGTTTTTAACAACACCAGGCAGTATACTTGGACGAAGATCACAGAGAAGGATATCTCTCTGTGCTGAAAGGTATAAAAGCAATCCAATCTAGCCAATGTAAATATTTTAAAAGCTGGTTTTATCACCCCTAGTGGTTTTTCAGATCACAGTTTGGTAACAGCAACTGTGATGTTTCCATCAGTAAAGCCACGTAGCTCCCATTGGCATTTCAATGCACTTCTGGGTGCTGACATGCACTTCTTTTGGGAGAGGTGGAGGGCGCAGAAATCCAGTTTCTCTTCTGTACGGCAATGGTGGGATGTGGGTAAAGTACAAATTCAGGCTTTTTGTCAGCAGTACACCATGAATGTCACCAAAGGCTTAACTGAAGCCATGAAAGTTTTAGAGGTGGAGATTCTGGAGCTCCAGAGAGCCGTAGACTCCTGCCCAATGGCTGGACTGATTGAGAGTCTGCAGAAGAAAAGGAGGGGATTGTCGGATCTGTTGAGAATGAAAGTACAGGGAGCCCTGGTGAGGGCACGTTTTCAGAGTTGTGCGGAGATGGATGCTCCCACTCATAATTTTTTCGGGCTAGAGAAAAAGAGGGCACAGAGTAAGCTGATACACTGCTTGACGACCTCAGCAGGACAGGAGCTGCACGAGCCTGGGGACATTCACAGGCTGGCTGTGGAGTTCTACAGGGACTTGTTCATGGCGGAAGCCATGGAGGAGATGTCGGATTCCCAGCGCTTCCTTGAGGACCTCCTGCAGGTTTCAGAGGAGGTAGCCAGGCGACTTGAGCAGCATCTGAGCGAGGAGGAGCTCACTGATGTTTTGCAGGGCCTGAACACTGGCAAGGCTCCTGGGATTGATGGCTTGTCAGTGGAGTTCTACAAACTGTTCTGGTCCTTGTTGAAGGCAGATCTGTGTGAGGTGTTGGAGGAGAGTCTGCAAAGGAAAGAACTGCCTCTGAGTTGCCGAAGGGCTGTGTTCTCGCTGCTCCCCAAGAAAGGGGACCTCTGCAGCATAAGGAACTGGAGACCTGTGTCGCTACTCTGTACCGATTATAAGATCATCTCGAAAGCCCTAGCCAATCGCTTAAAGACTGTCATGAGCGAGGTGGTGCATCCAGATCAGACGTACTGTATACCTAACAGGTCCATTTTTGACAATATTTTTTTGATTCGGGACATTATGGCAGCCTCTAAACTTTTTGGTTTTAAAGCTGGTATCGTGTCGTTGGATCAAGAGAAAGCTTTTGATAGAGTAGATCACTTGTATTTGTGGAAGGTCCTCGATGCCTTTGGGTTTAGTGTCGGCTTTTAAATTAAAAAATAAGACAAGTTTTAAATGGCATTTTAAGTGCCCCATTTTCGGTACGGTGGGGCATTAGGCAAAGCTGCCCTCTCTCTGGCCTCTCTGGCATGCTGTACTCCTTGGCTATAGAGCCCCTGGTGAATAAGTTACGAAAAGTACTGACAGGGGTGACAATTCCTCAGTGTCCAGATATGTCCTTCAAAGTCACTGCATATGCTGATGACATAGCAGTGCTTGTGGTTGGAGACGGGGATGTGGAGCAGCTTGAGGCATGCCAGAGAAAGTATGAGAGGCACTCCAGTGCAAAAATCAACTGGGTGAAAAGCAATGCAGTGCTAGTGGGTGACTGGAATGGCTGTGCTACACCACACCTGCCAGCAGGACTGTGGTGGGACAGGGGGGGTTTCCAGTACTTGGGAGTGTTTTTGGGTGATGACACCACCACTCAGAAGAATTGGGAAGGGCTGGTGGAGAAGTTTAAAGCCAGGTTGCAGCGATGGCGGTGGTTACTTCCTCAACTGTCTTATAGGGGCAGGGCACTTGTAGTTAATAACCTGGTTGCCTCAAGTGTATGGCACAGGTTTATTGTTTTGGAACCTCCTGAGGTTTTGATTAAGCAGCTTCAGTCCATTTTGTTGGATTTTTTTTTAGGACGGGCTGCACTGGATCAGATAGTGTGTGCTTTAGCTGCCTTTGGCAGAGGGGGGGCAGGGTCTGATCGACATTGCCAGTAGGACTGCGGCCTTTCGTCTGAAGGCACTTTAGAGGCTGCTGTACTCTTCAGAGGACCTGCCCTGGGCACAGCTTGCTCTGGGTTTCCTGCGACAGGTGGGAGAGTTAGGTTTTGGAAAAATGCATTGCCTTAAGGTGACCCAGTTGCCCCTGTACTACTGCAGTCTCCTGAAGGCCTGGAGCTTGTTCAGAATTGTCGGCAGAGATACTGAGAGGTTCAGTTTCTATGGTGTACTGGAGGAGCCCCTGATTCTGAATCCCTTTTTCCAAACACAGCTAGTGGAGAGGTCGCATTTCACTAGTGTGTTAGTCAGGGCTGGAGTGGTGAAAGTCGGGCACTTGTTGGAATTGAGTCATTTTAGGTGGAAGGAGCCTGAGCTTTTGGCTGCAGAGCTGGGCGTTAACTCTGTGCGTGTAGTGGAGAGGTTTCTAAATCAGGTGCGTAATGCTCTGCCAACAGAGGTGCTGGTTTTGGTGGAGAGAATGCTTAGGCAAAGGAGGGTTTGGGGTTGTTGCTATGTTAATGATTTAGTGGATTGGTGTACAGTGTTTTTGTTTATTTGAACTTGTGAATAAAGTGCTTATTAAAACCTAAACCTAATTCTATCTATCTCTCTATCTAATAATTCTTATCTATCTATCTATTTCTCTATTCTGGCTATTCTTTCTCAAGCCATCATCAAACAAACTTTTCAATCCATACTGATCTCCAGAGAGAAAGCCATTTACCTGTCCCACTTTCTGTGGAATATTGGATTTTGTTAATTTAAGACACCTGATTCAACTCATCAGCTCGTCAGAATAGGCATCGACATGAGACAACTAAAATATGTGACGTCGTCAGTAGTAGTCTAGATGGCAGCATCATTTACTATTTTGACAGCCGGAAGTCCCGCCCTCCCTACGTACCATAGACCGGAAGGCCCACCACACCTTCCGGTTACCCCCACCTTTGAACCGGAACTTCTCTCTCCTTCCCATCACCCCCAGGGTTACCCTTTGACCCTCCCTTGTCAGTCATCTTGGATGATATCGGCCATATTGAATGTCAGCAATCTTGGATGAAATCGGCCATTTGTAAGGTCATAGGTCATCTGGTAAGATGGTAGCCATTTTGTTAGGGTGACATCCATCATGGTGAGGATCCGAGGGCACCTCACCCTGCTGGTGTTGGAGATGTAATGTTTAATAGCATAAACTGTGTTTTTAAGGTTATATTATTTTTTGATATTGTGTTGCTAAATTAAAAAATAAGAAAATAAAAGTTTTACATATTTTAGGTTATAATGTTTTATGATACTGTTTTAGTACATTAAAAAATAAAAGTTTTAAATACATATATACTTCTAAGGTTATATTGTTTTATGATACTGTTTTAGTAAATTAAAAAATAAGAAAAGTTTTAAATACATATATATTTTTAAGGTTATATTGTTTTATGATACTGTTTTAGTAAATTAAAAAATAAGAAGAATTTAAGTTTTAAATATATAAGGTTGTATTGTTTTATGATACTGTTTTAGTAAATTAAGAAATAAGAAAAATAATATTTAAGGTTATATAGAGAATGAGAAAATAAAAGTTTCAAATACATATATATATTATTTTAGGTTATATTGTTTTATGATACTGTTTCAGTAAATAAAAAAGAATAAGAAGTTTTAAATGCATATATATATATATAATTTTATTTAGATTGTTTTATGATACTGTTTTAGTAAATAAAAAGAGAATAAGAAAATATTTTTTATATATTTTATTTTAGGTTATAATGTTTAATGATTCGTTTTAGTAAATTGAAAAATAAAAGTTTTATATATATTAGGTTATATTGTATACATTTGAGAAAAATAAAAGTTGTAAATACACATATATATTTTATTTTAGATTATAATGTTTGATTATACTGTTTTAGTAAATTAAAAAATGAGAAAAATAAACGTTTTATATATATTTAAAGTTATATTGTTTTATGATACTGTTTTAGTGAATTAAAAAAGAAAAATGAATATTTACCAAGAGTGGGATTTGAACCCACATGGACATACGTCCATGTGTTTTTAGTTTATATGTTTTATGATTAGGCTTAGGATGATACTGTGTTGGCAAAATAAAAAGTTAAGAAAAAATAAATTAAGAAATGTATAGACTTACATATATTGCATGTCATTACATACATATTTAAGCAAACACAGATAAACACACATGCCTATATCTCTTTAGTTTATATTTATCAATAGACACTAAAGATAAATACACCACTTTTCTTAGAGAACAACAGTGAAATGTATAGAATTACATCTGTACATTTTGACCAGCCCTGTACTTATTATATTTGTTACATTAGTGAATGCTCAAACGTAGCCTTAACATGTATCATATTTAAGAATATATTGCATTTTATTTCATTACACATTCACACACATATATATATATATATATATATATATGCAAACACACACACACATATATATAATATATATATTATGTTTTATCAATAGACACTAAAGACATGTACACCACTTTTCTTAGAGACACACAGTGAAACACTATTTGTGAGTACTCATATGTATAAAATAATATATAATATATGTATATATAATATCATTTGTTTGTGCTCAAATGTATAGAATTAATAAAATACACAAACACACACACACAATGTTGACTTTTATTGTGACAAACAAGCATTTTACAACATGGAACATAGTCAGAAGTAGAAAAAGATACTCCAAAAAATGTTGTACAGATACTTGTAATTAATTTCTGGTTCACAACACCAACATTGGACAGAAAGAAACACTGACCTGTATGGAGTAATGTCATTCCATAACATGTCCATCATATTCCATATATATTCTATTAAATCTTTCACTGTTGGCTTATACCTGATTCTGGCAACAAAGTACATCAGGTATCTATTGTAAATAAAGTGAGAAACACTTAAGTTTATATTCCTTATTTTCCTACCTTATTTTTCAAACCTACAAATACATGGTGACAACTGCAAGCATGAAACACATACAAAACACAGAAATAGGGACCACATTGCAAGGATATAATAAGCACAAATGGTATTTTACTGCAGATTAAAGTTTTGTAAAATTATTTATATAACTTCTAGGAGTAATTTGCAAACTACATAGTGAAAATGCAATCAGTCTTCAGGAAACACATACAGCAGACAGAAATAAGCACAACGTCATATTTATACGACCCAAAACTTTATTCTACTGAACCCTGAAACTCTGAAAAATCACTACAAACTCTATGTTTTGTAAAATGGCTTATTTCACAGACACAGAACCAAATAGGCTCACCCTCAACATAGTCCAACACTTACACAAAGTATGATGTAAACTTTACCAGTTTACCAGTAGTACAGGGGTATTATTAATCTATTCATGCAACTTTTAGACACTTGTCTAATACAGAGCTAACAACGGCATTGAGAGCGGGTAGCAGGGTTTAGACAATGCTGTGCGCTGGGGTTTAAAATGACTCTGTAGGCCAGGGCTTCAAAACCTTACCCCATTTTAACACGGTCAAATTAGCCTCCAACCCCTAAAATACTAAGACATGTTTTTTTGTATCATATGTATCATGTTGTATTACTATGTACATTAATGTGGTTTATACTTTTGATTTAATTTAACATAATTGTATCATATTTTTAATTACAAATTCATATATATATATATATAACAGATACTATATAATAGTAATAATAATGCAAAAACATATTAAGCAATCATATTTTTACTTACAAAATAATATATATAAAATAACAATATAATAATTTAATAATAATAATTTAAAAACATATTAAACAAAACTCACCCTGACTTTGTCACAACCGCAGGATGTGTGTTTGCTTAAATATGTATGTAATGACATGCAATATATGTAAGTCTATACATTTCTTAATTTATTTTTTCTTAACTTTTTATTTTGCCAACACAGTATCAACCTAAGCCTAATCATAAAACATATAAACTAAAAACACATGGACGTATGTCCATGTGGGTTCAAATCCCACTCTTGGTAAATATTCATTTTTCTTTTTTAATTTACTAAAACAGTATCATAAAACAATATAACTTTAAATATATATAAAACGTTTATTTTTCTCATTTTTTAATTTACTAAAACAGTATAATCAATCATTATAATCTAAAATAAAATATATATGTGTATTTACAACTTTTATTTTTCAATTTACTAAAACGAATCATTAAACATTATAACCTAAAATAAAATATATAAAAAATATTTTCTTATTCTCTTTTTATTTACTAAAACAGTATCATAAAACAATCTAAATAAAATTATATATATATATGCATTTAAAACTTCTTATTCTTTTTTATTTACTAAAACAGTATCATAAAACAATATAACCTAAAATAATATATATATGTATTTGAAACTTTTATTTTCTCATTCTCTATATAACCTTAAATATGATTTTTCTTATTTTTTAATTTACTAAAACAGTATCATTAAACAATACAACCTTATATATTTAAAACTAAATTTTTTCTTATTTTTTAATTTACTAAAACAGTATCATAAAACAATATAACCTTAAAAATATATATGTATTTAAAACTTTTCTTATTTTTTAATTTACTAAAACAGTATCATAAAACAATATAACCTTAGAAGTATATATGTATTTAAAACTTTTATTTTTTAATGTACTAAAACAGTATCATAAAACATTATAACCTAAAATATGTAAAACTTTTATTTTCTTATTTTTTAATTTAGCAACACTTTATCAAAAAATAATATAACCTTAAAAACACAGTTTATGCTATTAAACATTACATCTCCAACACCAGCAGGGTGAGGTGCCCTCGGATCCTCACCATGATGGATGTCACCCTAACAAAATGGCTACCATCTTACCAGATGACCTATGACCTTACAAATGGCCGATATCATCCAAGATGGCTGACATTCAATATGGCCGATATCATCCAAGATGGCTGACAAGGGAGGGTCAAAGGGTAACCCTGGGGGTGATGGGAAGGAGAGAGAAGTTCCGGTTCAAAGGTGGGGGTAACCGGAAGGTGTGGTGGGCCTTCCGGTCTATGGTACGTAGGGAGGGTGGGACTTCCGGCTGTCAAAATAGTAAGTGATGCCGCCATCTAGACTACTGTCAGCGATGTTCCTGAACTGGAGTGATCACAACTGGTCTATTCTGAAAGAGCTATTTAAGAAATAATAAGAAACGTATAACTTAATAAGGCTTACCTCTTAATGTGATGACTTTCCACCGCTCCGCCAAAATGTCGTCTGATCACTTGTTCACTTTCAAATGAAAATGGTGTCTCTAAATAAAACCGCATAATTGAACTAATTCTCTTAAAATAAATAGGTAGCCTTCTTTCCTTAATTTTTTTAGCTTATTTCGTTCCTCAAATCAAGCCTTAAAATTGCAGAAATTTCCTTAATTAAAAGAGGAAAAAATATCTCTTGGTTTTATTAGTGAAATCTTTTCAATATTTTCTATCAAACACTAAACCACAATTTCATTAATGAAATGTACAAATTATTTTTAATTATCACGTAATTTTTTTTAGTGAAAATTACAAGACCCATGATTCATTTTTTACAGTGTGCATGCTTTCGATATATTGATTCTAATATTGGAAAGATGATAAAAAACATTCATATCAATTACATCCCAACAATAATGACAATTCCACATGGAAGTATCAAATCTGATCAATTAATTTCCCCCAAAAGTAACGGGAACAGGCCAAAAAATACGAGAAGATCAAAGAAACGTGCGAAGTGGTCACACCGAAAGAATTAACACAAGGAGTCAGACTTGGCGGTAATTAATATCTCTGATTGTAATTTGAATAAGGCACAGGAGACTGTTTTAAGCAAAGGTTTATCTTTCGTTCCAACTAATGGTGTTAATGCATTTAAATTGAAAGTGGATTGTTTAAATTGAAAGTGTTTTAGACAATTGCATTTTAAACATTATTTTGATACTAAAAAACATATTGTGACTTAATAAAATCCTTTAGATACATTTAAGAAAGTCAACTTTTTTTCCCAGTAGGGACACAAAATGCAACGTTAAGTACATTTAGTAGATTAGTGGAAAGTGATATAGCTAAAATAAAAAAATAAAAAGTCAAACCTAGTTATCACAATGGAAAGAAAAGCTATTCAAGATTTGAAGAAAACAACGCAATAATAATGACATCTGCAGATAAAGGAGGGGTTATTATTATTCAGAATACTAAGGATTATGTTTGTGAAGTAATGCGACAATTAAATAATACGGGGTTTTATAAATTATTAACTGCTGATCCAATAAAGATACAGATAAAGCAAGAAACTATCCTTCACTTAACTAACAGATATCAATTTCCTATAACACCAGTGTTTTACACGTTACCAAAACTACATAAGAATCCTACAGAACAGCCTGGTTAAGCACATAGTATTAGGTAATGGGTCCATCTCCGAGCCATTAAGTCAATTTGTAGATCATTTTATTAAAGAACTCCTTAAAGATTTACCTTCCCATCTGTCCGAGACTCAGACGTAATTAAGTTGCTTTCCAATTGTGTAGCACATGTACAGGCCCGTCTGAAGTTTGCCAATGAAAGTCTGCATGATTCAGAGGAGAACTGGGTGAAAGTGTTGTGGTCAGATGAGACCAAAATCGAGCTCTTTGGCACCAACTCAACTCGCTGTGTTTGGAGGAGGAGGAATGACCCCAAGAACACCATCCCCACCGTCAAACATGGAGGTGGAAACATTATGCTTTGGGGGTGTTTTTCTGCTAAGGGGACAGGACAACAGGACCGCAGCAAAGGGACGATGGACGGGGCCATGTACCGTCAAATCTTGGGTGAGAACCTCCTTCCCTCAGCCAGGGCATTGAAAATGGGTCGTGGATGGGTATTCCAGCATGACAATGACCCAAAACACACAGCCAAGGCAACAAAGGAGTGGCTCAAGAAGAAGCACATTAAGGTCCTGGAGTGGCCTAGCCAGTCACCAGACCTTAATCCCATAGAAAATCTGTGGAGGGAGCTGAAGGTTCGAGTTGCCAGACGTCAGCCTCGAAACCTTAATGACTTGGAGAGGATCTGCAAAGAGGAGTGGGACAAAATCCCTCCTGAGATGTGTGCAAACCTGGTGGCCAACTACAAGAAACGTCTGACCTCTGTGATTGCCAACAAGGGTTTTGCCACCAAATACTAAAGTCGAAAGGGTCAAATACTTATTTCACTCATTAACATGCAAATCAATTTATAACTTTTTTGAAATTAGTTTTTCTGGATTTTTTTGTTAAAATACACCTACCATTAAAATTATAGACTGATCATTTCTTTGTCAGTGGGCAAACGTACAAAATCAGCAGGGGATCAAATACTTTTTTCAAAAACATACCCTATGGTCAATTCATACGTCTTAAAATAATATGTGGCAATGAGTCTGATTATGAATGTAAAGCTGAAGATCTACAGAATCGGTTTCATTTTAGGGATTACAAAAGTCATACAATATAAACAGCTTTTAATAGAGTGAAGTTTTTAAAACGAGAAACACTTTTGGAAGCGTCAACAACTAGAGTGTCATGGGAACGAGGCATTACTTTTGTAACTGAACATAATTATTTGTCTAATACTATTAAACATAATTTTAAAACATTGGAAAATGCTGGAATATGCATCCCTTTCTACCTCTACTCCTATATTTTATTTGAAGAGTGGCAGCAATGTAAAGGAGTTGTTTCCTCAATGTATATGTCACCTATGCCGAGCGGGAATTTAAAAGATTAACTAAAAGGGAATTATCCTTGTGGCAGATGCACTCATTGTTCTAATACAGGGCTTCCCAACCTTTTCGATTCCAAGGCCCACTTGATCAACATCATAAATCTTTGAGGCCTACTACCCACAAAATCCATTCAAAAACTAATTTTTAAATACATTTAAATACATTAAATACATGTGCATAATGTGTGAATCACGTCACATAGCTAGTAAGTGTATAGAATTGAATGAAATTTACAAACTAATTAATACATATAAGCAAAATAAAACATCCCCTTCTAGTTTAAAATGTGTTATGTCGAACAGTAATCGTGTTTTAATTTATTTTTACAAGCACACGGATTATATATAGGTAGGCTATTGATTTAACTTGCATGAAACATGTTAACCTTCCAGTAAAAGCACTTTACTCATAATAAACTGTATGTGTGGTGGCGTATGCATGTTATCTTTAATTTGTATTTTATTCAATAGAGAAAATAGTGTCGGAAATAACGAATCGGTATTAAAACGGTGTAAAACCCTTGATGAATAAACCCAGTCAAATTTAAAAACTTAGTAAACTTTACAACTTTAGTAAATACGAAAGACACTGGAACACAGTAACCTTAACAGTTGGGTTAACTAAAGAAAAAGACTCAGTTTGTGTCAACATTATATTTTTTTCAGTATATAATAATAATAATAATAATAATAATAATAATAATAATAATGGATAAATTGCAATTATCTAGTATGGAGCTGATTACTAATCACGGGATCATCTCCAGTTAGTGTGCTGCTTTCAGTTCTTTGACCCATTAATCCTAATAAATTATGCATACTAATTTAAATTTACATTGATTAAATGATCCCGGAGATTGGAAGTTCTTCCGTGATATACCACTTTTCAGTGGTACAGCATACATTCAACTTTTTGGGTGTCTTCTGTGCATTTAGCCAAAAATCCCAAACAGCAGATGTTTTTCGAGACATTTGTTTAGTTTTTTTACGTTTGCATTATATTGCACAACACTTTGCACGATGGCAGATAAAGAAACAATAATGCAGATTAACACAGAGTGGTCCACATGCATGCTGATAAATGGATGTTAGTACTCTTTCAGAAGAAAAAATAGTTAAATTATCAGTGTAATCGTACATTTTCAAAATACATTGTTTAAATGTAATCTGGTCCAATACCTGCTGACACAACGGTTTTTAACTTTGTTATATTCTACAACTTTTATTTAAGTAATGGGCATTATACAAATAAAATGTTTTAATGTAGATAGACTACGAGTGACGTCTGAAGTCAATAGCTGTATTTGAAACTGCATACTACCCATACTATACGTACTACATACCAACATTTCAGTAATGTTGAAATGGTGATATGTAGTATGGGTAGTATGCGGTTTCGAATACAGCCAATATCTATCAACAAGAGTAGAGTAGTGGGCCGCGTCGCACAGGTTGGGAATCACTGTTCTAATACATACACTACTAAATATTTTACACATCCACATTCAGGACATAAATATTTAATTCAGAATTTTATTAATTGTAACTCTACTCATGTAATTGATATGATTAAATGTCCTTGTGGGCTAGCATATATAGGACAAACATGTATATCAGAACTTAAATCTGCTATTCGCAATAACAATATGGATTATGCCATAGCAAGACATTATGAAAAAAAATGAATCCTCTAGTTTGAAATTTGTGGCAATTGAAAAATAGCAGTTCCATTAAGGGGAGGGAATATCATTAAACGTTTGCTAAACAGAGAAGCGTTTTGGATTTTCACTTTAAAAACAATGGAACCATATGGGTTAAATTAAGCTCTTTTCTTAGTTCTTTTTTGTGAACAATCTGTTAATGGGCTTTGGAATGTGATAAGTTTTTTGGGGGGAAATTAATTGTTCAGATTTCTTCCATGTGGAATATGGTGAGTGATCATGTTTATATGAAAATAAATTATCATTATTGTTGGGATGTAATGGATATTAATGTTTTTTATCATCTTTCCAATATTAGGATCAATATATCGAACGTATTCAGTCTGTGCCTTAATTACAATGGATATTGGAATTTGACTTAACTTATTGACAAGATTGGGTAGGAAAGTGGTTTATAAGAATTGTATGTTTAATATACTGTATATATGATAAGAACACAAGAAAGTTTACAAACGAGAAGAGGCCATTCAACCCATCATGCTCGTTTGGTGTCCATTAATAACTGAGTGATCCAAGGATCCTATCCAGTCTATTTTTAAATGTTCCCAAACTTTCAGATTCTACCACATCGCTGGGGAGTTTTTTCCAGATTGTGACTACTCTGACTAAAGAAGTGTCTCCTGTTTTCTGTCTTGAATGCCTTGAAGCCCAATTTCCATTTGTGTCCCTGGGTGCGTGTGTCCCTGCTGATCTGGAAAAACTCCTCTGGTTTGATGTGGTCGATGCCCTTCATGATTTTGAAGACTTGGATCAAGTCCCCACGTAGTCTCCTCTGTTCCAGGGTGAAAAGGTTCAGTTCCCTCAGTCTCTCCGAGTAGGACATTCCCTTCAGACCTGGAATAAGTCTGGTTTCTCTCCTCTGAACTGCCTCTAGAGCAGCAATATCCTTCTTGAAGTGTGGTGCCCAGAGCTGTACACAGTATTCCAGATGAGGTCTAACTAGTACATTGTCCAGTCTTAACATTACTTCCCTTGTTTTAAATTCTACACTTTTGACAATATACCCTAGCATTCTGTTTGCCTTTTTTATTGCTTCCCCACATAGTTTGGATGGAGAAAGTGAGGAGTCCACATAGACGCCTAGGTCTTTCTCATGCGTTACTTCATCTAGTTCTATTCCTACCATAGTGTAATTATAGTGGACATTTTTGTTACCTGCATGTATTACCTTGCAATTCATAATTGAGTTAGAATATTGTGTTCTTCACTGGTTTGTAACTAAAATAACTTGATCATTTTGATGGAATGTAATTATTGGGAGAGGGTGGGTTTGAGTTCTTAATTGACTTCTTAATTGTTATTTAAAACACACCTGTTAGGTAACGTCACGGTCTCCCCTGTTTCCACCTTAGTTCACCACCAGAGGTCTCCCTCTCTCCCGAATATTAGTCTAGTGCTTCTCCTTTTCTTTGTCCAGTCAAACCAGTCTTTCCACATTCTTTCCTTCCAGGTGCACCTGTTCTGTCCTCCTCTCCTATCATTGGCTAATCATTCATTCACCTAGTTCAAACCCTCTCTGCTACACAGTATTTAAACCCCTCAGTTTCCTAGCTTTATCGTGAAGTCTTGCATTCTCTCCTGGATCAATGCTGAGCCTTGTTTCTTGATTGCCTTTCCGTGTATTTTGACCTCTTGCTTCCCTCTCTCGTTCACCCCTTTTGGATCTCCCCACTAGCCTGTTCGCTTGATCGATTGACCTTGGACTGTCCCTGTTTACTCTCTCTCGTTTGCCCTTATCGGATTATCTGCTTCAACTCTAAGCCTGCAATTGGATCCTTTCCTTTGGTCCTTGAGGACGTCACAGGTAATTGTAAAGGCTACCTGATGAAGACACAGGAGTGTCGAAATGCGTTGTGAGTGATTCAATAAAATGAAATTTTAATAACATAAAAGTTTGGTCTAAATAACTAATAAGTGAGAGCGCTGCTACACAATATAATTTTCTTATATACACTCACCTAAAGGATTATTAGGAACACCTGTTCAATTTCTCATTAATGCAATTATCTAACCAACCAATCACATGGCAGTTGCTTCAATGCATTTAGGGGTGTGGTCCTGGTCAAGACAATCTCCTGAACTCCAAACTGAATGTCTGAATGGGAAAGAAAGGTGATTTAAGCAATTTTGAGCGTGGCATGGTTGTTGGTGCCAGACGGGCCGGTCTGAGTATTTCACAATCTGCTCAGTTACTGGGATTTTCATGCACAACCATTTCTAGGGTTTACAAAGAATGGTGTGAAAAGGGAAAAACATCCAGTATGCGGCAGTCCTGTGGGCGAAAATGCCTTGTTGATGCTAGAGGTCAGCGGAGAATGGGCCGACTGATTTAAGCTGATAGAAGAGCAACTTTGACTGAAATAACCACTCGTTACAACCGAGGTATGCAGCAAAGCATTTGTGAAGCCACAACACATACAACCTTGAGGCGGATGGGCTACAACAGCAGAAGACCCCACCGGGTACCACTCATCTCCACTACAAATAGGAAAAAAAGGCTACAATTTGCACAAGCTCACCAAAATTGGACAGTTGAAGACTGGAAAAATGTTGCCTGGTCTGATGAGTCTCGATTTCTGTTGAGACATTCAGATGGTAGAGACAGAATTTGGCGTAAACAGAATGAGAACATGGATCCATCATGCCTTGCTACAACTGTGCAGGCTGGTGGTGGTAGTGTAATGGTGTGGGGGATGTTTTCTTGGCACACTTTAGGCCCCTTAGTGCCAATTGGTCATCGTTTAAATGCCACGGCCTACCTGAGCATTGTTTCTGACCATGTCCATCCCTTTATGACCACCATGTACCCATCCTCTGATGGCTACTTCCAGCAGGATAATGTACCATGTCACAAAGGTCGAATCATTTCAAATTGGTTTCTTGAACATGACAATGAGTTCACTGTACTAAACTGGCACCCACAGTCACCAGATCTCAACCCAATAGAGCATCTTTGGGATGTGGTGGAACGGGAGCTTCGTGCCCTGGATGTGCATCCCACAAATCTCCATCAACTGCAAGATGCTATCCTATCAATATGGGCCAACATTTCTAAAGAATGCTTTCAGCACCTTGTTGAATCAATGCCACGTAGAATTAAGGCAGTTCTGAAGGCGAAAGGTGGTCAAACACAGTATTAGTATGGTGTTCCTAATAATCTTTTAGGTGAGTGTATAATATACACCGATCAGCCATAACATTATGACCACTGACAGGTGAAGTGAATAACAATGATAATTTCGTTATCATGACACCTGTCAGTGGGTGGGATATATTAGGCAGCATATTTTGTCCTCTAAGTTGATGTGTTAGAAGCAGGAAAAAGGATCTGAAAAAGGATCTGAGCGACTCTGACAAGGGCCAAATTGTGATGTCTAGACAACTGGGTCAGAGCATCTCCAAAACTGCAGCTCTTGTGGGGTGTTCCTGGTCTGCAGTGGTCAGTACCTATCAAAAGTGGTCCAAGGAAGGAAAAGCGGTGAACCGGCAACAAGGTCATGGGCGGCCAAGGCTCATTGATGCACGTGGGGAGCAAAGGCTGGCCCGTGTGGTCCGATCCAACAGACGAGCTACTGTAGCTCAAATTTCTGAAAAAGTTAATGCTGGTTCTGATAGAAAAGTGTCAGAACACACAGTGCATCGCAGTTTGTTGCATATGGGGCTACGTAGCCACAGACCAGTCAGGGTGTCCATGCTGACCCCTGTCCACTGCCGAAAGCACCTACAATGGGTACATGAGCATCAGAAGTGGACCACGGAGCAATGGAAGAAGGTGGCCTGGTCTGATGAATCACGAGTTCAAGGTGTTCACTTGGCATCCAAATTCCCCAGATCTCAATCCAATCGAGCATCTGTGGGATGTGCTGGACAAACAAGTCCGATCCATGTAGGCCCCACTTCGCAACTTACAGGACTTAAAGGATCTGCTGCTAATGTCTTGGTGCCAGATACCACAGCACACCTTCAGAGGTTTAGTGGAGTCCATGCCTCGACGGGTCAGCGCTGTTTAGGCGGCAAAAGGGGGACCTACACAATATTAGGCAGGTGGTCATAATGTTATGGCTGATCGGTGTATATATATCAATAGCAAACGAAGTTAGCTTTAGGCAAGGCTAGTTTGATAGGACAAGCAAAACGAGCTTTGACAAGTTGAGTTTTGAAAAGCATATTGACCCTCACTGTAAACACATACAGGGAAGTAAAATTATCTAAGTATAAGTACACTGTATAGAGCTCAAACTGTAACTGTAGGTCCTGTAGGTTAATCTCATATCCCAAACCAGAACTACTTGTTAATATAGAATGCTGCTATGAAAGGTATAAAATGTAATTTGAAAATAGGTGATTATCAAACAACTTGGTCTCCTATATTAATGCCTTTACCTGAGGGTCAGTCAATTATTGGTTCGGATGTCTTGAGAAGAGAAGGTGTAATACTTGATTACGCTAATAATCAGATTTGGTTTAACAGAGGCAGAAAAGTTGTGTACACTGTTAGTGATTCACATGCAGTATGTACTATTAAGTCACCAGGTGAATTACTGCTTCCATTCAATTAAAATTATGCAGTGAGGCAAATAATAGCAAAATACTCTGATGTGTTTGCCAGGCATAAGCATGATTGTGGTAATGTGGGTCATGAGGAAGATATCAATGGTCCTCCTCATAAATTTCAAAAACAATATGGGATACCCACTGAAAGTCACAAATCTGTTGCAACTGTTATTAGTTCTCTGTTACAGCAAGGAGTCATAAGACATTGTACTTCTACAATGAACTCTCCTATTTGGCCTGTGCGGAAGCCAGACGGATCCTGGAGACTGACTGTGGACTACAGGCGACTCAACGCTGTGACACCTACTTGTGCACCGATTGGAAGAGACACTGCCACTCTACTGTCCCGTGTCCCAACTGACAGAAAAGGTCTTCACAGTGCTGGACATTTCCAATGGTTTCTGGAGCGTTCCACTTGCTGAAAATTGCCAAAACAAATTTGCTTTCACTTTTGACAATCAGCAAAACACATGGACTCGCTTACCGCAAGGTTTGCATAATTCTCCAACCATTTTTCACAAGCAGATGACTGAGGCTATAAAAGGTTTTTCCAGACCTGAGTGCCTTGTCCAATACGTCGATGATCTACTGCTTGCTACAACTACAGAAGAAGAACATATTCAGCTCTTTGATGAACTCTTAAGTCTCCTTTCACAAGCAGGTTTGAAAATCAACCCAAAGAAAGTGCAATTGTTTCGAGACTCTGTTTCATATGGGTTACTCTCACTCCAGAGGGGAAATCACCTGACAATGCCAAGGTTCAGCTAATCACAAAGTTGCCTTTGCCTGTCACTAAAACTGCATTGCATTCTTTCCTAGGTTTGATGGGATACCAAAGAGACTTTATTCCAGAGTTTTCTACTTTTGCAAACCCACTATATGAACTTTTGCGAAAAGAGGTGCCTGAAGATTTCTACAGTACTGAAACTTGGACAGAGAACCACACTAAAGCCGTTGAACAGTTAAAACAAGCACTGGTGCAAGCTACTGTGCTGCTAACTCCAAACCCTAAACTACCTTTTCACCTAGAGGTGGGCTCCTCCAAAGAAGCACTGACTGTCGTGCTTTGTCAAGAACACCACGGTGTGCTGAAACCAGTAGCCTTCGCTTCACAGTGTCTTCAGGGTGTTGAGAGACAGTATGATACGTGCACTAGACACTTGTTAGCGACTTTTTGGGCAGTTAAACATTTCACTTATATTACAGGACTGAACAAAGTGGTGCTGCACATACCACATACTCCACTGAACTCTGTATTCCCTCACAATTAACTCCAGATATTTTTGACCTATTTCACAACTCACCAGTAGGAGGTCATTTTTCTGTAGAAAATACACTAGAGAAGATTACACAGTACTACTGGTGGCGGACGATAAAAGCTGACATGAACACTGCATGTAACCACTGTCTTGTCTGCTTACAGGTGAATCCTGCACCTTTCACACACAAATCCAAACTCAGACTATCAACTCCGCCGGGAGGTCCCTGGACTCATATTCAAATTGATTTCATTGGTCCTTTAGCCAAAACATCACAGGGTAACCAGTATATTTTAGTTATCCTTGACAAATTCACAAAGTGGATTGAGGCTTTTCCTTGCAGGCGTGCCACTGCTGCCACTGTGGCAAAAACTCGCATACAAAATGTGTTCACTAGGTGGGGACTACCGAAGGTGATTGATAGTGATCGAGGAACACATTTCACAAGCAGTGTAGTGAAAGTTATGTGTCAAGCATTAGGCATCACTCAGAAATTACACATTGAATTCCACCCTCAATCGTCAGGAGTAGTCGAGCGTGGAAACCGCACTCTAAAAACACTTTTGAAAAAAATGTGTCAAGACAATCCAAAAAGGTGGGCCGAGGCTTTACCTCTGTGTCTAATGGCAATGCAGTCAACACCACACTCCACTACCAAATTACACCACATCAAGCGATGACTGGACATCTTATGCATATCCCAGGACATTGTTTGCTTCCTTTAGAAGAACAACCTGTTCTTTTGCAAGCTGCTAATGTGACTTGGTTACGAAACTGCCTAGCGTCTATAAATCAAATGCAACGCTTTGTAGCTAAACAATTAGGCCACAAACAGAGACAAATTAAGAAATATTTTGATTCCAAAGTTCATGAAGAAGAACTGCAAATTGGTGACAGATGTATGGTTCGAAATTACAAACACAAACGCCATAACTTAGAAGCCGATTGGTATGGACCATTCCTCATTGTGGACAAATTAAGTCCAGCAGTGTACAAAGTCAAAATTCAGGAAAAAGGCAAAGATACTCTTAAATGGTTTCACATCAATCAGATAAAAACTGTTAAGTGATCACTGCTACCCCTGATCTTTCAGGTGTTCCTGAGAGAAAATGGAGACCATGATGCTGTTCCTCGTTGGTTTCCTGGGGGTTGTCATTGATGCTGCGATAAGTTTACAAACAACCATGAGACTCCATTATGGGAATTGCAAGCCTAAACTTTGTTCTGAATGTTGATAATCTGACTTAGATGTAGAAACTGCTGTAATAGTATCCATTTGTGTTATCCTCATTTAAACCGTTATTATTTGTACAATAATTTGGAATGTCGAATAACTAACTCCAATTTCTGTGTTCAAACCAGAAGTGCAATTAAGATTGGTGATCTGACCTTGCCTTATATTCCACAAGACTTAAATTTTGCACCCACGTTGCCGGCTATGTTTGCAGAGATCCTGAAACCTGTTGATGCCGAAGGACTTATTAATTTATAGAAACTTTCTGATATAATTCTTCTCAAACTAAAAAAAAAATCAATCACAAAACAGTTCAACAGGGGGTACAACATTTGATTTCTGATGGAAATATGGAGATCACTTACAAACATTCTTGGTGGGATTTTGCTTTTAAAGGTGCTACTTTCTTATCTGTGTTAATTGTTACTATGTGTATGTTTTATTACCTATGTCCTCTAATATGTACTTATTATAGTGATGTTATCACCATTCAGCGTGAGACATTAGTTTCACGTAATAAGCTTGGTAAATCCAATCTACCTCACAACTACATATAATAGGTGCATTGACTAAATGTTTATTTGTATTTTGTAATTTCTATGTTTTTATTTTTCTTATTTTGTTTTGTATTTGTATTATATATATAATTGTATTATTTACTGAAAGGTCAAACATCTGTTGAATGTTTTTTCCCTCCCAAGGTGGGGACTGTAAGATATTATTTGTTAGAATATATTTTTCTACGGGAAATTTTATACCATCTGGTTTGGTAGAGGAAACAGACTTCCTCCCTTTTATCTGGTAGCCACTGGTAGCCTGGTAGCCCCTGGTAACCCTGCTGTATGTCTGTATGTCCAGAAGACCAAAAGGGACCTGTCCTCTTCTAAATTACTTTAGCATAAGGCACCCAAGTCATGGTGGTGGCAAAATGCTATTGGTTGGAAGGAAACCTTATAAAAGGGAAAACAAAGAGAATTTTAGTTCTCTTAACTTCTTCATCCTGCAATGAGACACAACAAGAGAGGGCTGGAGGGAGAGAGAGAGAGAGACACACCGCTGCCTACATGACCAGACTGGCCTATAAGCTGTACTGTGAGGAGAAAGAAGAAAATGGGTATTATCTGTTTCTTTCTGTAATCCAGCCAAAGCTTAATATTACTTATTTTCAGTAATATAATTGAATGATATTAGTTTCCTATTTTTGTCAAAATAAATGATTATTGCACATCTGTGACTTGACCGCATCTTCCCTCTAAAAAGAATCTTAAAAGAGAAACCAATTGACCTATGAGTTTTCAGTTCAACTATTTATTTAGATTGACTGAAAAACCAAGCATTCAAAATTCTCTTACAATAGAAAATAGTTTTTGCAAACTATAAACCCAGATGGCCAATGTTAACACAGAAATAAGAGGACTGATTTCACATTAATGAAGAACATCATACTTTTATTAGCTGATGATTAAAACATTACAGTTCACATAATACTGTATGTGTAAAATGAATCCGACACCTGAGCTAAACTTAATATGGCCAATTGCATATTAATTGCAATTTTTTTTGTCATTTTAACCATATTAATACATTGTCAAATTAGATGGAAAATGCATTAGACAAATTATACACACAAAAAAAAACTATTAAAGGCCATCTTGTAAGGTCATAGGTCATCTGGTAAGATGGTAGCCATCTTGCTAGGGTGACATCCATCGTGGTGAGGGTCCGAGGGTACCTCACCCTGCTGGTGTGGAGGTGTAATGTTTAATAACATAAACGGTGTTTTTAAGGTTATATTGTTTTATGATACGGTTTTAGTAAATTAAAAAATACAAGTTTTAAACACATATACATTTTTAAGGTTATATTGTTTTATGATACTGTTTTAGTAAATTAAAAGAGAATACAAAATGTTTTAAATACACACATATTATTTTAGGTTATATTGTTTTATGATACTGTTTTAGTAAATTAAAAGAGAATACAAAATGTTTTAAATACACACATTTATTATTTTAGGTTATATTGTTTTATGATACTGTTTTAGTAAATAAAAAAACAAGACTCAGTAAAATATGTGTCAATGACAGTCTTTTTATTGTGACCAATCTAAACATGACAACATAGTATCAGGTCAGAAGTAAACAGTGAGCTTAGATACTGACACGTGTGACCAGTGATCTCCCATGCCCAACTCCTACAGAGGCCAGGAAGAAACAGCTGAACTGCACTGCACTAGCAACACCCTCTACCTGTTTACTGGCAAGGGCAGCGACACAGATCATTGCTATTTTGTCTAGCACAGTGTAGATCTTTTAGTCATTAGAGGATGAGTTATGAAAAGAGATTAAAAAAGATATATTATACACCCGGTGAAGCAGGAAGTTTTGGAGGATTCGATACACAACTGAGAAGTGCCAGAGCAAAGGGTGTCAATGTAAAAAGAGAACGTGTTTCACAATGGTTATCGGATCAATACACATATTCAGTGCACAAACCAGTGCGGGTTAGGTTTAAGAGGAACTTGACACTGGTACAAGACATTGACTGGCAATGGCAGGCAGACCTGGTGGAAATGGGGCAGTTCTCAAAGTTCAATAACGGTATGAAATACATTTTAACCTGCATTGACGTGTTGTCCAAATATGCCTGGGTAGTACCATTAAAAAACAAAACAGGTCAGCAAGTATGCACAGCCTTTAAAAGAATATTCACCCAAGCACGCGTTCCAAAGAAACTGCAGACAGATCAGGGGAAAGAATTCCTCAACCATGGTTTTCAAAGTCTTCTCAAGCAACACCAAATTGTGCATTTTGTGACAAACAGTAAAGTGAAAGCCAGCGTGGTAGAGAGGTTCAATAGGACTATAAAATCGAAAATGTGGAAGTACTTTACAGCCGTGAACACTTTTAGATATGTGGATGTCTTACCAGACCTGGTACGCAGTTACAATCACACATTCCATAGAACTGTCAAGGAACGTCCAGTAGAAGTCACCCCTGACAATGCCCTGAGGGTATGGAGGACAGTGTATGGATCATTTTTAAAAAGCAAACCTTCAATATTAAAGTTTAAACAAGGTGATCATATGAGAGTATCAAGGGTAAAAGCGCGATTTGAAAAGGGGTATGAGCAGACATTCACTGATGAGATTTTCATAGTCAAAGAATGTATCCCGAGATTTACACCCATTTACAAACTAAAAGATTATGCGGGTGATGAGATAAAAGGCTAGTTTTACACAGAAGAGTTACAAAAGATAAACCCGAATGTTGACCGAGTATATCGTATACAAAACATTTTAGACTCGAGAGGTCGTGGTAAAAATAAACAAGTTTTAGTCAAATGGTTGGGGTGGGGAGTTAAATTTAATAGTTGGATTAAAGCTTCGGAGGTGAAAGACATAGCCCCGGGGTTGTGAGAGGCTCAGCTTGTGCCCACACAGACCAGCATCGAAAAGAGCTTCTATGTGGAGGTGCCCCCCCTCACAGCGCTCTCTGACAATGCCCCCCGTTACACAAAACCCCTTCAACTTTAAACATTGTGATATTAATTTCCTGGCCCTGTATGCGGATGGCGAACAGATCCCTACTAATCCACTACAACCCGATTTCGCAAATGATAACTGTGTCCGGGAGTACTTTAACCTGGTGGAAACAGCCGGAAAGCGTCTCAAAGACAAGCCTCTGGTAGTGGACCGTAAGGAGGTAACACACTGCTTGCATTCAACCTGAGCCCAGATCAAGAGTGCACCGGACACTATTCACTCATAAAAACAGGGAACCTGAGAGCAGAAATTCGTTTTGCCCAGCCATTACCAACCACCGTGAACATGATAGTGTATGCTGTTTTTGACAACATTGTTGAAATTAACATGAGACGCCAAGTCCTTTATGACTACAGCTGAAAAGGAAAAAAACTATTGATTTGTACCTTTCACTAAACGGCAACAGCCCCCTCCAGTGAGATAAACTCTGGATCAGGAGAAATAGGATATCTATCTCTAGTAGGGGCCATTTTTAGTTTCTCTAATAACTCCCGGTTAACTCTGTTGGACAAAACAGAGCCGGGGATATTCATTTCGGCCATAGCGGTCATAAAACTCCCCCAACCTTTTGGTGTCCTGCCTGAGGCCCGTGTGTGCTGCTGTGTGACAGCCCTGACCAGATCTATGACATGAGACCCGCGGATAGGAGCCCCCTTGTACACAAACTCCCCATTCTTGTTCCATGAAGTTACAGCATTGTTGGACACCATTCTCTTAAGTAATATTTCGGCATTTTTCTTTTGCCTCTGTGGTATAGCCTCTAAAATATCATCAAAAACAGGCTCTGTAGGTGTTATTTCACCCGGGGTGTCCGTGTCAGGCATCTGCAAAGTTAACACGGCCTTTTCTGATTCCGCCTGACGCGTCAAGGTCAAGTACCTCTGCAACACTTGTGCATAGCGTTTAGCTTTTTCATATTCTCCCAAATGAGAGCTTTGAAGAATATCTTTCATTTCCCCACCCAATTTATACGTGGCTATTTTTCGGATGTCGTGCTCAACTGGAAAGTCCTCTTTAATCCTTTCCATCTGTTTCTGCGGAACTAAATACATTTTTTCTGTAAACTGCATTTTTTACTTGGTCAGTAAGCTAGTGATGAGAGGGAGGGCGATACTTAGCAAATTGCCGATAAACCCCCCAGACTGGTTCAATAGATTTCTCTTTCTCTTGACAGACACGGTCTTTTTACTAAGCGTTTTTATAATGCCCCCGCTTTTCTTGAGTTTCCGAAATTGTTTAGCGCTCAAGCGGATGTTTCCTTTCAGTGTATTTAGCGCGATTTCTGACACGGCCTGCACCAGGTCGCTCCCCGCATCGCACAGAATGGCCTTCCTCTGTTGCGGGGTGGCTTTAAGCAGCAGCTGCAGGACAACCAGGTTTCTCTTCATGCGCGGTGACATACTGACAGCCAGTCACAGACTGCAAATTCGCTCAAAGCTGGAAAACCAGAGTCTTTTACTTTCTTTGTTTTTTATACACATAAACCACCAGGGTGTCAGGGGGAAAAAGACCCATCCTTAAACGGTATTCATCAGGGGTCTTTGACATGAGATCGACAAATAAGTATCCGAAAGACTTCTTGGTGGCATCTTCAAAAGCTTCCAAAAAATATTGAGATTTGCCTGGATACATCTGTCGCGCTAATGTGGTGATCTGTAATTTATCTCTCGGGTTTTTGAAAAGAACCATATATTTGGTGTTTAAAGTAATAGTTCTACTTTTACGTCCCTGACAAAACACATTCTGTACAATATATAAAATACTGAGGTTTCTGTGGTGTACGTATTTAGTGAAGGCTTTATCAATCTCATCGCTTTCACAGGCCCTTTCCATAAGATCATCAATAATCAACATGTTTACTTTATCACATGGTAGTAATTCATCGTCATTAAATGTTTCAGGAAACCCCTCTATAAATTTAATAAAAGGGTATTTTAACTTCAGTTCTTTATAGAGCGGCTGCATGCAACTATAACACCAAACAATATTATTAGGCATACATGATAATATATGGCTAGCATTGTCTAATAACTGTCTTATAAAGAAACTCTTGCCGCAGTTTGAGGGCCCTGACAGAATACATGAAAACGGGTGCTGCAGTCTAAAATCCATTGTTCAATACCCGTAGGGCAAGGATGTAAGGTCTGGTCCCAGGACACGCTTATCATACACGACCTTCAGGGTCTTTTGCAGTGTTCTCGTCTCTAAGTGCCAGTCTCGCTTAACACGTACTATCCCCGGTTGCCGCAGTGTAATGTCTTTTATTTCACCATTTGCACCAGCCTCCTTAAACGTATAGTCGAGTATCAAATCTTTTAGGCTATCGAAATTAATTTTCTCACTATTAGCCGCGTTTAATGTGATACCCTTTACCTTGATACAGGCTTTCCCTCCAGAGAGCTTATATCCATAGGATTTAGGTCCTGTAGCAACAAACTCTGTAATATGCTGGTCTGGATGCAGCTCACTTGTCAGTTGACCCAGATAATCTCCTAACTCGGGGTCCCACTGTCCTGGCCTGCTTACATAAATGATTGAATCAGTGTCATAATACAAACAGCGATCTTGTAATGCATCCAGAAGAGAGTACAGTTCTAACCTAGCATAGGCGGTGGTGAAACTGGCGATAAAAATATTTACATTTGAAAGCTGTGTGTGGTGCCCTTTTGTGTGTTTCCAGGTGACACAGGCACAGTCATCGTCAATAAAATCACAAGACGAGACCTCGTGGTATGGGGCAAACACGTATTTAAATAATTCGTTGGGGTCTCGCACAATACTGGTGTTTTGTAAATCGGTTCGCTGTCCAAATTTTCCCCATAAAGAATTCAAAAACAGTTTTGAAATCTGTCTTTTGGCCGGATTCTTAGTGATGTTGAAATAATCTAAGTGTACTCTGATGTAGCGTTCACGGTCTGTGTCATTTTTGCACCACTCTGGATAGCCTGAGGCCTCTTGTTTGCCTTTTAAATGCATTTTAATATAGCCACTAAACAGCGTGTTGGATGAGTGTTTAAAGTGCCAGATCTCGTATATTTCAGCTATTCTGTAGCCCTTATCTACAGCCGCCAGCAGTTCGGCCATGCACCAGACACCAGTAAGCGCTCTCTGCTCCTCGCTGTGTGTGCAGGGGGGGCCCTGCTGGGTGTCAGCGCACGTCCGACAGAGCGTAAAGAACAGTTTTTTACCAACTCTGGTCGGTAACACCGGGAAAAACAAGCGCCTTGGGGGGTAAACTTTGACTTTTGCGAGCCCAAAGTAATTTGGTAAATCTTCAAAGCCCTCGGATATTATATCTGGGTGACCAACAGGGTACAATTTGGTTTTATTCATGAAAGGGTAGAGACTGGTAAAATCGTAGTATCGGACCTCCTCACCAGGCTTTGGCTGATAATACACGGTTACGGCATTAGTCCTACCACCGAACAGAGACTCTCTGGGGTCTAAAGGTGCCGGTAACTGGACTTCAGAAATAAAAGCGCTAACATCCAGATTTTCATTCTGCATTGCCAACCAATCGTGTTCCCACATAATTTTGACATCAAACCCGTGTAATTTTAAGAATTCGGTTTTATACATTGTCTTTTGATATAACCAACCAAATGTTGTGTGTGTGATGCTGTTAAAGTCATTTTCACTATAACATCTATCACAGCCGTGAAAAAAACAACCGTGGTACTCAAATGCCGTGTTCACTCCATTTATTACTGCGAAACAGTCTAGATAGTACGGGCCATATTGACGCTCCCCACCCGGCTTTAGTGCGTGTTGTATACTGATGTTGTCTGTGTGTTCAGTATACAGGAGCCACTGAATAGCGGGAGTCGAGAAGCGCTTTTTCTGGCAGTGATAATTCTCATGCGGGACTAATGCTATGGTCTCCGGTCTGAGAAACATGTACTGGTACATCGTCATACACACTGAAGCGATGGTGATGTACTGAAACGGGTCAAGGCTGACTTTAGTCAGGTCTGAATCAGGGTCAGACGGACACTTCAGACGTATCTGCTCTGTCATACTTAAGATCTCATCCCTAAATATCGTGCAAGCTTGTCTCAGTATGTCCACATCCTGTTTACAGTAGCGTTTCAATTCATCTTGGAAATTAAATTCAGAGTGTTTGTGCCCATCATACCATTCCTGAAACTCTGCTTTATCAGCACCCATCATGTAGTCTACCCCGTAAAATTGTTCAGCAGGTAAGGGGCCTACATAATTTTGGTTTGCAACAGTATTAAAAAAGTGTGGGAAATGTCCTTTCGCACCCTCAAACCCCATTGCTTTTGGCATATTGCTCAGTTTCATAGGCAGGAAATTTAATGAATCAATGAACCTAATGTTCAGAGCGGTCACTGTCATACACATCATTTTACCTCCTTGTGTGATTAAGTTTATATCCATCTTTTCACGTATGAGCTCTCTAATGACCAAGTAGTTATCATAGCCTTTACCATTGTGTGAAATAAAAGTGTAGTTTTTAAAACGTGTGTCGATGAAACAATTCACAAAGTCAGATAAGCAAGAATCCCCATAAAACTCCCATGAGCGTTCGTTGTTTATGTGTGAGGCATAAACATAATTTGGGATGTGTGTCCCTGTTTCTTGCATGCATTCAAAATCAAAGAATATGTATTTTTTTGATTGTTTGGGGGTGTTTATTACATTCATATAGCATAAATGTAAGTCCGGTGTCTGGATAACAGTTTTACAGCGCGGACACAGCTTTTCTTCACAAGTATGTGTTATTGGGAGAAAAGTCCGGCACTCTGTACAGTAAAAGTGTTGAACACAAGTGACCTCTTTGGTCGCTGCTTTAGCCTTGTGTCTCCTGAGACATGCACTACCCCTGCAGAATATTTTATATACACTGCATCTGGTGATGGTCTCTTTAACCTTAAAACAGTGGGGGTCTAAACACGCTCTGCACTGGCTCCGGCAGCTGTGTCTATTTTTATGCCCATATACCGCATGGCAATAATCACAGAAATAGCTAGCGCCTATAAATGATCTGATGTTTAAAACCCCATAGTAATGCTGCTCGTGAAGTAACACAAACAGGACTTTAGAATTTATAGGTGTCGGCCCTGTAGTAAAATATTCCCATCCGTTTTCATGGTACAGTACTTTGATAACGACCCCCAATAGTTTTCAAATGCCTGAATATCTGAAAAACGTTTTTTTTTCTGAATTGAAAACCCAAGCTGACTGTGCAATCGTTTGACACCATCTAACATTTCGGAATCTGTACATTCTTTACCCTTCCACAACCGGTACACACTGGCAGCAAAACATAAATTGTTACCTTGGTTTTTGAAATCAATGAGACAAGCCATTTTTTTGTCTATTATTTTACTAAAACACCACCTTGCATATTTCTAATCACGGTTACAGTTATTCGCAAACTCCCATCTGTTAGAATTTCGGTGTGACTTTGTAGTAAAGTAGCTATGCTCTCTAAGAAATCTGCAGCGTCCAGCTCCCCCAAATTTCGCCTCCTCGAATAGAAAGGATTATTTAATGACCCCGAGCTCAGTCTAAGCTGTACAAAATCATTAGGACCCACATTGTGTGATATTTCATTTAACGACCCTTGCACAGCTCCATGCACAATACGGACAGCATCCGTATAAGATTCCACCAGATCCAGGTTCTTCATAAAACTCCATACCCCGAAACCTATTAATTTCTCGGTCATAGCGACGAATAATCTCTAAAAACACCCGAGGAGGGCTCCCACCAACCCCACCCTCGGGCATTTGTTCATCATTTTCATTATTCATCTCTAACATTGCCGCACCACCACCCCCGATCTGATTATCATTATTATTAGCACCTAGCCCTGGTTCGTTAGATACATCCTGATCTATATATTCCTGAATTTCCAAGTCTGGCTGATCATTATTATTAGCACCTATTCCTAGTTCGTTAGATACATCTTGATCTATATATTCCTGAATTTCCAAGTTTACCGGGTGACCTCCCGTCTGGAGAGTGTGCAACAGTGTCTGTGACCGTGCTAATTGTGACACATTTCTTCTAAATTTAAGCCTATGCAGTATTCTTTTTGCAGCATTAATTTTATTTCTCATCACCCCCCTAATTACACAAGCAGACTGACCGTTTTTGTGTTTCTCCTTTTTCATTGTTTGTCAATTGTTGTTTTCAGAATTGGTTGTTTTTTGTGACAACACTTCTATATCTTGTAGAGAGACTGATTAATTCACAGTGTCACCATTCATCAAACTCTCATCAGAAATGGGGCAATTCCCTATTTGTTTTAACAAATTTGTCAAAACATTTATTTTGCACTGAGCGGTGTTTAACGCCTCCACAAGCCGATTGCATATTTTGTTAAACACCAGGGCCCTAGAATCACCAGGGGTCTGTATGTCAACACAGGGTGATTGATCACATTTCATCTCTGTATCCCCTAGTGGTGGCTTTAACCATGTTTTTACCCCTTTTTACAGTAGCGGAGCTCGGTCGGTTCACTTTCACACATTGCACCCCCAAATCGGTGGTGTCGTGTGCCACCCGGTTTGTCTTACTCAGGGCTTTTCTGGGCACTGTGTTTCCCCTTTGTGTGGCTGGTGGCTGCCTGCCCCGCTGTAGAACGGACCTCCCCTTATCAGCACGATCGGGTCTCTTCAGCTGTTTACCTCTTGACACACCTCTCAAGCAGGGCAATGCAGGTCACATTTTTAGCTATAATAAAACAAACATGTCAATTACACTTTATCCAGTGACTTTTCACTACATTTCGAAAAATAAAAAAATATAATTGGTAAAATAACGGTGAATGTTACACACCTCCATTCAAAGTTCGCTCTGTGACTTGGAGTGGATGGGGGAGTGCGTAGTTATGTGGGTTAAACACAGGCTCGTTGACAACTGTCAAATCAAAAAACAAACATTGGACCCATACATTTACATGTTATTATGTTTTAGAAGATGTAATTAATTCATAATATGTAACAACTTGTTCTATGGCATACCATTAAATCTGAATAAAACACATTGCTTTGGCCCACCTTCAGCACACGTGTCTCCTGCGGTTTGGAAGGCGCTGTTCGGGACGTAGGCGTTGGGGGTTGTGAGTTCCACTCTCCGTGGTGCCCCGCGGGGTGCTCGGCCTGACAGTCTCGGGTCTGTTATTCTGTGCTGTAATATCTCGGTTCTCTCCAGGGCCGGTGTTTCACCTTAAATTATACAAACCATGAACTATGCATGACATACTAACACTTTAAACCCAACTCTATTACTATAAAAAACATTCTTACCATCAATACATGATAACGCATTTACTAGCTCGTCCTCATCAAATGTTCCCCAGTCTGATGCCATTATGAAGACGGTACCCCTTCATATATTATATCGGATGTGTGAAATTAACTGCTTGGAGCCGTTTATTTATGGGGGGGGGGCAAAATGGTATTTCATCATTTTTCTAAGAATCACACAAAATTGTATTCCACATAACATACCAGGAAACCGCCAAAAATGTTGTTCTTATTACAGAATTCAGTTGGGGGCCGTATATGTTGGTGGTGTATATTTCACTCTGATAAAAGTCACCCACAGACATCTGCATCTAAGCGTGTTATGGTCATGGTCTCACGTTCAAAACAACGTGTACACACTGGGTGAGGTGACCGTTTGGAGAGATAAAATGTTATCACATATTTGTTCTGGACACAAGCCTAACGGGGACAGTTGCTGGTTGTCCCCACGTGGCCCCATACACACACCCAACTCCGCCCACACTCCTCCTCCTCTGCTAAGCCACTCCCCCCATTTACAGTATAAAGACCCCGCTGGTAAACACAGAAAACATGTCACCCGTTCGGGACAGAACAGGCCTGCGGTAACCGGTGGAAACCCCATAGCGCACTATGGCTACACCAGCTAAGAAGACACCCCCTAGCGACCACGCCGCTGATAAAGATGCGGGGGCCCCTAACACAAAATTAAGACGGATGGAAGACATGGATCCAAACGAGGTAACATTTTATTTTACTTAAAAATATGTTTAGAATAATTTTAGAATAATGCTGTTAGGGTGTATGTGCGTATATATGAATTTCAATGAAAAGTTAATCTAAATGCATGTTTTCTTCTTTGTATGTTTATCAATAGATATGTGTTGGAATTCCTCCCCTGAGTCCTGGTGAAGCTGCCCTGAAGATGAAGATGAAGGAGTTAGCACCGTTGTTGAAGACGCAGGGGGGTCTAACACAAAATCAAGACAGGCGGGAGATAGGGAACCAAAAGAGGTAACATTTTATTTTACTTTAAAATGTGTTTAAAATATTAGTTTTAAACTTATGCTAGTGTTTACAGGCTGTTAGTGTGTATGTGTGTATATATGAATTTCAATGAAAAGTTAATCTAAATGCTTTTTTCTTTGTATGTTTATCAAAAGAGTGGTGTCAATGCTCCTCCTCCAAGCCCCAGGGATCCTCTACCAATGTCTGATGAAGACGAAGGTGTCAACGCCGGTGATGAGTCTGAAGATGCTGACAAGGACCATGAACATGGCAGTGAGGATAAAACCTCAGACACTGATGCTGGAGCCGGTCCATCAATGAAAAGAGAGGTAAATATAGAGGTCTGACATCTGTGTATAGTCGTGTACTTCTTTACTTACCAACAGTCTTCTTCTTTTCTCTTCATAGAATAATGGAGTACCTGACACCAGTGATATTGATTCCTCTGTCAACTCTTTAAGACCTCGAACAAGATTGAACATTGCATGCTTCTGTTCTTGCCTTGCTAGAGCCCACAAGAGTTTTGATTCAGACAGGGAAGTTGTGAGATATAATTGTAAAACCTATGATGATCATGTAACACTAGTTATGACTCACACCATAAAGGGGAGCGTTGCATTAGTGTTACAACATTGTATAGGCCGTGAATTAGTTGATAAGTGTGAGGCCTGTCTGATAGGCGACCCCAGTCAAGCACAGCATCTCTGTCTAACTTTAAATCATGAGCAAGGGAGTGTCTGGAGTAGTGTAGCTCTTATATGTGACAAAATAAGTGTCACCCGCTTGCTAAATGTTGTGTTATGTGTTGCACGTGCCCTATGTGGGCTATGCATCACCAGACGGACTGAGAAAGAAGTGAAATCTCTTTTGCATAGCTTAGAAACATGCACTCTACCTTCGAGATGGTTCAGTGACTTGTTGGAAAGTGTAGATGAGCTAGTGATACAATTAGTTGAGAAGGTTATAAATAACAAGCCTAATAAGATGTTTTACAAACATGCATAAAATACTGTTTGTGTGTGCTGTACATTTTTTGTGCAATAAGCCATTATATATTTTTTTTTCAGAGAAAGAAAACTGCTGCCGTGGGTTTACGTATACGTATGTTTGAGGAATCTCTTCTTGAAGATACCATCCTCACTCTAATAGCTCACAAGTTTGGTGATTTGTATGATACTGGTAATCCTAATGTGACCTTGTTAGTTGAGGATATTGTGAAAACTGTGGATGCCCTCCCCAACATGCTGAAGAGAATGCTGTATAAAGATCCACGGCCTGGTGTACCGGCTTTTACAGCTGTTCAAAAAGTTCTCCAGAGTTCCTTTGGAAACACCATCCCTATCATGACCAAGTCCAATTTCTACACTGTGCTAGACAAAATAGCAATGATCTGTGTCGCTGCCCTTGCCAGTAAACAGGTAGAGGGTGTTGCTAGTGCAGTGCAGTTCAGCTGTTTCTTCCTGGCTGCTGTAGGAGTTGGGCATGGGAGATCACTGGTCACACGTGTCAGTATCTAAGCTCACTGTTTACTTCTGACCTGATACTATGTTGTCATGTTTAGATTGGTCACAATAAAAAGACTGTCATTGACACATATTTTACTGAGTCTTGTTTTTTTATTTACTAAAACAGTATCATAAAACAATATAACCTAAAATAATATATGTGTGTATTTAAAACATTTTGTATTCTCTTTTAATTTACTAAAACAGTATCATAAAACAATATAACCTAAAATAATATATGTGTGTATTTAAAACATTTTGTATTCTCTTTTAATTTACTAAAACCGTATCATAAAACAATATAACCTTAAAAACACTGTTTATGTTATTAAACATTACACCTCCACACCAGCAGGGTGAGGTACCCTCGGACCCTCACCACGATGGATGTCACCCTAGCAAGATGGCTACCATCTTACCAGATGCCCTATGACCTTACAAATGACCGCCATCCAAGATGGCTGCCATCTTACCAGATGACCTATGACCTTACAAGATGGCCGCTGCCATCCAAGATGACCTATGACCTTACAAATGGCTGCCATCCAAGGTGGCTGACAGGGAGGGTCACGGAATGTGAGGTGGGCCTTCCGGTCTATGGTACGTAGGGAGGGTGGGACTTCCGGCTGTCACTTTGACATAAAGAACCATTATGACTACTGTCCACTTATAATGATATCAAAAATTTTATATCAAAAAACATAATAATTTAGAAGTAATAGGCTATTTTTTGTCCTGTTTTGAGCCCCCTCATCGGAACACACCGTTTGAATAGGTGTGGCGGATTGTAGACTCGGAAGTACAGTGAGGGAAAAAAGTATTTGATCCCCTGCTGATTTTGTACATTTGCCCATTTGACAAAGAAATGATCAGTCTATAATTTTAATGGTAGGTGTATTTTAACAGTGAGAGACAGAATAACAACAAAACAATCCAGAAAAACGCATTTCAAAAAAGTTATAAATTGATTTGCATGTTAATGAGGGAAATAAGTATTTGATACCCTATCAATCAGCAAGATTTCTGGCTCCCAGGTATCTTTTATACTGGTAACGAGCTGAGATTAGGAGCACTCCTTTTAAGAGAGTGCTCCTAATCTCAGCTCATTACCTGTATAAAAGACACCTGTCCACAGAAGCAATCAATCAATCAGATTCCAAACTCTCCACCATGGCCAAGACCAAAGAGCTGTCCTAGGATGTCAGGGACAAGATTGTAAACCTACACAAGGCTGGAATGGGCTACAAGACCATCGCCAAGCAGCTTGGTGAGAAGGTGACAACAGTTGGTGCGATTATTCGCAAATGGAAGAAACACAAAATAACTGTCAGTCTCCCTCGCTCTGGGGCTCCATGCAAGATCTCACCACATGGAGTTTCAATGATCATGAGAACGGTGAGGAATCAGCCCAGAACTACATGGGAGGATCTTGTTAATGATCTCAAGGCAGCTGGAACCATAGTCATCAAGAAAACAATTGGTAACACACTACGCCGTGAAGGACTGATATCCTGCAGCGCCCGCAAGGTCCCCCTGCTCAAGAAAGCACATGTACAGGCCCATCTGAAGTTTGCCAATGAACATCTGAATGATTCAGAGGAGAACTGGGTAAAAGTGTTGTGGTCAGATGAGACCAAAATCGAGCTCAACTCGCCGTGTTTGGAGGAGGAGGAATGCTGCCTATGACCCCAAGAACACCATCCCCACCGTCAAACATGGAGGTGGAAACATTATGCTTTGGGGGTGTTTTTCTGCTAAGGGGACAGGACAACTGCACCGCATCAAAGGGACAATAGACGGGGCCATGTACCGTCAAATCTTGGGTGAGAACCTCCTTCCCTCAGCCAGGGCATTGAAAATGGGTCGTGGATGGGTATTCCAGCATGACAATGACCCAAAACACACAGCCAAGGCAACAAAGGAGTGGCTCAAGAAGAAGCACATTAAGGTCCTGGAGTGGCCTAGCCAGTCTCCAGACATTAATCCCATAGAAAATCTGTGGAGGGAGCTGAAGGTTCGAGTTGCCAAACGTCAGCCTCGAAACCTTAATGACTTGGAGAGGATCTGCAAAGAGGAGTGGAACAAAATCCCTCCTGAGATGTGTGCAAACCTGGTGGCCAACTACAAGAAACATCTGACCTCTGTGATTGCCAACAAGGGTTTTCCCACCAAGTACTAAGTCGAAGGGGTCAAATACTTATTTCCCTCATTAACATGCAAATCAATTAATAACTTTTTTGAAATGCACTTTTCTGGATTTTTTTGTTGATATTCTGTCACTCACTGTTAAAATACACCTACCATTAAAATTATAGACTGATCATTTCTTTGTCAGTGGGAAAACGTACAAAATCAGCAGGGGATCAAATACTTTTTTCCCTCACTGTAAACACCCACTGGTATGATTGGCTAACAGTTTTGCATATTTAAAAATGTTCAGCTCTCTCGTTATTTACCTACTATATGCGTTAATCGGTGGGTGGGGCTAAGCAGGCAGTAATGTAGAAGCAGGCATTGATCTTCTTCTGCGGAGGCGGGGTTTAGCCACACTATTACGTAATAAAGTGGCACATTCCAAATCCTGTCGTTTTTGCAGATTGGCTTCAATATAAGCTGTTTTTAGACTAACGAGAAAGTTTTGAGTTCTGAAACTTACAGGATGTTTTTATAGTACAATGACCTCTTATATGTCAAAAGATCAAGGGAATTTTGATTTCTCAGTTCATGACCCCTTTAAAAAAACCATCACCATCATTATAGAATAAAAGCACTTGGACTCGGGCTCCAGCAGGAGGAGTATCGGTCCCCGGAGATGGGGTACCATCATGGGATCCTGAGCTCCCCCCAGGCCTGCATGAATGGCTCCAAACAGAAGACAAATAGCAGGGCCAACAGGGGACAACCCCGTCAAACCCCCAACCTGACCTGGTTCGGTCAGGTGGCGGTTAACGAGGACCCTGCTGCTTAGGCTGCTGTAAATGATCTTGACCCATCTCCTCAAGCGAGACCCATCCTCTCCATGACAAGCTGCAGGTATTCGTGGCCCACTCTGTCGAAGGCCTTCTCTTGGTCCAAGCTGATCAGGGCCAGTGGAAGCCTTCTCTCGTTCAAGTAGGCCACGACATCCCTGAGCAGCATGGCGTTGTCGGCCGCCGATCTCCCCTGGGCACCACAGACCTGGTCGGGACCCACGACTTGAGGGAGTGGCCGCTGCAGCCGGAGCATAAGTGTATTGGCCAGTATCTTGTAGTCGGTGCACAGGAGGCTGACCGGCTGCCAGTTCTTCAGATCCTTAGGATTACCCTTCTTATGGAGAGGAATACTCCTCTCCATAGAAGGAAGCCAGTCTACCCTCTCTGTACACCGACCCCAAGACCTGTGCCAGATCACCTCCAGCACCTCCCAAAAGATCTTATAGAATTCAGCAGGGATCCCATTGGGACCCGGTGTCCTTCCAGAGTTATCAGCTGGGAGAGTTCAGTGCTGGTGATCTCTGGATCCTCCTCCTCCTCATCATCCCCCTCTTTGTGGGACTCCAACAGGGACAGAAAGTGATGGATCAGATTTTGATCCACCACCTTCTGATCATACAACTCCCTGTAGAAGTCCCACACCACTGTCTCAACACCTTCTCTGCCCTCCACCTCCCACCCCAAGGAATTTTAAAAAGTGAGTGTCATGTAATGTGCATCTTTATCATAATTGCATATCATATTAAATTATATATTAACCAAATATTGTGAAGTTACGTACATCACTGGCAACTGACATTAACTTCAGTGTAAACATGTAATTTGATCTGACACAAGGAAGATTGTGCATCTCCCTCCTCCTTGAAGCGCTTACAGAGAAATGAAGAAGGTGATTGTCCACATCAAAAATGAGTGGCAAGTATCTTCTGCAGGTGATTGGCCGCATAAAAAGTGATTGACAAGCATTTTCTGCAAAGAGATTGGCTGCATACAAAATTATTGTCAGTTACTCCTCCCACATTCCAATGTCTCCAGGTCTGCAGCAATGCCCTACTGCAGCAATACCCATACCTCTCAGAAAACAACTGGGGTCAAACACAGTTCAATTAACTATTTTATATTTTAATGACAATTAACTTATAAGTGTTGGCCAACTTTGGCCAATTGTTACAACTATTTACCCTCTTAGTACTGCCCCACTGCATCTGCTATTTTAAAACAATGTGGTCCAGGGGCAGCGGCAGGGTATGGCTTGGTTGGGCTACAGACAAGAATCGTGTTAGCCCCACCTTAGCCCCACAATGGAACAACCAAGAATATCACCAAGCAGAATAAGCACCAGCCAGTTCCATTTGCATCACTGCGTCATTGCTGCGTGAAATTGGTGGGTGTTAGCATTAGTTAACTTTAGCTAATGCTAGCTAGCTAAGTAATTTGGGAAATTGTAACATTGCTAACATTATTATGGATCGATCCAACCACAACAACTGGCAGATTGTGCTCCTTTGAAAATGTAAATGGTGAGTTTGAATATATTTTAAATAATAGGGTTGATTTTGAAACTGTGCTGACTTTGTCACGTTTTGTGTGGCCTCGGCGGCCACCTTTTGTGCTCCGTAATCTACTGTCGCTCTCTCTTACTTTCTGTGCGAGTCTGTGTGTATGTGAGGAGTGTGACGCGTGATGTACAATGCATTGGGTTTGTAGCGGACAGGTTTGCCAGACAACGTGAACGAGTTGAAATAGCACAAATAATATTGCCTAAACTCAGTAGTAGTGACTGTCCACATCTGTTGCTCTCGATGTAATTTTGCGTGTGAAAAAAGGAGTCAGTGCAATCATCTAACCCAGTATCGGTTTTCAAATTGTGGTACGTGTATCCAAAAATGCGGTCTGGTATTCCAACAAACCCCCATCCCCCGATCTCACCCTCATCACCCCACCCCCCCCCATTCGGTGGTGGTACCCTGCCAAAATCTGGGCGCCAAAGGGGTCCCTGGGGTCAACAGTTTGGGAACCCCTGATCTAACCCATAGCAGCCTAATGCATGGTATTTCTAGCTACCGAGCTACTGGGAAGGGTGCTATTCCATTGTGTGTGATTTCACATTGAAATTCAGACGTTGATTTGAGCCCCACCACTGTATGGATTAGCCCCACCGTAGTTTGGCCAAAAAAAATACTCTGCCTCCGCCCATGATGTGGTCAATAGAGATATATAAAATATATTAACTATAAATACAAAGATATTTGTCTTCAATGTCCTGCACCTATAAACACAATAAGGAGTCACGCTGTGGGACCTGAAGACAGTTATCCTGATGACTGAGTCTGCTGTTGAGGTTTGTTGTCCATGTACACCAACAATACAGTAAAAATAATGCAGTGCAAATGAAGTGAAAGAAATGAGACCCTTTGTTGCTACTGTTGTCAATTACATTGTCCTTGAAGAGAAAGAGCAGACAATGTTCAACTGTACCTGCTCGTTCACTCTCAGGAAGTAACGTGGCTCTGGGTCTTCAGAGAACAGTCTTTGTCACACACTCTTTCTCACACAGACTATAATGGACTAACTTTAGTGTGAAGCACTTAGAATAAAAACCTCACGATGCAGAAATTATAATGTAATTGACAGAAGAAGCAGACATTATAAAATACTGAATTACTGATTAATGAGTGTGCTAATAATCTTACCATGGAAACGGTGTCATTGGAACCCAAACAGGCTGTTGACAATAGAAAACTGAAGAACAGACATTTCCACCTTACGATTTATATCAGTAATATGCTACAGTAGTGTGAAACCCATTGATGAATTGGTCAAGTGTTATCAATGTGAGTGGAGTTCTAATGGTGGAGGACTGGAGCCAGCAGTGAAGAGACCACCATGGAGATGAAGCCCTGAGCCACACAGCTTCACAGCCCAGTGTGTGAAGAAGGAGCAGAGTCTACAGGGCTGTTTGATTGGACATGTTGTGCGCAGAGGTGAAGAAGGCTTGTCCTCCCTTCCTCCTCAACTCAGAGCACTGCGACTCACACACAGTCTGGGTCCCAGGACTAACTGACTCACTCCAACAATCATCTCCTCATTCACACAGGCAACGCAAAGTCAATCACACACAAATGCAATGATCTATTAAATCATATAATAATACAGGTACACTTATATTATTAACACTCAGATTACTAGGCCCACAGGGGGTGCTCAACCCGTCAGGCCTAGAGCGCTATAAAAAAAAAATCACAGTGCTTAACATACCGCAGCAAATTACTTAATTTTACATAAATACATATAAGCATTATATGAAACCTATATATCACAAGAAACTTAAGACACATGTTTTTCATACAGAAATGTACATTGGCAAAGAAACAAAACTTATACAGACGCCATTTTTATTTTCAAAACAACCCAGTTTTCAGAATTAACCTGGCTTATAAACACTTAGAACAACATATACATACGAATCCCCAGCATGTTGTTTTTAAAATACAAAAAAACACAGATGTTTACAAATACTTGTTCAAGAGATATAATAAGTTTTGCAAGGAGCGCACCTGTCTAGAAACTAGTCAGAATTACACCGCAAAACAACAAAAATGAAACTAATCGGCCGGTCAGCTTGTGCTGTGTGTATATATATATACAAACATCTTAAAAATGTACAGATTAGTGTTGTCATTGTTGTCATTATTACTACCAGTAATATTTAATAATAATAACAACAACAATAATAATCATAATAATAATAAATGTACTTTGCTTACTTTACATTGATTGTAACCGCGTGTGTTCGGCTTGGGGCAGATTTCTCCTTTGCGGAGAAATCAGCTAGTCGCAGTTGCCGTGTTGAAATACATCTCGGACTATTACTACTTTTTAATGTATTAATCTTAGCGGCTCTCTTTTGTGTCAATTTGTCTGTTATCTGTTATTTGTGTTGAAAGGGTGATTCTGACATTGAGGTTGACCAGCGGAAATAAACTAGCGGAAATAAACAGCAGAAATGACCAGCTGCCTAATATTGTGTAGGTCCCCCTTTTGCCATCAAAACAGCCCTGACCCGTTGAGGCATGGACTCCACTAGACCTCTGAAGGTGTGCTGTGGTATCTGGCACCAAGACATTAGCAGCAGATCCTTTAAGTCCTGTAAGTTGCGAGGTGGGGCCTCCATGGATTAGACTTGTTTGGCCAGCACATCCCACAGATGCTCGATTGGATTGAGATCTGGGGAATTTGGAGGCCAAGTCAACACCTTTCATCAGACCAGGCCACCTTCTTCCATTGCTCCGTGGTCCAGTTCTGATGCTCACATGCCCATTGTAGGCGCTTTCGGCAGTGGACAGGGGTCAGCATGGGCACCCTGACTGGTCTGCAGCTACGCAACCCCATACGCAACAAACTGCGTTGCACTGTGTTCTGTCACCTTTCTATCGGAACCAGCATTCACTTTTTCAGCAATTTGAGCTACAGTAGCTCATCTGTTGGATCGGACCACACAGGCCAGCCTTGGTTGCCCACGTGCATCACTTTTCCTTCCTTGGACCACTTTTGATAGGTACTGACCACTGCAGACCAGGAACACCCCACAAGAGCTGCAGTTTTGGAGATGCTCTGACCCAGTCGTATAGCCATCACAATTTGGCCCTTGTCAAAGTCGCTCAGATCCTTACGCTTGCCCATTTTTCCTGCTTCTAACACATCAACTTTGAGGACAAAATGTTCACTTGCTGCCTAATATATCCCACCCACTGACAGGTGCCATGATAACGAGATTATCAGTGTTATTCACTTCACCTGTCAGAGGTCATAATGTTATGGCTGATCAGTGTATGTTCAAAACATCCCCCATTTGACTCATTTAAAAGCGCTCTCACGTAGTGAGCATTTTCAGTGTGCCACCATCTTTTCCCGTCTTCTCTAAGAGACAGGTTTTTTATTTTTTACCAATTAAAAACATGTTTGTTTTAAAAGGTTTTTGAATGGTTAATTCTCACAATAAACATCTCTGCTATTGGTTAAAACAATTAGTTGCTATTCGGATTTGTCCAATAAAAACCCTTTTAAGACTAAAAAGGGGGTGGAAGGTTGGAATGAAAATCTTCCCTGTAGTCCTCTAGCTATGACCCTGGCAGACCCGCTAGTCCTCTGGGGCTTAAAATGCAAATACATGACACAAAAATCTCACCATAGAATAGAGGACAACTCGTCTGTGAGGAAGGCGTCTGCAAGTCCCAGCCCTGTGGCTCTGCTCGACCCCTGGTGATCGAGGGCCCCTGTATTCCCTCCAGGTCCCAGATCAGACCAGCCCCTTAGAGCTCAGGTCAATTAACAGTGAATGTAAAATGCAGCATTGTTGAAATCAAGCACTGAATGCCAATGTTGCAGGAGAAAGACTGGAGAAAAGCTGGGAACAACAGGCGTCTTTCACATGTGCATCCAGTCCTGCAAGTGGCCTCTGATCACAACTTATATTGTTAAAGTATAGGGTTCAATGCAAACTCACACACTTCAGACATGTCCTTACAGGATATTTATTATTTGTAGGGTCCAGAAATACTGAGCTCTGTAGCTCTGACTCAACACAATCGCTACAGCTGGGGGAACACACACTACACAACACTGACAGCGGAACTATGCGCCCCTCAAAACATTCATCCCGGAAACATCAGCGCTGGTTAACAGTCTACAATTCACTCTCCCAGACCAACACAGTTATCAGTATTAGCATTTTTAACACACCAAATGTTACAGTACTTTTGATGACTTACTAGTGTTAAGCACATCATTAGGACAACTGACAGTGGAAATGGTCTCTTACAGAGTTCAGGTTTTTATTTACTTACTGTTTACTGTTAAGAAACATAAACAAAGAGAAATGGAAAAACAGACCACCTAAACTTTAATCTGTGTAATTTGGGCTTTCTCTGAATCGTAAGTATTATTCATAAATTCAATTCAGCTTTAGATCTGAACCTCAAATCAAGGCCTGGGACTCAGACCACGGAGACTCGACACAACCCAGTCTCACGAGAGAAGCGTCAGCAGGCTGACGTTTAGGCATTGCACTCTTTTCTGTTAGAAAAATGTCACCTGGATAACGTTTACACTTACGACCACAATGCCTTGTGGCTGTTCCTAAGGAGATGGAATAAAAGCGTTTAAATTAAATTTCATCACACTACTTGCTTTTACATTGCTGGTGCTCATGCTTTTTATTGTGATGCACTTGTGTAATTTTGATCTTTGATCTGTAATTCTATATTATTGCACTTTTGTATTGCTCTTACATTTTGTATGTCGCCCAGGATAAGGGCATCTGCTAAGAAATAAATATAATAATAAAAACAATGATAATAATTGAAGACTCTGTATAGGAAGTTGAAGAAAGTGTTTTGTGATAATTGTATAATGTTTTATATTAATACTAGCATTAGAAGTAGTTTGTATACAGACTGAGCAGATTAGATTTAGCAGGACAAGTAAAGGGTCAACAAGGTTGATTTGTTAGAAACTCCCGTCAGTAATGAAAGATTACACAGTGCCGAAATAGCCTACAGATGTCTGCAGTGAATTTGTTTATGACTTAATCGTTTCTCCAAATAGGCAGAAATTGTTTCTGTTACTGAGCGATTGACACTAGGTAAATGACGACCATGGGATCGCATCTTCCTAGTGCACATCAAAGACAGACATCTGCTTTGGATCCATCACCTCTTCACGGGAGGACAGATCGTAAAACGGACCCGGACCTGTATCTTCTGATTGGATGAACGGCCATAAGATGTTACGTCATTTTCCTATAAAGCTGCACTCATGTTTGTAAACATTAAGGAAACTACCTTTTTCACTGAAGGAATTATTCCTGACGTGGAGCTTCCAAGCCGGCTTGATTAAAGTTCTATTTGCTTTATCTCCGTGACTTCTCCACTTATTTCCGAGACGGTTCTACAACTTTGCATCACGAACAGGATCTGAACTTGCCTCCACTCCCAGGACCAAAATATGGGTGAGTAGCTTTAAAAATGACCACCCTGTATATTTAGATTTGATCTCGGGATTGTGTGAGGCTCTCAGATTGTAATTTAAAGAGAACCTGTGGAGAGGTAGAGGTAAAACAAATAGAAAGGTGGACTGTACAGCGGAGGTCCACAGTAGGGTGAACTCCAGGTATAACAGATCTGCGGGGAGAGATGCCAAGGGAACCTAAAGGTACGACGAGCCGTACTGAGCTCCAAGTTAAGCAAGGAAACCCTTGTACGCTGAGACAGTCAGTGGCAGTCAAAGCCAGACGGAACCTGAGGTACATAAGTCCAGCGATATAGCTCCATCGTTGGCAAAGATAGGATTGGCATAAAGGCGTTAAAATACGTGTCTGTATGTGAATTCCTAGAAGTTTAAAAATGTTAAACTTAAAATGGTAAAGACAAGATAAAAAAAACGACCGTTTCTATAATTCTTTGTCTGAATAATAAGAATTTAGAGAAGAAATTGATCATAATAGATCAAGAAAACACCAAAGTAGTGTAATTCAAAGATTATTTTACATCTGATTTTTAATAATAACAATATAATAAATAAATATATGCTAAGGGCTGTTTGAGACACTGCAGGGTCAACAAAACATGCCACTAATCTAATATCTGAATTATCTTTGGATTTCAATCTGTATGTGCTTTGTGTGTTATATATATATGAAATACATGAAATACATAGATTAATATTAATAATAAAATAAATAAATAGTCATGGTGTCCTCTAAGACTCAGAAGGACAAGAATTTGTTTGTTAAAAAATCATATTATGGACAAATTCTGTAAAGTCAAATTAAAGGAAAATGAAAGGCTGGAATCCACAGGAGCAGCACTCTGGTGCAGCCCTGAGTGACAGCCTGATGTAAAATCCATAGCAGGAGAATGTAAACAGTATAGTGACATATTATATATATATATATATATATATATATATATATATATACTATTTTAGAAAATATTTGGTTATTGGTGCATAGCATAAAATACCTGAAATAAAAGTTAAAATTATACCTTGGATTTAAGATGAGTGAATTAGTCCAAGGGTAAGAATTTTAAGGATACTATAGAAATATAAAATTATGAGCATTGAATAAGTGAGCTAAAATTAGTATTGCATACATTTTGAAGGAGAAAATAAAACATAAAAATACTATTAGAATGAGTTTTACGAACCAGAAATAAAAAAATAAATGTTGAAAATTGAATTAGAGCTAATTTTTGAAATGGGAATCTGAGGAAACAGTGAAATTTGGTGAAAATATGAATACATAGATAACCAGATACTCCAGGAAATTAAAGGTGTGGTCATTTGGTAGCTGTGAGTTCCAAAATGAAGAGTTTTTGAAATCCCCAGATATAAGATCCATAAATACAAGGTGTAGGTAAGAAATTAACTATTGATCAGTTCAATCTGACTTTGGGAACAGTTCTTCTGAACCTGTATCAGTGTAGATTGGAATTCAATAGGAGGAAATGACACAATAAAGACATATATGAGCCACGCAGGCGGACAGTCTAAGGGCTCTTCATTGGGGAAATCATTGACTGAACACATCTTTTGAAAATGTGTTTTCCTGAGGTATCTGGGAATCATTATTGAAATCAATTAAAATGCTTATTTTCTAAAATATATTTTATTTGGAAAATATCTAAATTTATTAACTCAAATAATGGAGCGAAATATGTGTATAAATAGTAATAATACATGTCAATCAATATAACTTGAATTGTCTAGTAAGAAATTAGGAAAAGGAGAAAGAATAGCTGTTAGGATGCAGAGTGATGTTTTAAGAGGGTCTGAGCAATGTTGATGAAGGTTGAGGAAGTTGACAAGGGGTTTAAGAGTTGATGAGGCTTGGGAAGCTGTAAAAAGGGAGTTTGGTATGTGTGAAAGAAATGTGCTGCCACTTTCTCCACAAGAGTTCTGATGGCGATTGAATGGAATATAAGGGAAAATAAGGAAGTTGCTTAAGGTATAACTTAATGTAAAATAAATAAATCATTGAATGAGATATAGTTTAAAATCTAAAGTCTTGAAACTGTATGGAAATACTGCTTTCCCAAGCAGAAATACCCTATTAATCAGGAAGGGATTCACCCCCCCAAAACAAACAAAACAAAAAAAAGGGGAGGTTTAGGGCAGTGAAAGTGTCTGTGAAAGTGTCTGTGAGGTCAGCTCCCCACTGAGAGCGATAACTTGTAACTAAATACAAATGTACTACTACAAACCAAGCAACATTGTCGACAGACAGTAATGTCCTGGGAAATTGAGAATAGTTACATTTCTAATGCTGATAATACTGATGTTGATACAGATGAATAGAAAAATAACTGCTCTTATCTGTCTTCACAGGAACCAGCAACAATGAATTTCCCTCACATTTAGTCCACAGGTTCCCTACTCACATGCCATGACACATCAGTGCAGTCTCCCCTCTCACACTGGCCTCCGCTCTAACTGCTGCGGCCCATAATCCGTCCTCATGGCCACTGATGCCAGTGTGTGAGGATGGACAGGAGGGAGGGGGATGGTGGAAGCATACGATGCTTACCATAATATTGAGAAAGTGATAAACTAACTAACTCTGCTGATTCCAATTGACAACAGAAGGGTGGCGATGTCCAGGAATAGGTGGACAGATTATTAACAATTCATTTCTGATTGATTTCAGGTGCTGAAAATAACATAAAATTATCTTTCAGGAAAAGTTGGAGAAAGGCCTGAAGAAACAATATGGAAATAGATTGAAAAGAAACATGAATAGTCATACAACTCCAACCTCTTTTAAATCTAAGCACAATTGAAGGATACAGAGTCTGGTTGGTCTATGGGCATTTCATGAACTATCCTTTCCATAGTTTAATAGAGTGACTACTGGATTGAAAGAATTGTGCGGTTTGGATGTGTGACTGAAATGTGAAATGATATGTGATGTTCCAAAGTGATGTAAGTGGATACACACTGAATAATGCTACTATGGTGTATTGTATTATTGTATATGGGAATTGAGTGAAAAACTAGTTCTAAAAATGTATGTGATAACAAAGCCAATGCTTTGTAATGAACAAATAATACATATTTGCTCTAGTTAAAAAAGGTTTTATTGCATAATAAGTCTATTGGGCGATAGAATTGGCTTTAGAGCAGTGCCAATTTGGTTCTAACTTTTGGGAAATATAATGATAATGATTATGCAAAGATGTGTACAGCAGTCATTACAAGGTTTAGTAGAATAAGGATGGAAGTATACAAGGAATTATATAATCTATTCTTAAAGATGAAGGTTTATTCAAAGTAAATTTATATATTGAGACAATGAATGTCCATTAAGGGGTAAAATACAAATCAAGACACTGGCAATGTTGGTAGGAAATATTAGAGAAATAATAGGAAAATAGGAATAATAGGAGTTGTTCCTAATGAAACTATGGAAATAATTTCAAATGATGGTTAATTTGTAAAGAATGAACTGGGAAAAAGATTAAGAACTGCCATCATTTACCTAACAACTATTAACTATGTTGTTGAAATAGCTGCTGTAATAATTCTTAAAATAGTCTCAGATATTTAAGTTAGATAAAAAGGAAAGAGATAAGCACATTGTTTTGAAAATTTGACAGCTCCACACAAAAACAGATTATTTACACTAGGAAGTAAAGTTGATTCAGTAACACAGGAGATATGATGCTGCTGACGACAGCTGAGTGCTGTACTGAAATAATCTGTGATAAATTGGGATCAAGATTATTATTTTGAATTGTCCCTTTACTGGAAACCTTATAGATTGTGTGAATGTCAACTACTGTCCATGTGATAGAGATGCCTTTTATAAGGAGGATCTCTGATGTTGTGCGAACCACACATTGTGTCTTCAGATGACCGATCTATTTCACATGGCAGATATGCACATTATGAAACGTGTCTTGAAGGAACCGATGTCTGACCTGTGGTGGCAGAGGTGCATATGGAGAAGACGCTGGTGTTCTCCTTGAGACACAGTAGGCCGAGGGCACGGCTTTAAAGACAGCCTCACAGCATCTAGACAGACCAATGTTGAGGTCCACAACGCTGAAGTGATGCTTGACTTAATGGAGAAATAAGTTAAAATACTGAAACTAAAGGTTGTCCAGATTATAGGAATCTGCAATACATTGTGAAAACAGCTCAAATGACATCCGCAGTAGCATATATTCTTGTATTGGTAGTTAATTTATAATGTACTTTTGGTGGAGATGTCAAATTACTCAAATGAATAGAATAAGAGTCATGAAGTAAGAGTAAGTCCATTGCCCTTCTCTTGAGATGTATGGAATGTACAATGTTTATAAATTAAAATGCAACAGAAATATATGTGAATAACTGAATTTGTAAACATAATATTTTCTGACTTTTGTATTCCCTTAGAAGCAAAAACAATGTATGTATTATGTAACTGGGTATTGACCTTTATGACCTGGGGCAGGATGAAATATAATTTGAGATACACAGTAAAGCTCCAGGAAATTGTAGGTGGCCACTGCAATTTCCATAAGAGAGCTCAATATTCAATAAGGTGTAGTTATGATATAATTGTTTGCCTGACCAGGCAAAGAAAAAGACATTCCTATCACCTGATTATTTGAATACCTCGCCGTACATACATACACACCTCGTAGGTGGCAGGTTGGGATGGATGGAAGCTAAAAACGCAGCACTATACCACCTGCCCCTCAGGAGGAAGAAATTATTGTAACTGACAAACACGATTCTTTTGGCTTCTTTTCGTTTCGCTCTATTGCCAATGTAGCGTAAGGTACACTTATAAAATTCAATTAAAGAAGTGAATTTATAGTATCACCTTATCACGAATCCTGGAATCTTGTAGAACTCAATTACTGTAATAATTGGACGCAGACACCAATTCCAAAGATATAAATTGTCAAATTTATTCAAAAACAAAGACTAAATGTAGCACTACACTAATTATACAAAAGGGAAAAACTAATTAAAATTCAACTCTAGATCAACAAATCAAAGACAAATCACTTCCGTGACCAAATCACAGACCATGGGATCGCATATGATAACACACAAATCGTTAAACAAAAAAAAGGTTATAAACACATTGACTACAATACCGGTTAGTAAGACGAAGGTGAGTCTCTCCTTAGTATTGTTAGTCACACATTAAATAACTACGCAGGTTAGTATTTAATGTCAGGTAACTTCTCGTTATATATATATATATATATATATATATATATATATATATATATATATATCAGTCTCATTTACGTTTAGGTGCCGAGAAAGATCCTATCATTACTTGTTACCACAATTTCCCTTAACTGATTATTATTCAATGATTAAGGATAGGCAGGGCCACCAATAATCTAATGTCTATTAACTTGTGTCAATTTCAGACTAAACAGTTAAACAGGAATGAGAAGATATTTCTCAGCGTTGACAAATTTTATTTCTAAAATTATCAACAAAACAGTTTAATGCAACACACATTTATATTTAAGAAAACTAAATGATATTACACATTCTAGAGTTATGAATCACAGATTAACATTTCTAATTGATTTCTCAAATGTCATGAATCATGAACTCCAAACTGTTAAACTTATCTGAACTTCGTCGCAGAGAGGCCTTTCTGGCTTCGGGCTCAGATAACAGCACACGGCACGAGGTCCGTGTGGTTTGGAACAAAGGCAGTCCAGTTCGGCTTTGTCCAAGAACTTCCACTCAGTCGATGCACCTGGAAGTTGGGGTTTCGCGAATGTAGAGTCTTTTCCAAACAGATTTTCCACTGGTTTGAAGGCTCCAAGGTTGTGCACAAAATCTTCTTTGTAAGCAGGGTTCCACCATAGTTACTTGAAGACAAAGTCTTTGAGGAAAGCAGGGCCCTGTTTGTTCCAAGGGTCAAGATTCTTAAGACTCAAATAGCTATTTAAATGACTGACACTTTCATATTCAGTCGACTTAGTCAATTGTCCAGCTGTAAAACTCCACTGATCAGGTGGGCACAGGCGGGCATGCGCAGTTTGTAAAGTTCTTTATTTAATAAAGTCCTTTAAAAGAATTCTTCGTACGGCTCAATCTCCTTCTCCCAGTTTAACTCTTCTGTTGCCGGCAAAGACTTGTTTGGTTTCTGGTTCCGGTTCTGGCAACAGAGCTACAGCTTGAGCTGTGGCAGCGAGTTTCTGGTTCAGGTGAGAGAGAGAGAGAAAAAGGCCATGCGCTGTTCCTTATAGTCTGTCAGATCAATAGGTGATTGGTTCTTGAATTTTTGAGATTGGATTTCGGTTTCAGCCCCCAGTGTCCTATTGGAGGGGGGCTTGATTTATGACTGATGTCAATCCATGCCATCTCTTGGAAATGCCGGTTGGCCCGGGTTCGTAGCTCTATGTCGGGATTTCGGCTCTCGTCCACTTCAAAGAGTTTTTATCACCTACAGGCCCCTTTCTTCAGACATTTCACAGCAGGACTCCAAACCATTCGGCCCATTCTCGATGCCATCCTCCCCAAAACTGTCACTCTGATGCAAACCAGTTCCAAGCTGATGAGCTAAGGAAATCTGATAACTTTGGGGGGGGAGAGGTCTTCTTTAGATCAGTGCTTCAGCTCAGAGCCAAAATGCTCTTATCAAAATACACCCAACATAACGCTACACCAAAAAGGAAGGAATGAAGACTCTGTATAGGAAGTTGAAGAAAGTGTTTTGTGATAATTGTATAATGTTTTATATTAATACTAGCATTAGAAGTAGTTTGTATACAGACTGAGCAGATTAGATTTAGCAGGACAAGTAAAGGGTCAACAAGGTTGATTTGTTAGAAACTCCTGTCAGTAATGAAAGATTACACAGTGCCGAAATAGCCTACACAGATGTCTGCAGTGAATTTGTTTATGACTTAGATAGGCAGAAATTGTTTCTGTTACTGAGCGATTGACACTAGGTAAATGACGACCGTGGGAACGCATCTTCCTAGTGCACATCAAAGACGGACATCTGCTTTGGATCCATCACCTCTTCACGGGAGGACAGATCGTAAAACGGACCCGGACCTGTATCTTCAGATTGGATGAACGGCCATAAGATGTTACGTCATTTTCCTATAAAGCTGCACTCATGTTTGTAAACATTAAGTCCTCACTGAAGGAATTATTCCTGACGTGGAGCTTCGGAGCCGGCTTGATTAAAGTTCTATTTGCTTTATCTCCGCGACTTCTCCACTTATTTCCGAGACGGTTCTACAATAATAATAAAACATTAATCATTATATCAGAATATTATTCAGAAGTGCTAATAAAGTGTCCAGTCAGCATATAAACTGGGAGCATGTATGAAGTCAGACAGTAAGAGCACAGACTTGTACATGGGACGTCAAAGGGATTTCAAGATGTCTTGAAAGATTTAATCTGTAACAACTGTCTTGGTTTTAATTGCAGATGTGTTAAAACCATTTGATTTGAAAGCACATGTATTATTCAAATTCACATATTATTAATTGTCCCTTAGGGGCCTGGCCCCTGGACATCCAAAGGGGGACACCACCCAGACCTTTATTTGTTACCTTACTGTAGATGCATGGAGTTAGAGCCTGCATCTTGTAAAACAAGAATTGCATCAAACTTCTATCTATCAATGGAGAATATTCCATTCTTTAAAACAAAATATGCTATTTGGATAGAGCAAATTAAAATTAGTAAAATAACCTTATAAACAAACACAGTTTGTTTAAAAAACATAAATCAAAAACTTTTTACAACATAACTATAGTAAAACAACAATCACTTTGTTTATTATTGTAACGACCCCCGGGGTGGGTTTGATTACTTAAAATAATTAAATGCAGACAAACAATGTTCTAAAACAACAAGGTGTTTATTAACAGACCAGGATGGTACATCTACTTCCGCAACAATTCTAATAAATTATAACCCATTCCTGAATAGAATAAAAACGTTTACACATTTTTACAAATGTTGGATGGAGTCTTATAAACTACCGCAAAGGGTTAATGCATACCTTTTAAAAAGCCAGAAATCTGACGCATACACTGGGATGAGAAAGGTACTGCTCCTGGTTGACAGCACACACAGCCACCGTCTCAGCTGGGAGAGACCAGCGGGGAACTTGCACAGGGAGCAGGGTTCAGCTATGAGTCCACTGGTGTGTTCTAAGGTGTGCTGCCTGAGAGAAACTCTTCCCACACTGGCCGCAGCAGTATGGTCTTTCTCCAGTGTGAATGTGTTGGTGAATACAAAGGTATGCTGCCCTAGTGAAGCTCTTCCCACACTGGCCACAGCAGTGTGGTTTCTCTCCAGTGTGAATGTGCTGGTGTCTATAAAGGAGTGATTCCACACTGAAACTCTTCCCACACTGGACACAGTGTGATTGCACTGGTGTGTATGGAGGTTTGATAACATAGTGACGCCCTTGCCACACTCAGAGCACCTGTACGGTTTCTCTCCTGTATGAGTGCGCCGGTGAGTATAAAGGTGTGATACCCTAGTGAAACTCTTCCCACACTCTGTGCAGCAGTATGTTCTCTCTCCTGTTTGAGTGCGCTGGTGGAGTTTAAGGTCTCCTGATTGACTGAAACTCTTCCCACACTGGAGGCAGCTGTACGGTCTCTCTTCTGTGCGAGATCGCAGATGTCTACTTAAGACTCCTGTGTGAGTGTAGCTCCTCCCACTCTTAGGCTGGTGAAGCCATTTTCCATGCTGCAGTGGGAGAGGTGAGGAGGGGGAGCTGAAGGAACTCTGTGGTCTAGGGGGTCTGGGACGCAGCTTTCTGCGCTGTGACGATGGGTTCTCCCCACTCACTGCACTGTCACTCCCCCCACTGAGCCCCGTCCTCAAGGCAGCAAACTCTGGGTCACACTGTCCAGCTACAGGGAGCTCAGGCCCCGGGTCACACTGTCCAGCTACAGGGAGCTCAGGCCCCGGGTCACACTGTCCAGCTACAGGGAGCTCAGGCCCCGGGTCACACTGTCCAGCTACAGGGGGCTCAGGCCCCGGGTCACACTGTCCAGCTACAGGGGGCTCAGGCCCCGGGTCCCAGGCACTGTCTGTAATAGTCTCAGTTTTGAGAAGACTGATTGCGTCTCTGAAGGTAGTCGCTGTTCTGGGCTCCACCGTGTAAACAGACTCCAGTGTGTTGTCCTCTGTTTTGATGTGATCAGACAGCAGACTGGGTCTATACTGTGTTCTGGTAGAGCCCGGCTTAGCACCAGCTGCACTGGGTCCACACTCAGATCCCAAAGACTGGGTCCTGCAGAGATCCGCAGTGTGGGTGCAGTCCAGCTCAGGGTCGCTCTTTATGACCTTTGACCCTGAGGTGTCAGATGCCAGTGCCCCGAGTCCCTGAGTTGACCCCTCAGTGCATGCCTCTGCCATGTGGCCAGACTCCTGTCCCCTGAGCTCCTCCTCACTCTGTCTGCTGCTGGGCTGCTCACTCAGACCCTGGTTGCCTTCAGTAGCTGTGGGCTCTGTGACCTGCCTCAGACTGGAGCCCCACTCCTGCTCCCAGTGCTGCTGCTCAATGGGAGCCCTTTCCCCAGAGTCAGGGACAGCGCTGGCCTCTACAGCTCCTGGGAAGAGACGACACAGAAGAGCAGCACTGAGAACAGCAACTCTTAAAACTCACACAGTTAATGCGATTACTACATAAGTCATTATATCAGAACATCATTCAGAAGTGCTAATAAACTGTCCAGCCAGTATTTAAACTGGGAGCATGTATCAGAGTCCTAAACACTCACATCTGTGACCTTGTCACTTGTCAGTGTGACACCAATTAAAAATGGAGCTGGTCGTGGCTGCTTCTGGTCGCCAATTTGTTTATCACTGCGGTGAGATTTTATTTATCCTCAATACCAGCTCCCCCCCCCCCCTTCAATTTTGCTTTTAACCTAATAAAATATAAAAGGGTGAGGACATACTATATACACTAAAAGATTGTTTTTTTATTGTGCCTGTTTTTTGTCTGTGGTAAAACTGTGCAAAATGCAACATAAATAAAGGTATATGAATAAAAAAATTATAAAGTAAAATTGAATATGAAAATATTTGCTCAAAGATACAACAGCAGTGTCCCCCATCTGGGATTGAACCCACAACTCTACACTCCAGAGTCCCATTCTCGTACTTCGGGTACCGGGTCTGTTTAACATTGTGTGTAATACCCGAGTGACGAGATGACTTTACCAATAAGTAAAGTGCATTATTGGCGTCGGCGTGATTTTTGAGATATTGTGGTTGGAGTTTGTTTGCTGTGTAAATCTAGATCTATGGCAGACGCATCTCAGAGCACAATGACAGCACATTAGTAATGCTAACGTCAGCGGCAATGGCACTGAACCAGCAGTCATTATTATAGTTCAAAAGGGCAAACAGTGGAAGTTGTCGTATTATGCGAGATACAAAAAACTGCAAAGCTGCAAAGTCGCGTTTGTCATCCATCACCGTGACAGCAAGTGGACTTTTGAACTGAAATAATGAGTGGATTATACACGCGCTTCAATCAGCAAGAGAGGAACAACATGGATGTTATTTTACCAGCTTTCCTGGCAAGAAGGATGGACTGTGCGCGTCACGGTCAGCTACACGAGAGAAGGCTACTGACGTTACATTAGGTAAGACACAAAGTTTTATTTTCACAACTTGTAAATTAACTTGTTAATCGCAATTAGCTGTGGGATCTGTGCCGATCGGGTTCAATCGGGTCCGGGTCCAGATTTCAAATAATAGACAGTCCCGAGTCGGGTCCGGGTAGCACATTTACGGCATTTCTCAGTTTGCACGGGTCCGGGTCCAAACTTTCAAATAATAGATGGGTCTGGGTCAGTTCCAGATAGCACATTTCTGGGTCTCTTTGGGTTCGGGGACACATTTTTGGACCCGTGAGGACATCTAGCATGAGCACTGAAGAGAAAACACTGGAGCCGTGAGGACGGGGAGGAAGAGCTCAGCTGGTACAGGCAGTGGCACTGAATCCGACATGGCATTTAGTCTGACATCCGAAAAGCTGTCAGTCAAGGACATGGCACTTTGTATTATTATTATTATTATTACACTTTTTACCCGTAAAAACTGTACACAGCCTTTGCGTTTCTTGAACTGGTATGTATCAACCAAGCTACGTATGTTTCTTTACCTCCTCAACTACATTATTATTAATGTTCATATTATACATTTTATTTATAACACAATCTTATACCCGCACTACACTCAAGCGTTAAAACAGACACAGTGAAAAGACAAATAAGCAAGAAAAAAAGCCTAAGAGGATTTTAAAAGTTGCAACTAACAGAGATCCTTAAAAACGTATTTAAAAGGATATTTTGTAAGACATTTCTTCATGTGTAGCGGCGCTGCGCACAGCCTCTGGAAGTGCGTTTTACAGCCTCAGCGCAGCGCTACAGAAGACTCGGACTGCATGATCAAATTAGTAAATATTGAATTCAAAATATAAATATATATCGTAAACGAAAAAACAAATGGAAACCGTTTGAGTTTCGTTTTGAGTTTGCAACGGGGCTACTGAAAAAATTATTATCTTTTACATAATTTTTACGAAATATGTTACAAATATCGCACATAAACTACATCTCACCATAAAGACACAAAAGCAGAGTGCATGTTTCAACGTTAAACTATTTATTTAAAATACTATTTTACTATTAAAATAATATTTTACATTTAATGTGTTGTTGCTTATCTGTGCTTAACCACTTTGTAGAATTCCAGCTACAGTGAGGGAAAAAAGTATTTGATCCCCTGCTGATTTTGTACGTTTGCCCACTGACATAGAAATGATAAGTCTATAATTTTAATGGTAGGTGTATTTTAACAGTGAGAGACAGAATAACAACAACAAAATCCTGAAAAACGCATTTCAAAAAAGGTATACATTGATTTGCATGTTAATGAGGTGTAGCGTAAGGTACACTTATAAATTTCAATTAAAGAAGTGAATTTATAGTATCACCTTATCACGAATCCTGGAATCTTGTAGAACTCAATTTCTGTAATAACTGGACGCAGACACCAATTCCAAAGATATAAATTGTCAAATTTATTCAAAACAAAGACTAAATGTAGCACTACACTAATTATACAAAAGGGAAAAACTAATTAAAATTCAACTCTAGATCAACAAATCAAAGACAAATCACTTCCGTGACCAAATCACAGACCATGGGATCGCATATGATAACACACAAATCGTTAAACAAAAAAAAGGTTATAAACACATTGACTACAATACCGGTTAGTAAGACGAAGGTGAGTCTCTCATTAGTAGTTAGTCACACATTAAATAACTACGCAGGTTAGTATTTATGTCTGGTAACTTCTCGTTATATATATATATCAGTCTCATTTACGTTTAGGTGCCGAGAAAGATCCTATCATTACTTGTTACCACAATTTCTCTTAACTGATTATCATTCAATGATTAAGGATAGGCAGGGCCACCAATAATCTAATGTCTATTAACTTGTGTCAATTTCAGACTAAACAGTTAAACAGGAATGAGAAGACATTTCTCGGGGTTGACAGATTTTTATTCTAAAATTATCAACAAAACAGTTTAATGCAACACACATTTATATTTAAGAAAACTAAATGATATTACACATTCTAGAGTTATGAATCACAGATTAACATTTCTAATTGATTTCTCAAATGTCATGAATCATGATCTCCAAACTGTTAAACTTATCTGAACTTCGGGCTCAGATAACAGCACACGGCACGAGGTCCGTGTGGTTTGGAACAAAGGCAGTCCGGTTCGGTTTTGTCCAAGAACTTCCACTCAGTCGATGCACCTGGAAGTTGGGGTTTCGCGGAAGTAGAGTCGTTTCCAAACAGATTTTCCACTGGTTTGAAGGCTCCAAGGTTGTGCACAAAATCTTCTTGACAAGCAGGGTCTCTCACCGTACTTATTTGAAGACAAAGTCTTTGAGGAAAGCAGGGCCCTGTTTGTTCCAAGGGTCAAGTTTCTTAAGACTCAAATAGCTATTTAAATGACTGACACTTTCGTATTCAGTCGACTTAGTCAATTGTCCAGCTGTAAAACTCCACTGATCAGGTGGGCACAGGCGGGCATGCGCAGTCTGTAAAGTTCTTTATTTAATAAAGTCCTTTAAAATAATTCTTCGTACGGCTCAATCTCCTTCTCCCAGTTTAACTCTTCTGTTGCCGGCAAAGACTTGGTTGGTTTCTGGTTCCGGTTCTGGCAACAGAGCTACAGGTTGAGCTGTGGCAGCGAGTTACTGGTTCAGGTGAGAGAGAGAGAGAGAGAGAAAGACCGTCCGCTGTTCCTTATAGTCTGTCAGATCAATAGGTGATTGGTTCCTGAGTACTTGAGATTGGATTTCGGTTTCAGCCCCCAGTGTCCTATTGGAGGGGGGCTTGATTTATGACTGATGTCAATCCATGCCATCTTTTGGAAATGCCGGTTGGCCTGGGTTCGTAGCTCTATGTCGGGATTTCGGCTCTCGTCCACTTCAAAGAGTTTTTATCACCTACAGGCCCCTTTCTCCAGACATCTCATAGCAGAATTCCAAACTATTTGGCCTCTTCTCGGTGCCATCCTCCCCAAAACTGTCACTTTGATGCAAACCAGTTCCAAGCTGATGAGCTAAGGAAATCTGATAAGACCTCTCCCCCCCCCAAAGTTCTTTAGATCAGTGCTTCAGCTCAGAGCCCAACATGTTCTTCTCAAAATACACCCAACATAACGCTACAGAGGGAAATAAGTATTTGACCCCTTCGACTTAGTACTTGGTGGCAAAACCCTTGTTGGCAAGCACAGAGGTCAGACGTTTCTTGTAGTTGGCCACCAGGTTTGCACATATCTCAGGAAGGATTTTGTCCCACTCCTCTTTGCAGATCCTCTCCAAGTCATTAAGGTTTCGAGGCTGACGTTTGGCAACTCGAACCTTAAGCTCCCTCCACAGATTTTCTATGGGATTAAGGTCTGGAGACTCCAGGACCTTAATGTGCTTCTTCTTGAGCCACTCCTTTGTTGCCTTGGCTGTGGGTTTTGGGTCATGGTCATGCTGGAATACCCATCCACTTCCCATTTTCAATGCCCTGGCTGAGGGAAGGAGGTTCTCACCCAAGATTTGACGGTATATGGCCCTGTCCATCGTCCCTTTGATGCGGTGCAGTTGTCCTGTCCCCTTAGCAGAAAAACACCCCCAAAGCATTATGTTTCCACCTCCATGTTTGACGGTAGGGATAGTGTTCTTGGGGTCATTCCTCCTCCTCCAAACACGGCGAGTTGAGTTGATGCCAAAGAGCTCGATTTTGGTCTCATTTGACCACAACACTTTCACCCAGTTCTCCTCTGAATCATTCAGATGTTGGCAAACTTCAGATGGGCCTGTACATGTGCTTTCTTGAGCAGGGGGACCTTGCGGGCGCTGCAGGATTTCAGTCCTTCAGAGGTGAGATCTTGCATGAAGCCCCAGACCGAGGGAGATTGACAGTTATTTTGTGTTTCTTCCATTTGCGAATAATCGCACCAACAGTTGTCACCTTCTCACCAAGCTGCTTGGCGATGGTCTTGTAGCCCATTCCAGCCTTGTGTAGGTCTACAATCTTGTCCCTGACTTCCTTGGACAGCTCTTTGGTCTTGGTCATGGTGGAGAGTTTGGAATCTGATTGATTGATTGCTTCTGTGGACAGGTGTCTTTTATACAGGTAACGAGCTGAGTTTAGGAGCACTCCCTTTAAGAGAGTGCTCCTAATCTCAGCTCGTTACCTGTATAAAAGACACCTGGGAGCCAGAAATCTTGCTGATTGATAGGGGATCAAATACTTATTTCCCTCATTAACATGCAAATCAATTTATAACTTTTTTGAAATGCGTTTTTCTGGATTTTTTTGTTGTTATTCTGTCGCTCACTGTTAAAATACACCTACCATTAAAATTATAGACTGATCATTTCTTTGTCAGTGGGCAAACGTACAAAATCAGCAGGGGATCAAATACTTTTTTCCCCTCACTGTACATCAGACAGTCGGTACTTTTCCTGCCCGGCTCCTCCGCGATAACTTGTCATATATTGTCGGTCTATATTTATTTGCTCTGCTGTATAGTTATCCGTGGTTAGACACGCAGATTATAAACTTTTCCAATCCACGTCTTCCTCTTCTGTTTCATTGGTCGATGTCATTTTTAGATCAAATCCAGCTCGTTTCAGTCTGTGTGCGAGGTGGGAAAGGGAATATGATCACACTCGTGTTTTTCTATTTTCACGCAAGTTGTGATCGTATGCATCACCCAGTGTGCATGTACATTTAAATATTGTGCTACTATGCATACTCGTATCGTCTCTCATTTCAGGAAAACAAAATCTACCTCCACAGTCCAGTATTGGACTGCCGTGGAAGCTATTTGATGTAGAAAAGCCTGTAAACACTGAATTTATAAAAACAATTATGACTTCATTTTATTTTGATTAAAACTGTTTCATATAGTAAAAAGCTTTGTATGTAATCTAATCTATATGAAAAGTTGCAAAATGCACAATAATTTGGGGGGGAATTTTGAACTAAACATCGTCCACTAGTGTGACTTATGAATGGCTGCAAAATTGAAAAAAAATGATCGTTTTAAGAATGTCCAATCTTAAATTCCTGGCATGTCAACACAGAAGTTGTAGTTTTAAGAATGATATTCCTCAAGTCTATACATTACATTTTTAAATAGTTGAAATAGTTTTCATAATAGATTGTGTTGTCCGCAAAGAGGACATCCCGTGGCATGACACCATAATGTGATTTTAAAACATGCATTTACTTGAACACAATAACAGAGAAGAGGGTCTTTCCTCATTCGGGAAGTGTAGACATCACTGCAGCATATGGTGTGGCCATAGGGTGAGTTTTTTTTTTTTGCTTTTTTTTTTATTTATCTTTTATTTTAAATCAAAACTGTATTACACTATTACAATTTACTAGCATTACCCTCGGTGTCCAACAGTTGTGTCCTTTGGTGTGACACCTTTTAAATGAGAATGCAATACAAGTATACATTTGTAATCATTGAACTATGAAAAACAATGAGAAAAGACGTAGCTCAGGTTCGTTATGACACCAGACAGTGTTGCAGACCATCACTACCATCAGATACTAAGCTATACGGTCAGATCAGACCTGTACATCACAAATTATTGATTATTCAATCAAAGCAATTGTGAAACAGCCTATTAATAAATAATTTCCCAGTAAACTAACTTCATATAGCTAGGAAAAACATACTCATCAACAAAAACAATGTCATTACATTGTGTTGGGTCTGAATTTATAATCTGATGTTTGATTTGATTTGTAAGTGTGTTGAAAGATTTGTATTATTACAATCATAAAATTGTGAGGAGAGTGTTTGTGACAGGCAGGATGTCACAAGCGCACTCTGTCTATTTAAACATTGACAGATTCATGTTGAAGTGAAGAGCTAAACCATGTCCATTTGTACACACAATATTATTTCACCTAGAATTGAAAATAGGTCTCGCCTACTTTTACTTACAGCTTTGCATCTGTCCTGATTAAAATAGGAAAATAGAGCCTAATTTATTGTTGATTCATATGTGCAAAATACACTCAGAGACACTGGAAAACCTAGTGAAACACAGATGACCAGAGGTGATCATAGCTCTATAATCCAAATTGTTAGTATTTAATGTGCTATTGTAGTCTATATATATATTTTAAACAATGCTTTATAATGTTTTGCAGTCAACCAAAGGGCTTGAAATTATTGAAACATATAAAGACAGTGTAATATAATAGCCTTTATCACCTCTCCTGACCACCCACCCGGTGACTGTCTTCAAATGGGCTTAAACCTGATTGACTGGGATGCATTTTACAGTTGCAATATATTCATTGTATGTTTCATTTGAATAACATAACTTACATGGATGTGTAGTGGGACAATTTACTTGGATTATGTTCTGTATATTATTTCTATATGGTTTCATGCTGTTATAGTATTCATTGCTTCATAGACAAAACTAAAACAATAAATTTGTTTGTATTTACCCCTCTACCAAAGTCATGGCACCCTGCCTCTCCCTCAAGTTTAATTGTTTCTTGGACTGTATACAAAACAATTGTCTTCAAGTCACTCTGCATCTGCCTTAAGGCTTGTCGTTTCTTGAATATATAGGCCTACAGCTATTGTCTTTTGACTACCTGATTAACAACTATCAGTATGCATAAAGTAAATTGGACTCATACAGCTGGATTGAGCTGCATTTGCTGTAACCTACTGTCTATCAAAGATACAGAGGGGCTTCTTCCAGCTCTCATCTCTAGTTCTCCTCTCTTCATGTGAGAGGAGAGCTCCGGGTTAACCTGTATTTATGTTCTGTATAATAAACTTGATACGTTTTCATCGGTGTATCCTGAGATTTACTGACACGATTACAGGTGCTTATTTCTAAGCCAGCGTTAACTTATTTAATTTAAATCTAATAATGGTTCTGTCAAATGAGAATGTAATTACATTCTTAAACACGGTCACTTGAGAGGGGAAAATACTCACAAGAGGACTGTATCTGAAATACAATCAATGTCCAACCTTTTCTTGTTGTTGTTGCTGTTTATTTTCTTTATAATAAGCTCTATCAACCTGGTATAAACGAGGATAAGAATTGCAAACACTTCAACAAAGTTTCAAAACCTATTGACGTAATAACGCCGCATTCATCCTAGTCAAGTGGCATCCGGAGCAATGTGTCAAAACGTTGTGCTTCACATGATTCGGTGCAGATTCGAATCAGTATTACGAGTCTGACGTCACTAGTATTCCGCTAAGAGACGCACAGGAAAGGGGGCTGGAAACTGTATTGCATCCACAGCTCAACAACTTTTCACAGCGGCGATTCTGCACACATTTGCGGGTTGGGCTTAGTGATCTCTGCATTTCTGCACAGAACTGTGGAAATCTGCACTCTGCGAACGCGACCAAGGAGTTCAGTTTACTGAGTTGTTGCTGCTTGTTTTCATTTACCGACATTGTAAAGCGCTCAGCCCCTCTCGTATAGAAGTAAAGACACGAATAAAGCGGCCTGGTTTCCTCCAGACATAATGCTTACCATTCAGGCCAAAGAGTTCAATCTTTGTTTCATCAGACCAGAAAATTTTGTTTCTCATAGTCTAAGAGTACTTCAGGTGCATTTTGGCAAACTAGAGACAGGCTGTCATGTGCCTTTTACTGAGGAGTGGCTTCCATCTGGCCACTCTACCATACAGGCCTGATTGGTGGAGTGCTGCAGAGATGGTTGTTCTTCTGGAAGGTTCCCCCCCCTACAGAGACACGCTGGAGCTCTGTCAGAGTGACCATCAGGTTCTTGGCCACCTCCCTGACTAAGGCCCTTCTCCCCCAGTCCCTCAGTTTGGCCGGGCGCCCAGCTCTAGGAAGAGTCCTGGTGGTTCCAAACTTCTTCCATTTAGAGATGATGGAGGCCACTGTGCTCATTGGGATCTTCAATGCTGCAGAAATGTTTCTGTACCCTTCCCCAGATCTTTGCCTCGATACAATCCTGTCCCGGAGGTCTGCAGACAATTCCTTGGACTTCATGGCTTGGTTTGTGCTCTGACGTGCACTGTTAACTGTGAGACCTTATATAGACAGGTGTGTGCCTTTCCAAATCATGTCCAATCAACTGAATTTACCACAGGTGGACTCCAATCAAGTTGTAGAAACAAACAAAGGATGATCAGTGGAAACAGGATGCACTTGAGCTCAATTTTGAGTGTCATGGCAAAGGCTGTGAATACTTTTTGTGCTTTTTCTGTTTTTTCTGTTTAATACATTTGCAAAGATTTCAAAACAAACTTCTTTCACGTTGTTATTATGGGGTATTGTTTGTAGAATTTTCAGGAAAATAATGAATTTAATCAATTTTGGAATAAGGCTGTAACATAACAAAATGTGGAAAAAGTGAAGCACTGTGAATACTTTCCGGATGCACTGTATATATAAAGCGAATTAAAAACCCCACCCGTCTGGCCTGCTTTTCACTTCCTAATTAAACCATGCCCCCCTAACCAGTCTGTACTGCTTTAAAGTGTCAGTCCGGTAACACCTTTACAACTTTAAAATATCATTGAATAATAATCATAGTAAATATATTTGATACTTTCACAAATGTTCACAGCTTAATTATTTGAAAGCGCTCGCGCGCTCTTCCTTGAGACTATAGAGAAGAGGCGTCTCCTCAGATGACTTCAGACTAAAGAGTGCGCTGGAAAGTAAGTTCACGACTATTACTAAAATATTTCATTAAGTACAGGCATAGTGTGTGAAGATGCTACAGAAACGAGTTGTTCATGTGTTTGTATTTCTAAGAGGACACTGAATTAGCCACACATGTAACTTAATGTCTGCAGGACAGAAGGGAACTTTCACATAACTATTTAAAAAGTGGTCAATACTGACAATTAAGATTACAGTTATAAGAATGAATATGGTTATTGAATGCCTTATAGTTTAGTTATTTGTTGTTTATCTAGAATTGAGCCAGACGTGCCCAGAGGATTCAGGAACTCGATCACTGAGAAGCAAGATAAGACGTTTGTCATTTATGCTTTTAAATGTTTAATCTATTTGTGAATAAAATTGGTGCTTGTTATTCCTTAATAATGCCTCTGCTGAATGATTTGAATATACGATCTTACTTGTCTTTCTGTTGTGTTTTGATCTGGGGATCTGTAATTCTCCTTGTGGCTACTGCACATTAACATTTGTAGATCAAAACGGGGATGGACTGCTGTCGGGCCGTCATCGTTTTGAACATCGAGCCAATGTGGGCATGATGACATTGTCTTCCAACATCGGTCCAACCACTCATGATCAGAACGGGCCAATGTCCTCAGCTCATTACCTGTATAAAAGATACCTGGGAGCCAGAAATCTTGCTGATTGATAGGGGATCAAATACTTATTTCCTTCATTAACATGCAAATCAATTTTTGAAATGCGTTTTTCTGGATTTTTTTGTTATTCTGTCTCACTGTTAAAATACACCTACCATTAAAATTATAGACTGATCATTTCTTTGTCAGTGGGCAAACGTACAAAATCAGCAGGGGATCAAATACTTTTTTCACTCACTGTATCTCCTCTCTATTAGGTATTAATAGCACAAAAATCAGTCAAAATGAGAATTTGACCTCCAACAAAAGGTCAAAGGTCAAAATGAAGGACATTTTTAGACAGCACACTTATGGTTTCCTATATGTGTCCAATAGTAAATATGTAGTTAATTATCCTACTTTGCATATTTTACATATAATTGTTCCATGGTGTTTGTTTGTGTAACCAAGTTTCAAGCTGAGGATGTGGGGGAACGCCGAAACATTGGAAAGATTTACAAAGACATTCAAAATTGAAAAATGCTTGAAACTTGAAATTGAAACTTGAGTTTTTATTCAAAATATTGTATTACATAGTGTAAATAATATTAAATATTATTAACTTTAATATTAATAACAGCAACAACAACAATAATAATAATGAATACACATTTTCTACAATTTGTTCAACTGAACAGAAATTGTAACAGTAATAGTGGCATGTAAGTACAATAGTGCTATAATAGTTTCATGCTAGGGAACTATTTCTGGAACTGGGAATAGACCCCCAAACTGGTGACCCCATGCCACAATGTCATATATTTAAGTGCATTGTGCGCGTTCCGATGCTGGCTTTCTCTCATTTAGAAGAATGGCCCCAAAATAATTTTAGGTCCAATTGATAGAAGAAAGGTGTACCCTTCTAAAGTAAGATAGTGTTATCCTGGGGATCTATTTATTTGAACTGGTATTTCTCCCCCAAATTGTTGTAAATAAATCCATGATTGTGGAATTAAATTATATGAATTGACCACGGTCTGGTTCTATAATCACGATTACACGATCATCGCAATAGCTCTACTCAGTGTTATAATTTAATACAATTAACAGTCAGAAGTAAACAAAGGAAACTTTTAACCCTTTGAAGTCCAATTATTTTGCAGTAATCAGGCTGCTCAGGTCCAGTTTAATTTTGTGAAGATAATAACATTTCAGACCATGTGTTGTTCAAGTTGAAATAACTATTTGCAAAAAAACAAAAAAGCAGTATTATTCCAAGTGTATGCTGAATTTAAACCATTGCTGAAGAAGTTAAATTCAGTTCTGGTCCTGTGTCAGATATCTCTTTAACAGGGCTGTTTTTAGAATTTTTAGAAATGCCAGATAGAATCTGACATAGGACCACGAAGGGTTAATACATAATGTTTAAAAAGCCAGACAATCTGATGCATACACTGTTAAGGTACAACTTGACTGCCAGTCAAAACCCTTCAGGTACATGTGGATCGCTTCCCAAGTTTATCACAGCAACAGTAGGAACCCTTCAGTGCATTACGAGCCCGGGAAGTAAAGTCACCGACACAATGCCAGATCGTTTGTCTTCAGTTTATTTTTGCAACAACACACACTTTTATACATGTCAGAAATCTGATTGCCAAGAGTTCCGGGGCAGGTACATACAGATATTACAAACATATTACAGATCTAGTTGCTAGGCAGACATGAAATGTGTTCGATCTCATAAGTCATAACATTCATAACACACTCAAGAGTTTCAGTTGACACAGCTGCATGGTTTGCCTAGTAGTAGATGACGTGGGATTACAGATCTTATTTCTGGTTTGTCTGAAGAGCAGCATGTATATTGTTTATGTTATTAGCTCTGAGCTGTTCCTCAAAATATAATCTAAATATAGGGAGTTTTGCGGTTTGACATTTCCAAGATAGAGTCAAGAAGGCCATGAGTTCAATTGTCTAGACCTTCACAGAAATAGTTATGCTCGAGTATGTTATTTATGATATTATTTCTGCAACAATGACAAATTTCAGCCCCCCTTGCCACGGCAACATTTCCTCCAGTGAGATATTTTAACAATGTTAACTCTGCAACTTCTGTTAAAGGCTAATCCTACAATAAGAATACAATACAATGAGTTACATGGTTACAGTAGGTTAAATAATCAGTATGCCCACCAAACTCAATTATCCCCAACAGTTAGTATATGAATATGTTATATAAAAATCCTTACAGTTGCCCTCTTTAATGTAATATGGAGCATAGCGACAGTTACATTAATACTTGGTTCCAGCATGATCCTTAGCTTTCATTAGCTGGGCCCGGTGGGCACCAAGCCTTTTAGGATCCACAGATTCCATCATTGAAGTCATCATGTTAGTTAAACAATTTTGAATACACATACAGATGCATGGAACAAAACACACCAACAATACAATAATGATTATACAAGGTAAAGCCATGCATACATAAGGTGCTAACCTCCCAAACATCGTCCACCACCATCCCCAACTTTCCTCTCCCACTTCATCTTTTCGAAGCTGCTTGGCAACGTCTCTCATATCCTGTAAAGCTTTGCTAATATTTCCTTCATTCGCATCATTCGGTGGGATAAAGGTACAGCAGTGTTTTCTAATGAGAGTGCAGACACCCCCCTCCTTGGCTAGTAACATGTCAAGCACTAATCGATTCTGGGTGGTCATGAGTCGTGTTGCCGTTAGCTCAACCCTGACGGCTTCTAGTGCCATGATTGTTTCATTGGTAAACTGTGCAAGTCTATAATGTACGTGTTCAATAACATTCCACTGCTGAGCCACACCAACGGGGGAAATCATAGCAGTCCAGAAACGTTGCGCTCTGGAGGTTATTCTGTGCTCTTCCGGAATAGAGGAGTCTGCTTTGCTCATTAAGGAGGGTTGACTCTCGTTTTTGTCTCCTTATGTAGGGGAGCTGACCCTTAACCAAAATATAGAGCCCGTCAGTCAGCCATGTGAAGGCACAGGATCCGACACAATCGTAGGGTAAGTGGGAATAAGCTTTATTACCACAAACCCAATACAAATTTTTCACCATGAATGTACCCCAGAGTGGAAAGGATATGTTACAGGATGGTTTTCTATCATCACAGGTTAGTTCACTATGCTTATGAAGGCTAGGCGTTTTATGAATCAGAGAGATGTTACGGGGTGAAGGGGGTGTGTGCGTGTGTTTACACATAGCTGGGGGTAAGTTACCAAGACCATTATTGATACCCCAAGCATCTGTTCTGGACCAGCAGAGTGAGAAGAAAGGTTTACCAGGGGATGATGGAGGAAGCTGAACAGGTTGTACAAACAGCCTAGGACCGGAGTCACTTATATCAATGTGGTAGGAAGCACATAAAGAATTAAAAAGACTACCAGGATCCAAAATACTAGCCAACATTAAACAATACATCTCATTTTCATCTGATGCCAAGACGTTAAATGTAAAAGGTAAATTGGCGCCATGTGGCATTAAAGCGCACACATAACATGGGACGTCTCCTGCAGTCTGTCTCGCGATGTCATGAGCATATTTCCAGAATAAGTTACTCTTGTGAAAAGGGAAGAGTTCCTCCAGCTGGGCACGAGAAGGTGAAGTTGTGGGTAAGCCATCAAATCTGTAGCTCAGGCAGCAGATCAGGAGGAACAGGATATGCCACATCATTGTATCTGGAAGGAGAAAACTTCAGAAAAAATTATCAGGCGCACGTTTCACCCTGGATGCATGTATCCATTGTGGGAAAAGATCAGTTAAAACAGCAGTTCGAGTCACAGCCATCACCTCGCAGGGTGGACTGTAAGCCGCATCCCCCAGCTTCCTAGGATTCAAGGTTTTAATTAGCACTTTATCCCCAACCACATATGGATGAGTAGGAAGACCACTATTTCCTGGTAAAGTGTGAGGGATTTTTTCATGTATCGCTGCCAATTTGTCAGCTAGCAAGAACGCATATTCTGCCCGTAACACAGAGAGATCAGGGTTAGGCGCGGGGCCCCGTCCCTGCTTCCTTACCCACGGGGTGGGGAAGGGAACACCAAACACCGCCTCAAACGTTGAGACTCCAGTAGTTCTACTGGGAGAAAGGCGTATTTCAGCCAACACCATGGGCAGAAGCGCGACCCAATCCTTTGTTGCTTTTTCAGCCATTGCCTTAGTTAGTTTTTTCTTGATGGTTTGGTTCATTCTTTCCACGACCCCAGAAGACTGAGGGTGGTAAGGAATGTGGAATTTCCAATCAAATATTTCATCAGTGCAGAGGTCACCTTGGAGGTGAAAGGGGGATCACTGTCTATACCTACAGGGATGCCATAACGGGGAATAATTTATTTTGCCAAAATCTTTACCACTGTCTGGGCGTTTTCCTTGGAGCAAGGGAAAGCCTCAACACATTTACTGAAAGGGTCCACCAGTACTAATAAGTACTTCAAAGGCCCTCGAGGCTCCATGTGGGTAAAGTCAACCTGCCACTGCAAAAAAGTAGCATCTGGATAAACCAACGCCTGATGAGTATCCTTAGAGCCCTGAGGATTATGTCTTGCACACGTAAAACAACTCTGCAACAATTGCCTGGTGATATCTTGCGAATGATATATGCAATATTTAGTCTGTATTTCCTGTTCAACTGATCTCCTGTCCCTGTGCGTTATTCCATGCAGATCATGAACCAAAAATGGTAACACAGAAGTAGGGAGAGCCAGTCGGCCCTCTTGATCATGCAACAAACCATTGTCATCGGATCTACACCCCGCAGCTTTCCAAAAAGCTAAGTCCTTTTCCCCCGCGCATTGTTGCATATGAAACAAATCAATATCTCGTGGCAGCAAGGCAGAGGCAAAGAGGCAAGAAGAAACCACCTGTGTGTTTGACTGTAAAGGAGGGAAAAAAACTTTGTGTGACGGCCGCTGCTTTAGCGGCGTCGTCAGCCCTCTCGTTTCCCTGTGCGTCCTCAGTGTCTAATGTGCTATGACCTTTGGTTTTGACTATAGCAAGTTTTTGTGGTTTACTGCAGGCTTGAATTAAAGATTCAACCAGGGAAGCGTTAGCTATCCCCTTACCATTAGCTGCAGTGAAACCCCTCGTCTGCCAGATCCTGCCGAAATCATGTGCAACCCCAAAAGCATATCGACTATCGGTGTAGATAGTCGCTCATCAGAGCGAATAGCTCAGCTGCTTGAGCAGAACTGAAAGGGAGAGCATACGCTTCCACCACCTCCTGTAATGTACAAACAGCATAACCACAAAGCGTCACACTGTCACTGGGTTTAGAGCAGGACCCATCCACATACAGCACCCTCCCCTGTGAGAGTGGGGTTTCTTGCAAATCGGACCTAATTCCAGTAGTACGGGCAATCTCCCATGTACAATCATGGCCCTCGCAAACCCCTGCTGGGTCGAATTCTGTTCCATGTAGCAATTTATGCAAGAAATGTGCAGGGGAACTCAGAGAGGTGGAAGGTTTAATTTCCAGATTTTCAGTGGAACACAAGATCATTTCATACCCTGATCGCCTTTGTGCTGTCATGTGTTGTGTCTGCATGTTTGTCAGAATGTCTGTTACTTGATGTGGTGTGTGTAGAATGAGTGGGTGTGATAGGACCAGCTTCTCAGCATCAATCACCATCAACGAGCTGGCAGCCACCGCACGCAAACACCGGGGTAGTCCGCAGGCAACAGCATCCAAGGTTTTGGACAGGAAGGCACAGGATCTCATTAGGCCACAGTGGTCTTGAGCAAGTACAGCAGCGGCAGTTCCTCCTCCTTCGGTAACGTACAGGTGGAACGAGAGTTGGTAGTTCGGAAGACCCAGTGCTGGTGCCGAAGAGATTGCCTGTTTGAGATTACAAAAAGCTGCCTCTCCATCGGGTGTGGGAAGCACAGTGTTATGTTCAGAGTCAATACATTTCCTCAGAATTTTGTTATATGTGGAACAATCAGGAATCCAGTGTCTGCAATAGTTAATTAATCCCAAGAAGGACAACAGCTGAGTCACGGTCCTGGGAAACATCAATGTCTCCACAGCGTGCATGCGGGAGGGGGCCAAGGCTCTTTTTCCCTGTGATAGTACAAAACCCAGATAGTTCACAGTTTCCTGTGCAAACTGCATTTTCACTTTAGCAACCTTGAAACCCTTTTTCTCCAGATGTTTAAGCAGTGCAACGGAGGCATCTACGCAAGTCTCTTCAGATTCACCCGAGACCAACAAATCATCAGCGTATTGTAAAATCACACTGCCATCAGGTAGCAACAAGTCTTTTAGGGCAGAAGAGTCCACGTACCCCTGAGACAAACGTGTCCAGGTATATTGTTTACCCCTGTGTGTGAACGCAAACAGTGGCCGCGTATCAGGGTGCACCGGCACTGAGAAGAAGGCAGAGCATAAGTCTATGACTGAAAAATGTGTGTGGTTATGTGGTATGGAAGTAATCAGTGACGGCACATCGGGGACCACAGGCGCCACAGGTGAAACCAATTCATTAATTCGCCTTAAGTCCTGAGTAAAGCACCAACCACCTGAGGCTTTCTTAACTAGGTTCACCGGCGTGTTGTACCGTGAAACGGTTGGCACAATCACTCCCTGTTGCATAAGGGAGGACAGTAGACCGTCTATAGCCTTAACCTTTTCCTGCGACATGGGATACTGCTTTACGTACACTGGCTCTTGGGTTTTCAGTATAGCTTTGTACGGTTCCACATCCACTAATCCTACTTCATCTTTGTGCTGTGCCCATACATTTTCAGGGATTCTGCTCATCCATGATCGAGTGGCAGTGGATACAGGAGTGGTGAAAAACATAGAAATATGCTTAGTAGTATGAGAAATTCTAGGTCCATCAAAACAGACCGAGAGACCCATTTTGATTAACAGATCTCTTCCCAACAGATTATAGGGACATTGAGGCAGCACCACAAATGCATGTTCAAATCTAATTGCAGGGTCTAAACTACAAGTTACAGTTAAAGTCGGAGTTTCATAACATTCAGAGGAGACCCCCATTATTCCCACAGAGCAGTGGGAGCTAGTTAACAATTGTCCAGAATATCCGTTACATAAGGAGGAAAGAGTAGCCCCTGTGTCTACTAAGAAGGCAGTGATTACACTTTCTAACTCCAAATTCAATAAAGGCAAATCATACACTGATTGTACAGGCATTGGCAGTTGCAGTAGAGATAGAGATAGCTCGATGCTCTGTGGGCACCCCTATTGGGGAAGGGTACTCTGGTCAATAGGAGGAGTATATCCTGGCACCCCATCCTGTGATCTATTCCGTGAGTTTTGTCCTCTGTACACTGGATTATTCTGACAATTTTTCCGATCCCTTTGTCTCTGCCTGCACTCACGCGACCAATGTCCATCTTTCCCACAATAATAACATTTTCCAGGCTTCCTAGTGCTGCCACTCTGCCCGGTTTGTCATTGTGTTCCAGCTTGCTGAAACATCTGACATGCTGTTTTGCCTTTTCCTATCAGAAAAGCACCTGCGTCCTCTAATTCCGTAATTTCCATTCCTTCCGAGTCTCGATATATTTATCCTGTACGTGGAGTCTGATGACAGAGGCCACTTGTGGTCTACAATTTGTCAAAAAAAAGTGTTGACAAATGTCATTTTAGTCTGATCATCGTCAATTGGGAGCAGACACTCCTCTGTCCATGTTTTATAAAAACGGGCATAAAACAGGGGCGTGCGCTCCTCTGTTCCCTGTTTACAGCCAACAGCGCCTGTAATATCCTGTTTCTTACCGGCTATCTTGAGTAAGTATTTGGTAAGTTGCTTTCGCAATACATCCATAGTTTCAGGCTCTTTCCATGCACATTTAATCTTAATTTTTCCTTTACCCCTTTTCCCTCTCTTTCCTAATGCTGCAGGTGGGTCCTCAGTATCAACCTTAAGACTAGGTTCCCCATCCTTGTCTTCATCCTCTACCTCCTTAGGGTTATCATACAGTGGGTCCAAAACGGCCACGTCTTGAACCACCTCATCTTCGTCATAACGTTCGCAAAGAGTTTGTGCCAAAATAAAGCGATAGTCCGCACCCGCAAGATTGCTATGCCGGCTTAATCTGATCAACATGTCCACATAGTGCATGGGATTAGGAAAAGGCGACGGCAGGGTTTTAATTATAAGTGACAAATCCTGCAGAGTGGGAGGAAACACCCTCACATCACGAGAAGTTACTTGAAAAATCCCCTGAAAAGGATCCCCTTTTTCTCTCTCCCTCATGTCACTTACTCTGTCTTGTTTTATTCCCTTGCTTGATGCTGTGGCTATACCCCTTGAATCAGAACAATAGGGTGGCAGCAAAGCCTTAGCAACCTGCTTTTGCGGTCCCCGTGGTAATTTTGGTCGTGCAGGGTTTTATTTTTGCCATGTCAGCCGTGGATATCTTAGATTTAAGTGCCCATTCATGAAGCCACAATGGTCTCAGTCGTTCCCATTCAAGACAACATTTTGTCATATAATCATAATCCCAGTGCGGGTCTCCTCAACCTTCAAAAATCATACAATGCATCTCCTTGACATTAAGATCCTCAAAACTACCTTTCCTCGGATATGGCATAACCTGAGGACTCGTGCCCTCTGACCATCCAGCCAGATCATCAACAAACGGTGTAACATAATAACCCGCAGATACCCGTGACACCCACGCACCTGGCGTTTCCCCAGGTCTCGGAGCAGGTGTGCTTTCCAAGCCTCCCATCTGTTCTTCCTACTCACCCAATAACAGATAAAGACACACAATATATAATACTTTCAGGTCCCGACTACTGCATGTGATGTGAACTAAAATATAATAATCCTGACCCACGATTACTGATACAATCAGGGAGCAGTTCTTAGGTTTCAGCACATAGGCAAAACAGTAAAGAGACTACTCACCAGTTTGTATAATCCCGGACGAGCCCCCAATTGTTAAGGTACAACTTGACTGCCAGTCAAAACCCTTCAGGTACATGTGGATCGCTTCCCAAGTTTATCACAGCAACAGTAGGAACCCTTCAGTGCATTACGAGCCTGGGAAGTAAAGTCACCGACACAATGCCAGATCGTTTGTCTTCAGATTATTTTTGCAACAACACACACTTTTATACATGTCAGAAATCTGATTGCCAAGAGTTCCGGGGCAGGTACATACAGATATTACAAACATATTACAGATCTAGTTGCTAGGCAGACATGAAATGTGTTCGATCTCATAAGTCATAACATTCATAACACACTCAAGAGTTTCAGTTGACACAGCTGCATGGTTTGCCTAGTAGTAGATGACGTGGGAGATCTTATTTCTGGTTTGTCTGAAGAGCAGCATGTATATTGTTTATGTTATTAGCTCTGAGCTGTTCCTCAAAATATAATCTAAATATAGGGAGTTTTGCGGTTTGACATTTCCAAGATAGAGTCAAGAAGGCCATGAGTTCAATTGTCTAGACCTTCACAGAAATAGTTATGCTCGAGTATGTTATTTATGATATTATTTCTGCAACAATGACAAATTTCAGCCCCCCTTGCCACGGCAACATTTCCTCCAGTGAGATATTTTAACAATGTTAACTCTGCAACTTCTGTTAAAGGCTAATCCTACAATAAGAATACAATACAATGAGTTACATGGTTACAGTAGGTTAAATAATCAGTATGCCCACCAAACTCAATTATCCCCAACAGTTAGTACATGAATATATTATATAAAAATCCTTACATACACTAAGTTGAGAAAGGTACACACAGCCACCGTCTCAGCTGGGAGAGACCAGCGGGGAACTCGCATAGGGAGCAGCTTTTCAGCTATGAGTGCGCTGGTGTGTATTGAGGTGTGCTGCCTGAGAGAAACTCTTCCCACACTGGCTGCAGTAGTATGGTTTCTCCCCAGTGTGAATGCGCCGGTGTGTATGGAGGTTTGATACTGTAGTGAAGCTCTTCCCACACTCAGAGCACCTGTACGGTCTCTCTCCTGTATGAGTGCGCCGGTGAGTATAAAGATGTGATACCCTAGTGAAACTCTTCCCACACTCTGTGCAGCAGTATAGTCTCTCTCCTGTGTGAATGCGCTGGTGGAGTTTAAGATCTCCTGATTGACTGAAACCCTTCCCACACTGTGCACAGCTGTATGGTCTCTCTCCTGTGTGAGTGCGCTGGTGTATTTTAAGGACTGATTCCACACGGAAAACCTTCCCACACTGGGCACAGCTGTACAGTCTCTCTTCTGTGCGAGATCGCGAATGTCTACTTAAGACTCCAATGTGAGTGTAGCTCCTCCTACCTTGGGGCTGGGGAAGCTGTTTTCCACGCCGTAATGGGAGAGGTGAGGAGGGGGAGCTGGAGGAGGGAGGTTGTCTAGAGGGTCTGGGACACTGCTGTCTGCGCTGTGATGATGGGCTCTCCCCACTCACTGCATTGTCACTCCCCCTACTGAGCCCCGTCCTCAAGGTAGCTGACACTGCGTCACACTGTCCAGCTACAGGGAGCTCAGGCCCTAGGTCACAGGCATTGTCTGCAATATTCTCAGTTTTGAGATGACTGAACGTCTCTCTGAAAGGAGTCTGTGGTTTCTGCTCCACTGTGTAAACAGACTCCAGTGTGTCGTCCTCTGTTTTGATGTGATCACACAGCAGACTGGGTCCACAGAGTGTTCTGGTAGAGCCCAGCTCAGCACCAGCTGCACTGGGTCCACACTCAGATCCCAGATACTGGGTCCTGCAGAGATCCACATTGTGGGTGCAGTCCAGTTCAGGGTCGCTCTTTATGACCTTTGACCCTGCGGTCTCAGATCCCAGTGTCCCGAGTCCCTGTGTTAACCCCTCAGTGTGTGGCTCTGCCATGTGGCCAGACTCCTGTCCCCTGAGCTCCTCCTGACTCCATCTGCCCCTGGGCTGCTCATTCAGCCCCTGGTTGCCTTCAGTAGCTGTGGGCTCTGTGTCCTGCCTCAGACTGGAGTCACACTCCTGCTCCCAGTGCTGCTGCTCAATGGGAGCCCTTTCCCCAGATTCAGAAAGACCGCTGGCCTCTACAGCTCCTGGGGGAGAGACGACACAGGAGAACAGCACTGAGAACAGCAGCTCTGAAAACTCACACAGTTCATGCAATTCCTACACGAGTCATTATATCAGAACAGCTAATAAAGTGTCCAGTCAGCATATAAATTGGGAGCATGTATGAAGTCAGTGTCAGAGCTCTTGTATAAAGAAAGCCAGATTATCACAGATTTCTGAAAATGAATCTCTTAACATTAAATAGTTAATCTCTAAATACTGATATTAATAAGGTTTCGGTTTGAGTTGCAGAAGTGTTCAAATCATCTGTAGTATCTAAAAAGGGTCCTAAACACTCACATCTGTGACCCTGTCACTTGTCAGTGTGACACCAATTAAAAATGGAGCTGATCGGGGCTACTTCTGGTTGCCAATTTGTTTATCACTGCAGTGAGATTTTATTTATCTTTAATACCAGTTTTTTTCCCCCTCCCATTTTATTTTTTATGAGGTATTCAAATAATAATAATATTATTAATAATAAATATACAAAATATTGCTTTTAACCTAATAAAACATAAAAGGGTTAGGCATTGAACAAGAAAAGTTGTTTTTATTTATTTTATTTTATTGTGCATGTTTTTTGTCTGTGGTAAAACTGTGCAAACATGCAACATAAATAAAGGTATATGAACTAAAAAAAGTATAATGTAAAATTGAATATGAAAATATTTGACGTCTTCCATAATCTGAATCGAGATCAGGACGGTTCCATTTTCAGCTATTATTAAATATGTTTATTTTTTAATATGTCAGCAGTTATTAAATATGAGTCTATGGCTAAGACATCCAGAAGGTTCAAAAGCTTTTTTTTATTTGGATAGTGTAGATGCTTAATGGGACGTGTCCAGATAAAACTACAACTTATAATCATATTGTTTGACCTTCCGTTATAATATTTGCATTGTGTGTAAGAGGGCCATCAAATTGAAGACTCTGAGGTTCTAGCGATTACTAGAACTCCAGCAGTGACAGCAGCTACGGACATCAATTTAATTTCATTAAATAACTATGGGCAGAGCCATTTCTAAGCATAAGTGACATAAGCGACCGCTTAGGGCCCCTAGCAAAAATGAGTAATTAATAAATTGAATATAGTTTAAATTATTTTATATATTGATCACAGTGATCAGTTTCAGATTGGATTTCATGTTTGAATCAAACATAAGTTATGCTCTAGAAATTTATCAATCTGGTTTTGGTATGTGTTGGGTGTAGTAGAATAAAGGGAAACCAAATTATAATGGCAGAAAAAAGACCAAGACCAAGAGAAAGGTATTGTAATGTTATTCATTTGTATTGCAGTAGCTTGCTTGCATACTGTTTCAATGACAATTACATTTATGTGTAGCTATACCTAGCTGTTTTTTCTTGTTACTTTAACTGGACAGTCCAAGTTCACCTTACCTGCCATCAAATAGTGTTTTATTATTACATGGTGGCTGTGTATTTGTATCTGTTGCAAGTTTTACCTTGAATAGGATCTGCAAGAGGTTTGTTATTTTTTCTGCCTAGCACTAACACTGCAACCTAGTTCCGCAGCATCAATTATAGAGTTAGCCAATTAGCTAGTTAGTTAAAATCTGTGTGGGAGGAAAGTTAGAAATTCCTCTCTCACACATGTTTTCTTCATATATACTTAAGAAAGATAAGGTCAAGCTAAAAGGTCAGGCCAGAAGGTAGTTTGACCTCTGTTTGTTATTCACGATGATCATCTTGGAGAAAATGCCAAACAGTATGATTTGAGTGTCTGCTCCCTAATCCTAGTATTGACCCATGAACTCTGTCCTCTAATGATATATATTCTGCTTAGCTAGCTATTAAGATAACAACTTGTAAGTAATTACTTGTTCATTATAACCAGATCTTTGACTTCTGTGTGTATATAAAAGCTCTGACTTTTAGCATGGAGTCAGAGCAACTCTGGAATCTCCTTGATTCACTGTTCCTCTCCACGCTGCGTGAAATAAAGGCAATGCAACAAACGTTCCAACCTGATTGAAGACTGAGTTTCTTCCACATCTGCATTAGGAATTGGCAATTGTAGCTTGGTCTAGGTCAAACTCTGCGTTGCGCCTTCCAAGGGGGGTGCAGGAGTGTGTCAAGGAAGGCTAGAGCTAGTTACAGTTGAAAAGAACATGTAGAAAATTTAAATATCAATATATACAGCTCTGGAAAAAAAATGAGACCACTTAACACTGATTTCTGAACTTGGAGTGGTCTCAATCAAGCTGTATATTAAACATTATAATTCTAAAATATTCTAAAAACTATAAAAATAAATAAAGCTTTTGCTTAAGTTTTTGTACAGTGTCCTGGGGTACCCTGAAAGGGGCTCCTAAATACATTATTATATATATTTAGAGCGTCTGCTAAATGACAAATAATGTAATGTAATATTTACGTTATATAATAACATATAAGTATATAAGTAAATTCTGCAGCGTGCTTTCAGAGAATCTGATCATTTTATGAGAAGGGAGAAAAGCCGAAGTGAGGGCAGCGGCGGAGGTTCCAGCAAAATGCAGAAGTCGAAAATATGACTAAACTTATTTAAAACTGGACTTTACATGGAGCGGCTTCTCATCATTAACTGCAATTCAAACAAAATATCAACTCCGAATTTCTTTGGAAGATGGCTTGTGTGTCTAAATTGCAACCCCGAATCCCATTACTTTGGGCATTGAGGAAACAAACACACCCCTCTCACTGATAAGGTAGGAATAATGAATATTATACAGAATTTATCTTTAATTGGTTTGTGCCATGTATCTTAAATGGTTGTAATGTAGTTTCGCTGTTTCCATTGTTTTTGATCTAAAAATGTAAAGCCTACTTCTGCAACTCATACTGTATTGATCAAATCCCCACTTTGTTATTCATGATTTTGCAACATATTGTTGTCTTGTTTTAGTAAGGAGGCACAGTCATTTTTTGTCATTTCTCATGGTAGTTCATTCTGATAAAGTTTGAGAACCGCTGGTCTAGATAGACTTACTTAAACCTGCAAAGTGTGTAATAAATATCAATCAGGACCTTTGCTGACTGACAGACTTCAGATACACATGATGGGGTGCTGCTGACTTTGACTTTGACTGAGCCTGGGGCAAAAAATTGTAAATAACTAAACACGACATTGTAAAAAATGGGATCAGGAAAAAAAAGTGAAGGGGGCCCCCAAAAGGCTAGAAATGGCCCTGACTATGGGAATACCAATTCATTCAATTGCATATTATATTATATTTTCAGCATCACTAACTGAATGTGCCACTAGCAAAAAAGCACAGCCCTATGCATATTGTCAGTGTTACTGTCACAGCATGGGTGCTCCGGGTGCTATGGGCAATGCACAGCTCCAGTAGTTTTAATAGGTACATTATACCTTGCCAATGAATCAATGGCGCTAAAATAGAAAAACATCTGAATGATGCAAAGGATCATGGCGCCGCGCTGCTTGGTTAGGCAGTAGGTGCTGTGATGAGCATCACAGGGGGAGTTGACATGCAGGGGTTTTAACTGTGAGGTGATGTGCTGGCACGTTGGGCATCAGTTATGTGGTCAAGAAAAACGGCCCAAAGAAGGACAGGGTCAACCACAAATACTCCAGTAAATGATGGACAAATGAGGAAAAATGAAAAAGCACACCCATTCCAAATATAAACAGTATTAATCTTGTATATCCTTCAATGACCCCATTATAGATGTGCATGATTTCAAGGTAAAGTAAGTTGCTAATGGACGTTTCATTGTTAGCAATGTTAATAATGAATAATGTTATGTTAATAATAATGCGCAAAGCTGATTTTGTTTTCTCCTATTATCATTATGCTTTTTAATCTTCTGGGTCTGTTGTGCACTGTTAGATACTTTACATCGTGTTATAAACATTTAAAACTACCTTTAAAACACTAGTACAAAGTATTAAAGCCGCAATTCACAGCTGTGCCGGTTTGATTTGAACATGTTGTCACCGGACAGCCATGGATTCCGTGATGGAAGTGTGCAAGTATTATTCACACACATGCAAACCAGCCTTTCTGGCATTTCCCTGCAAAAACAGCACGACAGCTGCACTAAAGCTAATTTACAGAGTGAGGTTTAAACACGCAAGTGAACTCCCCATTGATGCCACCAGCACTGAAAACACATTCCCTTGTGTGGCACAGAAAGACGAACATCAGCCTGTCTTTCAAGGACAGGTAGTCGAAACTGGTTCATTTTCCACCACAACAACGGACTTTACTTTCGTGCAATTACAGTTTCACCTCAGTGCAGTGGTAGAATAAAAAGGAGCGGGTGCTCCGCGCACTTTAATGAATTGTTACTTTAACAAGCGGGCTTATTACCTATTCCCATCATATTATTTCAGACTGAGGGGAAGCTGCCTGTGAGGGTCCGTCTCAGCCGCTGGCTGCGAGTCTGCAGTCATACATACTTGCGATGAACGAGCATCTCTGCAGAACTGCGCAGAACTGCGGAAACCTGCGGAAACCTGCGCTACACGGACGCGACCAATGAGCTCAGTTTACTGTGTTGTTGCGGCTTGTTTTCATTACCGACATTGTAAAGCGCTCAGCCTGTCTCGTATAGAAGTAAAGACATGAATAAAGCGGCTCAATAATGAAAGGTTACCGGCGGCAGCTCCGCGGCTCTCTCTCTGCGCGCAGCTCCGCTCTGCCCTCCCGGCTCCTCGGCTCTTCACAGGCGGCCCGTCCGCTCCGGAGCTCCAGCCACACACAGCCGCCTCCCCCGTCGCCAGGAGCTCCTGCAGCCTCCGTCTCAGCGCCTCGTTTTCCGCGTCCCTGCGGGTTATCTCCGCTCGGTGCTCCGACACCGTCTCTCCCACCGCCTTCCCGATCTCCCACAGTGCGGCTCTCATCAGCCCGGTCAGAGCCGAGGCCAGGCGGGCATCCAGACACGCAGAGACAGACATTTTCAAAGACCCTCTTTCTAAACGAGACAGTCAATTTCACATGGGAACTTCCGTCTTACCCGAAACGGTGCATTGTGGGATTGCATTGAGTTCTTGAATATTCATGAAGCCGGCTACTCCAGACAGCACTTCTGCGATAAAGCGCTCGTCAGACCAGGTGAAAACTCTGTTCGTTGAAATAATGACGTGTGTATGTTAAGCAGGAGTGTCTATAATATTCTTATCAGAACATTTGTTTTAACTAAGAGAATGCTCCTCTCAGCGCGCACACTGCTTGTTTATTACCCCATTTCCACTTGCAAAGCATCTGGACGTGTGGACGGTTTAACTATCTGGTGCCAGACGGGATGCCCACTAAGGAAATACTTCGCTTTCAGACTTGCAGACAGACAGTGAAGAGATCAGCTATATTATGTTGGAAGATATAATTTCAAGTGCCGTGTGGGATCACGAAGAAATTACAGTTTTATTAGCAGCATGGAGTGAAAACCACGTACAGAAACAATTACTGCTTACAGTTAATATCCGAGTGTATTAAAAACGTGGATTTCACAGGACCTGGTGCAGTGACTAGTTAAAAATAAAATGAAGGATTATAATGCTAAAGTTCCTGGAGAAACTTTGTCTGAAAGTATGTTTGAGTATAGTAAGCAGTATGTTTCACTGTACATGTAGAACTGTAGTAAGTACAAGATACTACAGTATACTATAGTATAAAATTGTAATATGGTATAAAGTAGTGTTTTATAGTATTTGTTGTAGTGTAGTAATAACGATAATACATCACAAAGAAACACAGTATATTATAGTATACAGCGCTGTACCATAGTATATGTTGTAGAACTGTAGTACTGTAGTATATTACAAGGTACTACAGTATTCAATAGTGTCCTATAGTATATCACAGTATACTACAGTACAAAAGTGTGGTGTAGTATATCTTAGTATACTACTGTATAAACGTGTCCTGTAGTATATTACAAGCCACTACAGTATAGTGTAGTATAATAGTGTATTATGATATAATAATGTACTACAGTATGTGTTGTACTACTGTAGTAATATATATATATATATATATATATATATATATATATATATATATATATATATATAATGCATCACAAGGTAATACAGGTAATAATATAGTATACAACACTATCATAGTATTTGTTGTTGAACTGTACTATTTGTTATACTATACTGTAGTACATGACAAGGTACTACAGTATACTATCAGTCATTTGTTTAGGTTGCATTTATTATTGACAATGAGAAAAATATATTGTGAAATGTTATGGGTGCGCTATATAAAGTTGTATAGTTAATTGTAATTATTATTAAGTTGGCTTTTGTAAGTATGACAAAAACGTATTTAAAAATATGTAATACTATGCAGTTTCATATAATTGTAACCACACAGCAGAAGTATAATAATTTGGAATAGGAGCATCTTGAATAGTATGTAAAAGTATGCAGCTTAGTAATTGTATATGGCAGGTACATTCATATTATTAGTCATAGTATGTAAGTTAGTATAAGTAAATGTAAGTTGTTGTTCCATCCATCCATCTTCAAAACCACTTATCCTGATGAGGGTCGTGGGGAAGCTGGAGCCAATCCCAGCAGGCATAGGGCGAAAGGCAGGAACACACCCAGGACAGGACACCAGTCCATCGCTGGGCAACACACACAGGGCAATTTAGTGTGACCAATCAACCTAACCCGCATGTGTTTGGACAGTGGGAGGAAACCGGAGTGCCCTGTGGAAACCCATGTGGACACGGGCAGAACATGCAAACTCCACACAGACAGGCCCCCTGACCTGGGACTCAAACCCAGGACCCCTGGAGCTGTGAGGCAGTAGTGCTAACCACCGTGCCGCCCGTGATTTTTTAATTATTATTAATATTATTATTATTTTGGACTCGGGTTTCCCTCCAATAGTGAGAGAAACCTTTGTCCAGCAGGGGGCTTTTAGAGCTGTATTTGACAGTCTTTCTTTTTTCCTTGCAGGGAGCTGATCCATCAGGCCAGACCAGACGAGACGGGGAGGTGCCGGTTGACAGAGCTGCAGAGTCCTGGGTCCTTGGAGCGGTCCGGAGGCCGAGGCGAGTGGAGATTGGGACGGACCGGGAGCGACAGGGGACCTAGCCAGAGGGGTCGGAGGACTCCTCACGGAGTGGGTCCCATCCAGAAGCCCGGCCGACCATCTACCCGGAGCCCGGCCTGACCAGGACTGCTCCCCGCTGACGTCACCAGCCAGGATCCAGGAGAGGCCTCGGATTCCAGGGACCGACCAGGCCGATCGGCAACGTCCCTGAGGGAGGCCTCCTGCAGCCAGGGCCCGGACTTCTCCCCGCAAGGCCCGCTCCCTGCAAGAGCCCCGGAGGTGGAAGCTGCTCCCCAGCCAGGTGGACTTGCCCCGACCTCCGGATTGAGAGCCTCCCGACCCTTCTCCAAGGTAGGAAAGTGCAGCATGGCCCAGCGAACCGCCGGTGTGAGGCGCCATAATGCGGTGCGCTTCAGCCGCGAGGCTGGAGCCGAGACCGCGGCCCTCACCCGGCTGGAGTTCAGCAGGTCCGTGCTGCAGAGGGGCCTGGGCTTTGCCCCTTCTGAGCTGAACTGTGTGGTAAAACTGCCTGGACCTAGGGACGTGTTCGAGGTGAGCTTTAAGAACCCTCAAGTGCTGGAGAGTTTTTGGAACCTGTATAGGGAAAAAAAAGACAGCATGCCCCTGAATGACTTTGTGGTCGACGCCCTGACAGATAGAGAGATTAAAATTGTAACTATTCAGTTTTACAACGAAGCAGTGGCAGAGTACGACGTAGAAGTATGGCTGAGGAGACACTGTGAGATCCTGTCTGAAAGCAGGAGAGTTAATGATGAGGATGGGGTCTGGACCGGTGCTCGGCGGTGGCAGGTGCGCCTGCAGGTGGAAGTGGCCGCCATCGGCGGAGTACGCCATCTACCAAGCACCGTGGTTTTAGGAGCAAATAGGGGGCTTGTCTTTTATCATGGCATGCCCAAATTATGTAGGAACTGCGGGGCCCTGGGTCATTTAGCCGCAGCCTGTACCGTTGTTAAGTGCAAGGTCTGCGGCGGGGAACATCAGACCAGGGCCTGCAAGCAGGAGAGGGCCTGCAACCTGTGCGGTGGGGGAGGGCACCTCTTTAGGAATTGTCCCTCCTCCTATGCAAATAGGGCGCGGGCCCTCGGGGGTGGTGGAGAGAGAGAAAATCAAGCGGAGGCTCCTCCAAAGGTGATATCCCAAGATGGGGGTAGAGAGGAAACAATCCTCAGGAGCCTCATAGGCTCCCTCTCTGACTCTGGGTCAGAAGTGGAGGCAGAGGGAGAGTGGACAGTGGTAGCGGGGAAGAGAAGGAGGGCTGAGAAGAGGAGCATGGGTAAGGGGGGTATGATGAAAAAAAGGATTCATTCTGCAGATTCTCCCCCCCCTGCCGGCTCCTCCCCCGCTCCAGAGTCCCCTCCCTCAAATTTCTATACGCCCCACTCTGACTCCGGAGAGGAGAGTGGTGGGCCTTCTCCACTGCCCCGAGTGTGCAGCCTGGTAGATGAGAGGCCCCCTAGAAATAACATTCCTCCTGCCCCACAACTGAGACTCTCCCAGGGGAGGGGTCAGGTATGCCCTCCCGGCAGTAGTGGGAGAGCCGCAGGTCCTCAGGAGACAAGAGTCGGCGCCAGTGTCCTTTCCCAGAAAGACATCAGGGACGTGATGGCAAGGTCACTGGCGCTGGGGGAGGAGGCCTGCGGCGGCAGACAGCCGGGAAGGGAGAGACCACCCCCTCCCCCACCATTAGTTAAAAGAACAACTAGCGGGGTCTACACAGTTTTCTCCCCAGTTGTACATAAAGCCTCTGCCCTGCCATCTGTTCGTCGGGCCTCGGCCTCAAAGGAACCAGGGAGAACCTCCAGCACCACGGGCCCTGAGCCCAGTGGAGTTTTGCCCGCCTTACCGGGTGGCGGGAGCCGAGCCCCCCCCATAGTCTTCCTAGAGGATCAAGCGGTGAGGCAAATGATTGAAATGATGGGTGCTAGCGCTAAGCTAGGTGAGGGAGAAGAGAGGAGTGGGGAAGAGAAAGGTTTCTTTACATGATTGTTACGGAGCGGGTAATTGCCCTCACAGCCATTATGGCATTAACCATTATTTCAATTAATGTGAGGAGCATTGCTGAGGTGAAAAAGAGGACCGATGTTTTAAACTCTCTGGCTGGAATGAAGGCGGATATTATCTGTTTGCAGGAGTGCGGCATCCCGTTCCAAAAAGAATACAAAGATCTCCGGGACACTTGGACCCTAGGAGAATCCTTCTGGTCGGGGTCCAATGTGTCCCGAGCGGACGGGATTGCCGTACTCCTGAAAAACCCCTTCTTAACAGTTAAAACATTTAAGGTTATAGAGGCGGGCAGACTGGCCAGCCTCGATTTTAAATACAAGGGGGCTGTATTGAGGCTGGTCAATGTCTATGCCCCCACCAGCCAGAGAGAGAGAGTCCTCTTTCTCCCTCAGCTACGCCCGCTCCTGATCGGCACCTTGCCAGTTATCGTTTTAGGTGATTTCAACTGTGCTCTGAGGGATGTAGACCGGAGTAAGCCCCGCAACGATAGATGCAGCAGGGACCTCGCTGCGTTCGTGGAGGACTTTGAACTCTGCGACGCAGGTCGGGACCTGGTCCCCTTGTTCACCTGGGTGAGTTCTTCTGGCTCCTCCTTCTCCAGGATAGATCTCGTCCTCCTCAGCAAGCCACTGGAGAGGACCGCCATGTCTTCGGAGGCGGTCTTCTTTTCAGACCACAGGCTCCTGACGACAGAGGTGCTCATTCCGAGCACACGGGAGTCGGGGCCTGGGGTCTGGAAACTCAACACCTCTCTGCTCGATGACCCTCGTGTGATTAAGACCTTTAGCAGACGCCTCGAGGAGTGGAGGACCCTGAAGGACCTTTTTGATTCTCCCATAGAGTGGTGGGAGATGATGAAGAAAAGAACCAAGGGCTACTTCATTCAGCTGGGGAAACGGAAAGCTCGCGAGAGGCGGGCGAGATATTCCCATCTAAACGCCCGCCTCCAGCGCCTGAGTCTTTTACAGCTCAGAGGCTTCGACCTAGCTGAGGAGGTGGCCCGGGTCAAACTGAGTCTCTCCGCCCTCTATCGGGAGGAGCAAGAAAAGATCAAGGTCCTTTCCAGGGTCCGCATCATGGAGGACGATGAGAAATGCAGCCGCTTCTTCTTCAAGAAAACGAAGGAGAGGCGGCCTGCAATGTCCTCCATGATCGACTCCTCGGGGCAAGAGGTGGAAGGCAGAGAGGCTGTTGAGACAGTGGTGCGGGATTTCTACAGGGAGTTGTACGACCAGAAGGTGGTGGATCAAAATCTGATCCATCACTTTCTGTCCCTGTTGGAGTCCCGCAATGAGGGGGACGAGGAGGAGGAGGAGGATCCAGAGATCACCACCACTGAACTCTCCCAGGTGATAAAGAGTCTTAACTCTGGAAGGACACCGGGTCCCGACGGGATCCCTGCTGAGTTCTATAAGATCTTTTGGGAGGTGCTTAAGGAAGATCTGGGCCAGGTCCTGGGGTCGATGTACAGAGAGGGCAGATTGGCCCCTTCGATGAAGAAGAGTATCCTCTCCCTTCTTCACAAGAAGGGAGACCCGAAAGATCTGAGGAACTGGCGGCCAGTCAGCCTCCTGTGCACCGACTACAAGATACTGGCCAAAGCACTGACGCTCCGGCTGCAGCGGCCACTCCCTCAAGTCGTGGGTCCCGACCAGGTCTGTGGTGCCCGGGGGAGATCGGCGGCCGACAACGCCATGCTGCTCAGGGATGTCGTGGCCTACTCGAACGAGAGAGGGCTTCCCCTGGTCCTAATCAGCTTGGACCAGGAGAAAGCCTTCGACAGAGTGGGCCACGAATACCTGCAGCTTGTTATGGAGAGGATGGGTCTCGCTCTTGGCCTGAGGAAGTGGGTCAAGATCATCTACAGCGGCCTAAGCAGCAGGGTCCTTGTGAACCGCCACCTGACCGAACCATTTCCGGTCAGGTCGGGGGTCCGGCAGGGTTGCCCCCTGTCGGCCCTGCTGTACGTCCTCTGCTTGGAGCCATTCATGCAGGCGATCCGCCGGGACGTCCGGGTGACAGGTTTCCATCTCCCGGGTTCCGGCGGAGAGCAACTGAAGGCCCTGGCCTATATGGACGACGTGGCCGTGGTTTGCACGGACGCTCCGTCCGTGGCCAGGGTCGAGGAACTGCTGGACGGCTTCTGCAGGGCGACGGGGGCCGCTGTGAACAAGGCCAAGAGCGAGGTCTACCTCTCCAGGGCATGGCCTGTCGGCCGGGGCCCGCCGACCGTGTTCCCTGTGAAGCCGTTTATCAAGGTTCTGGGGATCACGATCGACGGGACCAACACGGGCACCCGGAGCTGGGAGGAGGCCATAGCAAAGGTCCAAAGGAAGATCCACGGCTGGAGCACAAGGACCTTGACGATGGCTGGTAAGGTGCTGGTCGTAAAGGCCATCCTCTTCCCGATACTCCTCTACGTAGGAATGATCTTCCCCCCAGACAAGGTTATCGCAAAACTAGTGACCCGAATTATATTTCGGTTTGTCTGGGGGAGCAAAATGGAGAGGCTGAAAAGAGTGCAGATGGTGAAGGGTACCCTGGATGGAGGCAGGGGGGTCCCGGACGTTGTGCGGCTGATAAAGGCGCAGGGGCTGGCCTATGTGGTCAAGAACATCCAGGCTGCTGGCAAGAAAGTGAGTTTCATGAACCGCTTTTATTTTGCCAGCAGCCTGAGACCATTCGGCCTCTGCGCCATGGATAACACCAGGCCGCACTCGTGGGATCCCCCGCCGTTCTACAGGGCGCTCCGAGCCTTTGCGCTCGAAGTAGGCCTCCATAAAGTCGTGCTGGCCTCCTGGGATTACAAGACCATCTGTAGTCAGATGAGATCTGCCCAGGAGACCAGCCGGATAGAAGATTTCCCTCCCGAAACCTGCCGGTTTATCTGGGCTAACGCTACGCACGTTTGCCTCACGAACACGCAGAAAGATGTCTCCTGGATGGCTGTGAGTCGGTGTCTCCCCACCCGAGTGTTCATGCACAGAAGGGGCATAGCTCCTTATGACACCTGCCCCTATAAGGGTTGCTTGGGGAAGGAGACGGAGGCTCACATCTTTAGTGAGTGCCCCTCCGCCCACAGGGTCTGGCTCCTGTTTTCTCCGTTCCTCCACAGGTTCGCCGTTCCTGCGCGGGCGACCGCCCAGCAGATCCTATACGGTCCAGCCAAGGGAATCTCTACATCTACCTTGAGGTGCTGGTGGCGTGTCGTCTGCGCAGTGAAGCAGGCACTGTGGGAGGGACGGAACATCTGTTTGTTCAATAAGCAGGAGCTGGACCCGATCGTCATCGCGCGGAGGGGCATGGTGTTTGTAAAAGACTACGTCAATCTGGAGGTCCATCAGAGGGGCAAGGAGGAAGCCTTTAAGAACTGGCGCATACAAGATCTGGGGGAGCTCAGGATCCCATGATGGGACCCACCTCCGGGGACGGTTAGTTCCCCCTGCTGGAGCCCGAGTCCAAGATCTTTTAAAGATCTTTTAAAGATTTTATGAATGATTGTTTTTAAAAGAAGATTATAAATAACGAATCTTAATTGTTTTTAAAGATTTAGTTGTTTTTAAATCACATTGTTTAGGGCTTTTTAGGTATAGTTTTGTATATTTTGTTGTCAAATACATTGACCGTTTTGGGTTTAATTTAAAATGCATTAGACTTTTTTTGTTTGTTTTTTATTTTTTCCTTTTTAATTGTTTCTTTATTTTGTCTAATGCATTTTCAGTTATTTTCAATGTATTTGACTTTTTTGTTGGTGTGCAGTTTTTGCTTTTATCACGTTTTGTTTATTTGATTTGAGCACGTTTATTTTAAAGTTAATTGTTTTAGTTTTGTTAAAAATCACAAGATTTTAAAAATTTTTAAGTGATTTTAAGAACTGATATTTTAAATGATTTTAATCATAAGTATTAAAATTGGAATTGTTTTTATTTATGTAAAATGTGAAATACTCAACCAAATAAACAGTATTATTATTTTGGCCTTTGTAAGTATGTCAAAAATGTGTAATAGTATGCAGGTTAATATGATTATAACCACACAGCAGAAGTATAATAATTTGGAATAGGAGCATCATGAATAGTATGTAAAAGTATGCAGCTTAGTAATTGTATATGGCAGGTACGTTCATATTTTTAGTCATAGTATGTAAGTTAGTATAAGTAAATGTCAGTTGTTGCTATTAGTATTAATAGTAGTATTATTAATAGTAATAGAAGTACGATACTGTACTCACAAGCTACTACAGTATACTGTAGTATAATAGTGTATTATGGTATAATAAAGTATAATACAGTATGTGTTGTACTACTGTAGTAATTAATACATCACAAGGTACAGTATACTATAGTATAAGATACTACTATAGTATTTGTTGTAGAACTGCAGTACTGTAGTTTTTGTTATACTATTAAACAAGGTACTACAGTATACTATCATTCATATGTTTAGGTTGCATTTATTACTGACAATTATAAAATGATGTGAAATGTTATGGGGTGTCTTTCACAAATAACGACACAAATAATGGGGAGTGAGAGAGAGTCTCCGGTTCCAGTTGTGTCCGGGCTTTATTAACTTCAGGTTTGGCAACACACAGGGGGAGACACAAAAACAAAAGAACAAAAGCAAAACAAACACACAAGTGTCCACAATCGGGGTGCTCCGGGCAGACAGGGGTTTTGGACTCAGTCCTCCTTCTCGGCGGTTAGCTGTCTACGTCGGGGAAGGAGAGGGTTTAAATAGACAGGGCACAGCTGCAGCTGACGTCACAATCACCACGGTGCTCATTGCCCACAGCCGTGAGTCTGCAGCCTGTTTGCAAGGCAGCGGACAACACAGCTGCGGCACATGAGCACCTAATCAGCGAGCGTAAACAGCAGCCTATCACACCCCCCAGAAAAGGGCCGCCTGACATGCGGGCCGGGAGAGAGAAGGGAGGGAGAAAAGGAAGGGACAAGGGAAGGAGAGGGAAAGGGACGGGAGAGGAAGTCGGCATTGAGGTGCTGAGGGCCGGGGCAGTGATGCACTCGGAAGTTGATGTCCTGCAGGGCAAGATACCAGCGGGTGATGCAGTGGTTGGAGTCCTTCATGCGGTGCAGCCACTGCAGGGGAGCGTGGTCCGTTTCCAGGGTGAAGGGGTGCCCCAGGAGGTAGTAGCGGAGCGTCTCGACAGCCCACTTTATAGTGAGACACTCCTTCTCAATCGTGCTATACTTACGCTCCTGGGACGATAGTTTTTTTACTGAGATAAATGATCGGGTGCTCCTGACCCCCAAAATCCTGGGAAAGGGCCGCGCCCACTCCAACTTCCGAGGCGTCAGTCTGTAGGGGAGAGAGAAGTCAGGGCATTTCAACATGGTGCTGGCAGAGGCGGTCCTTAATAGCCTGGAAAGCCACTTGGCACTGCTCCGTCCACTGGACCGTATCTGGAGCACCTTTTCGTGTCAGTTCGGTCAAGGAATAAGCCAGGGTGGCAAAGTCCAGTAGAAACCGGCGATAATAACTGGCAAACCCCAAGAACTTCCGAACTTCCTTTTTGGACTTACTCCTCCCAACTGCGCACTTGCCCAGGTTTGCCGTGAGCCCTGCCTGCTGAAGGGACCGGAGCACAGCTGATACATGGACAAGGTGGCAATTCCAGTCTTTACTGAAAATCACCACATCGTCCAAGTAAGCAGAGGCATATGGTTGGTTGGGTCGGAGCACACAGTCCATCAGCCTTTGGAAAGTGGCTGGGGCTCCGTGCAGCCCGAAAGGCATAGTGCGGAATTGTTACAAACCCCAAGGACTGGAGAAAGCGGTTTTCTCTCGGGACGCTGGACTGAGGGGGATCTGCCAGTATCCATTGGTTTAGTCCAGTGTCGTGAAAAAGTGAGCAGTGCCCAGCCGGTACAGCAACTCGTCCACACGAGGCATCAGATAGACATCAAACCTAGACACCACGTTGAGCTCCCTATAATCAACACAGAATCTAGTGCTGCCATCAGGCTTTGGCACTAAGACTATAGCGCTATACCAATCCGTCTGTGATTTCTCTATGACTCCCAGCTCCAACATCTTCTGCACTTCTGCATTGACAGCCTGCTTTTTGTAATAGGGGGTGCGATAGGGTTTGACACACACGCAGGTGTCCGTTGCCCTGTGGATGTGGTGTTCAATGAGAGGTGTGAGCCCGGGTCGGTGAGAAAAGAAATGCTGGAAGCTGCGTAATAAAGAGCGAACCTGCTGTTAAATTGGGATCAATGCGAACCTCAGAAACAGCGGCTTCAGACTCTTTATTTTGGGAGGAACTAGGAGCACACAAAGCTTCCTTCTCTTGCCACTTCTTCAGCATGTTGAGATGGTATATCTTCTTTTCTCTCCGACGATCTGGGCGACACACCTCATAATCGACATCCCCTAAGCGGCATGTGACTACAAAGGGTCCCTGCCACTTAGCCAGCAGCTTAGACATTGAAGTTGGGAGTAACACCAATACCTTGTCCCCCGGTGTGAAGGATCATAACCGGGCTCCCCTGTTGTACAAGCGCTGTTGTTGCTCCTAGGCCTGTAAGAGATTCGACTGTGCAATTTTCCCCAGTGCCGATAGTCGATCTCTCAGGTCTAGGACATGCTGTACCATAGAGGTCCGGGAGGGGGCGGTAGCATCCCAGTTCTCCTTTATTAAATCAAGGATGCCCCTCGGCCGCCTCCCGTATAACCGCTCAAAGAGAGAGAAGCCGGTGGACGCCTGGGGAACCTTGCGTACAGCGAACAGCAGGGGCGGCAATAACTTGTCCCAGTCCTGAGCGTCTGTGCTCACAAACTTACAGATCATGTTCTTTAGGGTTTTATTAAAGCGCTCCACTAGGCCGTTGGTCTGGGGATGATAGATTGAGGTCCTGATGGACTTTATCCCCAGCAGCCTACAGAGGTCTCACATCATGCGTGACATGAAGGGAGTGCCCTGATCTGTCAGGATTTCCTTTGGGATCCCCACCCTATTGAAGACCTTAAACAGTGATCCTAGTTGCTGACATTGTCCGTAGAGTAATCGCTTCTGGATACCGAGTGGCATAATCTACTATGACCAGCACAAATCGATACCCTGCGGAGCTTTTCTCTAACGGACCGATCAAATCCATCCCAATGCGCTCAAATGGTATCTTCATGAGAGGTAGCGGTACTGCACTGGTATTGGTCTTCTGGCACTCGGGATAGGCAGCACACCACCTTTCTACCTCCTTTTTGATGCCTGGCCAGAAGAATCGGTCCGTTATCCAGCTTAAGGTCTTGTCACGACCCAGGTGACCCGCCATAGGTACTTTGTGTGCAGAGAGAAACACAAAGCGCCTGTACAAACGTGGTACCAGCAATTGTTTTGTGACCGGGTTCCCCCCACAATTTTTGGTTACTCTATATAACAAGTCTTTGTCAATATGAAACTGTGCATTCACTATGCAACCGTACACAACTGCGACCTGGTCATATAACCGACCCAGGGCATCATCCCGGGACAGACTGGTATGTAATGATGGAGTAAAGCGCAGAGTTGCGGAGTGGATGGTGATGTATCTCAATTGTGAGATGAAGCGTAGCAGACTGGTTAAGGTGTCCATTTATGGAAGTGTGAGGTGGCCGGAGCGATGATTTATGATACTTGCCAATTGTGCTGGTAAATGTTTTTGCGAGAACTCCAAAAAGCGAGATGGTGAAAGAAGACCGCACTACACATTGAGGTAATGAGCGCGAGGGGCAGCACAGGGCAGCATGGAGTATGAGGGAGAGAAGAACAAGAGAGCAGTTCAGGGGAACCTGGGTCAGGGCGGCAAGCATGGACCCAGCCAGCGCAAAGTGGATGCAATGGAGGGCAGAAGGAGGTATGAGACTAAACTGAGCCAGGCTTGAAGCCAAGGGTTGAAATAAAATTACAGTAGAATGGAACAGAGGGGTGGCCCTGGGTCCAAGCAGAACTGAGGAGGGGGTGGAGCTGTGACAAGGTGGCCAAAGAGAGCACTGTAGGTGGGAGCGATGCAGAAGGACATGCGTCATGACCTGGAGACGTGAGCAATGTAGCATCTGGAACAGGGCGGGGGTTGGGGGTCGAGGATGCCGTGAGCGAGGACACGACCAGTGACAGGATGAAAGGCGGCGTGACGGATGGGCAGGCAGAGAGCAGCCCTGGGTCCTAGCAAGAATGAAGGAGTGGAGGAATAGAGGAGGACAAGGGTTGCTGAAGAAAGCACAGAGACCGCACTGCGGCGGCGCATGGTGGGGGGACACTGATTGGAGGAAGGGTTAGACTGGTCTGCAGAAAACACGCTGCTGGCTGCAAAGAGGTCCTGCAAGGGAAGCGGTAGAGATCGGCATCTCAGAGGAGGTCAAAGAGGAGAAGGAGGGCAGCATGAAAACAAAGTCTCATGTAGCGCGATCACACAGTTTGAGACGACCAGAGCAGACGTTATGTTGCTCGAGCACCTGCGAGGAGGGGGCTGTGGGGACATAGGGGAACCGAGGAAGCCAAACGGTGCTGCCGCGAGGAGGAGAGAGATAGGGCCGCATGGTGATCATGTAATGCACGGGGGGGGGGGTAGGGGGTGTAGCGTTATGTTGGGTGTATTTGGATAAGAGCATTTGGGCTCTGAGCTGAAGCACTGATCTAAAGAAGACCTCTCCCCCCCAAAGTTATCAGATTTCCTTAGCTCATCAGCTTGGAACTGGTTTGCATCAAAGTGACAGTTTTGGGGAGGATGGCACCGAGAATGGGCCGAATGGTTTAGAGTCCTGCTGTGAAATGTCTGGAGAAATGGGCCTGTAGGTGATAAGTGGATGAGAGCCGAAATCCCGACATAGAGCTACGAACCCAGGCCAACCGGCATTTCCAAAAGATGGCATGGATTGACATCAGTCATAAATCAAGCCCCCCTCCAATAGGACACTGGGGGCTGAAACCGAAATCCAATCTCAAGAACTCAGGGACCAATCACCTATTGATCTGACAGACTATAAGGAACAGCGGACAGTCTTTCTCTCGCTCTCTCTCACCTGAACCAGTAACTCGCTGCCACAGCTCAACCTGTAGCTCTGTTGCCAGAACCGGAACCAGAAACCAACCAAGTCTTTGCCGGCAACAGAACAGTTAAACTGGGAGAAGGAGATTGAGCCGTACGAAGAATTATTTTAAAGGACTTTATTAAATAAAGAACTTTACAGACTGCGCTGCCCGCCTGTGCCCACCTGATCAGTGGAGTTTTACAGCTGGACAATTGACTAAGTCGACTGTATATGAAAGTGTCAGTCATTTAAATAGCTATTTGAGTCTTAAGAAACTTGACCCTTGGAACAAACAGGGCCTTGCTTTCCTCAAAGACTTTGTCTTCAAATAAGTACGGTGAGAGACCCTGCTTGCCAAGAAGATTTTGTGCACAACCTTGGAGCCTTCAAACCAGTGGAAAATCTGTTTGGAAACGACTCTACTTTCGCGAAACCCCAACTTCCAGGTGCATCGACTGAGTGGAAGTTCTTGGACAAAGCCAAACCGGACTGCCTTTGTTCCAAACCACATGGACCTCGTGCCGTGTGCTGTTATCTGAGCCCGAAGACGGAGAGGCCTCTCTGCGACGAAGTTCAGATAAGTTTAACAGTTTGGAGTTCATGATTCATGACATTTGAGAAATCAATTAGAAATGTTGATCTGTGATTCATAACTCTAGAATGTGTAATATCATTTAGTTTTCTTACATATAAATGTGTGTTGCATTAAACTGTTTTGTTGATAATTTTAGAAATAAAATCTGTCAACGCTGAGAAATATCTTCTCATTCCTGTGTAACTGTTTAGTCTGAAATTGACACAAGTTAATAGACATTAGATTATTGGTGGCCCTGCCTATCCTTAATCATTGAATAATAATCAGTTAAGGGAAATTGTGGTAACAAGTAATGATAGGATCTTTCTCGGCACCTAAACGTAAATGAGACTGATATATATATAACGAGAAGTTACCAGACATAAATACTAACCTGCGTAGTTATTTAATGTCTGACTAATAATACTAACGAGAGACTCACCTTCGTCTTACTAACCGGTATTGTAGTCAATGTGTTTATAACCTTTTTTGGTTAACGATTTGTGTGTTATCATATGTGATCCCATGGTCTTTGATTTGGTCACGGAAGTGATTTGTCTTTGATTTGTTGATCTAGAGTTGAATTTTAATTAGTTTTTCCCTTTTGTATAATTAGTGTAGTGCTACATTTAGTCTTTGTTTTTGAATAAATTTGACAATTTATATCTTTGGAATTGGTGTCTGTGTCCAATTATTACAGAAATTGAGTTCTACAAGATTCCAGGATTCGTGATAAGGTGATACTATAAATTCACTTCTTTAAGTGAAATTTATAAGTGTACCTTACGCTACAGCGGGTAGAGGGGTAGGAAGAAGCCGCACAGGGCTGTAGGGAGTGCTGCGGGGGAAGACAGGGATGTAACCATACGGTGCAGCGAGGGGGACTGGAACGAGTCGCGAGGGAAAAGGGGATGTAACATACGGTGCAGCAGGGGGGACTGGAAGGAGTCGCGTGTGGCTGCAGGGTGACCATGAGGTGGACTGGGGGAGGGGCACGAGCCGCAAGGGCTGCAGGGGGGGCAGCCAAACGAGGCTAGGGGTGGGGCAGGGAAACAGCCGCCCGGGGCTGGAGGGAGAGCCTGGGGCAACCAAATGAGGCTAGGGGTGTAGGCTGGAGGGAGGGCCCCACGAAAGAGGGGTTTGGGAGGGTGTGGCCCCCTGCCAGCACTGCAGGGCATGAGCCGACCACGCAGAACAAGGCAAGTGACGGGGGCATCGGGGGACAGGGAAAAGGAAACCGGGGGCCTAGGATGGGACGTGGCCTATGCCAAGTGGCACACCAGTCGGGACAGACTGGTAGAAGTCGGAGGGGGACAGCAGAAATCCGAGGGCAGGAGAAAGAAGCTGGGACCGGGGCCGGACAGCGGGGAAGAACCAGGAAATGAGGATCGTAGCGCCAAAGGATCCAAATGCAGAGATATGCAGAGGACCGGGGGCACGTCAAGGCGAGACGGAGATGGAGGAACGCAGGTTCCCGTTAGAGAAAAGCGACGAATCCATGGTGTAGAATGCATTGGTGTAAGCAATCGTCCGGATGAAAGGCAGGAGAGTGAAAGATCGACGCAGGTGAGCAGAGCGATGGGCTGCCGGGTGTGGGCAGCGCGCTTCAATGATGCAAGAGAATGAAGCGCTGGAGGTCTGCGTTGATGACGGGGTATTTATGTGCTTTGACCAGAAGCGAGTGTGATAACGTCAGAGTTGTTCACTCCCGTAATTAATTTATAAATTCCACTAATTATATAAACTTTATCTCGAGACATCCTTTAACATACCATTACTATGGGTATATTCACAGTTATAGGCACTTTCTAATACTATAAATAAAGGATGGATATGCTCTGACAAACTGTATGATTACGATCTGCTTATATTGAGTATGAAAGTATATATGAATTTTAAAAAACGGTATCTACCAGTATACATTCAAACGAGTAAGCATTTAAAGTTATATTAAACACATACATGCAATGTTAAGCTATATTAAGACAGAGTGCAATGGGATATAATGGGAATTAATCGTGTAACAGTTTCGTTACCTTAGTAGGTTCACAAAGACACGTAGAATCGGCTGCAGTTTTAAACAGCACCGCGCTCACATGTGCGCTAATAATGGGTACTAAAGTCCCGTATATACGAGTTTAATGTGCTGTTATTATTAGTAGTAACCTAAGTGGAATACGTATTAGTATATAAAACAGTTAGCGAATGTAATTTAGTATGTAAGTAGTAGCAGTGAATAAATTAGTATATACAACAGTATTATACTGATATAATGTAATGATACAGTATTGTACGGGGATATCGGATGGTTAAAGCTTCTTTAAAGCAGGTAAAACCATAGAGAACATGCTGTATTATTATAGGGAATGAACTGAGACGTCGGCTTTTTCTAACCAAGTCTCGTAGCGCAGTTAACAAGACTGAATAATATGGAATAATAACATGACAAATAATCCGTATTAAAGCCCCGTATGCACACATTGAATGTAGTGTAATTATTATTAGTAGTGGCAGTGGTATAAGTATTATAATTATACAGTATTTAATACAGAAATGAATAATACAGCTCTGACCGCAGTGTAAATCACAGTGCAGCGCGCAGGCGCAGGGTATACCAGAGACAGAGGAGGAATCGAATGATGGGAATCGAGACCGTTGGTTGGCTACTGCCTGTACCTTAATTTGCATATTCGACGCTGATTGGCTGCCGGTCTGTCAGTTGGTCTGTCTGCGCGAGAATCCCTTCCTCAAGGCAATGAGATTTTTGGGGTTTTTAATCGATCAGATCTCAATAAATATCGATCCAGCCGCACAAACAGCACCAGCAACCTGACCGGCATCACAATGAGCCTCTGTGTGAATCTGGTGTCTGTACGTTAAGAACTGCAGGAGGAGTAGCAGTCCGGACGAACGGAATAATAATAATAATAATAAAGCTTTTGTAAGAGAACAAGACCCTGCATATTTTCACATGCAGACTAATAATAACAGCGGTAGCAGCTGATATTATTAATATTTTATTAACTGGACGGTGTTTCAGGCTGTGTTTTGTGAATGGTGTGCAGGTCTGTTGTATAACAGCCCCGCAGAGGCAATCAGTATGAAGGCGAACACGAATTATTTAACGTGTGTCCATTGACAAATTAAATGAATAAATAAATACAGCAGATCTGGGATTCCCTCTAACATTAAGGCCTGGTTTAATAAATACGCCCATAAGTCCATAAACGCCATGACTGAAACGTGCACACATATGAGTTAAATTATAACCTGCTATATTGTATCTGGATGATTAATCGTGAAACGTGTGTATTTTGTTTCAACTGTAATTTGCCCTGGATAAGGACGTCTGTTAAGTAAATTTTAAAATAAAAAGTGTCATTTGCAGTTACAAATCTGAAGTAAGTGTAATAAGTTAAGGGAGTCAAGTTGTACCATTTAAAATGCGTATCTAATAGCACATATATTGATGATGATTACAATAATAACAATAACAACAATAAATAATAAATATATATTTTGTATTGTTGCACATGGGAACGTTTTCTTACGCTAACGTAGTGCTTGTCTGAATATAATCTTGTCTATACACGTTCAGCTCTTCCTGATATCTCTTAACAGAAACGTGTGTTTATTACGCTGTTTACAATCATGTAAAGCATAAAGAATAAAATAGACATAAAAGTCTGTTTTCTGTCTATTGCCTCGGTTCCACTGGCTTAAGTGTCCGTGCCGTGCCATGCCGGAGTCCCAGAGCTTTTTTTGTAAAACCAGGCCGTTGTGAAGTCCATCCCCATAGGAGGAGGAGCAGCGCGATTGTGTTTGTTAAAAAAAAAAAAAAAAGAACAACAACACTACGAGCGATACAGCCTGATGCGGAAAATACTTTTGTGTCTATTTTATTATTTCTGCTTTACATGATTGTAAACAGCGTAATAAACACACGTTTCTGTTAATAGATATCAGGAAGAGCTGAACGTGTGTAGACAACATTGTATTCAGACAAGCACGTCCCCATAAGAATACGTTTCCATGTGCAACAATAATACTAAATATCAAATATGTGTTGTTGTTATTATTATTATCGTCATCATTTGTGCTAGCATATATGCATTTTAAACGGCACAGCGTGACTCCCTTAATTTATTACTCTTTCTGCAGATTTGTAACTGCAAACAATACTTTTTGCAGTATTATTTATAATTTACTTAGCAGACGTCACCAGGGCAAGTTACAGTTGAAACAAAATACACACGTTTCATGATTAATCATCCAGCTAGAAGGAATTTGGAAACAACATGTGACATACGATCTTCAGTTTCAAAACACTCAAGGACTCGTGAGGACGAACAAATCCGCCAGACTGAGAGTCAGTCATTGAACGAGAGTCGACAGGCCGGTCTCCGGCTCCTGAGTGACGCTGCTGCTCACAGTGAATCAAAAGAGCCGATTCAATACGTCACTGATCCGATTCCCATTATTTACTAAAATGATTCGTTCAAAAAGCACGAATCATTCGCAAACTGCACATTACTAGTACGTCTCAGTCATGGCGTTTATGGACTTATGGACGCATTTATTAAACCAGTCCTTGTTTTAGACTGAACACCTAGATCTGCTGTACTTATTTATTCATTCTTTCTACTGATCCCAAATGGTTCTGAATGGGACCCTTTAGGGTGCCATTTCTGTAGCATGGCATAGAACCATTGGGGGATCTACACTCACCTAAAGGATTATTAGGAACACCTGTTCAATTTCTCATTAATGCAATTATCTAACCAACCAATCACATGGCAGTTGCTTCAATGCATTTAGGGGTGTGGTCCTGGTCAAGACAATCTCCTGAACTCCAAACTGAATGTCTGAATGGGAAAGAAAGGTGATTTAAGCAATTTTGAGCGTGGCATGGTTGTTGGTGCCAGACGGGCCGGTCTGAGTATTTCACAATCTGCTCAGTTACTGGGATTTTCATGCACAACCATTTCTAGGGTTTACAAAGAATGGTGTGAAAAGGGAAAAACATCCAGTATGCGGCAGTCCTGTGGGCGAAAATGCCTTGTTGATGCTAGAGGTCAGAGGAGAATGGGCCGACTGATTCAAGCTGATAGAAGAGCAACTTTGACTGAAATAACCACTCGTTACAACCGAGGTATGCAGCAAAGCATTTGTGAAGTCACAACACATACAACCTTGAGGCGGATGGGCTACAACAGCAAAAGACCCCACCGGGTACCACTCATCTCCACTACAAATAGGAAAAAAAGGCTACAATTTGCACAAGCTCACCAAAATTGGACAGTTGAAGACTGGAAAAATGTTGCCTGGTCTGATGAGTCTCGATTTCTGTTGAGACATTCAGATGGTAGAGACAGAATTTGGCGTAAACAGAATGAGAACATGAATCCATCATGCCTTGTTACCACTGTGCAGGCTGGTGGTGGTAGTGTAATGGTGTGGGGGATGTTTTCTTGGCACACTTTAGGCCCCTTAGTGCCAATTGGTCATCGTTTAAATGCCACAGCCTACCTGAGCATTGTTTCTGACCATGTCCATCCCTTTATGACCACCATGTACCCATCCTCTGATGGCTACTTCCAGCAGGATAATGCACCATGTCACAAAGGTCGAATCATTTCAAATTGGTTTCTTGAACATGACAATGAGTTCACTGTACTAAACTGGCCCCCACAGTCACCAGATCTCAACCCAATAGAGCATCTTTGGGATGTGGTGGAACGGGAGCTTCGTGCCCTGGATGTGCATCCCACAAATCTCCATCAACTGCAAGATGCTATCCTATCAATATGGGCCAACATTTCTAAAGAATGCTTTCAGCACCTTGTTGAATCAATGCCACGTAGAATTAAGGCAGTTCTGAAGGCGAAAGGGGGTCAAACACAGTATTAGTATGGTGTTCCTAATAATCCTTTAGTTGAGTGTATATCCTTATGATCCCTTTGATATGTCTGGGGTAATAAGATACACTTTAATATACCTCATATTAAACCTTAGTGGAATTTATTTATATAAGTGTTTATATAAGACATGCATAAGTGTTGCCCTGATGTCCTGCCCGGTCAGCCTATTTTCTCCAGCTCACTGTGACCCTGTATTTGATGAAGTGGTTATTGAAATGCATGGATAACCAGACACATAAACATTCAACATTGTTTTTATTTGTTAAATAGTGGGAAACAAAATAATTACAAATATGTACATTTACTATTACATTTGATTACATTTAAAAAAATACTGTTTTATTGTTTATAGTATTTTACATTTTTCAAATAAAAACAATTCAAATTTTTAATACTTTAAAAACTTTTTAAAATCAATTCTTAAAATCACTTAAAATTTTTAAAATCTTTGTGATTTAACAAAATCAAAAACAAAAAACTTAACTTTAAATAAACAAGTGCACAAAACAACAAAACAAACGTGATTAAAGCAAAACTGCTAACCAACATAAGTCAAATACATTGAAAATAACTGAAAATGCATTGGACAAAATAAAAAAACAATTAAAAAGGTAAAAATAAAAAACAAACAAATAAGGTCCAATGCATTTAAAATTAAATCCAATACGGACAATGTATTTGACAAAAAAAAATAGAACAAAACTAAACCAAAAAAACCCTAAACAATTAGTGATTTAAAACCAACTAAATCTTTAAAAACAGTTAAAATTCATTTTAAAAGTCATTTTAAAAACAATCATCCATAAAATGGTTAAAAGATCTTGGACTCGGGCTCCAGCAGGGGGAACTGACCGTCCCCGGAGGTGGGTCCCATCATGGGATCCTGAGCTCCCCCAGATCTTGTATATGCCAGTTCTTATAGGCTTCCTCCTTGCCCCTCTGATGGACCTCCAGATTGACGTAGTCTCTCACTAGCACCATGCCCCTCCGCGCGATGACAATCGGGTCCAGCTCCTGCTTATTGAACAGACAGATGTTCCGTCCCTCTCACAGGGCCTGTTTCACGGAGAAAACAGGAGCCAGACCCTGTAGGCGGAGGGGCACTCTCTAAAGATGTGAGCCTCCGTCTCCTTCCCCAGGCAACCCTTATAGGGGCAGGTGTCATAAGGAGCTATGCCCCTTCTGTGCATGAACACTCGGGTGGGGAGACACCGACTCACAGCCATCCAGGAGACATCTTTCTGCGTGTTTGGGAGGCAAACGTGCGTAGCGTTAGCCCAGATAAACCGGCAGGTTTCGGGAGGGAAATCTTCTATCCGGCTGGTCTCCTGGGTAGATCTCATCTGACTACAGATGGTCTTATAATCCCAGGAGGCCAGCACTAACTTTATGGAGGCCTACTTCGAGCGCAAAGGCTTGGAGTGCCCTTTAGAACGGCGGGGGATCCCACGAGTGTGGCCTGGTTTTATCCATGGCACAGAGGCTGAATGGTTCATGAAACTCACTTTCTTGCCAGCAGCCTGGATGTTCTTAACCACAGATGCCATCCCCTGCGCCTTTATAAGCTGCACAACGTCCAGGACCCCTCTGCCTCCATCCAGGGTACCCTTCACCATCTGCACTCTTTTCAGCCTCTCCATTTGGCTCCCCCAGACAAACCGAAATATAATTATGGTCACTAGTTTTGAGACGACCTTGTCTGGGGGGAAGATCAAACCTACGTAGAGAAGTATCGGGAAGAGGATGGCCTTTACGACCAGCACCTTACCAGCCATCGTCAAGGTCCTTGTGCTCCAGCCGTGGATCTTCCTTTGAACCTTGGATAAGGCTTCCTCCCAGCTCCGGGTGCCCGTGTTGGTCCCGTCGCTCGTGATCCCCAGAACCTTGATGGACGGCTTCACAGGGGCCATCAGCCCCGGCCAACAGGCCATGCCTTGGAGAGGTAGACCTTGCTCTTGGCCTTATTGACAGGGGCCACCCTCGCCCTGCAGAAGCCATCCAGCAGTTCCTCAACCCTGGCCATGGACGGCTCGTCCGTGCAGACCATGGCCACGTCGTCCATATAGGCCAGGGCTTTCAGTTGCTCTCCGCTGGAACCTGGGAGATGGAAACCTGTCACCCGGACGTCCCGGCGGATCGCCTGCATGAATGGCTCCAAACAGAGGACGTACAGCAGGGCCGACAGGGGACAACCCTGTCGAACCCCGACCTGACCGGAAATGGTTCAGTCAGGTGGTGGTTCACGAGGACCCTGCTGCTTAGGCCGCTGCAGATGATCTTAACCCACCTCCTCAAGCCAAAAGCGAGGCCCATCCTCTCCATAACTAGCTGCAGGTATTCGTGGCCCACTCTATCGAAGGCTTTCTCCTGGTCCAGGCTGATTAGGGCCAGGGGAAGCCTTCTCTAGTTCGAGTAGGCCACGACATCCCTGAGCAGCATGGCGTTGTCGGCCACCGATCTCCCCCGGGGACCGCAGACCTGGTTGGGACCCACGACTTGAGGTAGTGGCTGCTGCAGCCGGAGCGTCAGTGCTTTGGCCAGTATCTTGTAGTCGGTGCACAGGAGGCTGACCGGCTGCCAGTTCTTCAGATCTCTTGGATCTTCCTTCTTATGAAGGAGAGAGAGAATGCTCGAATGCTCGAGGAGTCGATCATGGAGGACATTGCAGGCTGCCTCTCCTTCGTTTTCTTGAAGAAGAAGCGGCTTGCACTTCTCATCGTCCTCCATGATGCGGACCCTGGGAAGGACCTTGATCTTCTCTTGCTCCTCCTGATAGAGGGCGGAGAGACTCAGTTTGACCCAGGCCACATCCTCAGCTAGGTCGAAGCCTCGGAGCTGTAAAAGACTCAGGTGCTGGAGGCGGGCGTTTAGATGGGAATATCTCGCCCGCCTCTCGCGAGCTTTCCATTTCCCCAGCTGAATGAAGTAGCCCTTGGTTCTTCTCTTCATCATCTCTGTGGGAGAATCAAAAAGACCCCTCAGGGTCCTCCACTCCTTGAGGCGTCTGCTAAAGGTCTTAATAACATGAGGGTCATTGAGCAGAGAGGTGTTGACCTTCCAGACCCCAGGCCCCGACTCCCGTGTGCTCGGGATGAGCACCTCTGTCGTCAGGAGCCTGTGGTTTGAAAAGAAGACCGCCTCTGAAGATATGGCGGTCCTCTCCAGTGGCTTACTGAGAAGGACGAGATCTATCCTGGAGAAGGAGGAGCCAGAAGAACTCACCCAGGTGAACAAGGGGACCAGGTCCCAACCTGTTCAAAGAGTTCAAAGTCCTCCACGAACACAGCGAGATCCCTGCTGGATCTATCATTGCGGGGCTTACTCCAGTCTACATCCCTCAGAGCACAGTTGAAATCACCTGAAATGATAACTGGTAAGGTGCCGATCAGGAGCAGGCGTAGCTGAGGGAAAAAGAGGACTCTCTCTCTCTCTCTGGCTGGTGGGGGCATAGATGTTGACCAGCCTCAATACAGCCCCCTTGTAATTTAAAGTCGAGGCTGGCCAACCTGCCCGCCTCTATCACCCTACATTTTTTAGTCTCTATGAAGGGGTTCTTCAGGAGTACAGCAATCCCGTCTGCTCGGGACACATTGGACCCGACCAAGAAGATTCACCTAGGGTCCAAGTGTCCCGGAGATCTTTATATTCCTTTTGGAACGGGATGCCGCACTCCTGTAAACAGATGATATCTGCCTTCATTCCAGCCATAGAGTTTAAAACATCGGCCCTCTTTTTCACCTCAGCGATGCTCCTCACATTTATAGATATGATGACTAAAGTCATAATGGCAGTGAGGGCAATTACCCGCTCCGTAACAATCATGTAAAGAAACCTTCCTCTTCCCCACTTCTCTCTTCTCCCTCACCTAGCTTAGTGCTCGCACCCATCATTTCAACCATTTGCCTCACTGCTTGATCCTCTAGGAAGACCATGGGAGGGGCTTGGTTCCCACCACCCGGTAAGGCTGGCAAAACTCCACTGGGCTCAGGGCCCGTGGTGCTGGAGGTTCTCCCTGGTTCCCTTGCAGCTGAGGCCCGACGAGCAGATGGCAGAGCAGAGGCCTTGTGTACAACTGAGGAGAGAGCTGGATAGACCCCTCTAGTCGTTCTTATTACTAATGGGGGGGAGGGGGTGGTCTCTCCCTTCCCGGCTGTCTGCCGCCATAGGTGAAAGTGAGGAGTCCACGTAGACTTCTAGGTCTTTTTCATGCATTACTTCTTAAAGGCCGATTTACACTTCTGTGTAGGTACGCGTATGCGTCTCTGCATAGCGACACAGATCAAGGGTTTGTGGGTAAGCGCAGCACACAGAGGCTCGCAGAGGAGCTGACGCGCACTCCTCCGAAATCTCAACGCGTCTCTGCGTCCTGCACGTCAAGCCAGCGCTGATTGGCTGAGCAGGAGATTCTAAGAGCCTCGGACAATCGCTCATTGTTGGGGCGACTGGTGTACAATATCTCGCTGTAGGTCAGAGAAATTATGTGGTGACATACGAAAGTATTTAAAATGCATCTCCTCATCCACGAAATGCATTTGTGCACATAAATAGTATTTTGTCCCTTGATCTGCACATTTCGTTAATATAATTCACATTTCATGAACATAATTCACATTTTATCCCACAAAATGCCCACGTATTTCGTGCTTGGCAATTTTGGACGAATGGTACAATGTACTTTGCTTTCCATGGACTGAATGAACAATTAACATTCATGATCAAACAGACTGATCAAAGCATTGATCCAGAGACCCGGGTTTGCAACGAGATCAGGATAGAAACTCGCTGAGCAGATCAGACGAGAGCTTTATCAGGTGCAAATCTAATACAGTAAATAATCATAATAATGAATATATGATATACCAAATCAACATGATTGAGAAATTCACGTACGCAAAGATGTGTGTTTCTTATGTGTGTATGTACCCAGCTAACAAAAACATGTCCCCGCAACGTCCCCAAAACGTTCTCTGAAGTTGTAAAGACATTGCAAACGAACGTTACCAGAATGTTTTTTTGTAGGGTTCCTTAAGTGTTTTGCAGGAAGTCTTTTGTGACTTTCGTATGACGTTTTGTGAACATCCTGCTACCATTCTCAAGACCATAAAAGAACGTCACAAGCAAACAATAAGACATTATATTTAAGTGTTCCCTGGTCGTTTTTTGTGACATTCCTATGACATTCTATTAATGTCCCGCTACCATTCCCAAGACCGTAAAGGAACGTCACAAGCGAACATTAATAAGACGTTATTTTGTAGTGTTCCCTGGATGTCTCTTGTAGCGTATCACGTTCTATTAACATCCCTATACCGTTCCCAAGACCATAAAAGAACGTCAGAAACTAATGTTACCAGAAAGTATTTTTGTAGGGTTCCCTAAGTGTTTTGCAGGACGTCTTTTGTGACATTCCTATGATGTCCTATGCACATCCCTGTACCATTCCCAAGACCATAAAAGAATGTCACAAGTAAACATTACCAGGACATTATTGTGCAGGGTTCCTAAATGTTTATTGGGACGTCTTTTGTGTCCTTTCTATGACATCCCTGTGCTATTACCAATACCCACCAGTCTCTGGATTTCCTCGCTCTCACCGAGACATGGATCTCCCCAGACAACTCTACCACCCCTGCTGCCTTATCCTCTCTCTTTGTCCTGTCCCACTCCCCTCGTCTTACTGGGCGGGGAGGAGGAACAGGGCTCCTGCTCTCCCCTTCTCTCCTCTTCTCTGTCCCCCCCTCTCTCTCCTCTATCTCAACCCACAGCTTTGAATTCCATACAGTGGAAATCACCTCTCCCTCTCACGTCTTCCTTCTAGTTTTCTACCGTCCACCTGGTCCACTCACCTCCTTCCTGGATGAACTTGACTTTCTTCTCTCCTCTCTCCCCTCGCTGTCCTCACCTACCATCATCCTGGGAGACTTCAACATCCACCTCTCCAACGCTTCCCACTGTGCCAGATTTCTTCCTCTCCTTCACTCCTTTAACTTCTCTCTCTCCCCGTCTCCCCCCACTCACAGGGCTGGCTGCCAGCTAGACCTCATCTTCTCTAGAGGCTGCTCCCCTTCGATACTCTCCGTGACACCCATGGACATCTCGGACCACCACTTCATTTCCTTCTCCCTTTCCCTTCCCCTTCCCTCCCTCCCCTCTCCACCCACTCCCTCTGTCACCTCTGTAATCTCCGCTCAGTCTCCCCCTCCACCCTTGCCTCCACTGCCCTCACTCTCTTGCCTTCCATCGATTGTTTTTCAAATCTGTCAACTGTGCTACCTCCTCTTTGTTCCCCTCCCTCACCTCCTCCCTTGACTCTCTCTGTCCTCTCACGTCTCATCCTGCCTGTCCCTCCCCTCCTCAGCCTTGGCTCTCCTGTTCTCCGTGCAACCCGAACTAGTCTGCGTGCCGCCGAACAAAATTGTAAAAGGACCAAACTCCCAGCCGCCCTCGAACTCTACCGCTTCCTACTGTCCACATTCTCGTCCTCTCTCACCTCAGCCAAGAAGTCTTACTTCCAATCTCTCTTCGAATCCACTGTCAACAACCCTCACAAACTCTCCTCCACCTTCTCCTCCCTCCTTGCCCCCCCTCCCCCATTTCTCACTGCTGATGATTTCACCTCCTTCTTCTCCTCCAAGATTGCAGACATCCGCAGGCTCTTCTAATGTTCCACCCTCATCTCCCATCACACCGAAACCTCCCACCGACCAAGCTTCCTTTTCTTCATGCTCACCTCAGGCAAGGAAGGCACCTCAGATGCTGAAGTTTCTGCTCTCCTCCTATGTCACAAACCCACAACATGCGACCTGGACCCTCTCCCTTCTTGTCTCTTCCAAGCAACCACTCCTGATCTTCTCCCCTTCATCTCCTCCCTCCTCAACTCCTCACTCCTCTCTGGCTGTTTCCCCTCTGCATTTAAACAAGCTGCTGTCATCCCACTGCTCAAGAAACCAACCCTTGATGCCACCTCTCCTCAGAACTACTGCCCTGTCTCCCTACTTCCCTTCCTCTCCAAGACTCTCGAGCGGGCGGTCCACCGTCAGCTCTCGGATTTTCTGTCCCAACACTCACTCCTTGATCCTCTGCAATCCAGCTTCCGCACAGCTCACTCCACTGAGATGGTGGGATCTCTGGGACTGCTCTCACCTGGTTCTCCTCCTACCTCAGTGACTGGTCCTACCAAGTGACATGGCGAGGCTCCTCATCCACCCCCCAACCTCTCCTCACAGGCGTTCCCCAAGGCTCCGTCCTGGGCCTGCTCCTGTTCTCTCTACACTCGCTCCCTGGGCCCCCTTATCACTTCCCATGGTTTCTCCTACCAATTCTACGCTGATGATGCCCAGATCTTCCTGTCTTTTCCCTCTTCTGACCCTCTCATCCCCTCACGCATCTCTTCCTGCTTGTCTGCCATTTCCACCTGGATGCACTCACACCACCTCAAGCTCAACCTCTCCAAATCAGATCTCCTCTTTTTCCCCCACTCTTCCTCACCTTCTGCTGACCTCCCCATCTTGATCCCCTTGGAATCCACCACACTCTCTCCTTCTTCCGCTAAAAATCTAGGAGTCACCCTCGATCCTGCGCTCTCCTACTCCCAGCACATCACCACGCTGCCGCGCACCTGAAGATTCTTCCCGGGCAACATACGCCAGATCCATCCCTTCCTCACCGACTACTCAACTCAGCTACTCATCCAGTCACTGGTCCTCTCCCGTTTGGACTACTGCAACTCCCTGCTGGCCAGCCTGCCTGCATCTTCTACCCGCCACTCCAGCTCATCCAGAACTCTGCGGCTCGTCTGGTATTCTCTCTGCCACGATTCGCACACGCTACTCCACTGCTTCGCTACGCACGTTTGCCTCACGAACACGCAGAAAGATGTCTCCTGGATGGCTGTGAGTCGGTGTCTCCCCACCCGAGTGTTCATGCACAGAAGGGGCATAGCTCCTTATGACACCTGCCCCTATAAGGGTTGCTTGGGGAAGGAGACGGAGGCTCACATCTTTAGTGAGTGCCCCTCCGCCCACAGGGTCTGGCTCCTGTTTTCTCCGTTCCTCCACAGGTTCGCCGTTCCTGCGCGGGCGACCGCCCAGCAGATCCTATACGGTCCAGCCAAGGGAATCTCTACATCTACCTTGAGGTGCTGGTGGCGTGTCGTCTGCGCAGTGAAGCAGGCACTGTGGGAGGGACGGAACATCTGTTTGTTTAATAAGCAGGAGCTGGACCCGATCGTCATCGCGCGGAGGGGCATGGTGTTTGTAAAAGACTACGTCAATCTGGAGGTCCATCAGAGGGGCAAGGAGGAAGCCTTTAAGAACTGGCGCATACAAGATCTGGGGGAGCTCAGGATCCCATGATGGGACCCACCTCCGGGGACGGTTAGTTCCCCCTGCTGGAGCCCGAGTCCAAGATCTTTTAAAGATCTTTTAAAGATTTTATGAATGATTGTTTTTAAAAGAAGATTTTAAATAACGAATCTTAATTGTTTTTAAAGATTTAGTTGTTTTTAAATCACATTGTTTAGGGCTTTTTAGGTATAGTTTTGTTATATTTTGTTGTCAAATACATTCACCGTTTTGGGATTAATTTAAAATGCATTAGACTTTTTTTGTTTGTTTTTTATTTTTTCCTTTTTAATTGTTTCTTTATTTTGTCTAATGCATTTTCAGTTATTTTCAATGTATTTGACTTTTTTTGTTGGTGTGCAGTTTTTGCTTTTATCACGTTTTGTTTATTTGATTTGAGCACATTTATTTTAAAAGTTAATTGTTTTAGTTTTGTTAAAATCACAAAGATTTTAAAATTTTTAAGTGATTTTAAGGATTGATATGTCAATGTTTTTAATCATAAGTATTAAAAATTGAATTGTTTTTATTGATGAAAAGAAAATACTAAATCCAATAAAATAGTATTATTATGCTCCTTGCGTTCTTGATTGTTTTACTCCTTGCTTCCTTTCCCGTAGCCCTAGTCTGTAACCCTACATCTTGACAGCACTTAGCTTTCACCGTCCAGGATGTAGGAAGTCTCTTACTGTACTTGTGTAAATTGTAATTGGAATTTGTAAAATGTATTATTTTAAATTGCAATGTTTTAGCTAAGTTGAATTTGTAATGATTGATGCCTTGTACTTCTCTTGTACTTTGTTTGCACTTATGTTGTAAGTCGCCCTGGATAAGGGCATCTGCCAAGAAATAATAATAATAATAATAATAATAATAATAATAATAATAATAATAATAATAATAATAATAAATACTTTTAGAGGATGTGTATTACAGGTTCCCTAAATGTTGCCCTAGCACTACTGCAGGATATTGGATACCATTTTTTTGAAATACACACAATAGTTTTCTTTAAAAAATAAAATAAAAACATTTGTTTTACCTTTTAATTTTTTAGGAAGTCACATTATGTGATGCACTTTTTCCCCATTGTTTTGCTTGTCCAATCTTCTTTTCAATTAATGGTGAGGTTAAGAACATAAGATTCCCCCTCTTGTCCCTCACTGTCATGGTCTCAAGGACCGCAGGGCACGGGAAAAGGGGATCCAGGTGCAGAACTTGTGGAGGTGGCAAATCAGGGCTAGGCAAGGACGTGGTCGAGGTCACATCTATGGGGGAGTATATTGATGAACAGTGGAATCTGGGTTATTAGGGGCGGAACTGAAAAACTTTTTATTGTTTGGGGACTTTTATGGGAAATGCGAAGTTAAGTTGTGCGTTTATTAATTTAAATGGGTTTATTTTATAAAATTAATTTGATTTCATAGTTTTCTTTGTTGGTTTGAACTGTGGGAGGAGTCAGCCTACCAGCACCAATATAAGGGTGCTGGATGGTTCAGTAGAGAGACTTCCCCTTGTACATATACTACCCTGGTCTCTGTTAAGACTTAAGATACATACCAGTTTCAGTTTCAGTTTCAGTTTCAGTTACCTTTTTACAGTTGTGTCCTGAGTTTATTTTTTATTTTTATTTTTATTTTTTTAATAGTTTGGAATTATTTTTGCCGACTGTGATTTTTGGTTCCCTGCTTGAACACTGCCCTACTTTGGAATACATTTTTATGTTTTTTTGCAAAACTCCTTTGTGTTCCCACAACATTGTCTCTCCCCCATCGAGCAACTGGGAGGGCTCCTTCACATTGATAATTAAAATAAATGAGGAATGTCAATTGTAGTTAAAGAAATTAGATGATTGCTAATTAATGATAGAAAAACTAAAACTCAATAAACCCATTCCTGTCAGCTAATTGAATAACATTATTACGCATTGAATTAATTTGACATAAGGTATATCTGCTGCATGATCTCAGATTCACTACACCCTGATGAAGGCTTATTGGGCGAAACGTTGGTAGATTTCTTGCCTAATTGAAATAGTGATTTAGTAATAGTGATTTAAGAGTGTGCTGCTTTTTAATTATTGTTTGAGACTTCATTCTGTTATCTTGCACCTCTATTGTGTTTGACTGTAAACCCTGTTAAAATGTTCCTAATGATAACATCCTACCACTAAAAGCAAACAAGAACAACGCTAAAGTCCTGTGAATGTCCTGATTGTAACGTCCTGCCACAACCAGTAGGAAACCAACATTTCCTAAAGTCCTGTGAATGTCCTTACTATAATGTCCTGCCATAACCAATATGAAACCATAAGGGGACATTTCATAAAGTCCTGTGAATGTTGTAAGAAAATGGAACCTCCTGTACAAGTGACTGGAACTAAGATAGTTCAGGGTCAATGTGATTTATTACAGAGTCCAGAATATAGATCACGGTATACAAGTATACCAGGTACAGCAAGGCAAAACTAATACAAAGACTTTATGGACAAGTCAGCTTTTATGAGTTGAACCGCTGTCCAACTCCACCTTCCAGAGTGACCACCCCACCCACCAGAGTATCCAATGGCAATTAGCATATAAAGTGCCAGTGGAGCCCTCACCATAACCAGTAGGAAACCAACATTTCATGAAGTCCTGTGAATGTCCTGATTAAAATGTCCCGTAACAACAAAATGGGTCCCAATATAGAACATTCCTAATGTCCTTTGAATGTCCTGATTATAACGTTCTGCTATAACCAATAGGGAACCGAAAGGGGACATTTCGTAAAGTAATTTCATAAATCCTGAATGTCAGGATTGTAAAGTCAAAACAGAAACAAAAATGGGACAAAATCGGAACATTTCTAAATGTCATGCAATCAGAAAGTCCTGCTCTGACCACTGGGGGACCACAAGGGAATGTCTCCTTATGTCCTATGCAGGTCCGCTTTGTAACGTCAAGTAAGGACCTAAAGCGTACCTGTTTATAACATTCAGTATGTTTGCAGAACGTTTTAAAAACGTCCCAGAGAGAACGTTACTTCTGGGACCTAAACAGAACATTCCCAGTTCCCAGTACGTTCCCTGTTAGCTGGGTGGGAAGTACTTCTAGTGCTCAAAGACATAGTTGAGCTTGTTGTAAGTCATGTTCACACAGAGGCGAGTATTTGTTATGTTGTTGAATTAATTTATTTCTTAAAAGCTACTACATGAACAAAAACATAACAAAGCTAAAAAAATTTACAATGGTTTTCAGCTTAAACCGTGTGTTCATGATTATGGTAATTAAGTACATAACACATAAAAATTACATTTAAATAATGTGGAAAAACTAGTTGGAGCAACTTCATTTTTATGAGTAATCAATTGAAACACTTGTTTTTAAGCTACCAACAATTAAGTAAGTGGTAATAAAAAATTGCTAAAGCTAATTCCCCAAACTCAATGTAGTTTGTTTGTGCAATATAATTTCAACAGAAGTTGTCATAACTCAAAAAGACTGATGCAAACTGTTGCGTTATTTTTTTTCTTGTTGAGACTAAACATTTGTTTTTAGAGTGAATAGCATGGTATATGGGACCCCGCCGATGTCTTCCATATTGTCCGCACAACAGCTTGCGTATAGATTCAATGCTGTTCTGGTGCTGTTGCTTTGGTCTGAATCTGTGAGATAACCACGCCCCATTCCTTTGATTCCTAGGGGTGACTGAATTCGGCATCTCATCGGCTTCATGAATATTCATGACCTCCGTGCAATCCCACAATGCACCGTTTCTGGTAAGACGGAAGTTCCCATGTGAAATTGACTGTCTCGTTTAGAAAGAGGGTCTTTGAAAATGTCCGTCTCTGCGTGTCTGGATGCCCGCCTGGCCTCGGCTCTGACCGGGCTGATGAGAGCCGCCCTGTGGGAGATCGGGAAGGCGGTGGGAGAGACGGTGTCGGAGCACCGAGCGGAGATAACCCTCAGGGACGTGGAAAACGAGGCGCTGAGACGGAGGCTGCAGGAGCTCCTGGCGGCGGGGGAGGCGGCTGTGTGTGGCTGGAGCTCCGGAGCGGACGGGCCGCCTGTGAAGAGCCGAGGAGCCGGGAGGGCAGAGCGGAGCTGCGCGCAGAGAGAGAGCCGCGGAGCTGCCGCCGGTAACCTTTCGGTTATTTATCGGATTTATTCATGTCTTTACTGTTCTCTTAGTAAATAAAAGACATAATAATAACCCCATGTATGCTTAACATGTGACTGCTCTCTCATATCTCTACCGTCAAGAAGTTTGTCACTCTCTTGTAACACTCTGGCTGCGTCCAAAACACCACATATTACACACAAAAGTTACACTGAAGTATGTACCTTAAGATTGTAGATTAATACTACGAATTCGGACGCATTATGTATTCGTGTTGAACTTTCACTTCGCGGTTTAATGACGACTTCCTGTAAACAAAAGACACCGCGGTACATTTAACATTTCTGATGTTTATTTACACTCATATCAAGCATTCTTAACATAGCTAGTCTATCTGTACTGTTTTTGCTACTTACACTTGAAAACGGAGTTATCCGCCAATTTCCCAGATATGAACTGACTACATCAGGCACGTCCCTTTTGCCATATGGCCTTATGGTATTGAAAAGTTTCCAGTCATCCAGCTACATTTCGCATACTGTTAAAATCATACTGGGTACGTTCACGACACTCCTGTAGGATACAGTAGTTCTCGGGCATACAGAAGTTCCCAGTCCCTTTTTCGGTTCCGTCGCTTAGATTTACACGCAATACTGAGCCATGCGTATTTTTAAACACGAAAACTGAGCAAACTTAATTTCCTAGCGGCAACTGCGTATTGACCTTGATACTCCAGGAATACATTAGATTAATGGAAGGAAACTGCGCTTACGTTTTAAAGTAGAATAACTATTTCCCAGCCATATGGTGGATGTTGATTATTAAATGAGAGAGAGTATTTTTAAAACGAATACACATTGATGTAAGATTATTTACTTAACGGGTTTGTTTTTAATACTCTAATTTAAAGTTATGTGATGTGTAAAATAGTAATATTTGTTGAGATTTTGTCAATGCAAATTTGAATGTACGCATACAATGTGACCTTTAATATTAATAAGTTATAGAATCTACCCATACTTTTCATATGTCTGTCTGTAGCCATAATATAATGAATTGTACACTCAACATAACGCAATCACCCTGCCTCCCTTTTCATTACTAAAGTACAGTAATACATGCAATGATATAGAACATGTTATTGTATTTAATACATGTAACTAATGGTGTGAACGTGTTTAATTCAAATCATCCAGATGTTCTCGATGTAAATGTATCACTATCATTAATTTAATAGATTAAAGGTTGTTTTACATTGGCCACATTTCTATAAATTTTGATGCTGTATTATGCAACATAATCCTTGTTTTTGTTTTAAAAGGTATGTACAAATGATCGAGTTTTATAATTTCTGTATTTTATATGAAGTCCACATATCACTGCATGGAATAGTACAGCGTTTTACAGTATTTTGAGTATTGACTCTCTATTCATCTTAATATGAATTACTTATTAATTAAATGCATCATCAGTGATCCGCTGTAAATTTACATAATTGTTTGAGATTTTATTAAGGAACATAGGATTAAAGATTTCGGAAAAGTAATTTTCACACTAAAGTACAAAAATATGAAAAGTCTCACAGTGAAAATTGTCTTCTATTTCGCTGTGCAACATTATTTTTGACACGTACTATTATTATAAGTTTCCTTCCAGTATTCCAAAGTATTCCCGGAGTTTCGAGGTCAGTTGACGTTGGAAATTAAGTTTTCTCATATGACTTTGAGTTTAAAAATACGCATGTGCAACATTGCGTAGAAACCTAAGAGACGGAACCGGAAAGCGGTGTGGGAAGTTTTGTATGTCTGGCAGGGAATAAAGTTAACACCCGCAAATGCGGGTAGATTTATCAGGTGGCCAGTAAATCTACCCGCATTTGACAAGTGTACGGTAACTTAACTTGTTTTAATTCCTCATAACGTATTGGTCGATATTTTTCAAAAAGTGTTTTCGAATTATAATAGTTGCGTTGATAAAGTTCATATTCGCACAGTTCTGCATGTCTGCGCATATCTGCGGAAATCTGGGCTACAACGCGCCCCATGGCTTCCCTACAGAGAAGCACATGAGTGTATAATAATTTCCAGTGCAATTAAACTACCAATAATCTACAGCTTATTTGTTAACCCACCTTAAAGCCAAACAACCTTCTGCGAATCTAGCAATGACAGAAAAGGAAAGAGGAGCAACAAACACATTAATACATACACAGCCAGCCATTGCTCTTTATTCTGTATTCGCTGGAACTCGAACGCACAGTTATGTTTCCCAATGCAGAGCGGCAGTGTGAGTGTGGTGTGGAGAGGAAAAGCCAATCGTATAGTCAAGTAGACTGTATAAATTAGCTAGCTAGATAGGTCTTGTACATTTTGTATGACCGGAAAACATTGCCACAAAGACGCTACTGTTAAGGCATTTTCGTTGTAGCTCACATTGCTACACTGGCAAATGAATGAAAATGTATAAAACATTTAAAAAGAAAAACACATTGCTCTGTCAGTTAGAGATGTAATGGCAAAATATTCCTTTATAAACAAATAGTCACAACCTGTATGGTTAATTTGAGATTGGGACAATACAAAGTTGTGATATGTCGTCAACAATAATAATACGGGAGTTGACAGGTCTGCTGTTATTATGCTATTTCCATCCGTCTTCTAATGCATTTTTACATGGACATTTATTTAACAAAGTTGTTGTGTCAGATAAGTATTAATCAGTTACAACGTATTCATTTATGGGCAAACGATTTGCGAAGGAGACATTCATTTTTTGCTGCATAGCGGAGATTCTGCTGAAGAGAAGCGTGCGGTTTGTTTGCATTGCGTCTTTGCTGGCGTGCATGGTATTGACCAATGGAAAGGACGTTACTGTCTGTCATAATTCCTAGAGATTATATATTTTTTATCCAATCCAAAGGACCTCTCTCAGCCCTGGCACTCTCAATTGATAAAGCAGGTGTCAGGTTTGCACTGCTGTGAGAGCAGTGGTCAGAGTGCAAAGAGAGAGAAAACCCGACTTTTACATTGTAGTTTATAAACAATGACTTTTAGTGATAACATTAATTTGAATGATTTTGAAGGGCCTTAAGAAAATACTTTGAAATGTAATGACTTTTAATGACCGTGCGGAAACCCAGAGAAGGGAGCAGCGGTGAAAAGGAGTATGAAAGTAGAAACTGTGTGGAGCATGGCTTTTCTATCCAGATCCCTTTCCCTCATACACACCTGTATAAGAGGCTATACAGGTGTGGGATTAGCTTTTGTTATTGAGATTGATTAATTACCTGAATAAATGTCATGTTCACCACACATTTATACACCCTCATGTATTTCTGGTGATGTTTGCCTTGGCTGGTAAAAATACCAAGTGGATGGTAAAATTTTTCCTTCTACCAGACACAGGGGCTAGTGTCCAAGAAAGTTCAATTTATCCCCTGATGGCCGGGAACTATTGTGATCCTGCTAGATTGCAGACGGTAGTCTGCGTGTGACGTCACGGTCTGCGCAGACGGATCGAGGACACCGTTGGAATTGGAACTACAGCATTGGTTCCCAAACCGGTCCTGGGGGACCCCCTACCCTGCTGGTTTTTGTTCCAACCGAGCTCTCAATTATTTAATTGAACCTTAATTGAAGTAACAATCTTACAATTTTACTTTTTAAATTGTGTAAGAAAATAGTTGTTTCTTCAATACGTTTTTAATATAATTCTGTACTTAAATTAAAACACCTACTGTTTAAAATAATTAATTAAAAGTCTCTGATTTAGGAAATTATTAGTTCAATTAAGGGTTCAATTAAGTTAGAGAGCTCGGTTGGAACAAAAACCAGCAGGGTAGGGGGTCCCCCAGAACCGATTAGGGAACCACTGAACTACAGTGTCGGAGTCGGTGTTGAGAGAATTCAGTCCTATTCTTAGACGTTAATGCTGCACCAGCTTTATACTTTATACTTATACAGTGTAATCAGAAAATGGGCTATTTAATCAGTTCATATCAGATTAAGTAGTTTTACGACCCTTTACTAATCTTTCATTAGTAGAAATCTTTGGTCCTACTCATTGTTGGGACACTTAAGGGTTAAATACTCACATACTAATGAAATTAATTTTGTTTGTGTGTACAATATATTTATGTATTCTACAAATGGTGGCGAACTGTTTTGACAAACTATTTAGTACGGTAGTATGCGGTTTTGGACGCAGCATCTTGACAGCACTGACATAATAATCCCCGTTATCACTGCAATGTGAGAAATAGATGCATCTAGTATGCAATACATTGTGTATAATACATCATAGTTGAACAACATTTCTAATTCACAACATACTGTCTGTAAAGCTGTAATGTATAACCTCATCAGGAATACTATTTAAGTGTTTTGTTAATAGTAGGTCTGTCCCGATGGTAGGGCTGGGAGGTCGTATATCGAGTTTTTGCGATATCTCAATGTATTATTTTGGGAGAAATATGTATAGCTGCAGACCTGGAAACCATGGAATGTGGTAGGAGTAACAATTAATGTATGCAGCCAATTGCTTTGCATGAAATGTTTGTCAATCTTTGTGGCCAATCACTTGCAGAAGACACACCGCTATTTTTTTATTGGGCCAATTGCCTTCTTCATAAAGTGAGGCGGGAGAAGGAATGAAGAGGAGGGAACAAATGTGTCTCCGTTTCCTATCGAATAATTTGCGTTGATGTTAGAAAATTAGTTGTTTTGAGGTCCTTAATCAGGAGATGCAACTGCTTATAAAGTTGCATGTTTATTTTACAAACTATAAACTATATAACTATATATCCACTATAAACCCGGGTGTGGTAAATCTACACCATTTTAAAGCGCATGTGTTGCGTGATTACTATTACTTGTGTTATTGTAATGTGACGGTAAATAATTGTGTGTGTGTGTGTATGTGTGTGTGTGTGTGTATATATATATATATATATATATATATATATATATAGGTCCCTACACGGTCCCCCTGCTCAAGAAAGCACATGTACAGGCCCATCTGAAGTTTGCCAGTGAACATCTGAATGATTCAGAGGAGAACTGGGTGAAAGTGTTGTGGTCAGATGAGACCAAAATCGAGCTCTTTGGCATCAACTCAACTCGCCGTGTTTGGAGGAGGAGGAATGACCCCAAGAACACCATCCCCACCGTCAAACATGGAAGTGGAAACATTATGCTTTGGGGGTGTTTTTCTGCTAAGGGGACAGGACAACTGCACCGCATCAAAGGGACGATGGACGGGGCCATGTACCGTCAAATCTTGGGTGAGAACCTCCTTCCCTCAGCCAGGGCATTGAAAATGGGTCGTGGATGGGTATTCCAGCATGACAATGACCCAAAACACACAGCCAAGGCAACAAAGGAGTGGCTCAAGAAGAAGCACATTAAGGTCCTGGAGTGGCCTAGCCAGTCTCCAGACCTTAATCCCATAGAAAATCTGTGGAGGGAGCTGAAGGTTCGAGTTGCCAGACGTCAGCCTCGAAACCTTAATGACTTGGAGAGGATCTGCAAAGAGGAGTGGGACAAAATCCCTCCTGAGATGTGTGCAAACCTGGTGGCCAACTACAAGAAATGTCTGACCTCTGTGCTTGCCAACAAGGGTTTTGCCACCAAGTACTAAGTTGAAGGGGTCAAATACTTATTTCCCTCATTAACATGCAAATCAATGTATAACTTTTTTGAAATGCGTTTTTCTGGAATTTTTGGTTGTTATTCTGTCTCTCACACTTACCATTAAAATTATAGACTGATCATTTCTTTTTCAGTGGGCAAACGTACAAAATCAGCAGGGGATCAAATACTTTTTTCCCTCACTGTATACACACACACACACACACACACACACACACACATACACATAAGTTTATAAATAGCTGGCGTTAATAAATCTTAAATGGGGGGTGCCTTATCCCAGGGATTTTATATAGAACAATTATCCGGTCAAGGAAGGATGGTACAGCAGCTCCCGTCTAAAAACAGTCCATATTCTCCGATGTCTCAAATTATTTATTAGAGAAAAAGTGAACATCATAATGCCTACGCGTTTCGACTTATCTTCCTCAGAGCACATACACGCATACATATACACAGTATGATTTACGGTCACATCACAACAATAACACAAGTAATAGTAATCACGCAACACATGCGCTGTAAAATGGTACAGATTCAGGTAGATTTACCACATCCAGGTTTTTAGTGGCGCATTTAACATCTGCTGGAAAGGGACATTTCTCCTCAGACTGTCGCGTTACAGCACGTGTTAATACAAAATAGTCATAATAGTAATAATACTAATAATAAAACTGTTGAACCACTTCACCATCTTAATAAAAATAAAACTATACTTTCTGCAAGTGTTTGCATTGCTTTCCAATTTATTAAAATGCAAACAAACGTTATTATTCATTTTATACAAATTATATCAATCTAAATTAGCGGGGGTGGGGGGTGCTGGCAGATTGAAATTAGCCCGGCGACGAGAGCGGTGGGCAGCATGTGCGCTTGCGCGTTAAAGTATCTCTTGGTTGTTTTGGTTATTGTGTGTCAGTTTACTGTCCTCCATGTCTATGTGTTTCTGATGCACATTTCTTGCCGCATCCGACACGTGTGGAAGAACCGGGAAGAACGCAAAGCGTCCTAATGACGACAAATACTGCCGTAAAGATTGCAGTTTGCGACACCTCGATATAAACGATATAGCATAATATGATACGATAGACGTTTTTCTATCGTCATACGATATATATTGTCATATCCCACAACAATTATATATATCACATAAGAGCAACACAAGTAATAGTAATCATGCAACACATGCGCTGTAATGTGTTGCATTCTGCAGCATTCAGTGTATTCCGTTATTCGTCACAATGTAGTTTGACAGCCAGTATTTGTTATTTTGTGCATTGTTTATACAGGCATAATATGAATTTCTGAATTCGTTATTTTTTATGTATTTAATATAGACCTACTCAGGTACTGTAAGTCAGTAAAAACAAATATATTTACCATGACCGTGGTGTACCATATTTAATTTTTAGATCGTGCTCGTTTGGTGTCCATTGATAACTGAGTGGTCCAAGGATCCTATCCAGTCTGACTTTAAATGTTCCCAAATTTTCAGCTTCTACCACATCGCTGGGGAGTTTGTTCCAGATTGTCACTACTCTCTGTGTGAAGAAATGTCTCCTGTTTTCCATTTTGAATGCCTTGAAGCCCAATTTCCATTTGTGTCCCCAGGTGTGTGTGTCCCTGCTGATCTGGAAAAGCTCATTTGGTTTGATGTGGTTGAAGACTTGAATCAAGTCCCCACGTAGTCTCCTCTGTTCCAGGGTGAAAAGGTTCAGTTCTCTCAGTCTCTCAGTAGGACATTCCCTTCACACCTGGAATAAGTGTGGTTGATCTCCTCTGAACTGCCTCTAAAGCAGCAATATCTTTCTTGAAGTGTGGTGCCCAGAACTGTACACAGTATCCATATGAGGTCTAACTACTGCATTGTACAGTCTTAACATTACTGCCCTTGTTTTAAATTCTACACTTTTGACAATATACCCTAACATTCTGTTTGTCTTTTTATTGCTTCCCCACATTGTTTGGATGGAGAAAGTGAGGAGTCCACATACACTCAAAAAAAATAATTTGTTGCATTTACTTAATCCAGTTATGTCAATAATTTCCACTAAACTGAGTTGTTAGATATAATTTAATAATATTATTAAGATGGCAATAACTGACTTATGAGCAAACAACATGACTGAATTAGGCAATTCCAACATTATCTGGTCAACTTGGATTTCATTAATAGGCCAGTGTTCAGTTAACTAAACTGACTGACATACATTCAACAAAATGCTGTTTCTTTTGCTTTACTAAACTGTTTATTAAAGCCAACAAAGATATTTAATTATACAGACTTAACTCACTTATGTAAATGTGACTTAACTGTTGGACCGCCATTAATAAACTTTATTTAGTAAGACCAACTAAACTGTACTGTGTAGTTCCAACTTAACTGACTTAAATAAGTGTGGCAACCAATGGATTTTTTTTTTACTTAACTGGTTTTCATTGTTATAATAGTAGTCATTTTAAGCTGACTTACTAAACCCGATTAAGTCAACAATTTGCACACTATGTATAAGTAAATTCAAATCATACTTTGGTTCTGTGAAAAAGTTACTTTATTACCAATGAAACACAGTATAGCACTTGGTCAGCTGCCTGAGTTTAAAATAATGTAAAATTTAAATAATCACCTTATCAATCAACGTTCTTCTTCACAATGTATTACAGTGTTCATAAAAGAGTAAATAAACAGAAAATGTGGCCTAATTCACTCTTACCTCACTCAACCATCAGCTGGGCTGTCACAAATGTTTAAAACCTTAAGCCTTGAACTTGTTTGACTCTAAATGGTACACATATGATTAACAGTTTCAATTAACTCCTAGAACTGATCTGAGAGTCCAACACTGGATATATAAAAAAAAAGCCCAATTAACCAAAAAATCTAATGGAAACTTACAGGACCTTGCACAAACCCAACATTGAGAAGCTTTCAAATAGTGGGCAGAATGAAAATGATTGAAATCAATATTAAAATCTGAATAAATTTTCTATTACAAGAAAACTGTAAAATGACAGATTTAATAACTAATAGTCTTGTTCTTCTGCTTACCCTAATTTGAAGTTATCTTCATTGCAAAAAAATTCTATTAGAATTTCTTAAATTCTACATATAAAGTGAGAACCAATGTTATGTCATGCCATGTAGGAAATACTTCAAAATGAAATCAAGAATAAAATAAATTCTTGCAAAGTCTTGTCTAGATTGTTCCTTCAAACAGTTTGTTTTTTAGCACTTGAGCCTTTGCTGAGAGGTGGTTGCCATCCAGTTCCATCACAAGTTTTTGTAGAACTTCAAATGTGTACTTGAGGTTTTTTGGGTAGCTCAAGTCCAATGAGTACACGAGGCCAAATAAAATGGCGAGTGCATTTGCAATGTTACCAAGTTTGTGAAGCACTTCCACACCTTCGATGATTATTCCAACATCTTCCAGGTCATCTGTGGGTTCTGCACCTTCCTTCTTTATGGCGAAGATTCCCAGGATCGTCTGCTCCATAGTCTCCTGATTGTCCTCAACATCCTTAAAAACAGAATAAATTTCAGCCACAACATACACACTCTACAATTTTCTCTTTTCTAAATGACATCTATCTAAGCACCAGATTACCATCCCTCCAGAATACATTTGGTGTATCTTTTCTAGTTTTGACATTATCTGCTGTTAGTATCTTGGTATCTGTTGTCAACCATGGACATGAAAAAGGCTGTACAAAAAGTTACATTTGAGAAACTAAACCGCACTATCCATAAATTCAACCTTCAAACAACAGTGCACAAACTGCTGTTGATGTTAGTGAGAGGATTTTTACTATGCAAGCATGGCTGTTATCTTTCTGTGTGAGCTGAGGGAAGCATGGCTGTGTTAAAGGATATGTCTGGCAATTATCTATATTTTTCTTATTGTCAACAAATCTCATGTTGGATCCTAACCATCAATGAACTGATCTACTACACACAATACTACTAAGGATTTTGTGTGTATCCAAAGCCTGATATATCTTATTCTTCTGTGCTGTAGTCAGTTGTTGTCCCAAAACTATTAAGAACAAGCCAATGAGTCACACTGCTGCACTGGGTCACATGTTCCTTCATTGCGAAACATTCTGTCATGTTAGTTTGTTTAGAAACAGCTCCAAAAAGTACAAACAGCGATCACATTTTCAGTCTCCGGAGAGTAATTCTGTGAAAAGCAGAAGCCAAAACACTTACAAGGTACTCCCTTATGAGGTTTTCAGGGTCTTCGTTGAGGTAAACAATTAGTGCTTTCAGTATGCAGGCTCTCCTTATTTCAATGGTGTCATTCTGCAGGAAAGAACAAGGGAAATGTGTAAGAGGGGTTATAATATTATTGTATTGTGCAGTAATTAACACTAGATGCATCACTGCACAAGCAAACTGTTCAAGCTCCTAATTTTTAGCATGCAACTCCATGCTTGCTTCCTTATGCCATTTTTTAAGTTTACAGGCAATGTTTGGGTACATTTTATCTTGGCATGGTGGAATGCGCATTAATTTGGGGTACATATTCTAATACCACAAGAAACACCCGTAATGTAAGCATTTTATAATTAGTGGTAATTTGTTAGTAGGAATATATTATAATGCAAGATACAGTATATTAACCAGTGTTCAAGGAAACCTAGGATAATGATAATCTTAGCAATATATTTACAGTATATGCATGTTTTCATTACATCCATATGCAGCGCAATAAGTAACAATGACTGCAATCCAAAAAAAGCCAACCAGCCGTTTCAAAAAGTTACCAATTGAAACATTTTTGGGGGGGAGTGCTGTATCCTAGGATTAGCTAGTGATGTTAGAGTGTTAATTGGGTGCCCATCAAAATTAGCAAACTGTCATCAAGATGACTCAATCATCTTAACATTCACTCACAGACAAACTGATCAGGATGTAACATGAGGTCAATTTGCATTGCCAAAACAGTTTGTCTAAAATTCCATACCGCAGAAAGGGTATACAGTATAGGCTACATATTTCAAATTTGTTTTCATAGTGGGAAATAAAATAATTGTTCTCTACTTCATGTAGAAATGCACTTAGTACCAAGAATAAATGTACAAGACATGTAGTCATTGTGTCCTAAGGTGCACCAATTAAAGTAATCAAGTATTTTTAAGAAGCTGTGTAAACAGCTGTCTGAATAAAAACGTCCTCCATCGACCAGATCATTGTCTTGAATATTTTGTTGGAATGGAATTATACAACCAATTAAATGGTATTTTTTACTTACTTCCTAGTTTGTTAAGAGTGGTACATAAGCAGGTAGTGTGGGTCATTCGGAACTATAAACCAATGCAGTATCACTTGAATGTCAGACTTCATTTTTGGACTAGGACTGAAGAGGGTACCATTAATTTGAAAGTCACTATTTGCACGCTGGAGTTGGATCTCTACATCATAGACAAAGTCAGGCACAGGAAAGACGTCTGGCCATGGCTCACATCTGAGGGATGACGAAGACGATGACTCGGAAGATGAGAGAATGTCAGTGTCCACAGATGACATGGAATTGTCAAGGCTGGATGCCCGTGGAGAGAGGCAAGAGGTATTTGTAGATAAGACACTTGGGAGGTAAATCACTTTGATTGTAGCCTTGTTTTGAATGTCTGAGGTGGATGTCAGGTTTATAAACTCATCAAAATTAATGTCCTTGTATTGTAGTCTAAAGTCTCCTGACACCTCACATTGTCTCTTGATCTCACTTTGAAGTTCCTCAACAGAGTCTGGTATTCCTAAAGGCAGGGTTACTTTTGAAGAGTCATTTTCTCCTAGAATGATGTGAAGCACTGCTGAAGTAGCCATATTGGTCAACAGGTTATTCTGGAGAAAAGCAGAAGAAAATGATTAAAGACCAGAAATAGGTAATACATTTCTACTGGAGTGGACAGTATCCAGTCATCATCAGTACGAGTATCATATGCCTTAAAAACACTGTTTAGTGTGAACTCCACACCCCCAGATTTATTTAATTTTCAAACATGTAGTCTTCAGTCCCAACAGACGCTGGCTCAAGTGACATAAGTGACATCAGTGACATCATCACTTACCCCAAGAGCCACAAAATACTTTATACTACTTTTGTCACATATGAAGTTGTACTCACTTTGGTGTGTAAAATCAGTTAATAGTTATTGTTATTTTTACCCTCATTCCCATAAAGACATTCAGTCAAAGTAAAATAATTAATAATTACCACACGTGTATGTATCTTTTAAGGGTGACCATTCGGAGGGTTCCACACTTGTAGTCAACCAGGGGATAGTAGTCAATCAGTTCACTTAACTCGGCCAACACAATCTCTCTTGCTGAAGATGACTGGAGTTCAAATGCTCTGTAGTGCTCCCTGTACCATGAAGACAATTTTATGCATATGAAGATCAAAGTGTTTTCTAATATACACATTTGAAGTACCTCTGCAAATTCAGGCAGTCCACCTACTGATCCATGCACAATAATCATTCAATTTTTATATTCTATGCCATTGCTAGAGACACTCTGTGCTAGTGTAACTGTTGTGAGATCAGGGTATTTCTGACTTAGGTGAAGTGTTATGTCCTCTTTCATAACATCTACTGGAATTGTTGAGACATGCGTCGGATCAAAGGCTGATCTCTCATAACTCCTTGTGTGCATGTGATAGCCAATCATCAGCTGGTGCTTATTCGCCAAGGACAGTGTAATGTTCTTGAAACACTTTGTGTGTCTGACAACTTGTTTGCAAAAACTGTGCTTGGCCTCAAAACGCATGGTCCAAAACATCACAATGGGGCCGAACAGCTTTATCATTTCTGGATAATGCTCCAGAAAGTGATGTTTTGGCAGGAGTCCCTGATCTGGAAACACTTCTTTGTATCTCTGTCTGTGCTCTGAAATTTTACACAGTGCATAGGTGCAACAACCAGCTCTACAATATCTTTCAAGTCTAGAATCACTTTCCAAGCTGGCTCATCTTCAGGGATCAACTGCCCAATCATAAATGGTAATAACCTTAACAAACACCAATTTTCATGCGCGTTGCCACCAATTCTTTTTCGAGATACAAAATTATGTGGCACCAAATGAGGGCGATTTTTTTTTTTTTTTTTTTTGTCACCCCACTTGTATTTAAAGTTTTTAATGAGCTTATTGAGGTCGTCAAGCGTAAACAACTTCTTAGAAATTAGCAAACCTAAGCACTGTGCAAGCTCAACTGGGACTATGCCCTCAAAAAGATCATGGACAACATCCGGGGGATACCCTGATGTGACACTGAAGTGGGCAAGTTTCTCTGTGAAAATACATGCTTTTTTCACACCAAAAAGATTACATCCTTTTGCCTGCGCAGTATTAACATGGACTTGATGAAGCTCTTTGTTTCTAGGGGTAAATGCACCTGATTTTACCTCATTCACTTGAGTTTCTGCCCGCTGAGCTGTGCAAAACCTACAAAAATATTGGCCAGAGAAACTTTCCACAAAGCCGGCTAATCCATGTGCCGTGAGGTTGTCTGAAACCACACACTGAAGTGTCCCCTTCACAAATGTACCAAGCTGTGTGACAAAAACACCCTGCTGCTCCAGGGTCACAAGGTCTTGGAGTAGTGGCTCAAATATTTTGCCATAGCCATAGGTCTTCACGTCATCACTTTTACATAAAACAGCCAGGTATATTGAGGACAAAGATGAATGGCTGCCAGGAGGCAAATTTCCCAAAATCCAATAGGCAGCACAGAGTTTGTGTTTTACGCGAAGTACCAAGAGGGTTGCAAACTTCAAAGTCATCTACGTATAGACAGACAGAACTCCTCCCCTGACAGAAAATCATTATTCTTGAAGTATTGGCCATCTTCAAACAATCTATAATGTAGGTGGTCACTCACTATCTGTTGCTTGCTTCTCTTTTCAACAACCTTGCTGAGCACATCCTTTTGATTAAGTAGCTGATGTAAAATCTTTGGCAAAGGAACATACTGAAAACTTCTTTTAGCCTTTGCATCAAGTATATACTGAACTGGATCAACAATATTGACATGATCTTTGTAAAAGCAGTGGCTAATGGTCCATCCTTTCCCAAAGCTTTTGACAGAGGGTTAGATGAACAAAGTGCAAAGCCTAACTCTTTGATAAGCAATTGGCCAACTTGCAGGTTATGGTTATTGGAAAAAATCAGCAAGAATGTTGTTAGATACAGGCACCAGGGCAGAACTAATCAAATACTGCAACTCGTTTAGCAGCTCATCAATAGCAGAACTTGGCACATGGAAACAGTTTTCCAGTTTTAATAAAACAAATGCCAATTTCTGTTCTATAACTTTTAGCAAGTCCTCTGGTTTTGGGACCAGTGCACCATCTTCAAGTTCAGCATCATCAAGTAACTCATCACTCTCTGTCAAACATGTATCTCCCAAAGTACAATTTAGTGAATCTGCTGTGTCATTTCTCACAATTCCAGCTTTGAATTCATTCAGTGTATAAGTCTTGTGCTTTCTGTTTTTGTGAGTTTGATATGTTCCATAAATATTTGTTTGAAAGGAACAATTATCAAACATACAACAGATGGTTTCATGTCTTTTTAGATGGCTGTTAATATGAGTAAAAAATTCCCTCAATGAGGCAATGTCACTACATGAACAATGATGGCAGCTAAATGTTGTGCAATCTACTGATCTTTGAGATGTGTGATCAAAATGTGATCTAGATAGGTGACTTCTAAGTGCATTCCAAGTTTTAAATGTGCATGGGCAATTAGAATATGTGCATGGATAAGGGTGTCTGCGGCCAAAATTGAAATTTTTTAACCTGTAATGCTTCAATAACTGATATCTTGTAGTTACTTCTACAGCAGTCTTTACACTTCCAAATTCATGTAACTGATTGTCATTTTTTGTTTTGTTTTGTTTAATTATCTCATATATTAGTTGTATATATAAGTTGCTACTTTAATGTACCACACATTAGTGTTAATATGTAGGATCAACTTTGACTTTTCATTATAATGTTAAAAAATTAAATCAGTCATTAAATAGTAAGATGGCCATTGTACTTACCACTACTAAAGAGCCACAAATAAATGCAGACCGTCCAGCCTTCAAGCTGTTCTTCCAGACAAGACGTCCTGTAATAACACATTTACCAGAATTCTAGTTAGAAAATAGTTAGAACTAGAAAATATAGGCTACACAAGAAGCACACGTTTAGGTTTACAGTTCTCATTACATTAAAACATGACAAAGAAAAAACTGTATTCTCCACAGGTTATACTGAATGCATGCGCTTGCGTCAGTGCAACAACACGATTTTCTTGATATGTTTCCCGGTTTGGCTATAATAAAGCATACGATTGGCTTTTTGGGGGGAGGATCGGGATAAGCTTCATACAAGCGCCATCTGTGGCCTTATACCGTCTCTGGCAATATCTATAAAACTCAGGAACTCTGATTTGCTGGAAAGACTACATAATGTATTTTATCACAAAAGGTGTCTTATAATATACATGTACATTCACAGTTTATACTGCTCACTCAGCTCTGCGCCGATCAGCACCTCTGTCTACCCAATAGCAGCCACGCCGCCGCTCCCTCACGCTCGCTCGCTCGCTCGCCCACTCACTCCGCCGGTTTATTTTTAGCTTTTAGCCTTCACACTGCAGCTAAAACAGTGCCTCAAATTGTCAAGACTGTTCTTCAACATAACTGCTATCAAAACGTCCTGCCTTTAACTTGCAAGATACAGTTACCAACACAAGTTTGTTAAGGCCGTCTTACCCCACCACAGACAGCTCTGGCGCCGGCCGCTGACAGTCAATCACACCCGATACATTACCGACTAGCTTCCTCCTTAACAGCGCGCCACTATATTTCCCATCATCCCCAGGGGTAATTGTCATTTCAGATGGACTTACAACACAAAAAAAAAGCCACACAACTCGGAACTGCGTGGTGATTCACTTCAGTCAAATAATGCTGCTTTCAGGGGAGCTCGCTAAACTCTAGTTCAACAGTTCTAGCGATCTAGCATTAGTGCTATGTTAATTGCCTAGCCTGCTAGCTAGATAACATTACCATGCAGATCTTGCCCATATATTTCTGTGAATAATGTACATCAACACCGTCAATATCACTTTCTAACCACATGCTGATATGACAACTTCACAGACTGATTAGAAAAAACATACTTACAAAGATAATTATTCGGATGTCGCTCAATTATTGATTCCACTACAGACGTCCTTGCGCCAATAATGCTCAAGCACCACTTTGATTCCCGCCACTCTCACTCACAACTTCTGAGCATGCGCAACGTCTGTCCTACGGTAACTCATCTAGGACCTTCCGTTTTGATTGTGCGTTTCACTCAGCACTGTTACGTTGTATCAAATCAAGTGGCTTTTGTGGCATTAATAAGTCTTCATTTTAAGTTCAACCTACTCAAGTGGATTAGGATTAAAAAGCTAACACATATATATTAATTAAATTGGGTATAGGTGCATTGATTAATTTCAACAACTCACAAAGTTCACTTTTTTGAGTGTAGACTCCTAGGTCTTTCTCATGCAATACGTCATCTAGTTCTATTCCTCCCATAGTGTAATTATAGTGGACATTTCTGTTACCTGCATGTATTACCTTGCACATGTCCACATTGAATTTCATCTGCCAGGTGTCGGTCCACAACTGAATGTTATCTAAGTCCCTTTGAATAGCCTCTGCTGCCGAGATTGTATCTGCTGAGCCACCTATTTTAGTATCATCTGCAAATTTGACAAGTTTGCTAACTATCCCAGAGTCCAGTTCATTAAAATAGATTAGAAACCACTAACAACCTCACTCCAGTTAGAAGTGACTCCTCTAATCGACACCCTCTGTTTCCTATACATCAACCAGTTCATAATCCTGCTACTTACATTACCCTGAATGCCTACAGCTTCCAATTTGATGATCAGTCTTTGGTATGGAACCTTATCAAAAGCTTTTTGAAAATCTAAGTGTATCATATCATTATATGCTTTCACCTGATTTACAGCTCCAGTTGCGTGTTTGAAAAATTAGAATAAATTAGTAAGACATGATCTGCCTCGTCTAAACCCATGTTGACTATCTCCAAGAATGTAAAACTTGTTGTTTGAATGTCTTTGGTCTTATTTTGTAGCTTGTTTGGAGAAAAACAAGAAATATCAAGATATATATGGTGTATCGCCCAAACTTCTAAAAATATCGAGATATTATTTTTAGGTCATATCCCCGAAGGGTACATTTTTACCTTCGTTCGGTAAAGTGTTCCGAACCTTTGAAGGTTCAAACCTGAACGTCACACTGGCCACTAGTGTATAGATTTAAAAGACAATCCTGTATTTATTTATTACAGGTTATCCATTTAACGAAATAAACTCCCCCTTGTAGTTTAAAATCTCGAACAGGAATCATGTGTTTTTTTGTTTTACAAACGAAAAAAAAAAAGTATGTATTTTACTTTCATGAAACATGTTAACCTTAAAGGACTTTTGTGGACGTCTTATTATTTCTGCTTTACATGATTGGTGTAATAAATACATGTTTATACAGAAATACTGGTAAGAACTAATCAATGTAGCTAACCAATATTGACATTTTATTCAGAGAAGCATTATCGTACCGTAAGATAACCTTTCCATATACAACAATAAAAATAAATATTTGCTATTTAGTATTATTGTAATCATCAAGATATGTGCTAGATAAGTCTTTTAAATGGCACAACTTGACTGCATTAACTTATTACTCTTACTACAGATTGGTAACTGCAAACAACATTATTGCCATATTATTAATTTACTTACTTGCCCTGTTACGAGCGTCTGCTGCAGTTGAAACAAAATGCACACGTTGCAGGATTAATCATACAGTAACAGCATATACAATATAGCAGGTTATAATTTTAAATGTGCACGTTTCAGTCATGACGTTTATGGATTTATGGACGCATTTATGAAAGCAGTCCTTAATGTTTTAGTGGGAAACGCAGATCTGCTGTATTTATGTATTCATTCATTTAACTAGTAAATGGGCACACGTTAACTAAATGTTGTTTGCCTTCATGGTCACTGCGGAACTGTTGTACAATAGACCTGCACACCGTTCACAACCTTGAAACACCATCCTGTTGTTGATAAAAAATAATTAATTAATAAAATCGTCTGTTACTGCTCCGATTATTGTCCTCCATTATTTTATTTTATGTTTTATAATATGTCACGGCACTGCACCGGGGTCCTGTTAACTACGTGGTCGGCAAGTTTTCAACACACTCGGATATTAACTGTAAGCAATAATTGTTTATAAAGCCCGACAGATAAAGATAATTGGGAAGATAAATTTCCCAATTGACGATATATCTGCCGATATTTACCTTTTTGTTAGTATCCAAAACAGACATTTTGTAGCATGGATCCCTCAAATCTCTGCCTGTCAGAAAAATAGAAAAATATGCACTGAATTCAGGATTTGATTACATTGATTTTCATCATAAATAACAACCACAAATCAAACATTGTATATTTAAAAAAATAGAACAAGGGAGAATAAAGGAAAAATTAAAGTATGCATGTTCTATACATTATAACAAAAACCAAGGTATATGAGCAATTTCACTCAAATATAAAAATGTTCATGTTCTATACATTAGAGCAGGTATGGCGAACCTGTGGCACACATATGGGTTGGCAAGGCAAGTGAGCGACTATCTGCGTTTTGTTTTTGCAAGCCCATCCATCAGTTGTCTAAACTAACACTCCAACAGTTTAAAAACTTCATAAAGTTGGCAAAAGAAAGCTGTACATTCTCAAATAAATGTCATTTGTGCACACTCGTACTCACGCTAGATTGATAGTGCATTATTTTTTTCTAAAAACATAAGTGCCACACAATGTATATTCATCTATCAGTTTTAGTTATTTTACAAAATGTAAAAACAGGCGATATTAAGTAAATATACGTTGTAAAAAAGGCATTGGTAATGATTGAGTGCAAGTGCAAACAAAACAATATGGAAGGGATACTAATGCAGCCAACTGAACAAACTTCTACTTCTTGTACGTAACTGCAGGGCTGTTGGAGAATCTGTGGGAGTTTGTTTTGGGGATAGATTGTGATTTTAATTGGGTTTTTAAATGTACTTTAGCATTATAATCCTGAAACTTAATGCGTGATTGAATGTGATTCATGCATTTTACTGCACTGTATCAATACTGCAACATTTAAATTATGTATTCATTGTATGATGCACTTTTTTTATTCTTGGTTTCAAGAGTTTGACTGAATTGTAATGTTATTTGGAAATACACATGTTAGGCCATGATCTATTATAGACATTGCCATTAAGTATGCTGTAAGAGCATATCAGGCTGAAAGAAGCTTGATTTGTATAGTTATGCAATATCTTAAATTTAAAGGGCTTAAAAACTGCTTTACACATGCCTACAAACACAAGTTCACAATAGTTGCAGTTGTTTCAGGTCAAAACTGACTTGGTTTCAAGAGTTTGACTGAATTGTAATGTTTTTTGGAAATACACATTTAAGGCCTTCACCTATGACAGAGATTGCCATTACGTTTACTGTAAGAGCATATCAGGCTGAAAGAAGCTTGATTTCTGTATTTGTAAATATGTACCGATTGCAACACGCACATGCATGAATCCAGTCTGCTCATTCGTTCAGTATGGTCCAGATGTTATTTTAGAGAGAGAATGGATGTTGTGATCGTTACAGAGGTGACCAGGTCTGTAATGCTGTCGGAGCGCACCAGACCACTGTGCCGCTACGACCGGCACTTTATCTGTTACGGAACCGCCTCTGACAGGGGTGTAGTGGAGCCGGGCGGAGCGCCGGCACTCTTAATCCAAGGTTTCTCAAGTATAAATATTTAAAACTATTAATGTATTAAAAATATTTCCTTGCTCGATGTATTTGAAATAACGTTATCGGTCTGAAATAACATGTTGAGAATAAGTAATAAAGGCCGTTTATTAACGTAACAATTCACATATAAACTGTGCGTGCAGTACCCGCTCCTTTTTATTCTACCACTACGTACACTACTGGAGGTCACTTCTTTTAATGATCTTACCCGACTGGTTTTTCATGTCACTGATGAAGCCAGCAAGCCGTGAATATAAGTGTTTTAAAGGTAGGATTACAACACGATGTAAAGTACCTAACAGTGCACAACAGACCCACAAGATAGAGATAAAGCTTTGTGCATTATTGTTAGCATAAAATACAAGGTTGATGAAACATCCAACTTACTTTACCTCGAAATCTTGCACTTCTATAATGTGGGCATTTAAGGATATATGCGATTAATGCCGTTTACATGTGTAATTTTCAACTACTAAACTACATGTACTGAGTAGTAAAGTGACTAGTAATAGTGGTACTAGATCCATGTTAAGAATTTAAGAAACCACCCGTGTCAGAGGCGGGATTTTAACTCGGAAACTTTATAACAAATAATAATTTTGCAATGTCATTTGCACATCATTCTTTTAAATATTTATTATTTTCGTCTTATGTATTTATAAATAATTACCTTTATTTTGTAGTTGTGAGTGTAGTAACTAGTTCTACTATTTGATTGAACAGTAAAACAGAAGAGTCCTCCTACTAATAGCAGATCAAAGTCTACATCTAAACAGAAGGCGGGCTAATGAATTGGGAGAGCGTGTGTGCAGGGTAATTGAGTATCTGTTAAACTAGGGACTGGGTTCCTTGGCTCAGTCCCTGTAAAATTTGGGGTTGATTCCCGTAGCCAGGAGAATAAGCCAAATCAAATAAAATCGCATTCGCCCGCCCCCAAGCATATCGGTGTTGTGAAACTACTGAAGCTCTGACAATGGGAGATGTTCCACTAAGGAAAGAAAACTAAGGGAAACTGCTTCTAGGACAGTCCTGAAATGTTTGTAACTCAATGCCAGGAGGAGTATAAGGAACAAGGTGTTAGACCTAGAAAATAGGAATTGGAGTGATTGTCATAGCTGCCTAAGTGTTGATGTGCGGCATCTCCTCGCTGGAGTCCCACAGCTAGAGTCCCTGCCCTTTATAAGTGTGGCCCTGACTGCTGGCGCAGAGGTCCTGGTAGGCTGGTAAATAGTTCACTTGTAACTAATCGGGAGAGCGCGCCTGAACTGTGTTGAGTTACACTGCCTCAAAATGTAAAATAATCACCCTACAACTGACACAACTACTAGAATAAAACACTTTAATTCACTGAGCCGGTTTTAAATGTATTACAAATTACAAAGTGGCATTCAGCACTTAAAATGCTAAATTACAGCTGATTTTATGTTTTCAAGAAATATGTGAATTTGAATAATATGTGTATTTGATGTGCATTCTAATTAAATGATTTGAACAACTGTCTTGGTTTAAATTGCAGATGTGAACAGTATTTAGAGATGAAATATTTAAAGATATTTTGAAATCCCTTTGACTTCCCAGTCTGTGCTCTTACTATCTGACTTCATACATGCTCCCAGTTTATTGCTGACTGGACACTTCATTAGCACTTTCGAATGATGTTCTGATATAATAACTTGTGTAGGAATCACATTAATTGTGTGAGTTTTCAGTGCTGCTGTTCTCAGTGCTGCTCTCCTGTGTTGTCTCTCCCCCAGGAGCTGTAGAGGCCAGCGCTCTCCCTGACTCTGGGGAAAGGGCTCCCATTGAGCAGCAGCACTGGGAGCAGGAGTGGGGTTCCAGTCTGAGGCAGGTCACAGAGCCCACAGCTACTGAAGGCAACCAGGGTCTGAGTGAGCAGCCCAGCAGCAGACAGAGTGAGGAGGAGTTCAGGGGACAGGAGTCTGACCACATGGCAGAGCCACACACTGAGGGGTTGACACAGGGACTGGGATCTGACACCACAGGGTCAAAGGTCATGCCAAAGATCATAAAGAGTGACCCTGAACTGGACTGCACCAAAACCATGGATCTCTGCAGGATCCAGTCTCTGGGATCTGAGTATGGACCCAGTGCAGCTGGTACTGAGCCGGGCTCTACCAGAACACAGTGTGGACCCAGTCTGCTGTCTGATCACATCAAAACAGAGGATGACACACTGGAGTCTGTTTACACAGTGGAGCTGATAACACAGACTCCCTTCAGAGATGCACTCAGTCATCTCAAAACAGAGATTACAAGCAGTGCCTGTGATCTGTGGCCTGAGCCCCCTGTAGCTGGACAGTGTGATCTGGGGCCTGAGCTCCCTGTAGCTGGACAGTGTGACCCAGAGTCTGCTGACTTGAGGATGGGGCTCAGTGTGGGGAGTGACAATGCAGTGAGAGAGGAGAGTCCATCACAGCGCAGACGGCTACGTCACACACCACCTAGACCACAGAGCTCCTCCAGCTCCCCCTTACCTCTCCCACTGAGTGGAAAACTGCATCGCCAGCTCCATGGTGGGAGGAGCTACTCTCACAGTGGCGTCTTAAGTAGACATACGCACTCTTGCACAGAAGAGAGACCATACTGCTGCACCCAGTGTGGGAAGAGTTTCAGTAACTCAAAAGATCTTGCAAGACATCAGCATGTTCACTCAAGAGAGAAACGCTACAGCTGTGCCCAGTGTGGGAAGAGTTTCAGTCAATCAGGAAATCTTAAAGTCCACCAGCGTATTCACACAGGAGAGAAACCGTACTGCTGCATTGAGTGTGGGAAGAGTTTCACTAGGGTATCAAACCTTTATAGTCACCAGCTCACTCACACAGGAGAGAGACCATACTGCTGCACCCAGTGTGGGAAGAGTTTCACTAGGGTATCAAACCTTTATATGCACCAGCGCACTCACACAGGAGAGAGACCTTACAGCTGCACACAGTGTGGAAAGAGTTTCACCAGGGTATCAAACCTTTGTAGTCACCAGGGCATTCACACGGGAGAGAGACCTTACTACTGCATTGAGTGTGGGAAGAGTTTCAGACAGAAAGGAACCCTTAATTTACACCAGCGCACTCACTGCTGAACCCTGGTCCCTGTGTGAGTTCCGTGGCTGTGTTTGCTGTCAACCAGTAGCAGCACCTTTCTCATCCCAGTGTATATATCACTGTACAGCGTCTCTCACTACAGCATCCCTCTGCATGGAGCCGGTCAGCTGCTGCCAACTCGACATGAAACTGCGAATGACAAAACAGATGTGCAGGTGCACTTGAATCTGTATGAATGCAACATGCCATTTAGTGATTTAACCCAATCCCATGGGCCACTTCTGAGAAGCACAAATACAAAGAAAATTATTCTGGTTGCCCAGCAGGGCAGGTGCCTTGAAATTGTACTTCCCATCCCAAAAATGTACCTGCCCTAATTTTCACATGAAGGTTATGCATATAAGCAGTTGTGTAGTGATAGAAAAAAGTCACCAGAGTGGTCCCAATAGGAATCATCATCAGTGGGGGAGGGACGGAGAGCCAAATAGGGTCATCAGAAATTAGTACTTTGTAGGTTACAAGTCAAATATGTCATTATTGGTATTATTTTGTTCTGTTGGCAGGTTTTCGTTTTTATTTTATTTGGCTTTTTAAGAAAGTCTTAGTAACATGATCCTTATTGTCCATCTATGTGTCTCTGTCTCAATCTGTGTTTCTTAGTATCTATCTGTATTAGTCATAAGCCTTCAAAAGTCTTGTTAACTTGTTGCTTTTTAAGATAAAAATAAATAGCGGGTTAGACTGAAGTTGTAGTTCATGTTGGATGTTATTGTTAGTTGGTGAAAAATTGTGCGTTTCTGTGGTCATGGGTTAACCCCATTCAGGAATAGGAGGGGCGCATGATATGGGGGGCGCAATACTTGTATAGAAGTGCCCTTGTTCCCGCTGTGCAGAAGTAGTTCAGAAGTAGAGAGAGATGTAGGAATAGTTTTGCTTGTGGGAAAGCTGTTCTGCTCTGTTAATAAATCTGTTGTATTTACCTTTGACTCCCTCCTATTATTAGTTTTGTGGTGAATTCCAGTAGCATAAAGCCTATAATACTACATTGGTGTGAAAAAAGTGGGATACAATTCACACTGCTACCCATAGAAAAAATGTATTGATTTGCCACAGGCAACAAGAAGAGAGGGACAGCAGGGTGCTATATTGTGGAGGTCCTCTAAGAATGAGAGAGGGTGGGTGTAGCTGAAATTCCTCATGCTGTACCAAAAGCTTGGGGAGACTGATGGGGAGTTCTTCAGAGAGCTCTAGGAAAGTGTTTGATTGGCCGTCTCCATGGCGAGTAGCAAGCAGAAAACTGAAGTGCCAGCGGTGAAGCCCAACTAGAAGAAGATACCATGGCAGCAGAAATATGGCAGTGGCAGGTGTATATAAATGTAATATAGCTACTAGGTAGGCAGTTAAGTAGCTATTAAGTTATTTAATAAGAACATTTATTTGTAATATTCATGTTGTGTGGAGTCGCATACATAATATAATTTTAATCTATAATGATAATTTATATGATTAGAAAGTTCAGTGAAAGAATGTTTCAGCACCTATCAATTCATATATTTACCAAAGTAGTAGAAAACTGGGATATGATGTAAGCATTCAATATATTTCCAAATTATTTGTATTAAATAAGTACACACTATCAGACATCTGTACAATGTCACAGCATTTTAAATGAGCAGTTGCCAAAGGTATTTATTGGTTATTGGCATTGGCATTAGATGCATTGAAACCCTTAATGTAGGTAACTTTATTACATTTTAATCTTTAAATTGTGTAACTGATAAAAAGTTGGTTCCTTAATAAGATAACTTCCTTATACAATGTTATACTTAATCTAAAACCCCTACTCTTAAAAATAATTTAAAGGCTCTGATTTAGGAAAAATAGTTCAATTAAGTAATTGAGAGCTCCGTTGGTACAAGAATGTTGGTGTTCAATCAGAATTACGGATACCATGCCACAGGTTAACAACCAGTCCAGTCAAACCCTAAGAGAGATCAGGATAAATGAGGAGGAGGTACTACAGGGACTAGCAGAATTCAAAACAAACAAATCACATGGGCCAGATGGTATATTTCTAACAGTACTTCAAAAAAATAGGGAAATCATTTATAGGCCACTAACTAAAATATTCCAAGTGACACATAGAAGAGGGGATGTGCCAAAAGACTGGAAGACGGCAAATGTCATACCAATCCACAAGAAAGGGGTCAAATCTGAGCCTGGAAATTACAGACCAATCAGTCCCAACATTTTACAAGTAATGCAGGTGAAAGAAATGATTATACAAAAAACAGAGGAGCATCTTAATGAAAACCATTTTCTTGGAGATAGTCAACATGGGTTTACATGAGGCAGATTGTGTTTTACTAATTTGTTAGAATTTTTTGAAGATGCAACTGCAGCTGTAGATCATGTGAAAGCATATGATATGATATACTTAGATTTTCAAAAAGCTTTTGATAAGGTTCCACACCAAAGACTGATCCTCAAATTGGAAGCTGTAGACATTCAGGTTAATGTAAGTAGATGGACTATGAACTGGTTGATGTATAGGAAACAGAGGGTGTCAGAAGGAACTGCTTCTAACTGTAGTGAGGTTGTTAGAGGAGTTCCACAGGGATCAGTACTAGGGCCTTTGCTTTTTCTAATCTATATTAATAATCTGGACTCTGGGATAGTTGGCAAACTTGTCAAATTTGCAGATGATACCAAAATTGGTGGCTCAGTAGATACAATCTCGGCAGCACAGGCTATTCAAAGGGACTTAGATAATATTCAGTTGTGGGCTGACACCTGGCAGATGAAATTCAATGTAGACAAGTGCAAGGTAATACATCCAGGTAACAGAAATGTCCACTATAATTGCACTATGGGAGGAATAGAACTAGATGAAGTAATGCATGAGAAAGACCTAGGAGTCTATGTGGACTCCTCACTTTCTCTATCCAAACAATGTGGGGAAGCAATTATAAAAAGCAAACCGAATGTTAGGGCATATTGTCAAAAGTGTAGAATTTAGAATAAGGGAAGTAATGTTCAGACTGTACAATGCACTATTTAGACCTCATCTGGAATACTGTGTGCACTTCTGGGCTCCACACTTCAAGAAAGATATTGCTGCTTTAGAGGCAGTTCAGAGTAGAGCAACCAGACTTAGTCCAGGTCTGAAGGGATGTCCTACTTGGAGAGACTGAGGGAACTGAACCTTTTCACTCTTGAACAGAGGAGACTATGTGGGGACTTGATTCAATACTTCAAAATCATGAAAGGCATCGACCACATCACACCAGAGGGGTTTTTCCAGATCAGCAGGAACACACGGACCCGGGGACTCAAATGGAATTTGGGCTTCAAGGCATTCTAGATGGAAAACAGGAGACACTTCTTCACACAGAGAGTTGTCACAATCTGGAACAAACTCCCCAGCCATGTGGTTGAAGCTGAACATTTGGGACCATTTAAAAATAGACTGGATAGGATCCTTGGATCTCATAGTTATTAATGGACACCAAATGAGCACAATAGGTCAAATGGCCTCCTCTCATTTGTAAATTTTGTTCTCATGTTAGTATTAGATTACCAAATCATGTTGTTTCTGAAAAGTTAATATTTTTTTATACACTCATTTATTAACGGAACAATCAACATAAACAATAAATACCATGAACAATTCATTTTTTTGTTTTAAGTTATGTTTTAGCACACCATTTTTTTCCTTTCTTGGTAAAGCATTTTTTCATCAATACAACCATGTATTGAACAAATAAGTGGTGTTTTTTTAATTTTAACTATTTTATGTCTATTTGAACAAATAAGTGGTGTTTTTTTAATTTTAACTATTTTATGTCTATTTGAATTTAAATTCCAGGGATTGAACGTTACATTCATAACGTGTTCAGACATGAATAAACTAATTAATCTTGCATGTAAATATTGGTTTGAGGTCATAACACTTTGTTGTTTACACCTCCAGCCCCCACTGCCACATTGTGGAGTGTCCTCTTTATTGAATGTTCAGATATGGTAACTCTGGCTAGCTCTGGTTATCTCAACTAATTATCAGTGGAGCAGTACGTTTAGCTAATGGTTTAAATGGGGCTCCCTGATGTACAGTGTTAAAGATGCATTTCGGTGAATTTGGGGGGGTTGTGTACAACACTGGGGTGGGAGAAAAGCGCCACCGGAATTCCGTACAATCCCACAATGCACCGTTTCGGGTAAGACGGAAGTTCCCATGTGAAATAGGCGGACTTTGTTAGAAAGAGGGTATTTGAAAATGTCCGTCTCTGCGTGTCTGGACGCCCGCCTGGCCTCGGCTCTGACCGGGCTGATGAGAGCCGCCCTGTGGGAGATCGGGAAGGTGGTGGGAGAGACGGTGTCGGAGCACCGAGCGGAGATAACCCGCAGGGACGCGGAAAACGAGGCGCTGAGACGGAGGCTGCAGGAGCTCCTGGCGGCGGGGGAGGCGGCTGTGTGTGGCTGGAGCTCCGGAGCGGACGGGCCGCCTGTGAAGAGCCGAGGAGCCGGGAGGGCAGAGCGGAGCTGCGCGCAGAGAGAGAGCCGCGGAGCTGCCGCCGGTAACCTTTCATTATTGAGCCGCTTTATTCGTGTCTTTACTTCTATACGAGAAAGGCTGAGCGCTGTACAATGTCGGTAATGAAAACAAGCCGCAACAACACAGTAAACTGAGCTCTTTGGTCGCGTTCGCGTAGCGCAGATTTCCGCAGTTCTGCGCGACTGGGACAGATTTATTGGGGTTGGGCGTGAATATTCAAAGGAACATTAGTATTAGAATACTTACTTCTGAGACTCGTCGAATTCGGCGAGATAAACGTTTTTCACTTGTTAAAATACACTTTTGTTTAAACTGCATGAAGAAGCGAAATTTCAATTATACCGGTAAATCCCCATTATCGGGAACTACATGTAATATGGTAATGCTTATGTACAGTTTTCTACATGACAACATAAACGACAAACTAGCGCAGTAAGACCCCGTTCAGGGCCTGTGTTCAGTCGAAACATCCTACTCGTCAAGTTTTCCTACTTAATGCTAATGCGCATGCGTACATGGTATTTACTTAATTTTTTCTAGGATTTTGGAGAACGCCCATAAATCCGTGCTACCTGGACTGCATTGGTTTGCTGCATTTGTTTTTGTTAAACGGTTAATATGTTTAAACTTAATTTTTAAAGCATATATTTATAATTGTTAAAGCATGATATTTAACTAATGTCATTGTTATTTAGTTGTTGTGGTTCGGGTTGTCCAAGTAGCCAAATTTTGGTCATACCAGTACACGTTTAGGTCTTAGTTATACCGATATTGCTAGGCACTAGCGATAGGTCTATATAAACACTGCATGTAGGATATACTGCAGGTAGGATGTTTTGAAAAGGTGTTTTGGCCTATCATTTTGTGCTACCCAATACTATGGTCCGGTGTTACGCCGAATCCAGCGCCCCTACGAGTCATGTGTCCCGGGTTGGTTTGCGCATGATTAATAATTTATGAAAAAATTCATTTTCTTAGCACAGGCGAATTACACAAAACATACATATTCTACAGTAAGAGAAGATCAAATACACAATAAGATCTGTTACACTGATGCTCTTTGTGCTCACACGCCAGCAGTGCTGACAATGGATAATTATTATTATTATTAATAATAATATGTATTTGTTAGTAGACGCTCTTATCCAGGGCGACGTCAAAACATAAGAGCATTGCTGCGTGTCTGGCAACAGGGACAATCCAACAGTGATTTGGGACCGTCATCACAGACTTCATCAATAAGCACAATTTCCCATAAAACCATTAACATCACCTGAGATCGTCCAACAGTTTATTGATCTACCCACGACTGCGCCGCAAATACCCTCAAATCAGCTGCATTCATAATCAATAGGCTAGCCTATTGTTTTTTAAACAAGAATAAAAGTAAAAATACACCACAAAATGAATGAAAATGTATCCACTCATACAAAGTAAATTCATAATGAACTGTGTGCGCGGTGACGAATGCATGTTAACTCTATATTGTATTTTATTCAATACAGTAAAAGTGTCTGAAATAGCGATAAAATCCCTTAATGCATTAATAAAAAAATAAAAGGCTGATCTTATTAGCATATTCGTATAGTTGTATTTTCGTTTCTGCTTGTCTACATGTGATATCGCGTTTTTTGTTCTGCTTTTTGCAATGAGTTTGATTGTGATTGTGGTTTAAAGACGCAGTCGCCTCGGTGCTGATTATTATTGCGGTGTTTCTCCACTTCTACTCCGTGCTTGGGAACGCCCACATCCAGTGACGTCAACGTTCGGTTTCCAAAACCGGTGGAAAAGCGGGCCGGTTCACAAAAAGATCAGCTGGATCCCAGGCCGAGCAGCGGCTCCGGCTCCAGCACCGGCACCATGTCGCTGGAAAAGCGCTAAATGTAACTGTGACGCACCAGGCCCTGGGCCGGTGGAAACCGTCATCGTGTGACGCAACTCAAGCCCCGCCCCCAGATACTGCGTGTCTGAGAGACGTGGAATAAGCACAGGCACCGAAACAGCTCACACCACTGCAGGACACACAGTATTGTCTCTATATTTTTTGAATGACATATCGATCTGTATTCTTAAATGTAGTTACATTTCGCTAGTTCACATCTTTATATATATATATTATAAAAGTCTAGGCTAAGTAATGAGTTATAATGTAAACAGTTCAAACTACTCGGTCTATTAAAATGAAAGTGTATAGCTGGTAAACTTGCTATTGTTTTTTTCTTGTACTAAGTATGATTGAAGTCTGAAATGTAACGGTATGCATTTTACACGTGGAAATTGCATTATGAAATTGTGAACGGGACCATAACTTTATTAATTATCCGAATATTGCATTAAAACGATATAAACTTGATCGGAGCAGGTTTCCATTCAAATCAGTGCATTTTAATACCAGACCAGCTGTTTACTATCCAATCCGAAATGCGATTATATTGAGCTGAGCAGTACAATCACAAATGCCAGCGTTAGAGGTAACAACTGGGACGATGCAGGAATTAAAGCGCTGTTTACAATGTGGATGAAGATAGTTAAAAAACAAACCGCAGGATTTCCATTTGTGTCCCAGGGTGCGTGTGTCCCTGCTGATCTGGAAAAGCTCCTCTGGTTTGATGTGGTCTATGCCCTTTGTGATTTTGAAGACCTGGATCAAGTCCCAATGTAGTCTCCTCTGTTCCAGGGTGAAAAGGTTCAGTTCCCTCAGTCTCTCAGTAGGACATTCCCTTCAGACCTGGAATATGTCTGGTTGCTCTCCTCTGAACTGCCAGCAATATCCTTCTTGAAGTGTGGTGCCCAGAACTGCACACAGTATTCCAGATGAGGTCTAACTAGTGCATTGTACAGTCTGAAAATTACTTCCCTTGTTTTAAATTCTACACTTTTGACAATATACCCTAGCATTCTGTTTGCCTTTTTTATTGCTTCCCCACATTGTTTGGATAGAGAAAGTGAGGAGTCCTCATAGACTCCTAGGTCTAGTTCTATTCCTCCCATAGTGCAATTATAGTGGACATTTCTGTTACCTGGATGTATTACCTTGCACTTGTCTACATTGAATTTAATCTGCCAGGTGTCAGCCCACAACTGAATATTATCTAAATCCCTTTGAATAGCCTGTGCTGCCGAGATTGTATCTGCTGAGCCACCAATTTTGGTATCATCTGCAAATTTGACAAGTTTGCCAACTATCCCAGAGTCCAGATTATTAATATAGATTAGAAAAAGCAAAAGCCCTAGTACTGATCCCTGTGGAACTCCACTAACAACCTCACTCCAGTTAGAAGCTACTCCTTTAATCGACACCCTCTGTTTTCTATACATAAACCAGTTAATAATCCATCTACTTATATTACCCTGAATGCCTACAGCTTCCAATTGAGGATCAGTCTTTTGTGTGTAACCTTATCAAAAGCTTTCTGGAAATCTTAAGTATATCATATCATATGCTTTCACTTGATCTATAGCTGCAGTTGCGTGTTCAAAAAATTCTAATAAATTAGTAAGACATGATCTGCCTCGTCTAAACCCATGTTGACTATCTTTAAGAATATATTTTTCATTAAGATGCTCCTCTATTTTCTGTAATAATTTTTTCCAACATTTTACAAGTCATGCAGGTGAGACTGATTGGTCTGTAATTTCCTGGCTCAGTTTTGTCCCCTTTCTTGTGGATTGGTATGACATTTGCTGTCTTCCAGTCAGTTGGCACATCCCCTGTTCTAAGTGTTATTTGGAGTATTTGAGTTAGCGGCCTATAAATCATTTCCCTAATTTCTTTAAGTACTGTTGGAAATATACCATCTTGCCCAGGTGTTTTGTTTGTTTTTAATTCTGCTAGTCCCTTTAGTACATCCTCCTAATTTATCCTGATCTCTCTTAGGATTTGACTGGACTGATTGTTAACCTGTGGCATGTTATCGGTCTTTTCTTTTGTAAACACCCCTGTGAAATACTCATTTAGAACATTTGCCACATCTTGCTCGTTTTCCAAGATACTTCCGTTTTTGCCCTTCATCCGTTTCACTTCCTCCTTTATTGACCTCTTGCTGTTGTAATATTTAAGAAAGCTATTTGCATTAGCTTTAGCTCCAAGAGCTATGTTTCTTTCTATTTCCCTCTTTGCATTCGTCTCCATCCCTTTTGTATGCGCTATACAACATTTTATTTCTCTTGATATTTTTTTGCATACCTCTATTAGAACATTTTGGCCAATGTTTTCTGGTCCTCAATTTGCTAAGTTTAGATACAGATTTCTCCTGAGCCTCAAGTAGTATATTCTTAAAATATACTCATCCATTTTCAACTGAATCTGTATCCAGTGTGCTCCAGTCTACATCTTCTAAATGCCGCCTCATACCGTCAAGGTTTGCTTTTCTAAAATTGTAAACCATTGCTTTAGACTTGGTCCTTGTTTTTTGAAAGAATGCTGGGTGTGATTACTTGTGAGATAAAACGAAGAAATGACTGTAGGCAGTCCCAGCATTTTGAATCCATTGCCAGTTTCGAGCTGGAACAACTTGTTAATTCTAGAAAACTCATGTAAGAAACTCCAGGTAAAGTGTGATCACAGTACATCTGATAGAGCACATCTGCATCATAGCATTGTTTTGCATCTTTGCACAGCTGGAAATGTAACTTAAGCTCATCCCACTGCCCTAGTACATGCACAAAGCAGTCATATATGGAGAGCCATCTAGTGCCTGAAAGCTGCACTAGCAATAGTGGCATTTCACCTGGATTGATTAATTGGTAAATTTTGGCATATTCTCTGTGCCTCAGTGCACTGTGAGAAAACCAGTTGTGCGAGTGTGAAATTAAAAACTCGAGATTCCAAGGCAATGTTTGCTGGCACAAAGTTAAATGTAATGACACATGCACTTAAGCAGTTTTAGTTTCTCATTCTTTTTGAGAAGGTAAGTATAAACCGAGTCGAGAAACTGTGTCAGTGTTGTTGCAGTTGTTTCTGCTGTTTCTCCTTGCATATCCACTAAGCCCAAAAATGTTGAAACTATTTTGTTTAATGAGACACTGAAGTAGCATACTACTGCGCACAACTGCTTTGTTACAGCAACATCTGTGCTCTCGTCGATTACCAGCGAATACTGAGACTCTCCGATATCTTTTAACAAGTCTTTGAACATGCGGGGGTCAATGACGTTGTTGATAAGTGCTGTACATTTTGTCCGATGGATTTTCGAGTCCTTTTCAAAGGTTGGGTTCACCCAAGTGATCCACTGATCTAACTGCTGTGTGGCAAGAAATATAGCTAGGTAGCTGAAGCTTAGCCTTTTGAATGGTGGTCGACAGTTTTGACACAGTAAAACAGACATCTGTTAAACGTGCTGAGGAAAATGGCTTGGCATTTCTCTTATGTTTGTCTGTGCTTACATGTTGCAGGAGGTCTGCATGGTGAGCGCAAATCTCCACTTTACAGTACCTGCACATAGCTTTACTTTGATCACTGACCACTTCACCTATCCATTTAAGTTCTTTTTCCTGTTCCCAGTCTTTGTTGTACTTTTTGCCATACTTGGCCCACTTCGTTGGCGGCATTGTTTGTGAAAATGTGCATATGTCAATCTACAGTGAGGGGGGAAAAAAGTATTTGATCCCCTGCTGATTTTGTACGTTTGCCCACTGACAAAGAAATGATCAGTCTATAATTTTAATGGTAGGTGTATTTTAACAGTGAGAGACAGAATAACAACAAAAAAATCCAGAAAAACGCATTTCAAAAAAGTTATAAATTGATTTGCATGTTATTGAGTGAAATAAGTATTTGATCCCCTATCAATCAGCAAATTTTCTGGCTCCCACGTGTCTTTTATACAGGTAACGAGCTGAGATTAGGAGCACTCTCTTAAAGGGAGTGCTCCTAATCTCAGCTCGTTACCTGTATAAAAGACACCTGTCCACAGAAGCAATCAATCAATCAGATTCCAAACTCTCCACCATGGCCAAAGACCAAAGAGCTGTCCAAGGATGTCAGGGACAAGATTGTAGACCTACACAAGGTTGGAATGGGCTACAAGACCATCGCCAAGCAGCTTGGTGAGAAGGTGACAGCAGTTGGTGTGATTATTTGCAAATGGTAGAAACAAAAAATAACTGTCAGTCTCCCTCAGTCTGGGGCTCCATACAAGATCTCATCTCGTGGAGTTTCAATGATCATGAGAACAGTGAGGAATCCACCCAGAACTACACGGGAGAATCTTGTTAATGATCTCAAGGCAGCTGGAACCATAGTCACCAAGAAAACAATTGGTAACATACTACGCCATGAAGGACTGAAATCCTGCAGTGCCCGCAAGGTCCCCCTGCTCAAGAAAGCACATGTACAGGCCCGTCTGGAATTTCACAGTGAACATCTGAATGATTCAGAGGAGAACTGGGTGAAAGTGTGGTGGTCAGATGAGACCAAAATCGAGCTCTTTGGCATCAACTCAACTCGCTGTGTTTGGAGAAGGAGGAATGACCCCAAGAACACCATCCCCACCGTCAAACATGGAGGTGGAAACATTATGCTTTGTGGGTGTTTTTCTGCTAAGGGGACTGCACCGCATAAAAGGGACGATGGACGGGGCCATGTACTGTCAAATCTTGGGTGAGAACCTCCTTCCCTCAGCCAGGACATTGAAAATGGGTTGTGGATGGGTATTCCAGCATGACAATGACTCAAAACACACAGCCAAGGCAACAAAGGAGTGGCTCAAGAAGAAGCACATTAAAGTCCTGGAGTGGCCTAGCCAGTCTCCAGACCTTAATCCCATAGAAAATCTGTGGAGGGAGCTGAAGGTTTGAGTTGCCAAACGTCAGCCTCGAAACCTTAATGACTTGGAGAGGATCTGCAAAGAGGAGTGGGACAAAATCCCTCCTGAGATCGAAGGGGTCAAATACTTATTTCCCTCATTAACATGCAAATCAATTTATAACTTTTTTGAAATGTGTTTTTCTGGATTTGTTTGTTGTTATTTTGTCTCTCACTGTTAAAATACACCTACCATTAAAATTACAGACTGATCATTTCTTTGTCAGTGGGCAAACGTACAAAATCAGCAGGGGATCAAATACTTTTTTCCCCTCACTGTATGTCTGCTAACCATCATCTCTTGGATTCAATGTGATTTTTCTCCAATGAGGGACAGGACTCAGGAGGGGGTGGGGTAGGTCCATGTGGGGATGTATGGGAGGGTGAATTACACTGCAGCACTGTTTTTATTGTGAAGCTGTGAGCAGACACTGACAGTATCGATCAATGCGCTGGGAAAAAATATTTTTAAAATTTTCCTAACAAGCAACCATAATTTTTAAAACAAGCCCAAAAAAATGCAACCCGTGATTTTATAAAGGGACTTAAACAAATAAAGAAGCCCAAAGTCACGTATTATAAGCGGACTTGGCAACACTGGTGTCCACAGAGACGTCCAGTTGCCTGTGAAACCAATGCAAATTTGACAAATTTTACCTGCCGCTGAACTAAATTACTAGGCTACGTAATTTACATTGTACAACGTTGTGGCAATGTTGTGTGTGAGCTTGTGTGTCTCCAACATAATCATGCTAATGGCTCTCCTCTTCCATGAGCTTGTATAACTTATTGCTATTTAATTTGTTTCCATTTCATTGTTTTCCCTCTGACTTGTTGGGATTTGTATTTTGTATCTTTTTGTAATGTTATACTGGAAGTTGCATTGTGTATCAATAAAGTTGTGTTCTGGACTTGACTTAATATTTGGTAATTTATGGAAATTGGAAATTTTCAGTGTGTGTATATATTTTATTTTGGTCTATATAGTTTGGTTAATGGTATATAATGTATATTAACATTTGTGATATGTTTTGTATTGTGTTGACTGAATGTAAATAAAATACATCTGTGGGAACATGCCCATAAAATTGACTTTGTATTCAGTAATATCATCGTGGTAGTATAATGACTACTTTGAACTAATGTTAAATTTAACACATTCTGAATGTTGAAAGACTTCAGAGTTTTGTGCCACAATAAAAACAGTGTTTTCCCCCAAATAGACTTGTTACACACACATTATTGTGGTATGAATTGTATGCATTTATATTTGTATCTATTAGTTTAGTGTTATAATGATTTGTGTATCTATTTTCAAACATTGGCACAAATGATCCTTCATACAAAAGCAATTTAGAAAGTACAGTTCTGATTATGGAAAAATGTGTGTATTTCATGACAATCGACAATCCCCAATGATTCACCAATAAGGGAAATCAGCAACAATATGTGTATCCTGCAGTAGGCCTACATTGTGCCTTATCTTATGTCTGTACTTTTACTATTTTATATACTTGTGAAATCCTTTTTGATAGTATTTTTATTAATGTACTCTCTTCTTTGTACTGTTCCCTGTGGTCACATGCTGCTGTTCAAGTTGAATCCCAGGTGGGGGGCACACTGTTGTACACTTGACTGAAGTACTTCACTCAGATTGCTCCAATAAAATGCCCCCAGCTGTATAAATGGGTACCTATTTAAGTTGCTTTGGATAAAAGCATCAGCCAAATTCTTATTAATTATATTTTGTTTTTTCGAAATCCAAACCCAGTGTTTTATATTGAAGCATGTGGTCCGGTGTACAAATATGTAACGAGACCACGTTGGGCCAGGCTAAATATACTTGGACCTGGGAAAGAACTTACAATTTGTCAGGAATCCGTAGAGAAATCAGTTTCTCAAGGAGTGAATTGTTAAATACTCAACTTCTATTAAAATAACGCGTATAGCTATATACACTCAGATCTGAGCAACACAAACATGCACTTTTAATACTAGAATGCAGTTGAATTCTCCTTCAGGGAAATAATAATGGAAAATATTTAGGATACTTATTTTAAATGTTAATCAAGATCATCTTGCAGTGAGAAGCCATACACATTTGTTATTTTGTTAAAAGCGCTGCTCAAAAAATAATGGAAAGTAGGTGAAATGGTAGTTTTTAAGTGATGTAATTCTGTCTTGTTCGGTTTCTACTGGTACCCCCCCTTCCACCCCCTGGCACACGTTACTGCTAGCACATCACCCCCCTACATGTATAAAAAGGGAAAACACTATACATTTTTTTTTTTTTTTTAATCAAAGGGAAAATGTGTGTGTGTATATGTATATGAGAGAGATGAGAGATAATTTTACAAAATGTTATCAAATAGGCACCAGTTGTTTCACTAGTGGTAGTTTTTTTGTTATGTTTTTTGTTGAAAGAAACACGAGCATGTTCACATTTTTGTTTAATCTGGCTGCATGTGGGATTTTGATATGGTCTGAAATTGTAAGGGGATTTCTATGTTTTCTTTATTTTTTGTTTTGGTGGATTTGAATGCTTCTTTTGCATTCCAACTGCATAGTTTTCAGGTATACTCAACCTAAACACTTTTTCTGTAGTACTTCTGTCCTGCAAATGCTACGGTGCTGTATAACTGAACACCATGCTCTTGTGCTGTGTGCTGCAGGTTCATTAGGTGATTTAATATTGTGCTCAGAGTTAAACTACAGAAAACAGTAGTGTTTTAATGTGTATATCTTGTCCTTGCTGTTGCCGCTGTTCTTTCAATAATAATCGAGGCGGTTTGTTTCCTGAAACTTCTTCCCAGATCCTGCTAGTGGTACAGTATGTAATCTATAGAATAAAACATTATTCACCTAGCACCATCTATTCTAATAAAATCTATGGAAATAGTGTATTAGTTCTTATTGTTATTTAAATAATGGAGAGCTTAATCCTATTTTACAGTCCTGCCATTTGACTTCTGCGAACAGGTCCAAACGTCGATCTGTCAAATGTTTAAACAAATTGAATGTATTACTTTCTTTTGCCTGAATATCTTGCACATTTTCAGCATTTTGGCTTTTTTGTGGTCACCTGCCTGGCATTCTTCAGTGTACAAGAAACCAAAATAATCCCAAATCAGATCGGTAGCATTGCTTTGTTGTTTTTTTACAAGTTAAGGAACATTTGGTCGCTTCAGTTTTTCAAACTGCACGTGCAGTGAATGATGGCAGGATCGTCTCCCGGTGATACTGGCACTCCTGGGCCAGTCCACAATGTAAGAACCACTACATTTAGGTATTGCTGGTACTGGTACTAATGTCCAACTCTAGACTCATATATGATGTATTATATACATTGACTGTTTCACTGCATGCTGGAATACCCTATATTATCAGGGTACAATGACTACCTATATGATACTATAGAAATTAAATCATGGGCCATCTGGTATTCATTTCAATTTAGTAAAAAACTAAATTACGAGAACACACTCTTGAAATCCTCCATTGGAGAAAAGACCATCTTTCAGCATCATGCATGTATTGCAGTAGAGATACACTGGGCCATACCAGGCCAGCTCATCTAGGTTAAGGTTTGGTTCTGGGTCGGATGTACCAGTGGAAAAGAGACAAAGTTAGCCGGATCTGTGCATAACAACTGGTAAAAACTTATACCCATGAAAGCACTTGACATAGCCCTGTAAAATGGCAGCACCCTTCCTTAGAGATCCCATAGATCAAGGAGCAATTTTAATTAGATCAGCTTTTCTTAGGGAATGAGCACTGAGAGATCACCAAGGTCCTTTGCATCAATCAGATGTTTTTCTATTTGAGTACTATAGATTAGGTTTGTAAGGTGTAATATACTGAATAATCAACTTGAGCCATTCAGTGCCCATAGCACCCAGAGCAGCCATGCTTTGACAGTAACACAGACTATATACTGGGGGTGCACTTTTTTGCTTTTTTTTGCCGTTTATTAATGATGAAAATATTGGCACAGCTGCTGCTACTAGGTTGTATGCAATTGAATGAATAGATATTCCCATCGTTATTGTTTTTATTAAGTAGGCTACATTATCAGGCAGAGTTCCCCAATGTCATTGCTGTGGATTGCAGTCAGATCCCCATCAAGGCACTCTCAGGACCAACTGAGGCAGATCTTGTGAACAGGAAATCAATAAGACCTATTGGTAATAAAGGGAAGCACATCCCTTGAAATAAATGTACATAGCTGCTTGTCAGTTATCACTATGTAAGGTTGCAGTTGGGAAAAGGAATAATTCACGACACTTTCTTAAACAGTTTTTTTATTAAACCCAGATACAAGACTGGGTGTAGCTCCACTCACGGGGGGGCACCAACTGGATGATGCCACAGATATGTACCCCGACTATGTGTGACTACATCATAGGATCAACCCCCCTGCCGGTAGCTCACCTCTCCACACGTGTTCACCTACGTGATCACCCATGATAACCAATAACTCCAAAACATACATGTATGATGGGGACTTAATTTAGCAGGGACCCTCCCACAATTACTGTCAAGGTATTCCTATGCTGAGATGCTAGAGGAACTAGTCCCCAACAGGACTAATCGCATATGGTTTGTCCTAAAATACTGCATGTAGCATTAGCATGTAGGTGGTATCGCCCTGGCACGCTACAACTAGAACCACCAGAGTTTGAGAGATAACTGGAACCTCCAGGAGCCCTCAATATGATGGCCCTATCACAAAAAAGCAAATGTTATAATCATATTGTTTGACCTTCTAGTATAAGTAATTTTATCTGGACACATCCCATAAAGCATCAGCACTATCCAAAAAAGCCCTTGCTGTAGACCTACATAAGAACTAGGTTATTCAGTTTCATTCAGCAACCTCACTCAAGTCCAGATCTTGATTCAAATTATGTAATTCATCAAATACAGCAATACCATATTCTAGCATGAGATATTCAAAGGGTGTAAAGTGGCATTTGGCATATGTGCATTCTAATCAAGTGATCTACAAATCAAACCAAGACAGCTGTACAGTATTTAGAGATTAAATATTTCAAGATATCCTGAAATCCCTTTGACTGACTTCCCACATACGAGTGCCAGTCTGTGCTTTTACTGTCTGACTTCATACATGCTCCTAGTTTATATGCTGACTGAACACCATTAGCACTTCTGAATGATGTTCTGATATAATGACATTATTTGTGTGAGTTTTCAGAGATGCTATTCTCAAGTGCTATTCTCCTGTGTCGTCTCTCCCCCAGGAGCTGTAGAGGCCAGCGCTCTTCCTGACTCTGGGGAAAGGGCTCCCATTGAGCAGCAGCACTGGGAGCAGGAGTGGGGCTCCAGTCTGAGGCAGGACACAGAGCCCACAGCTACTGAAGGCAACCAGGGGCTGAATGAGCAGCCCAGGGGCAGACGGAGTCAGGAGGAGCTCAGGGGACAGGAGTCTGGAAACATGGCAGAGCCACACACTGAGGGGTCAACACAGGGACTCGGGGCACTGGCATCTGACACCACAGGGTCAAAGGTCATAAAGAGCGACCCTGAGCTGGACTGCACCCACACTGCGGATCTCTGCAGGACCCAGTCTCTGGGATCTGAGTGGGGACCCAGTCTGATGCCTGATCACATCAAAACAGAGTACGACACACTGGAGTCTGTTTACACGGTGGAGCCGAGAACAGCAACTCCCTTCAGAGATGCACTCGGTGATCTAAAAATTGACAATATTACGGATAGTGCCTGTGACCTGTGGCCTGAGCTCCCTGTAGCTGGACAGTATAACCCAGGGCCTGAGCTCCCTGTAGCTGGACAGTGTGACCTGGGGCCTGAGCTCCCTGTAGCTGGACAGTGTGACCTGGGGCCTGAGCTCCCAGTAGCTGGACAGTGTGACCTAGGGTCCACTGCTTTGAGGACGGGCCTTAGTGGGGGGAGTACCAGTGCAGTGAGTGGGGAGAACCCATCGTCAAAGCACAGACAACTGCGTCCCAGACCCCCTAGACCACAGAGCTCCTCCAGCTCCCCCTCCTCACCTCTCCCACTGCAGCATGGAAAACGGCTTCACCAGCATCAGAGTGCGAGGAGCTATACTCACACAGGAGTCTTAAGTAGACATCCGCGATCTTGCACAGAAAAGAGACCGTACAGCTGCCTCCAGTGTGGGAAGAGTTTCAGTCAGTCAGGATATCTTAAACTCCACCAGCGCACTCACACAGGAGAGAGACCGTACTGCTGCACTGAGTGTGGGAAGAGTTTTATTCATTCGGGAGCACTTAAACTCCACCAGCGCACTCACACAGGAGAGAAACCTTTTTGCTGCGCCCAGTGTGGGAAGAGTTTCACTCAGGCAGGAAACCTTTGTAGACACCAACGCACTCACACAGGCGAGAAACCGTACAGCTGTGCCCAGTGTGGGAGAAGCTTTAATGATGTATCAAACCTTTATAGTCACCAGCGCACTCACACAGGAGAGAAACCGAACTGCTGCACCCTGTGTGGGAAGAGCTTCAGTGATGTATCAAACCTTTATAGTCACCAGTGCACTCACACAGGAGAGAAACCGTTCTGCTGCACCCTGTGTGGGAAGAGCTTCACTCAGAAAAGAACGCTTAAATCACACCAGCGCACTCACAGATGACCCCTGCTCCCTGTGTGAGTTCCGTGCTGGTCTCTTTGGTCTCTCCTAGCTGAGACAGTGGCTGTGTGTGCTGTCAACCAGTAGCAGTACCTTTCTCATCCCAGTATCAGATGTCTGTTTTTTATTTTATGTATTAATATTAGTTTCCTTTGTTTACTTCTGAGTGTTAAGTGCATTAAATAATAACGCTGTGTAGGCTCTCAAATTCCTGTTTTTATTAATCTGAAACATACACTGAAGAGTCCAAATAATCGAGAGATTTATTTTCAATCAAGAGGAATTTAATTAGGAGGTGTCTTAGAGAAGTTACACATTACAGGCACTTTTATGCAGACCAGACAGGAGAGACAGATAACAGGGCCCACATGTCTGTCCCATGATGAGTGGAAGCTCGGTTTCTGCCTGACAGCTGGATAGGAAGACCCGTATATGGCTAAACCGGGGAAAAAGTAATTCATAAATAATGTTTAATATAAGGGGGCCTTGTTGGATGTATCAAGCCCACATCCCGGGTGAAAACTGGTTCTTATCAGACTGTGTTCTTCTAGGTATCTATAACAGTACCATGAGAGTAAGAACTTGCGACAGTGACCTTGTTTACAAGACACACAGGCAGGGCCGGCCCTGACCAATTTAGTGTCGTAGGCAAGATTTTAGCTGGTGCCCCTTGCATCGTAGCCAATTCCACCACCAATTATTGTGTTCATAGACTCACACAGAAACTGGATAGCTTTATGTCTTTGAGATTTTATTTTAAAAACAAACAAAATAAAAAATACGCATAATGTTGCATTGTTCTACAGCCTTACTCGCCTTGCTTTTCTAGCAGCAAACAAGTGACATAAAACGAAGTATAAATAAGTGGATGGTTCGTGCAGCACACTTGAAAGAAAACTTGTATTTCTCAAAATTATGTTGTAGGTAATGGAGGTTGATGAAAGAGTTAAATAGCTGATCGTTCAAAAGGTGTGATCGTTGTAGGGCATCTGTAAGAAAACTGATTTATGTTTTCTTACTTATTCTCATTCATTCCAAACAGTGTCCCTTTATTGCAGCACTAGCACTGTATCCAAAACGGTGTCTTCAGTAATTGTAATATTAAATTTGATTAATATGTATGGGTGGTTCTACAAAGAAATAACAATAACATAAATCAGTCATATAATAATCAATATAGCCAATAACCATACAAAGAATATTAATACAAATATACACAGTTCTGACAGCAGAAATATACTCAAATGACTTTACATGCAGCATAAATGCAAACCTATGGATCTATGCTATCTTACTACAGCCAGATGCTAAGACATTACCTTAACCAAGGTTAAATCTTATTGTAAGGCTAAATAACTAGATTGTTTGTGTATATGTATATTCTTTTACTTTGCGTTTATTTATTTATTTTATCCCATTAATAATAAAACAACCCAGGCTCCAGTATGTGGGAGAAAAGAAAAGCAACAAGCTTTATTGTTCTTGTGTCCTCAGTGTGATCATTGTCTCCAACTTTGGGATACAGGAACAGGAATTCTTAGTATTTCTGTTCATTTTATACACAGTTCACAATCTTATTAAATCAAAACAAATACATTAAGCTTAACAGTTTTCTTTCACCAATTAAGTGCATTTCAATATATTTTAAATGTAATTTGTCACCTTCTATTGCATTAATAAACAAAATAACCTCAAATATAAAATGTAAACAATGCCACGTCTTGTTTTTTCTCCCATGGACACCATCGGTTATCTATCTATCTATCTATCTCTCTCTCTCTCTCTCTCTCTCTCTCTCTCTCTCTATATATATATATATATATATATATATATATTGAAGACTCTGTATAGGATGTTGAAGAAAGTGTTTTGTGATAATTATATAATGTTTTATATTAATACTAGCATTAGAAGTAGTTTGTATACAGACTGAGCAGATTAGATTTAGCAGGACAAGTAAAGGGTCAACAAGGTTGGTTTGTTAGAATCTCCTGTCAGTAATGAAAGATTACACAGTGCTGAAATAGCCTACAGATGTCTGCTGTGAATTTGTTTATGACTTAATCGTTTCTCAAGATAGGCAGGAATGTTTCTGTTAATGAGCGATTGACACTAGGTAAATGACCACCGTGGGATCGCATCTTCCTAGTGCACATCAAAGACGGACATCTGCTTTTTGTATCCATCACCTCTTCACGGGAGGACAGATCGTAAACGGACCCGGACCTGTATCTTCCGATTGGATGAACGGCCATAAGATGTTACGTCATTTTTCCTATAAAGTTGTACTCATGTTTGTAAACATTAAGTCTCACTGAAGGAATTATTTCTGACGTGGGGCTTCCGAGCCGGCCCGATTAAAGTTCTGTTTGCTTTGTCTCCGCGACTTCTCCACTTATTTCCGAGACGGTTCTACATATATATATACACTCACCTAAAGGATTATTAGGAACACCATACTAATACTGTGTTTGACCCCCTTTTGCCTTCAGAACTGCCTTAATTCTACGTGGCATTGATTCAACAAGGTGCTGAAAGCATTCTTTAGAAATGTTGGCCCATATTGATAGGATAGCATCTTGCAGTTGATGGAGATTTGTGGGATGCACATCCAGGGCACGAAGCTCCCGTTCCACCACATCCCAAAGATGCTCTATTGGGTTGAGATCTGGTGACTGTGGGGGCCAGTTTAGTACAGTGAACTCATTGTCATGTTCAAGAAACCAATTTGAAATGATTCGACCTTTGTGACATGGTGCATTATCCTGCTGGAAGTAGCCATCAGAGGATGGGTACATGGTGGTCATAAAGGGATGGACATGGTCAGAAACAATGCTCAGGTAGGCCGTGGCATTTAAACGATGCCCAATTGGCACTAAGGGGCCTAAAGTGTGCCAAGAAAACATCCCCCACACCATTACACCACCACCACCAGCCTGCACAGTGGTAACAAGGCATGATGGATCCATGTTCTCGTTCTGTTTACGCCAAATTCTGACTCTACCATCTGAATGTCTCAACAGAAATGGAGACTCATCAGACCAGGCAACATTTTTCCAGTCTTCAACTGTCCAATTTTGGTGAGCTTGTGCAAATTGTAGCCTCTTTTTCCTATTTGTAGTGGAGATGAGTGGTACCCGGTGGGGTCTTCTGCTGTTGTAGCCCATCCGCCTCAAGGTTGTACGTGTTGTGGCTTCACAAATGCTTTGCTGCATACCTCGGTTGTAACAAGTGGTTATTTCAGTCAAAGTTGCTCTTCTATCAGCTTGAATCAGTCGGCCCATTCTCCTCTGACCTCTAGCATCAACAAGGCATTTTCGCCCACAGGACTGCCACATACTGGATGTTTTTCCCTTTTCACACCATTCTTTGTAAACCCTAGAAATGGTTGTGCGTGAAAATCCCAGTAACTGAGCAGATTGTGAAATACTCAGACCGGCCCGTCTGGCACCAACAACCATGCCATGCTCAAAATTGCTTAAATCACCTTTCTTTCCCATTCAGACATTCAGTTTGGAGTTCAGGAGATTGTCTTGACCAGGACCACACCCCTAAATGCATTGAAGCAACTGCCATGTGATTGGTTGGTTAGATAATTGCATTAATGAGAAATTGAACAGGTGTTCCTAATAATCCTTTAGGTGAGTGTATATATACAACACTAAACACAACAGAACACAAATAAATGCATTGGATAACAACAGTTTAAATATTACACATCAATATTTATCATCATCATTACTGGATGGTTTATAAATGTGAAGTTTTTTATTGGATTGTATCAGACTATTTACAATGGGTCTTACCTTTGGAATACAGGAAAAGGAACTAAACATACATAGCAGAACTTGTCAGTTCTCTTTCCTGTTTTTTACACTATACACAATAAGGAGAACGCCCCCTGGAGGTTAACCCTGTTACATGAATTAACCTGAAGGACTTCAATACAAATCCTCCAGGCAACATTATAAACTTATAACCATTATACATATCGATAATACACCGTCTTCAATTCAATAAACATGTAAACAATAGATAACGATAATAATATATTCTAAATCAAGCAGTTTGGATTACGACCGCATGGTGGCAGTAGATAATTACTCGGCTAACTAACAGATTAGCATTGCTATTCTCAATATGTAGCGTCCATAATTTATACCAAACAGAAACGAACGTGTATACTTACATTTTGCTGCACGCACACAATCATATCAATAATAAACAATTACTGTCTATTTTGTAGACCTAAACTATAACTTGTCCAGCACCAACCTACATATAAAACGCCAGGATAAACTTATTTTCAAAACTCATTTCAAACCGATTGGCTAATTGTTAAGGGACCGGGCGAAGGAGCAAAAATGTATAAAAACGTAAAGTTAAGGGAGTAACTACAAAAGCAATTTCCACTGCCCTTCAAAACATCATAGGTTATGTTATTCCCCAAACACCTGAATAGTCTTTCCAACATTCCCTAATGGATTTAAGGTAAAAGTAACTGACATTAACTCTAGCTAGCTAGCTCTTTAAATGAGCGAGCGTTACTAGTATCGTCCAAAGTAAGCTGGCGAGTTCATTGCTCCAACACTGCTCCAACGGTAACTATGCAATTAGATCCCCCCACAGTCAGGCGAGACTAACTATGACGGGGGGGCGATTGATGCACCGGGCCGGGAGAGGAGATGTACTGGATTCTTGGTGCAGAGAATATAAGACTTTGGAAAAAACAACATAGATAGGTAGAAAGCAGAAACACCACAAGACTGAATGGCAGTAGCAGTAGCAGAACAACAGTCCCTCCAAACAATAAAATGCAGGCTTCCCTCCCCACCCCCTCCAAGAGTGTTCCAGGGCAAATCTGATTTCTCCCATAGCTCAAAAAACTCTTTCAGTACTAGGCCCTGACTCAGCCAGCGGACTTCTGTGTGATCAGGCAAATCGCCACATTCAACGTTAAGCTCCTCAATGAATGCCTGGAATTAGCGGTGCTTTAAACCACTAGCCATGATCTAATTTACAGTTTTTGTTACCGTGTGCATTACATGATCCATAATCAGCACCTTCCCACACAAGGCTTCCTGGTGTAGAATGCAGTGATAAGTTGTCAGTGTCCCAGGACAGTTTTTCTCCCGTAGCTTTTGCATCCTAGCAACCAGACCTGTTTTTTCACACATATCGCAGGTGCTCTGTCTGTAGCCAGACCGACTAATTTCTTCCACGCCAACTTTATTTGGTTCACGCATCTCTCAACTTGCTGATAGATATAATTTGTTGTGGTAGTGTCGTGCATTGCTGCAACATCCAGAAGCTCTTCATTAACATTTAGATCTGAATTTACCCCCCTAATAAAAATAGATAAATGGGTTGTGTCCATTATTTCAGTGCTCTCATCAACACTAGGCGAGTGTGCAATGAAATGACTTGCTTTTTCATCTGGCTGGTCTTTGAGATTAGCAGCTAAATCATCTACTCTCTCGGCAATGATATTTCGTGAGAGACTGACATTTGCAAACAAATACTTTTTGTCTGGATACTACATCGCTGACTTTAAGCATACAGTTCTTTTAAAAAGCACCCTCAGGGAAACACATTGACGTTTTTGCAGTTTATTGGGATACGATGTAACTTGCTTTAACGGCAGCATCGCTCTCTGTTTTTGCCCTTTTGAACATGGTTTTCTATAGTTCAATACTTTTTTTTAATTTCAGCCACTTTGTGTAGACTTTTCTTTCTCTCCAAACACCCATACTTCTCTTTGTGTTTAGTCTCGTAGTGCTGCCATATATTGAATTCTTTCATCACTGCTAAACTCTCCTTACAAATGAGGCATACAGGTTTTAAACTCTTCTTTTAAACTTGACTCCCCTGTTATAGCCAGTTAACAGTCTTTCTATTCTTGATTTGGGAATTTTTCCCACTCTTCCGTGCAGGATGCTTCCAATTCAGAAATATTCTTAGGTCATCTTGCATGGATGGCATGTTTGGGATCTACCCATAGATTTCCCCAAGTCTGGGGAAGTGTTGTCACTGTAGCGTAAGGTACACTTAAAAATTTCAATTAAAGAAGTGAATTTATAGTATCACCTTATCACGAATCCTGGAATCTTGTAGAACTCAATTTCTGTAATAATTGGACGCAGACACCAATTCCAAAGATATAAATTGTCAAATTTATTCAAAACAAAGACTAAATGTAGCACTACACTAATTATACAAAAGGGAAAAACTAATTAAAATTCAACTCTAGATCAACAAATCAAAGACAAATCACTTCCGTGACCAAATCAAAGACCATGGGATCGCATATGATAACACAAATCGTTAAACAAAAAAGGTTATAAACACATTGACTACAATACCGGTTAGTAAGACGAAGGTGAGTCTCTCGTTAGTATTATTAGTCAGACATTAAATACCTACGCAGGTTAGTATTTATGTCAGGTAACTTCTCGTTATATATATATCAGTCTCATTTACGTTTAGGTGCCGAGAAAGATCCTATCATTACTTGTTACCACAATTTCCCTTAACTGATTATTATTCAATGATTAAGGATAGGCAGGGCCACCAATAATCTGTTGTCTATTAACTTGTGTCAATTTCAGACTAAACAGTTAAACAGGAATGAGAAGATATTTCTCGGCGTTGACAGATTTTATTTCTAAAATTATCAACAAAACAGTTTAATGCAACACACATTTATATTTAAGAAAACTAAATGATATTACACATTCTAGAGTTATGAATCACAGATTAACATTTCTAATTGATTTCTCAAATGTCATGAATCATGAACTCCAAACTGTTAAACTTATCTGAACTTCGTCGCAGAGAGGCCTCTCTGTCTTCGGGCTCAGATAACAGCACACGGCACGAGGTCCGTGTGGTTTGGAACAAAGGCAGTCCGGTTCGGCTTTGTCCAAGAACTTCCACTCAGTCGATGCACCTGGAAGTTGGGGTTTCGCGAAAGTAGAGTCGTTTCCAAACAGATTTTCCACTGGTTTGAAGGCTCCAAGGTTGTGCACAAAATCTTCTTGACAAGCAGGGTCTCTCACCGTACTTATTTGAAGACAAAGTCTTTGAGGAAAGCAGGACCCTGTTCGTTCCAAGGGTCAAGTTTCTTAAGACTTAAATAGCTATTTAAATGACTGACACTTTCGTATACAGTCGACTTAGTCAATTGTCCAGCTGTAAAACTCCACTGATCAGGTGGGCACAGGCGGGCATGCGCAGTCTGTAAAGTTCTTTATTTAATAAAGTCCTTTAAAAGAATTCTTCGTACTGCTCAATCTCCTTCTCCCAGTTTAACTCTTCTGTTGCCGGCAAAGACTTGGTTGGTTTCTGGTTCCGGTTCTGGCAACAGAGCTACAGGTTGAGGTGTGGCAGCGAATTTCTGGTTCAGGTGAGAGAGAGAGAGAGAGAGAGAGAAAGACTGTCCGCTGTTCCTTATAGTCTGTCAGATCAATAGGTGATTGGTCCCTGATTTCTTGAGATTGGATTTCGGTTTCAGCCCCCAGTGTCCTATTGGAGGGGGGCTTGATTTATGACTGATGTTAATCCATGCCATCTTTTGGAAATGCCGGTTGGCCTGGGTTCGTAGCTCTATGTCGGGATTTCGGCTCTCATCCACTTCAAAGAGTTTTTATCACCTACAGGCCCCTTTCTTCAGACATTTCACAGCAGGACTCTAAACCATTCGGCCCATTCTCGGTGCCATCCTCCCCAAAACTGTCACTTTGATGCAAACCAGTTCCAAGCTGATGAGCTAAGGAAATCTGATAACTTTGGGGGGAGAGAGGTCTTCTTTAGATCAGTGCTTCAGCTCAGAGCCCAAATGCTCTTATCCAAATACACCCAACATAACGCTACATCACGATACCAAAAGTTTGGTACCTCATGAATTTCAATACTTGATACTTTTCAATACTTTTCCTAAAAAAGATGAAACTGTCAAAGGCCATTATTGTGCTTTATTTCAAACCTGGACAACATTATGGTGGTGCTGTTGCAATCTCTAAACTAAACAAAAGAACAAAACAGGAGTCTGAACATCTACATCACTCTCTCAGAACACTGGCCATGTAAGTATCACTTTCTCTTGTGTTATTATTATTGTATTACTCAATTTCTTAGCAGACACCCTTATAATGACTTATAATTGTTACAAGATATCACGTTATTTTTTTACATTTTACCCATTTATACAGCATTTCAATCTAGGTAAAGTACCTTGCTCAAGGGTACAACAGCAGTGTCCCCACCTGGGATTGAACCCACAACCCTACAACACACAGGGGGCAATTTTACCCCAACACTGCATGTGTCCAGCATGGTCTTTGTCTATATTCAGATATAAAGCAGCCATTAATGGTGCTATTAGCAGTCCTACGTGACAGCCTTGTGTCATTCAATGCAACGCAGGTGTGCACTGTCCTAATTAGTTACAGGTGAAGTATTTAACAGCCCCCTGGACCTCTGTGCCAGAAGTCAGCACCCCCCTTCCGAAGGGCCCCAATTCCAAAGGGAATAGCTGCGGGACTCCAACAAGGAGAAGACTGCGAGGAGACGCCCACAGCAACAGCAATAAGCCATGACGATCTGTCCGATTCCCGTCCTGCTCTCTCAGTCTTCTCGGCGTACACCTGCACTCCATTGCTTCCATAATCCCTCTAACCTCATCTCCCTGCCTCTCCCCTCCTCCTCCCTCCCCTCTACTCCACTCTCTGGAGGCCTGTGGAACTGCCACTCAGCTTCCAACAAGGCCAACTTCATCTTTGCCTTCGCCTCCCACCACTCCCTGGATTTCCTCGCACTCACCGAGACATGGATCTCCCCAGACAACTCAACCACCCCTGCTGCCTTATCCTCTCTATTTGTCCTGTCCCACTCCCCTCATCTTACCGGGCGGGGAGGAGGAACAGGGCTCCTGCTCTCCCCTTCTCTCCTCTTCTTTGTCCCCCCCTTTCTCTCCTCTAGCACAACTAACAGCTTTGAATTCTACATGGTAGAACTCACCTCTCCCACTCACCTCTTCCTTCTAGTTCTCTACCATCCTCCCAGTCCACTCGCCTCTTTCCTGGATGAACTTGACTTTCTTCTCTCCTCCTTCCCCTCACTGTCCTAACCTACTATCCTCCTGGGAGACTTCAACGTCCATCTCTCCAACCCCTCCCACCATGCCGGATTTCTTCCTCTCCTTCACTCCTTTAACTTCTCTCGCTCCCCGTCTCCCCCCACTCACAAGGCAGGCCGCCAGCTAGACCTCATCTTCTCTAGAGGCTGCTCCCCTTCAACACTCTCCGTGACATCCATGGACATCTCAGACCAACAGTTAATCTCCTTCTCCCTTTCTCTCCCCTCCCCACCCACTCCCTCTGTCACCTTCCACCGTAATCTCCGCTCTGCCTCCCCCTCCACCCTTGCTTCCACTGCCCTCACCCTCTTACCTTCCATTGACTGTTTTTCCCATCTATCTGTCAACTGTGCTACCTCCTCTTTGTTCTCCTCACTCACCTCCTCCCTTGACTCTCTCTCTCCTCTCACATCTTGTCCAGCCTGTCCCTCCCCTCCTCAGCCTTGTATCTCTTCTGTTCTCTGCTCAACCCGAACTAGTCTGCGTGCCGCCGAACAGAAGTTGAAAAGGACCAAACTCCCAGCTGCCCTCAACCTCTGCCGCTGTCTACTGTCTACATTCTCCTCCTCACTCACCTCAGCCAGAAATCTTACTTCCAATCACTCTTTGAATCCACTGTCAACAACCCCTGCAAACTCTACTCCACCTTCTCCTCCCTCCTTTCCCCTCTCCCCCTCCTCCTCCCTCATCTCTCACTGCTGATGATTTTGCCTCCTTCTTCTCCTCCAAGATTGCAGACATCCACAAGCTCTTCAACAGTCCCCCCTCCTCTCCATCACACCCAAACCTCCCACCGACCAAGCTTCCTTTTCCTCATTCTCACCTCTCTCGGACTGTGAAATTTCCTCTCTCCTCCAAGCAACCGCTCCTGATCTACTCCCCTTCATCTCCTCCTTCCTCAACTCCTCACTTCTCTCTGGCTGTTTCCCCTCTGCATTTAAACAAGCTGCTGTCATTCTACTCCTCAAGAAACCAACCCTTGATGCTACCTCTCCTCAGAACTACTGCCCTGTCTCCCTACTTCCCTTCCTCTCAGACTCTCAAGCAGGTGGTCCACCGTCAGCTCTCTGCTTTTCTGTCCCAACACTCACTCCTAGGTCCTCTGCAATCCGGCTTCCGCACAGCCCACTCCACTGAGACGGCTCTCGTGGCAGTCACTGACTCCCTCAGCTGTGCTCGAGTGGCCTCCCTCTCCTCAGTCCTCATCCTCTGTGATCTCTCTGCAGCATTTGACACTGTCGATCACTCCATCCTCCTCTCATGCCTCGCTGACCTTGGAATCTCTAGGTCTGCTCTCACCTGGTTCTCCTCCTACCTCAGCGACCGGACCTACCAAGTGACATGGCGAGGTTCCACATACACCCCCCAACCTCTCCTCACAGGTGTTCCCCAAGGCTCCATCCTGGGCCCCCTCCTGTTCTCTCTGTACACTTGCTCCCTGGGCCCCCTCATCGCATCCCATGGTTTCTCCTACCACTTCTACGCAGATGATGCCCAGATCTTCTTGTCTTTTGCCTCTTCTGACCCTCTCATCTCTTCTTGCATCTCTTCCTGTTTGTCTGCTGTCTCTGCCTGGATGCACTTGCACCACCTCAAGCTCAACTTCTCCAAATCGGATCTCCTCTTTTTCGCCCACTCTTCCTCACCTTCTCCTGATCTTTCCACCTCGATCCCCTTGGAATCCACTACATTCTCTCCTTCTTCTTCCGCTAAAAATCTAGGAGTCACCTTCTCATCCCTGGCCCCTAAATGGTGGAACGACCTTCCCACCGAAGTCAAAACAGCAGAGTCCTTTACCTCCTTCCGGCGCTTACTCAAGATACATCTTTTCAGACAGTAATTGTAATATCAGTCCTTTAAATCCCCAGTAAGATAGCACTTCACAGCATTTCATCATGCTTCTTGTGTTACTAATACTTGTATCATTGATTCATTTTCCCCCTTGCTCCATTTCCTGTAGCCCTTGACTGTGACCTAACATCTTGACAGCACTTAGCTTTAACTTTCCAGGATGTATGACCTCACTTACTGTACTTACCTGTGTAAATTGGAAGTTGTAATGTTTGATGCATTGTACTTAATGGTATCCTTGCACTTTGTGTTGCACTTATATTGTAAGTCGCCCTGGATAAGGGCGCCTTCCTATAAATTAAAAAAATAATAATAATAATCTCATCAAAGAACGCCTTTCTTCACAAACATTGCAGAAATCCATCCATGTTCATGGTGCTGACACTGTTCACAGCTTTGTCTAATGATAAGTTGACATTCACCTGCGAAGTAGCAGTAGTTGTTATTCAGCTTCACATGTCCCTCTTGATCTCTGCATAGTATTTTGTCTCACAGCCACACCTTGCCTCTCGCAGCAACTTTTTGGAGCTTCACTGGGCTGCGCCGATTCTGCACAAATTTCTGTGGGTGGGGCTTGGCATCATGCAGAAACACTCCAAGAACTCACATCTCTGAATGTTGGTGCAGAACTGTGCATATCTGCGCAGAACTGTGCTTCACGAACGTGACCATGTATCTCTGAATTTCTGTGCAGAACTGCGCTTCATGAACGTGACAACTTCAAGCTTTCTGCATGCCTCATATTACACTGAGTACGCTGTTTTCACGCCAATAGCCCTACATCACCGCTGTCAGATTTCTTCTTAAAGAGATATATGCCTGTTAGCCAGATCAAATTGTCATTAGCATAATTTAAAAAATATATATATTTTTTTATTAATGTATTAATGTATAGTACCATTTTCAAAACTAGTAACGTGGTACTTTTTCAGTACCGCTATACCATGCAACACTAGTCTGGGGACTGTGAAGACCATTCCAAAACCTTAACCTTTTGTTTCTTTAAGTAGTTCATGGTTGATTTTGAGGTATGTTTTGGATCATTGTCTTATAATATCCAATCTCTTTTCAGCTTCAGTTTCTTCACTGACTGTAGGTTATTAGCTTCCTGGATTAGTTTATACTTAGTAGAATCCATTATTTCCTCTACTTGCACAATATTTCTTGTGCCACTGGCTGCCACACAACCTCAAAGCATGATAGATCCATCCCCATGCTTAACAGTTGGTAAGGTGTTATTTTCTTCAAATGCTTCTCCTTTTTTTTTTTGCCAAACGTACCTTTGGGGATTGTGGCCAAAGTGTTCAATTTTGACTTCATCAGACCAAAGCACTTGGTTTCAAAACACCTCTGGCTTTTATAAGTGTTGTGTTGCATACTTCTGATGTTGACTTTTGTAATAAGATCGCAGGAAAGGTTTCCTTCTGATGACTCTTCCATGCAGATCATGTGGCCGGATGCAGTCTCTCTTGGACACACCTGGACAACAGAACAAGCACTGATTACACACAGTACAACGCACAATCAGTCATTGCACTGCAAGACAGCAATCAATCCAACACACTGCAACAAACTACTCTCTGTATCATCTTTGACCTGCCTGTGACTGATGGAAGCCCCTCTCTGTTGATGCACATGAGGCCAATGGATATGACCATCAGAAGTCTGGGCCTGGTATGACACTGGTCCTGTTACCTTTACAATAGTCGCTGGTACCCATCTGGAGCTATGTTTTAAACAGGCAAATAGTACCAATCCTTGGGCCAATCCTTCTTGCTTTTCATGCATGTCTGCTTCAAAATCAGGATGCAAACAATCTTATATCTGCGCTTCATAAGGAGCTCTGCTGGACTCTTTCCGGTTGTGGAATTGGGTATGCTGAGCAAGCAAGAATCTGGCCAAGCGAGTAGACGAGTCACCTGCAGTGATCTTGTTCAGTGCCTCTTTGGTAGTCTGCACCATGCGTTCTACTTTCCCATTCGAAGAGGGATGGTATGGTGCTGCAATCACATGTCTGATTTAATTGTGGTGGACAAAGACTTGGAATTCAGTAGATGTGAAAAATCTACACTTAGCCATCAAGCCACACATATAAAAAAAAATAAAAAATAAAAAGTAATAAAACAATCATTCTATATCAATCTTTTAAAACATAATGTTCTTGCTACACGACTGGACATTTTGGCCATGACTGCACAAAAAAATATGAAAAATAAACACATACATTAGATATAGAGTGGATAAATGTGTACAAACATGACATGCTATGAAATCCAATAAAACATAGTGGTGTTATTTCAAAGTGAGTTTTTCTTTTCTCCAATTTTGAAAACCTCCTTTTTCTTTCACCCTGATCTCTAAGAAAGATCTATTTCAAGGAAAACAGACCTGTGAGATTGTGTACATTAAGAGTTCAGACAGGTGTGTCTCAGCTCTCTGATATAGCATAAGCACTTGAGACAGACAATGTGTCTGTGGGAAATGTTTTTTTAATGTGATGATCATGCAGCACAGTCATCTCAATATCTCAGATTAATGATTAGAGATTAGATCTAGCCCATACATTATTTTTCACATTGTTTCATGACTGTCATTCCTGTTTTTCTTGTTCTTCTCCACTGTCAGTATCAGTGTATGTGTGTTTCATATGACCACCCTGATGCCCAAACTGTTGGTCTCACTTGTTTTGCAATCTTCTCGGCTCTATTGGTCCTGATTAATGAGCCACACAGATCACTAGAGACTCTGTTTGTGGAGTTTATCTTGTTTCATAAAGATGCTCTTCAAGCCGGGGAGAGACTGGATTTGCACTCTTTCAATATGGCTGTATCTTATTAAAATTCTTCAGTGGTTTACGCTGATCAGACAACATCTGTACCACAATGATTAATGTCTCTCTCCTTCTCTCTGTCCTATCTATACTGTACATACAGATGATTGATTAATTCTCATCTCATAGGCTGCTGAAACACACACATTACCCCTGAGCTTTCGATTAGTCAGTCTTTAATTGATTTTCAGTTATATAAAGCACAGCAGCTGCCTTACCTGGGTCAGACTGGAGGTGCTCTGGAGACAGTGCTGTAGCTGTGTCTGTAGGCAGCTAAAGGGGGATTTGTATCCAATTTGCCGGAAAAAAATCTCTCTGAGGCTCTGTGTGCATGAGTCTTTTTGTCTGTGTAGGTTTTTATGTGTGTGTTGCTGTGAGTGTGTGTGTGTTCTTGCTTTACCACAAGATCTGTGAGCTGGTAATCATGCAAATCATGGCAAGAAGGTGTTGGTGACCACAAAGTGCTTATTTTAAATAAACTCTGTGTGTGGTTACTTTTCCTTGAACAGATACCTGTTGAAACTGACAGAGCTGGTTACTCTGAATCATTAGGAGCTATTAGGTCCATTAGGAAGATATGGGGAAGAAATCTTGTGAAGAACCAACTTCCAACTGGACATGTTCCTTAGTCAATTGAGTCTTCTCCAAGTGTGGTCGAGCAGCCATGTTGGTAGAGTCACCATTAAAAAAGGTTGCTAGTGAATCAATAAACCAGGAACTGTTCATTGGAATACAGCTGTCCAGGCATCAGGTACAAACAAAAAACAAACAAAAAAATATATAATAATTATAATCATAATAATAATCAAAATAAAAAATACTAATTTCATCAAGAGAAAGTACTCTATATTTTGGTAATGACCATTACAGTAAACCATTCATCAAAACCAAGAGGACATGCAAACAACCTTGTGTATGAGAGTCTCCATTACTAAATGCCTGCCCCATGCACTTAACCTTGGTCCTTATATACCCACCCTCCCCTTTATGGAACAAACCAAAAGGATGGGATACAGAGAGAGCAGCAATAACTGTATAAACAGTAATCTATACTTATCTACAGTTACATAATAGGCTTACATTTAAATAGTAATACAGATCTAATGTATATAACATTAATTATGTTACAGTTTATTGGATCAAAACAGGGTTTACCTATAATAAATATTATAAACAAATTTCCCCTTTAACGCTATCATAGTACAACCGCACCATTCATTAGCAGGGCATACACACCGAGCTCCGGCTATAGACTACAAATTGTGTCTTCTCCCCTGACAAGCGAAAAAGCATGAATCGGTTACCAAACACTGTGTGACTGCCAGTTATCAAGTTCTTCAAGTTGGATCGCCACACACAGCAGTGACTTGATTACTGGTATATATCGTATTACTGATATAGATAGGACGGGAGAAAGAAGAAATAAAACAGTGGGTAAACAATCCAGAAAATACATAATTGTCTATGCTCTTAAATATCAAAATGAAAAATATCAGACAAAAATGATGATTATAAATATGCTAACAATAACAAACAGTGTTTACATGTTACATGGATAAGAACAGAACAATATGCGTGCATTATTTCCATTCAGGTGATGATGTGTGCTCCTGTTCATCACAAATCTGCCCACAGGATATGAAGTAATAATCCTAAAATGTATCTAATACAGATACATGAAGGTGCTATTAAGATCTAGTTTCCTCTGGGTAGCTGATCTGATTCCATTGGCATCCAGGAAGTGTGACTCAGTCAAAGGACAGACTGTCTGGCCAACAGGGAGTGAGGGGTAGCAGTCTGTGATTCGTTGGTGGGTTGAGGTTTGATAAATTCAAAGATCTAGGACAACTTAAGTGTCTGCATTGTTTCTTACATTTCATTTTACATGACTTTAAACACCATAAATTAAGCCTACATTCTAAAACAACTATATGTAAACATGTACCTTGTATCAATTTCTTAATACTGTGGAAGAAACTCAGTCTTCAATCATGATGTTGTTTGTTAATTGGCTGTATTCGTGCAGCGTGGTGAGGAACAGTGCTGAGTTTCTCTGATTTGATACAGGAAAGACAGATATTTATGCACAAAAGTAAACAAGAATGCACAAGAAGTCATTACTTCATTATATTTTAAGCACGCTAAGCAGAAGATATTTCTTCAGGGAGGACAGTACCTCTGTTACGCATCGTTAAATCGTTCTATTCCTCCCATAGTATAATTATAGTGGACATTTTTGTTACATGCATGTATTACCTTGCACTTGTCCACATTGAATTTCATCTGCCAGATGTCGGCCCACAACTGAATATCACCCACAGTGCTGATCGAGGCATTGATCCAGAGACACGGGTTTGAAACGAGATCAGGATTTAATTCCAAAGGAAAGTTAGAAACTCACTGAGCAGATCAGACGAGCGCTATATCAAGTGCAAATCTAATACAATAAATAATGATAATAATGTATGATGTGTAGCAAATAGCGTGTTTCACCAATCAACATGATTATAAATCTTTCACAATTACTACTTTGATTAATAAATATAGCCGACCATATGGGCTTTGTCAAGTATTCAGTTGGCTATATCACATAGTATATCACATAAACTGCGGGCGGTTGGAGAAGAGCGTATTTATAACTCATTCATTTTGAGGAGTTTAACAGCTGGAATGCCATATATGTATCCAATTAAAATATATAGTAACATATAAGAACGGATATGGAGGAGAAATGCACATACGCAGAGACGCGTGTATGTATGTTCTAGTATTAAGTGTCTAGCCAACTATAACAAGACAATAGAGATCTGCACGTACAGGATGCAATTTATATGTGTGTGTGCATGTAGTTTATGTAATAATAATAAAGTAACATGTCATTAACAGTATGTGTTAATTTACATCCATACAATCGTAGGTGCACCATAGAAATCGTGTTTCGTTTACTGTAGATTGCGATGTGTTAATGCGACACTGTCCCGTATGGACGCGTCACCCTTACGTGCAAGTATGTTGGCAGACAGTTATGCGACTGTCTGCGTACGACGCCCGCGCATGTACGCAGAGACGCAGACCCAGAAGTACAAACCAGCCTTAAGTGCTGCCTCATACCTTCAAGGTTTGCTTTTCTGAAATTGTATACAATTGTTTTAGACTTGGTCCTTGTTTTTTTGAAAGAATGACTCAAAGCTAACCATATTGTGATCAGTTTGCCATTGGTTCTCTAACTAGTGTCCCTCTGACTCTATCTTGGTCATTTGAAAAGATTATGTCAATGTATGCACTCTCCCTGGTTGGTTCCCTGACAAATTGAGTTAGAAAGCAATCATTTACCATCTCAACCATTTCTATTTCTGCTTCTGTAGTCCCAACTTGGCTTTCCCAGTCTATGTTTGGGAAATTGAAATCCCCCAACAGCCACATCCTTGCTACATGCAGTCCTGATTACACTGTACAATGCAACATCTTTTGCTGAATATCTGAGTTGGGTGGTCTGTAACACACTCTTACCACTAATCCTCTAGATCTTTTATTCAAAACTTTGACCCACAAAGATTCTGTGCCATTACTGGGATCTAATTTGAGTTCTTCTGCCTCAATGTCTTTTCTGACATACAGTGAGGGAAAAAAGTATTTGATCCCCTGCTGATTGTATACGTTTGCCCACTGACAAAGAAATGATCAGTCTATAATTTTAATGGTAGGTGTGTTTTAACAGTGAGAGACAGAATAACAACAAAAAAATCCAGAAAAATGCATTTCAAAAAAGTTATAAATTGATTTGCATGTTAATGAGGGAAATAAGTATTTGACCCCTTCGATTTAGTACTTGGTGGCAAAACCCTTGTTGGCAATCACAGAGGTCAGATGTTTCTTGTAGTTGGCCACCAGGTTTGCACACATCTCAGGAGGGATTTTGTCCCACTCCTCTTTGTGCTTCTTCTTGAGCCACTCCTTTGTTGCCTTGGATTTGGGTTTGGGGTCATTGTCCTGCTGGAATACCCATCCATGACCCATTTTCAATGCCCTGGCTGAGGGAAGGAGGTTCTCACCCAAGATTTGATGGTACATGGCCCCGTCCATCGTCCCTTTGATGCGGTGCAGTTGTCCTGTCCCCTTAGCAGAAAAACACCCCCAAAGCATAATGTTTCCACCACCATGTTTGACGGTGGAGATGGTGTTCTCCTCCTCCAAACACGGCGAGTTGAGTTTGAGTTGAGTCGATTTTGGTCTCATCTGACCACAACACTTTCAACCAGTTCTCCTCTGAATCATTCAGATGTTCATTGGCAAACTTCAGATGGGCCTGTACATGTGCTTTCTTGAGCAGGGGACCTTGCGGGCACTGCAGGATTTCAGTCCTTCACGGCGTAGTGTGATACCAATTGTTTTCTTGGTGACTATGGTCCCAGCTACCTTGAGATCATTAACAAGATCCTCCCGTGTAGTTCTGGGATGATTCCTCACCGTTCTCATGATCATTGAAACTCCACAGGGTGAGATCTTGCATGGAGGCCCAGACCGAGGGAGACTGACAGTTATTTTGTTTCTTCCATTTGCGAATAATCGCACCAACTGTTGTCACCTTCTCACCAAGCTGCTTAGCGATGGTCTTGTAGCACATTCCAGTCTTGTGTAGGTCTACAATCTTGTCCCTGACATCCTTGGACAGCTCTTTGGTCTTGGCGATGGTGGAGAGTTTGGAATCTGATTGATTGATTGTTTCTGTGGACAGGTGTCTATTATACAGGTAATGAGCTGAGATTAGGAGCACTCCCTTTAAGAGAGTGCTCCTAATCTCAGCTCGTTACCTGTATAAAAGACACCTGGGAGCCAGAAATCTTGCTGATTGATAGGGTATCAAATACTTATTTCCCTCATTAACATGCAAATCAATGTATAACTTTTTTGAAATGCGTTTTTCTGGATTTTTTTGTTGTTATTCTGTCTCACACTGTTAAAATACACCTACCATTAAAATTATAGAGTGATCATTTCTTTGTCAGTGGGCAAACATACAAAATCAGCAGGGGATCAAATACTTTTTTCCCTCACTGTATAATGCAACCCCACCCCCTCTTCGATTTTGCCCGTCTCTCCTAAACTGTGTGTATCCTTTAAACTTTTATTCATCCCCATCGTTTTCTGTAAGCCACGTTTCCGTCACTCTTACAACATCATAGTCACATGCCAGCACTGTGGATTCTAGGTCTAACATCTTGTTCCTTATACTCCTGGCATTGAGGTACAAACATTTCAGGACTTTCCTACTAGCAGTTTCCCTTTGTTTTCTTTCCTCAGTGGAACATCTCCCATTGTCAGAGCTCCCTGATCCCATGGTCCCTAGTTTAAAAGATTATCAATTACTCTGCACATACGCTCTCCCAATGCATTAGCCCACCTTCTGTTTAGATGTAGACCCTCTGGTTTGTACAGGTCCCATCTATCCCAGAAGAAAGACCAATGCTCCATAAACCTAAAAACCTCTTCCCTACACCAGGATTTCAACCATGTGTTAAACTTTCTAATCTCTGCCTGTCTCTCTGGCCATGCATGTGGTACCGGAAGTATTTCAGAGAAAACTACCGTGGAGGTTCTGCTCTTTAGTTTTGTTCCTAACTGTTTACATTTTTCTTGCAGAACCTCTGTCCTACCTTTTCCTATGTGATTGGTTCCAATGTGGACCAGTTGTCCAGTGTGCACATTTTTACCACTGGTCATTGTGGTCTGGACTTCGGAACACAAAATGCTACAACCCCTTCTCCCGGCATATTGTGTGCAGCACAAAAGGGCTGGGTCAGATTGTTTTTGTTGTTGTAAAATAATATTATTTATGTAATATTTAGGGGCCCTTTGATATTCAGGACTGTATTAACTTGAATTATGCCGTTTTAAAAAAATTGTGCTATAGCAGAAATGCATAAAGATCACCTGTGCTGCCTATTTGTTTAGGCTTAAAAGGTCAAATGTGATGTACATTGAAGTGCATTGTATGTACTGCCATCTACTGGCTAAAACGTTTGCTGCATTAATGTACACTCACCTAAAGGATTATTAGGAACACCATACTAATACTGTGTTTGACCCCCTTTCGCCTTCAGAACTGCCTTAATTCTACGTGGCATTGATTCAACAAGGTGCTGAAAGCATTCTTTAGAAATGTTGGCCCATATTGATAGGATAGCATCTTGCAGTTGATGGAGATTTGTGGGATGCACATCCAGGGCACGAAGCTCCCGTTCCACCACATCCCAAAGATGCTCTATTGGGGTGAGATCTGGTGACTGTGGGGGCCAGTTTAGTACAGTGAACTCATTGTCATGTTCAAGAAACCAATTTGAAATGATTCGACCTTTGTGACATGGTGCATTATCCTGCTGGAAGTAGCCATCAGAGGATGGGTACATGGTGGTCATAAAGGGATGGACATGGTCAGAAACAATGCTCAGGTAGGCCGTGGCATTTAAACGATGCCCAATTGGCACTAAGGGGCCTAAAGTGTGCCAAGAAAACATCCCCCACACCATTACACCACCACCACCAGCCTGCACAGTGGTAACAAGGCATGATGGATCCATGTTCTCATTCTGTTTACGCCAAATTCTGACTCTACCATCCGAATGTCTCAACAGAAATCCAGACTCATCAGACCAGGCAACATTTTTCCAGTCTTCAACTGTCCAATTTTGGTGAGCTTGTGCAAATTGTAGCCTCTTTTCCTATTTGTAGTGGAGATGAGTGGTACCCGGTGGGGTCTTCTGCTGTTGTAGCCCATCCGCCTCAAGGTTGTACGTGTTGTGGCTTCACAAATGCTTTGCTGCATACCTCGGTTGTAACGAGTGGTTATTTCAGTCAAAGTTGCTCTTCTATCAGCTTGAATCAGTCGGCCCATTCTCCTCTGACCTCTAGCATCAACAAGGCATTTTCGCCCACAGGACTGACGCATACTGGATGTTTTTCCCTTTTCACACCATTCTTTGTAAACCCTAGAAATGGTTGTGCATGAAAATCCCAGTAACTGAGCAGATTGTGAAATACTCAGACCGGCCCGTCTGGCACCAACAACCATGCCACGCTCAAAATTGCTTAAATCACCTTTCTTTCCCATTCAGACATTCAGTTTGGAGTTCAGGAGATTGTCTTGACCAGGACCACACCCCTAAATGCATTGAAGCAACTGCCATGTGATTGGTTGGTTAGATAATTGCATTAATGAGAAACTGAACAGGTGTTCCTAATAATCCTTTAGGTGAGTGTATATGCTAACACACATACACTGATCAGCCATAACATTATGACCACTGACAGGTGAAGTGAATAACACTGATAATCTCGATATCATGGCACCTGCCAGTGGGTGGGATATATTAGGCAGCAAGTGAACACTTTGTCCTCAAAGTTGATGTGTTAGAAGCAGGAAAAATGGGCAAGCATAAGGATCTGAGGGCCAAATTGTGATGGCTAGACAACTGGGCCAGAGCATCTCCAAAACTGCAGCTCTTCTGGGGTGTTCCCGGTCTGCAGTGGTCAGTACTTATCAAAAGTGGTCCAAGAAAGGAAAAGCGATGAACCGGCGACAGGGTCATGGGCGGCCAAGGCTCACTGATGCACGTGGGGTCCAATCCAACAGACTAACTACTGTAGCTCAAAATGCTGAAAAAAATGAATTCTGGTTCTGATAGAAAGGTGTCAGAACACACAGTGCATCGCAGTTTGTTGCGTATGGGGCTGCGTAGCCGCAGACCAGTCAGGGTGCCCACGCTGACCCCTGTCCACTGCCAAAAGCGCCTACAATGGGCACGTGAGCATCAGAACTGGACCACGGAGCAATGGAAGAAGGTGGCCTGGTCTGATGAAAGGTGTTGACTTGGCCTCCAATATTCCCCAGATCTCAATCCAATCGAGCATCTGTGGGATGTGCTGGACAAACAAGTCTGATCCATGGAGGCCCCACCTCGCAATTTACAGGACTTAAAGGATCTGCTGCTAACGTCTTGGTGCCAGATACCACAGCACACCTTCAGAGGTCTAGTGGAGTCCATGCCTCAATGGGTCAGGGCTGTTTTGGTGGCAAAAGGGGGACCTACACAATATTAAGCAGGTGGTCATAATGTTATGGCTGATCGGTGTATATTCCAGCAACACAAACATGCACATTTTTCTAATATTCGAATACTTGAAAATAATAAGAATATAATTAGATTAGTGAAAACACTTAAAATACACATCCCTAATATTTACATATTTTCCTGATTGTAAGATTGAAATGATGCAACACCATATCCTAGCATGAGATATTCAAAGGGCAACAGTGTGGTCAAGGCTCTAGACTCTGGAGCGGAGGGTCATGGGCTTAATCCCAGGTGGGGGACACTGCAGCTGTACCCTTGAACAAGGTACCTTACATAGACAGCTCCACATAAAACTCAGCGGTATAAATGGATAATTGTATGTTAAAGCATGCCCTGGATAATGGTGTCTGCAAAGAAATATAATAATCATTTTAACAAAGAAAGCATGTTTAGGATTTTACACACTATTGTAGTGGTGTGCTGCCTAATTATTTTAATAATCAATTGGAATTCGATATTTTTTGGGATTTTATGTATTTGTCATTTATTATTGGCACCTTTACTAGATGATATTCTGTAATAATAACTCTACAGTATTCATTAGATGGTCTTACTCATTTTCACTTTCTTTACATTTTATCAATGTGCATTTAAATGTAATTAATAATTAGTAATCATCAGAATTATTTTTCATTGTTCTCATGTTTTCAAGAGTGGAATACTCTCAGTTCATAGCTACAGTTTGATGCATTTCTTATTTTACAAGATGCAGGCTCTAACTCCATACATCTACAATAAGGTAACAAATATTAGAGTTCAGGGACCAGGCTCCTAAGGGACCTTTTGCTATTCCATGGATGTATCTTTCAATAAAATGATACAAAATCTGAAAATGTCAAATCACCCTACAACTACCAAAAGTACTAGAATAAAACATCCAATCAACTTCATGAAACTTTAATTACAAGAGCCAGTGTAAAATGTATTACAAATTAGAGGAAATTACATATAAATACATTAATCTATAAATACTAATATGGCCAAATAGAATTTATACATTTTAAAAATGTTACTTATTTTCAAAAAAAAAAAAATAGCATCCTTATTTAAATAATCGAATAGAATACAATATTTAGAAATAAGTGACCAATTTAGTATTCAGCTGTGAGTGCGCTGGTGTGATTTAAGGTTTCCTTTCTGACTGAAACTCTTCCCACACTGGGCACAGCAGTATGGTCTCTCTCCTGTGTGAGTGAGTTTGTGTCTATAAAGGTGTGATGCCCTAGTGAAACTCTTCCCACACTCAGTGCAGCAGTATGGTCTCTCTCCTGTGTGAGTGTGTTGGTGTCTATAAAGGTGTGAAATCCTAGTGAAGCTCTTCCCACACAGAGTGCAGCAGTATGGTTTCTCTCCTGTGTGAGTGCGCTGATGGAGTTTTAGAGCTCCCGAATGACTGAAACTCTTCTCACACTGGGTGCAGCTGTACGGTTTCTCTCCTGTGTGACTGCGCTGATGTCTATAAAGACTTGCTGCTTGAGTGAAGCTCTTCCCACACTGTGTGCAGCTGTGCAGTTTCTCTCCTGTGTGAGTGCGTCTGTGTCTAAGAAGATTTGCTGCCTGAGTGAAGCACTTCCCACACTCAGTGCAGTGGTATGGTCTCTCTCCTGTGTGAATGCGCTGATGGAGATCAAGAGCTCCTGATTGACTGAAACACTTCCCACACTGGGCACAGCTATACGGTTTCTCTCCTGTGTGAGTGCGCTGGTGGAGTTCAAGAGCTCCCGACTGACTGAAACACTTCCCACACTGCGTGCAGCTGTACGGTCTCCCTTCTGTGCGAGAACGGGGAAGTCTACTTAAGACTCCACTGTGAGTGTAGCTCCTCCCACCCTGGCAATACAGTTTTCCACGCCTCAGTGGGAGAGGTGAGGAGGGGGAGCTGGAGGAGCTGGAGGAGCTCTGAGGTCTAGGGGTTCTGGGACGCAGCTGTCTGTGCTTTGACGATGAGCTCTCCCCACTCACTGCACTGTCACTCCCCCCAATGATCCCTGTCCTCAGGGTAGTGGACTCTGGGTCACACTGTCCAGCTACAGTGAGAACAGGCCCCAGTTTACACTGTCCAGCTACAGGGAGCCCTGACCCCAGGTCACACTGTCCAGCTACAGGGAGCTCAGGCCACAGGTCACAGGCACTATCTGTAATAATCTCTGTTTTGAGATGACTGAGTGCATCTCTGAAGGGAATCTGTGCTTTCGGCTCAACTGTATAAACCGACTCTTGTGTGTCGTCCTCTGTTTTGATGTGATCACACAGCAGACTAGGTCCACACTGTGTTCTGGTAGAGCCCGGCTCAGCACCAGCTGCACTGGGTCCACACTCAGATCCCAGAGACTGGATCCTGCAGAGAACCGCAGTGTGGGTGCAGTCCAGCTCAGGTTCGATCTTTACGACCTTTGGCATGACCTTTGACCCTACGGTGCCAGATGCCAGTGCCCCGAGTCCCTGTGTTGACCCCTCAGTCTGTGGCTCTGCCATGTGGCCAGACTCGTGTCCCCTGAGCTCCTCCTCACTCCGTCTGCTCCTGGGCTGCTCACTCAGCCCCTGGTTGTCTTCAGTAGCTGTGGGCTCTGTGTCCTGCCTCAGACTGGAGCTCCACTCCTGCTCCCAGTGCTGCTGCTCAATAGGAGCCCTTTTCCCAGAGTCAGGGAGAGCGCTGGCCTCTACAGCTCCTGGGGGAGAGACGACACAGGAGAAAAGCACTGAGAACAGCAGCTCTGAAAACTCACACAGACTCATGCAATTCCTACACGAGTCGTCATATCAGAACATCATTCAGAAGTGCAAATAAAGTGTCCAGTCAGCATATAAACTGGGAGCATGTATGAAGTCAGACAGTAAGAGCACAGTCTGGTCACTCGTATATGGAAAGTCAAAGGGATTTCAATACTCTAAATACTGTACAACTGTCTTGGATTGAATTGCACATGTGATCAAATCATTTGGTGTCTTGTAAATCAGGCCATTTTAAAGAGATGTGGTATTGATGTGAAGAGATCAGCAGATGCAGCCACAGCTCTGTCACTGTCCCTGTATTCTGCATTCATGTCAGTGCATCCAGTGGTCAGCATGGTCGGCCATTACTGAAACAGATATAAGTCCATTATTGAAGAATTATGTGATCCTCCTAGTAAATTAAAACATATACACTTAAATATTTAACAAGATTAGTAATAAAGGAATGCATTTTCCTTAAAATTGTCTTCCAACAACAGCCCCTTCTGAGGGTCCGATGAGGCACCTCATCCCCCCCACCATGGAAGTCTAACTTAGCACAGCCCTCCTCCGGGGCACCCCACCACAGAGGGTCAATGGGGCATCCACACCCAAGGTCTGACGAGCCATCGCCACCCAAAGGCTGTTGATGGTCCAACCCCCCCACCCCCGATGGCCGGCGAAAGGCCTCCTCCAGAGGGAAGACCACAGCCAGCAGCACCGATCAAGAACTTTCTTTTTTTTTCTCCTTGCTGCTGTAATAACTATACTGCCTGGAGGGGAGGCAACCATTAGGCCTAGGCCCTAAGCCATTTGACCCCCAGAGATTAATTTTCTCCTACATGCCATCCATAGGAGTTTTTTGTTTTTCTCTCCTCCATGCCTAATTGATTTATTTAAAATAAACTAAGTGAACATTTAAATAGATCATGTCAAATGTTTACAGGTCTATATTTATTTTACTTTATTGTATTTATGCATTTTATTTTGCTGTACATTTGTTGTATGTTTACCACTCTGTAAAGCACTCTATGGCTACCTTGTGAAGGGCACAATATAAATAAAAAAATGTATTGATTGATTGAATCAGTGACGGCTGAAAGAATGATTATTCATCATGTGATTATTCATCAGTAAGTGATTTAATTAAGCAGACTACATTGCCACCTTGTGCAGGAGGACTTAAGTGCAGTCTGAGAAGCAGATCGCATACAATGCAGGGCCCTACCTGGACTGCACTTCCCTTGGCATAATTGTTACACCTTCAAAATTCACTTTGTAGTAATGTACTGTGATCATTTGACCCACACAATAAAGACACGCATATTACAATAGTGTGTAAACATTTTTTGCATTACAATTAATTATATTTCTTAGCAGACATCCTTATCCATTGCATTATTTTGACATACAACTATCAATTTATACTGCTGAGCAATCTGGAGCTGCCTAGGTAAGGTACTATTACATCTACGTGCCACACTTCCTCTGTTCGCCACCAGAGGTCTTCATCTCCAGAATACTGATCCTCACATTACCCCAAGCACAATGAGCAGTCGTTCAATTAACATTCCTCAGCATCATGTGCACTTTCACCAATAGCACTCCACTCCCATTGGCCCAACACTACACATCCCTGTCCCCAGCTTCCCTCTGTTCAGTTCAGGCCCTCAACCTACGCCTGTACGATGACTCCGTCTCTCCGCACCTGGGTTCTACCCTTCTCCTCCCTGTAACACATATCAGATCACCAAATTCTAACTATTTTAAATCTTTAAACAAATCTCTATTTTACAAAGTATACAGTATAACCCAAAATATATTTGCCACTAAAACACTTATTTGAATACACTTAAAACTGAAATTGAAAAATTGTGCAACACTCCATGTTTTAATACAAAAATAATAACTTGTTTAAATTTGGAGTTGCATAATTGCATACTTAATACATTAAATTAGAAAACAGTTCAGTTTGTAACATATATGGTTACTTTAATTAGTGTTACTATAGTTCAATTGCTGTGTTTCTGTGCAGTTTTCTGTGTTTTAAACCACTTTCACAGTTTAGATTGGCCTTCTAGCCTTTTGACCTCCTGCCCACCACTTCTCCATTGCACATGCAGCATTGTAATCAGTACTGTCTGGTCCCTCAACACAAATGACTCCTTATAACTGCATAACGGATAATTGCATGCTCAGTTGCATGCTGGTCCCATTAAAAAAAAAAAAAAACTTTATTTTTAATGGAAACATGCTTAAGTTAAATCCATATTGCTTTAATGCATAAATAGGATTAGTGCATAAAGTTTTGTGGTCCCATTCACAATTTCACAGTGCATTTACACCTGATAATTTCATAGTGACGTCCACTTCGGAAGTTCCAATTTATATCAAATATCAAACACTTTTTTCATACTTTATTTTAATTTACTATAATAACCTATACTTTATCCAATGAACATGTGAAATAGCGAAATCCCTTAGTACATCTGAGTGAAATGTAATAAATGTAGTGAAAATAGGCTATTTATTTTGTGAAGTCGTTTAAGCTTTTTATGGTAGGTCCACATTCATCACCAGTGTCAGTTCATCAATTTGCATATTAAGTTACAAACTAACCATGCAGGGGCGGTGGCACTGTTGCCAGATGGGGGATTTTCCCATAAATTTGGGGGATTTTTAAGAGCCCAGAGGGAATTTTGGGGGCAACATTTGTATGGGGGAAATGTTGGGGGATATTATTTTGAACTTGGGGGAATTTAGGGGTTTGGCACAATCGATTTCTCCCCGTCGGACCTCACTTCATCCCCCCCCGAACTCACATCATCCAGCACACAAACCCTCCCCCCACCTCACACCTAACTTCACCAGTAATCATATTTGAGGTGGGTATACGTGATTTGGGGGATTTTTATGACCAGATTAGGGGGAATTTATGGAGAGGACCTGGCAAAACTGGGCGGCGGCCCCACCAAGAATCGTGTTAGCCCCACCATGGAACAACCAAGACTATCACCGAGCAGAATAAGCGCCAGCCAGTTCCATCTGCGTCACTGCGTCATTGCTGTGTGGAATTGGAGGCGTTAGCACGCAGTGTAGTCTGAGCTAGCTAAATAATTTGGGAAATTGTAACATTATTATGGATCGATCCAAACACAACAACCGGCGGATTGTGCTCCTTTGAAAATGTAAATGGTGAGTTTGAATATATTTTAAATAATTGGGTTGATTTTGAAACTGTGCTGACTTTGCCATGTTTTGTGTGGACTCGGCGGCCACCTGTTGTGCTCCGTTAACTAGTGTCTCTCTCTCTCTCTCTTACTTTGTGTGTGTGTGAGGGGAGTGTGTGACGCATGATGTGGAATGCGTTCGGTTTGTAGCGGACAGGTTTGCCAGACAACGTGAACGAGTTGAAATAGCGTGAATAATATGGCCTAAACTCAGCAGTCACCGTCCACGTCTGTTGCTCTCGATGTAAATTTGCGTGTGAAAAAAGGAGTCGGTGCAATCATCTAACCCAGCATCGTTTTTCAAACTTTGGTACGCATATCCAAAAATGCAGTCTGGTGGTACTCCGACGAAAAAACCCCCACCCCATTAGACTATTTCACCCTCATCCCCCCCGGCCAAAATCTGGGCGCCAAGGGGGTCCCTGGGGTCAAAAAGTTTGGGAACCCCTGATCTAACCCAAAGCAGCCTAATGCGTGGTATTTCTAGCTGGGAGGGGTGCTATTCCATTGTATGTGTATTCACATTGACGTTGTGAAGTGTGACACACATCAGACGTTGATTTGAGCCCCACCACTGTGTGGATTAGCCCCACCGTAATTTAGCCACAAAAAAATACTCTGCCCCCGCCGATGTACACATGCACACTCTTATGATTTAGATTGACTATTCCTTAACGTTCTACGATTCCAAAACAGACACACAGTTACCTACAGCAGTCTATTTTTCAACTCTTTAATTTCACCCATCCCTTAGTTGTAATGTTTATCAATGCTTTCATTTCTCCCATTGTATCGATTAATGCATTTCTCGGCTTGACGGGTGTGTTCACCTCGAGCACTGTCCTCATTCTGCACAGAATATGACCAATTATTCAATGAAGACTCCGTCTTTCTGCAGTCAGTGTGAAGGAAAACTGTTTACATGATCTTATATCCCAGTAATACATATTGGGAGGAATACTTCCATATGGACCAGGATGTAAACAATGTGCAGTAGGCTAACACTAGGTGAATATTTGTTGTGGGCTGTCACTCAAGTTTTCTTGTTGTACATGTTGCATTTATTTTAACTTCTTAGTTTATCTTATTTTGTAAGTTGACCTGGATGGGCGTTTATAAAAGAATTATATATATTTATAATAAATAATAATAATAATAATAATAATAATAATAATAGGTTAAACTAGGGATATAGCACAATGAATAACGCATTCTATTTTACAACGTAAAACAGTTTATACATATTTTATTGAACTCAAAATTTGAAATAAATATTTAATTTTACTTAATACAACTTTAAGCACTTTGAAATGGCTCAGTCTGTCTATTACATCTGCTACATAAGAATATAAGAACATAAGGAAGTTTACAAATGAGAGGAGGCCATTCGACCCATCGTGCTCGTTTGGTGTCCATTAATAACTAAGTGATCCAAGGATCCTATCCAGTCTATTTTTAAATGTTCCCAAATTTTCAGCATCTACCACATTGCTGGGGAGTTTGTTGGAGATTGCGACTACTCTCTGTGTGAAGAAGTGTCTCCTGTTTTCCGTTATGAATGCCTTGAAGCCCAATTTCCATTTGTGTCCCCGGGTGCGTGTGTCCCTGCTGATCTGGATAAGCTCCTCTGGTTTGATGTGGTCGATGCCTTTCATGATTTTGAAGACTTGGATCAAGTCCCCATGTAGTCTCCTCTGTTCCAGGGTGAAAAGGTTCAGTTCCCTCAGTCTCTCAGTAGGACATTCCCTTCAGACCTGGAATAAGTCTGGTTGCTCTCCTCTGAACTGCCTCTAGAGCGGCAATATCTTTCTTGAAGTGTGGTGCCCAGAACTGTCCACAGTATTCCAGATGAGCTCTAACTAGTGCATTGTACAGTCTGAGCATTACTGCCCTTGTTCTCAATTCTACACTTTTGACAATATACCCTAGCATTGTGTTTGCCTTTTTTATTGCTTCCCCACACTGTTTGGATGGAGAAAGTGAGGAGTCCACAGACTCCTAGGTCTTTCTCATGCGATACTTCATCTAGTTCTATTCCTCCCATAGTGTAATTATAGTGGACATTTTTGTTACCTGCGTGTATTACCTTGCACTTGTCAACATTGACTTTCATCTGCCAGGTATCGGCCCACAACTGAATGTTATCTAAGTCCCTTTGAATAGCCTGTGCTGCCGAGATTGTATCTGTTGAGCCACCTATTTTAGTATCATCTGCAAATTTGACTAACTATCCCAGAGTCCAGATCATTAATATAGATTAGAAAAAGCAAAGGCCCTAGTACTGATCCCTGTGGAACATCACACATATAAATGCAGAAAACACGCTTCTCAACAAGTCAGTCTATCTTACATTTAGTACATGGCAGTGTCTTTTTTCCGTGCGCCCGTGGGTAGCTGGCTCAAAGGAGAGGGGCACCTTCAAAATCTATACAGGACTGAATTGTAATGCCAACAGCAGTCTAAATGCGACACCAGCCCTACACAATACGAAATATGTAATTCAAAAGGAAAGTTAGAAAATAGCTGAGCAGATCAGAGGACAGGCAGGAGAGCTATATCACCAGTGACTCTTCAATTGTTTATCAAAATGTGCGCATATCAACAGAAATAAGAAAAAAAAACAAAAAACTTTTCACAATAAACTGTGTAAACTGGTGTATAAATCGGTATGCACATATGTTCGCAGACTTATACAATTATAAGAAAAAGCATTAAACTGAAATATTTTTAAAAATGCAATGCGTAAGCGCTTTGAAATGGCTCCTTCTGTTACAGCTGCGTATCAATGCAGAAAAAGCGCTTTTCAACACTACAGTGCCCTACAACTAATACAAAATAATTAGCATTCATGATCAAACAAGTGACTGATCGGCACTGATCCTGGGTTTGCAACGTGATCAGGATTGAAGTGTTAACCTGTTTTTAATGTTATTGTCTGCTCATTTTATCTGACCTATTTATTAATTGTATTCTATTGTGTGAACAAACTGCTCTTTGGGGCATCTTTTTGAATAATGCATCAATATTCTTCCTTTAACCGAAGGGGATACCTGTGTGGAGTGGTTTCAGTATTTGTTAAATACTCTATTTCCCATGTTTTACATATATACACACAAATATACTTTGTGCCAAAATAAATAAATCAAATACGAAATACATAATACATACATTTAGATATATAAAAAAGGAAATTTATACAAATTTTTGTTATATACATTTGTTTTTTTAATTTGGTTATTCATGTAGGCCTATGTATTTCGTTATTTATTTAGCACAAATTACCCTCCATATGTATTTACTAAATTGAATATGTACTTTGAAAAACAGACTTTCAGACTGGCAGTAGTCGGTTTTGGAATCGTAGGACATTAAGAAATATCCGATCTCAATCAAAAGAGACCGACCGTAAGTAGTTTGTAACTGAATATGCAAACTTAATGAATATGCAAACTGGTGATGAATCGATGCTGGTCATAAAATGATCGGGATGGAGGGTCGTGTTGTTGAAAAATAAATATTTATTGTGGTGGAGGGTCACATCACTTTGATACCTAGCTTACTGCCATGCAGTTGTCATCCAAATGATGATAATGATTAGTAGTTAACTACTACATTAGTTTGCCAGTTGTCAGCTAATGATTTTTGATAGTATTGGATTATTTAATTTTGTTTTTAATATGCACGATAGTATTTTCAGTACCGAGTATTTTTGTTGTTGATTGGACTTTTTATTAGTAATTGCAGTTATTTCAAGTTTTACATAAACAGAAAATTTATCCGCCATAAAGATGGGCACCACTAAAATGTTTTTCAGTGAGATGGGGGGTCGGCCCTGCTGATAGGGTTGTCATGATACTAGAATTTTGAACTTCAAAGGTTCTGAGGTTTCCAGAGAAAATTATGTTGTGTATTGAAAGGGGGAGTTGTTAAAATGAAGTTGATAAATGTATGTTTCTCCTTTACTCCCTTGTTATGAATTATACTGGAAAATAATGAACTGTGAAAGTACAAAATACTGTTGAATATCATTGTTCATGATGCTTTTAAGTTTGAACATAATATTGCATATATAGTTGGAATGGTACGAACTAGTGGCAGGGTCTTCCTCATTATTTCTAAAGGGCTCAGATTTCCGTGAACAGGTTGAGTGTTATTGAAGGGAGTTGCGGTTCTTTTCAGAGAACTGGATCTTTTGATTCAGTTCAGTACGAAGATCCAGTTCTTTTGGTGAAAGTAAATAGGTTGTGGAAAGGAGAATTAGTCAAGGACTAGCAGGAATTCTGTTGCAGGAGGAGCCAGGTGGGGCCAGTTAGATGTGAATTGGGGGCAGGTAGACAAAAGCTACTTAGAGCTGCGCTGTTTCTCGGTGACAAAATGTTGAGCAGTTGACTAGGGAACGGGAACCAAGAGAATGTAAAAAAAAAAAACATTTAGTGGCCACTACAGTGTCAGGTTTGCAGAATGATTGCCTTCCTGGATGAACTCATCCAAGAAGATTTAATTTATGAACTTTGTCAGCATGTTGAAATCCTAGAGATCAAGGTTCACGATCTTGAGGCTCCGCTTGTTGATCTGCACTGGATTAGTGATATAGAAGAATTGGTCAACCAGCCCATGAGAGAGATGGTGTGCACACCAAAACCTAGGAGAGTTGAGAGCATAGAGCAGGAAAGTGGACAGAACTGCTGGCTTACAGTAGGTCGTAACCGAAGAAAAGGGTGAAAACAACCCCTAGAGACATCCCAAGAGCTAGAATTGACCAACAGGTTCCAACTGCTGGACACTGAGTTAACCAGTGACAGCTCAGAGGGTGATGGGAGGGCAGTTGAGCACCAGAGCACCATGGTGTGTGTTTTGGTGTGAGAGTGTGTGTTTTGCCACAATGCAGCGATCTTACGTCACAAAAATGCCCAGGCTATTTTTGCTAAGTCCAATACGGAATGTGTGACAATAGTACTGTTGTCATTAATTTATGCAACAAATAAATGTATGTCACTAAAACCCACTGTAGAAGGATGTGAATAATTCTGGAGGCAACTGTACCTGTAGTTAGGAAAGTTAGAAAGGAAAGCACCTGAACACTTAAATAATAATAAAGTACTAACAGTAAAATGATTGACAGCGAATTATGCTGTACACAAAACACTGAATAACTTTACAAATTTTTTAAAATAATTTAGCATTTTTGTAAAACCATTTATAGATGCACTGCCTTATAAAACAATAGTACAAGAGATAAAACAATACCTATATTTTTTATTTCCTTAAATATTGTTTTAAGTGGATTGCATACTGATTAAGGATGGACCATTTACTACAAAAATATGAATATTTCGGGAATAAAAAATCATCATATGCTCTGTGGCATGTATACAAATGCTAAGCAGGCACAGTTGACCTCAATTTTGGATCAAGATGGCAAGAGGAAAGGATCTAAGTGACTTTAAAAGAGGGGTCATTATTGGGACACGAATTACAGGAACTTCAGTCACAACTACATATCAATATGGGACAAATCTGGCAAATAAACATCACATCAACCGACATTATGCAGCAAACTAGACGCGGTTTCTGGTGCTTGTCAATCTACTTCAGTGGAGCTATAATTGAAACGGGTGAGGAGCCCGCCGCTGTTTCCGCCGCTGATGTAGGAGTTTCTATGTGAATGCAAGTCTCCTGTTGTGACGCCCGATTTCAACAATAACATCAACATATATTAGTTTGAGGTCCATATTTATGCACAGGTGAACGAGTTTATAAAGTCCGTCATAGTGGAGCGAGCATTTGAGTAGTTTTAGCCACTGAATGATCGCTCTTGCGGTGGTGACTGATGTAGTATATGAGCTCGTTACACGTTATATAACTCGGGGACATAATCAGTAGCACTGAACTCTGCAGTGGGGGGAGCAGCGCCGGAGATGCGCTCCACTCCCGGGCAGAGCTCCGACCTACAGAAACATTTTTTTCCCCAAATTGTCATGGCCCCGAGGAGGGGCATGGCATCGTCTCACCCCCCTAAATGCGCCACTTTTTGCTAATATTGACCTTGTCTGAAGCATTTTTCTTATTGAAACTCTAAATTCTAATTAAGAGAAGCTATGTAAAAGCTTTATTAATCGCCTTATAATTGTTAATTCTATTCTAACTCCAGGATGAAAAAATTGGATTTATATGATATATATACATCTCTGGAAAAAATTAAGAGACCAATTAAAATTGACTTCTGAACTTGGAGTGGTCTCAATTTTTTCCAGAGATGTATATATATTTAAATCCAACACCTACATAGTCTATAACTTCTCCGCTGGGTAGAATCGAACCCACAACCTTAGGTTCGTAGCTGTGTTTCTTAACCACTACACCAGCACATACACAGTAATGTGTACTCCTAACGCAGACAACTATCCTAATTACATTAGTCTATATGACTGAATTATTGGAATTAATTTAAAATAAATGTATACATTAAGAAAAAAAATTGTGTATGGGGTTACAGCACTCTATTACATATGCTTTTTGGACATTCACTTAGGACACTTTAAAGCACTTATCACGGGTCAAATCGGACTCTGTGAAATATTATCAACACTAGTCGTCCCACCCCAGCAGCACAGTAGCCCTGCTACACAATCACAGCACCATCAATTGGACCCGCCTCTTGCGTGTGATTGGTGCCTCTAGAAGACCAAAACCCGCCCCCTCAGGTGATTGACAAACATTAAAAAGATTGAAAGATCAATTGCCAAATTAAACTGAAAGATCAATTGGCAAATTAAATTGAAAGTAACTTGGCAAATAGCACAATAAATTAATGAATTGATTTATGAATGGATTAATTTATGAATTGATTAATTTACTAATTGACTAATTAATTTAAGAATTAAAGATTACATTTTGACCCTTATAATGCTCCATACTCCAAGTCTGTTTGTGTTTCTGAATGCACATTTCTTGCCTGCATCCAGCACGTGTGGAAGAAAGGGGGAGAATGCAAAGCGTTGTCCAAATGACCAAAAATATTGCCGTAAAGAGTGGGATTTGCGACAACGAAATAAACCATAGAGCATAATATGAAACAATAGACGTTTTTCTATCGTCACATGATGTATATCGTCATATTGCCCAGCCCTACGTAGCAGTCATCACAAGGTTTAGGTTTTGCAGAATAAGGATGGAATTATGTAATGAATAACCATAATAACCATGATCATTAATATGAAAAAGGAAAAATATTGGGACAAAGAATGTCCATGAGTAAAATACAAAAATACAAGTCATGTAAAAGGCTGGAAAATATTAGAGGGGAGATGTATTCAAAATATATTTGAAATTGTCCCTAATGATACAATGAAAATAATTACAAATGTATGGTAATGATGACTAATTATTGATTAATAACTGCCATAACTAACCTAACAACTACTAACTATATTGTTGAAGGAGCTTTTATAATAATGACTAATTAAAATGGTCTCATTTATAATCAGATATAAAAGAGGAAAAAGATAAGCACTTTGCTTTGAAAGTTTGACAGCTCCACACAAAAAAAATTGATTAGGATTTAGAGTTGATTTGGTACACACAGGATATATGATGCTGCTGATGACAACTGAGAGCTAAACTTAAATAATTTGTGGTTGTGACAAATCATAATTAAGATTGTTTAAAAATTGTCCATATATTGGAAACTTTAAAAACTGTGCAGATGTCAACTACTGGATGATGAATTACATGTGATAGAGATGCCTTTCATAGGGAGGGGATCTCTGAAGTTGTGCGAACCACACATTGAGTCTACAGATGATCAATTTATTCCACATTATGAATCGTATCCTGAAGGAACAGATGTTTGACCCACAGTGGTATATGGAGAAGACGCTGGTGTTGAGACACAGTAGGCCGAGGGCCTGGCTTTAAAGACAGCCACACAGCATCTTGAACAGACCGATGTCAAGGTCCACAACGCCGAAGTGATGGTTCACTCAGTAAAGAAACAAGTTAAAATATAATAATAAAAGGTTTCAATGATTAGAATATATGATATATGGTGAAACAGCTCAAATGGCATCTGCAGTAACAACAATCCTTGTATTGATAGTTTCATTTAAAAAAAAAAGTAAAAAAGTGTTTTGCTGGAGATGAAATGAATTCAGATGAATAGAATAAAAGCAATGAAGTTAACAATACAGACAATACAAACAATACAGTTAGCTCCTATAGCACAATCTCCAAGTCCTCTGCTTTTTATATGCATAGACAGCTCTCAAAGCAGAAGTATACAGGCTATTGCCCTCACCTCCACAGCCATGTATGGAGCGCCGTTTGTGCCAAAAGTGTTCTCCCGTCAATTTGGTAGTTCATTGGGAAATTTATTCGAAAATTCGTCAATTTGGCCATTCAGCCGGCGGTTTGGTCATATAGTAGTAAATTCTTCGAGGAATCTGTCAAGTAATTTGATAATTTTCCAATATGTGTGTCAATTAATCCGTAATTACACTGAACAACTATGTAATTAATATGTCTATTAATTAACTTCCAGACAACCAGACCAACTTCCAGACAAACCAATGAACTTCTAGACGGCCCAATGACCTTCCAAACAAACTTCCAAACAAACCAATGAACTTCCAGACGAACAGAGCTACTGTCAATCATGCACTGTGCCAAACCCACTTGAGTCTTTCTTACCAATAGGAGCAGACACGCCTATTTTAATAAATAAAACTCCAGGCTCACATAAAACTGCTTCAGCCAATAATGGTGCAGTTTATTAGAAAGGGTGTTTCTCTCTCACCTCGATCTGCGTTTTCCCCTCATTCGAAAATCTGCGCTATGAATCGCTCATCAAAAACCCATCAAGCTATAAAATCGCACTTGCAGTCTTTACTCCGTGAGATAGAAGGACAAGCATAAATGGATTATATTTATTTCAAAATAGATTGGATCCTTGATGGGGGTTGTGGGGCTGTGCAGCCTCTTCTCAGTGGAGGGGTGGGGTGGGGTGGGGTGGGCTTGGCTTGACTTTATATTGGTGGGGGACTTTTCTTTACACCTTGTTGGCACACATATGTATTTCTTTATTTAGCCTAACTCTACGCACTACATGTGTTCATACAGAAATATTTTGGTTTTAAACTTTACCGATTGCAAATCATTGCAATGTTAGCTAATTACTTTAAGTCGGATAATATACTGTATTTTTTAAAATGTGTGTGCACACGAAAATAAACTAAACAATACATACTAAAGCCAAATAAACAACACTAACAATAAACACCTTGTCCTAGCCAATCAAACACGTATATCCATTTAAATACAATTAAACCTCATACACATTAATACACTATGACAGGCTGTTAAAATGCCAAAAGCAAAGAATTAACAATTAATACAAAAACGCCAAGAACTTTAACCTTGGCATGTGTCATATAGATTATGCTAATTGTATTACGAGCAGTATTTTTCCAGCAGCTCTCAGTGTTGCCGACTCGATTGCCATTATCATTCAAATTTACAGATGTTTGGGTCAACACCACATTTATTACTTATTTCGACAGTATTTTAAAAAGGCGTTACGCTGCATGTACAATATATAGTGATTAAACATACTTACTTTACTCTATGGCAAACCTGTGGTTAAGCCTTGTCCAGTCTAACAATTAATCTTCTCATAAACGAGCCTATGTTAATGGTGATTTTAATGTCCATAGGATTACACAGAGACACCAGAAACAAACGCCCGTTCTAATAAACTGCAACATTACTGGCTGAAGCAGTTTTATGTGAGTCTGGAGTTTTATTGGTTAAAATAGGCGCGTCTGCTCCTATTGGCTAGAAAGACTCAAGTGGGTTTGACACAGTTGGTCTGTTCGTCTGGAAGTTCATTGGTTTGTCTGGAAGTTGGTCTGGTTGTTGTTTTAATGAAACTATTTGACTTGAGCGCATTATTGTTTACGTAACGTCACGCATGAGTGTGGTTTGTCATTGTCGATTGCTTTAATCAGTCCGCGGTTGGTTGTGAAGGAGCTCGGTTAAGCAGAGCCTGTTGGTATTTGCATATTGATAAGTAATTTTAATAAATACAGTGTAATTAAAAGAAAGCGCTTCAGCATGCCAAGGTAACACGACAGTTTTCTGGAAGTTCATAGGTTTGTTTGGAAGTTCGTCTGGTTGTCTGTTTATATTAATTAATAGCCACATTAATTACACAGTTGATCAATGTAATTACGGATTAATTGACACACGAATCGGACAAATTAAAAAATTACTTGACAGATTCCTGGATGGATTTACTACTATATTACCAAATTGCCGACTGAATGGCCAAATTGACGAATTTCAGAATGAATTTCCCAATTAACTACCAAATTGACGGACGAACACGTTTGGGACAAACGGCGCTCCGTAGCTATGTCATCACTCATACCATCTACACCACGCTTTTCGTTTGTCCGCACAGATTAAAACAAACAACAACAGTTGCGAGCTTGCGGTCGCGTTGTCGTTGCGCAGATTTCTGTAGTTGTGCACAGATCTGCAGAAATCCACCGATGCCATTGGCGGAGAAGCGCAGATCTGCAGACATGTGCAGGAAACGAGCGTGACCTGTAAATGTCCAGGTCCGTGTTTGTTTACTTTTCTCTTTATGGATCTCGGGCGTTTCCGCGAGATTTGGGCAGTTTCGAGTCTGTGTGGGAGATCCCCACGACACGGGAGTTCAGATTAGTCGTGAAGTGTGTCCACCTGTACTTAAAACATCGTGTAGTACGACTCCTTCACGACTTAAAACACAAATTCGTTGAAAGACGGTCAGATTGTGAGCTGCCCACCATTCTCAAAATCGGGTCGGATTGTAGAAATTGTGTAGTGTGACACTAGCATAGTAATTTAATTACTAAATTGTGCAATATGAATGCATCCACAACCACGTTGTCACTCTGGTGAGCATTTCTGTGTGAACGGGGCTTACATTTCAATGCAGAACTGCGGAAGTCTGCGCTACGCGAACGCGACCAAAGTTTGTGTTTTTGCGGCTTGTTTTCATTACCGACATTGTACAGCGCTCAGCCTGTCTCGTATAGAAGTAAAGACATGAATAAAGCGGCTCAATCATGAAAGGTTACCGGCGGCAGCTCCGCGGCTCTCTCTCTGCGCGCAGCTCCGCTCTGCCCTCCCGGCTCCTCGGCTCTTCACAGGCGGCCCATCCGCTCCGGAGCTCCAGCCACACACAGCCGCCTCCCCCGCCGCCAGGAGCTCCTGCAGCCTCCGTCTCAGCGCCTCGTTTTCCGCGTCCCTGCGGGTTATCTCCGCTCGGTGCTCCGACACCGTCTCTCCCACCGCCTTCCCGATCTCCCACAGGGCGGCTCTCATCAGTCCGGTCAGAGCCGAGGCCAGGCGGGCGTCCAGACACGCAGAGACGGACATTTTCAAAGGCCCACTACCTATGCAACATGCGTTGTTTCGAAACGCACCGCAATTCTGGCAAGTAACGCCCCACAGAGGCCTGACGTGTCGCCATTGGTCCGCCTGGTCGCTGCTCTCTGTGCGAGAGACGCGCTCCATGTCGTGTGTTGACTCAGTGCTGAACAGGGTCGGACTGGAACTGAAAAACTGCCGGGACTTTGAAACGCAGACCGGCCCACGAGCGTATACATTCCCCAAATACAAATTCACACACCATCCACTATATAGATAATATATGAATTAATATATAAATTAATTTTAAAAACCCATGTGACATCAAGTCAAGTTAAAATTAGAAACATAAGACAGTTTACAAACGAGAGCCCATTGGACCCATTGTTCGCTCATTGGTGTCCACCAATAATTTAATGATACGAGGATCAAATAAATTAAAGAGAATGCATTTATTTTAAGAGTTGGACCGAATAAACAGATTACAGAAACACTTAAGGCATAGCACAAACATAACAGTATTCCCTGTCAGGACAAAGTGGGTTACAATACCCCTGTCAGGACAATGCATAATACTATAACGATACACACACACACTACATGATACACACACATACACATATTGTGAATATGGTGTTAATATTTGATTTAGTATTGCACATAATTTACATTGTACAGCGGGTTTGGACAGTGGGAGGAAAACGGAGGAACGGGAGAAAACACAGGGAGAACAGTTCTGTGCAGTTCTGTGCAGATCTGTGCTTCTCCACCAATGACTGAATAATGTTTTGACCCGGCAGCAATACTGTGTGGTGGATGAGTTAAGCCATGTGATTTATATAGATCAGAGATCAGAGACACTTGTCTGTCTTGCTCTGCATGTGTACGGTTGGCCGATTAATATATTTTACATATTTGCATTTTGTAAGTTTAGATTTATGCAAAATAACTTAATTTGAACCATCTCAATTTTATTCATAAAACGCTTGTAACTGGGATTAAAAAAAAAAAAAAAATCCCTTATAAATCCCACACACTGAATGTGTGCTCGGCTCTGTGCTGTGAGGCCCCGGCTCCCTGGAATCATTGTAAACAGCTCAGAGAGAATTCTCAAAAATGGACAGGCGCGGCTTTTATTTTCACGCTTATAGCAAAAATATCTGAGGTTTGGCCAAAAACAACTATCAACATGTAATATAGAAAAAACACACGAATCTACCATATAAGTGTCTGCTTGGTGCTGATTGATTTACCTTTTGAAAATATGAGGTAAAGGGAATTAATGTGATGTATTTGTATTTCTACTGAACCGTTTATATAGCACCAACACACCCATTTTGGTGAAACCCTCTACTTTAAATTGAGTGACAGTGTATGGGTCCAATCACAGTGGTTCACGAAGACTTTTGCCTTAAAGGAGGGGAGCGACCGACATTTTCGATGCCGCCTGGCGGAACAAATGGCTCCTGCAGCGCAACATCAGACACATGGGCTGCGTCCCAAATCGCACACTTCATCTCTGCCTTCGCCTCCCACCAGTCTCTGGATTTCCTCGCACTCACCGAGACATGGATCCCCCCAGACAACTCCTATATCTCGACCCACAGCTTTTAATTCCCTGCAGTGGAAATCACCTCTCCCTTCTCTACCGTCCACCTGGTCCACTCACCTCCTTCCTGGATGAACTCAACTTTCTTCTCTCCTCTCTCCCCTCGCTGTCCTCACCTACCATCCTCCTGGGAGACTTCAACATCCACCACTCCAACCCTTCCTACTGTGCCGGATTTCTTCCTCTCCTTCACTCCTTTAACTTCTCTCTCTCCACATCTCCCCCCACTCACAGGGCTGGCCGCCAGCTAGACCTCATCTTCTCAAGAGGCTGCTCCCCTTCGAAACTCTCCGTGACATCCATGGACATCTCGGACCACCACTTCATTTCCTTCTCCCTTTCCCTTCCCTTCCCTCCCTCCCCTCTCCACCCACTCCCTCTGTCACCTTCTGCCGAAATCTCCGCTCTGTCTCCCCCTCCACCCTTGCCTCCACTGCCCTCGCTCTCTTGCCTTCTGTTGATTGTTTTTCAAATCTATCTGTCAACTGTGCTACTTCCTCTTTGTTCTCCTCCCTCACCTCCTCCCTTGACTCTCTCTGTCCTCTCACGTCTCGTCCTGCCCGTCCCTCCCCTCCTAAGCCTTGGTTCTCTGCTGTTCTCCGTGCAACCCGAACTAGTCTGAGTGCCGCCGAACAAAAGTGGAAAAGGACCAAACTCCCAGCCGGCCTCGAACTCTACCGCTCCCTACTGTCCACATTCTTGTCCTCTCTCACCTCAGCCAAGAAGTCTTACTTCCAATCTCTCTTCGAATCCACTGTCAACAACTTGCCCCCCCCCTCCTCCTCCTTCATCTCTCACTGCTAATGATTTCGTCTCCTTCTTCTCCTCCAAGATTGCAGACATCCGCAGGCTCTTCAATACTCCACCCTCATCTCCCATCACACCGAAATCTCCCACGACCTAGCTTCCTTTTCTTCATTCTCACCTCTCTCAGATGCTGAAGTTTCTGCTCTCCTCCTACGTCACAAACCCACAACATGCAACCTGGACCATCTCCCTTCTTGTCTCTTCCAAGCAACCGCTCCTGATCTTCTCCCCTTCATCTCCTCCCTCCTCAACTCCTCACTCCTCTCTGGCTGTTTCCCCTCTGCATTTAAACAAGCTGCTGTCATCCCACTGCTCAAGAAACCAACCCTTGATGCCACCTCTCCTCAGAACTACCACCCTGTCTCCCTACTTCCCTTCCTCTCCAAGACTCTCGAGCGGGCGGTCCACCTTCAGCTCTCGGACTTTCTGTCCCAACACTCACTCCTTGATCCTCTGCAATCCGGCTTCCGCACAGCTCACTCCACTGAAACGGCTCTACTGGCTGTCACTGACTCCCTCAGCCGCGCTCGGGCAGCCTCCCTCTCCTCAGTCCTCATCCTCCTTGACCTCTCGGCAGCATTTGACACCGTCGATCACTCCATCCTCCTCTCCTGCCTCGCTGACCTTGGGATCTCTGGGAGTGCTCTCACCTGGTTCTATTCCTACCTCAGCAACCGGTCCTACCAAGTGACATGGCGAGGCTCCTCATCCACCCCCCAACCTCTCCTCACAGGTGTTCCCCAAGGCTCCATCCTGGGCCCGCTCCTGTTCTCTCTCTACACTCGCTCCCTGGGCCCCCTCATCACTTCCCATGGCTTCTCCTACCACTTCTGTGCTGATGATGCCCAGATCTTCCTGTCTTTTCCCTCTTCTGACCCTCTCATCCCCTCACGCATCTCTTCCTGCTTGTCTGCCATTTCCGCCTGGATGCACTCGCACCACTTCCAGCTCAACCTCTCCAAATCAGATCTCCTCTTTTTCCCCCACTCTTCCTCACCTTCTGCTGACCTCCCCATCTCGATCCCCTTGGAATCCACCACACTCTCTCCTTCTTCTTCTGCTGAAAATCTAGGAGTCACCCTCGATCCTGCGCTCTCCTTCTCCCAGCACATCACCACGCTGACGCGCACCTGCAGATTCTTCCTGAGCAACATACGCCGGATCCGTCCCTTCCTCTCCGACTACTCAACTCAGCTACTCGTCCAGTCACTGGTCCTCTCCCGCCTGGACTACTGCAACTCCCTCCTTGCCGGCCTGCCTGCATCCACTACCCGCCCACTGCAGCTCATCCAGAACTCTGCGGCTCGTCGGGTATTCTCTCTGCCACGATTCGCACACGCTACTCCACTGCTTCGCTCCCTCCACTTTCTCCCAATAGCGGCATGCATTCAGTTCAAGACTTTGACCCTCACCTACCGCTGTCTTGACCACACTGCACCAAGCTACCTTCAGTCACTCATCTCTCCATACATTCCCTCCAGACCACTGCGCTCCTCCAGTGCCAGAAGGCTAACTCTGCCTCCTCTCCACTCTCCTTCCTCCAGAGCCCGCTCCTTCTCATCCCTGGCCCCTAAGTGGTGGAACGACCTGGCCACCGAAGTCAAAACAGCAGAGTCATTGACCCCATTCCGGGGCTTACTCAAGACGCATCTCTTCTGACAGCACTTGTAATATTAGTCCTCTATCCCTGCTAGATAGCACTTCAGCTTATTATGCTCCTCGCGTTCTTGATTGTTTTCCTCCTTGCTTCCTTTCCCGTAGCCCTAGTCTGTAACCCTACATCTTGACAGCACTTAGCTTTCACCGTCCAGGATGTAGGAAGTCTCTTACTGTACTTGTGTAAATTGTAATTGGAATTTGTAAAATGTATTATTTTGAATTGCTATGTTTTAGCTAAGTTGAATTTGTAATGATTGATGCCTTGTACTTCTCTGTATTTTTGCACTTATGTTGTAAGTTGCCCTGGATAAGGGCGTCTGCCAAGAAATAAAAATAATAATAATAATAATAATAATAGACCCTTCGACAAGTGTACACTTTGCGTGATGTTGTGCTGATGTCACAGTGTGCACTTGAGTGAGGAGGGTGTAGGGTGTAGGTTGAATCTAAAAGCGCTTAATGGGACACACCTCCTAGTTTGATAGGATACTACTTCAGTAATTAAGGTGCTGAAACTTTCTAATCATATATTTAAATCATGATTATATAATATTTTTTTATTATCTATCTATGTATTATAATTTCCTTGATACATAATTTAACAATTCCTACAACTGTCTAGCTAGCATTACATTACATATATATACACCCGCCGTTGCCATATTTTCCCAATTGACTTGTCCCCGTTTTAAAGCACAGAGTTCTGGGACTTCAGCGCTAAAACACTTTCGCGTAAGTGTAATCTTCTGTACACATCGACGAAGGGAGCATTGAAGGGCACAAACAGCTCGATTAGGCTCCCTTCACTTGCTCCCTAAGGTATTGGGACACCCCTTAAGATGGCCACCGTAGTACTTCCGCCCCGCAAGGGAAGGGAACGAGGGAACAATTCCTGCTTCCCAAATCGCTCCCTACACCCTTCGACAAATGTACACTTTGCGTGACGTTGTGCTGAGGTCACAGAGTGTGCACTTGAGTGAGCGAGTGTGTAGGGTCTAGGGCAGGGGTGTCAAACTCATTAGGTAGTTGGCCGGATTTGTTCAAATGAGACCTCATCTGGGCCGGATAATTTTTTGCTGAAATCAGTTTGACTCTAGACATGGATATTTAGGCTGCTTGCTGATTTATTTGAAATCATTCAAGAAGGCCTACATATACCAATCAATGCATTGTTGGCACATGGAAATAACACAATGTATTATTACATAAAGCAAAAGAGAGAACTGCAACAAATACATGTTTAACAGAAAGCATTTTCCTATGCAACATTGACAAGAATACATTTCGACTAGAACAGAGAAGTGCAACTAATAGCCGATCGTAAGTGCCATAGAAAGCATATTTTCTATTAATGTTAACTATTAATAATTACATATTGTGTTTGAATATCTGTTATTCATTAATTATACATTTAAGAACATAAGAAAGTTTACAAATGAGAGGAGGCCATTCGACCCATCGTGCTCGTTTGGTGTCCATTAATAACTAAGTGATCCAGGGATCCTATCCAGTCTATTTTGAATGTTAAATGTCTCCTGTTTTCCATTTTGAATGCCTTGAAGCCCAATTTCCATTTTTGTCCCTGGGTGCGTGTGTCCCAGCTCCTCTGGTTTGATGTGGTCTATGCCCTATGTTCCAGGGTGAAAAGGTTCAGTTCCCTCAGTCTCTCCGAGTAGGACATTCCCTTCAGACCTGGAATAAGTCTGGTTGCTCTCCTCTGAACTGCCTCTAAAGCAGCAATATCCTTCTTGAAGTGTGGTGCCCAGAACTGTACACAGTATTCCAGATGAGCTCTAACTAGTGCATTGTACAGTCTTACTTCCCTTGTTTTAAATTTTACACTTTTGACAATATACCCTAACATTCTGTTTACCTTTTTTATTGTTTCCCCACACTGTTTGGATGGAGAAAGTGAGGAGTCCACATAGACTCCTAGGTCTTTCTCATGCGATACTTCATCTAGTTCTATTCCTCCCATAGTGCAATTATAGTGGACATTTTTGTTACCTGCGTGTATTACCTTGCACTTGTCCACATTGAATTTCATCTGCCAGGTGTCGGCCCACAACTGAATATTATCTAAGTCCCTTTGAATAGCCTGTGCTGCCAAGATTGTATCTGCTGAGCCACCTATTTTAGTATCATCTGCAAATTTGACAAGTTTGCTAACTATCCCAGAGTCCAGATCATTAATATAGATTAGAAAAAGTAAAGGCCCTAGTACTGATTCCTGTGGAACTCCACTAACAACCTCACTCCAGTTAGAAGCAACTCCTCTAATCGACACCCCCTGTTTCCTATACATCAACCAGTAAATAATCCATCTACTTACAGTGCATCCGGAAAGTATTCACAGCGCTTCACTTTTTCCACATTTTGTTATGTTACAGCCTTATTCCAAAATGGATTAAATTCATTATTTTCCTCAGAATTCTACATAATGACGACGTGAAAGAAGTTTGTTTGAAATCTTTGCAAATGTATTAAAAATTAAAAACAAAAAAGCACATGTACATAAGTATTCAAAGCCTTTGCCATGATACTCAAAATTGAGCTCAGGTGCATCCTGTTTCCACTGATCATCCTTGATGTTTCTACAACTTGATTGGAGTCCACCTGTGGTAAATTAAGTTTATTGGACATGATTTGGAAAGGCACACACCTGTTTATATAAGGTCCCACAGTTACAGTGCATGTCAGAGCACAAACCAAGCCATGAAGTCCAAGGAATTGTCTGTAGACCAACAAGACAGGATTGTATCGAGGCACAGATCTGGGGAAGGGTACAGAAACATTTCTGCAGCATTGAAGGTCCCAATGAGCACAGTGGTCTCCATCATCCGTAAATGGAAGAAGTTTGGAACCACCAGGACTCTTCCTTGAGCTGGCCGCCCGGCCAAACTGAGCGATCAGGGGAGAAGGGCCTTAGTCAGGGAGGTGACCAAGAACCCGATGATCACTCTGACAGAGCTCCAACGTGTCTCTGTGGAGAGAGGAGAACCTTCCAGAAGAACAACATCTCTGCAGCACTCCACCAATCAGGCCTGTATGGTAGAGTGGCCAGACGGAAGCCACTCCTCAGTAAAAGGCACATGACAGCCCGCCTGGAGTTTGCCAAAAGCCACCTGAAGGACTCTCAGACTATGAGAAACAAAATTCTCTGGTCTGATGAAACAAAGATTGAACTCATGTCTGGAGGAAACCAGGCACCGCTCATCACATGGCCAATACCATCATGGTGGTGGCAGCATCATGCTGTGGGGATGTTTTTCAGCGGCAGGAACTGGGAGACTAGTCAGGATCGAGGGAAAGATGAATGCAGCAATGTACAGAGACATCCTTGATGAAAACCTGCTCCAGAGCGCTCTGGACCTCAGACTGGGGCGAAGGTTCATCTTCCAACAGGAAAACGACCCTAAGCACACAGCCAAGATAACAATGGAGTGGCTACAGGACAACTCTGTGAATGTCCTTGAGCGGCCCAGCCAGAGCCTAGACTTGAACCCGATTGAACATCTCTGAAGAGATCTGCACCGAAGCTCCCCATCCAACCTGATGGAGCTTGAGAGGTCCTGCAAAGAAGAATGGGAGAAACTGCCCACAAATAGGTGTGCCAAGCTTGTAGCATCATACTCAAAAAGACTTGAGGCTGTAATTGAGCAAAGGCTGTGAATATTTATGTACATGTGCCTTTTTTGTTTTTTATTTTTAATCAATTTGCAAAGATTTCAAACAAACTTCTTTCACGTTGTCATTATGGGGTATTGTTTGTAGAATTTTGAGGAAAATAATGAATACTTTCCGGATGCACTGTACATTACCCTGAATGCCTACAGCTTCCAATTTGAGGATCAGTCTTTGGTGTGGAACCTTATCAAAGCTTTCTGAGAATCTAAGCATATATCATATGCTTTCATATCATCTACAGCTGCAGTTACTTGTTTAATTTTGTTTTTATAAATTAGTAAGACATTATCTGCCTCGTCTAAACCCATATCTCCAAGAATATGGTTTTCATTAAGATGCTCCTCTATTTTCTGTCTAACCATTTTTTCCAACATTTTACAGGTAAAGCAGGTTGGACTGATTGGTCTTAATTCTGCTAGTCCCTTTAGTACCTCCTCCTCATTTATCCTGATCTCTCTTAGGATTTGCCTGGACTGATTGTTAACCGGTGGCATGTGATCTGTCTTTTCATTTGTAAAAACCTCTGTGAAATACTCATTTAGAACATTTGCCACTTCTTGTTAGTTTTCCAAGGTACTTCCATGTTTGTCCTTTATCTGTTTCACTTCCTCCCTTATTGTCCTCTTACTGTTGTAATATTGAAAAAAGCTCTTTGTATTAGTTTCAGCTCCAAGAGCTATGTTTCTTTCTATTTCCCTCTTTTTTTTGAAAGAATGCCTCAAAGCTAACCATGTTGTGATCACAATTTGCCACTGGTTCTCTAACTAGTGTCCCTCTGAAAATATCAAGTCAATGCATGCACTCTCCCTGGTTGGTTCCCTGACAAATTGATTTAGAAAGCAGTCATTTACCATCTCAACCATTTCTATTTCTGCTTCTGTAGTCCCAACCGGGCTTTCCCAGTCTAAGTTTGGGAAATTGAAATCCCCCATTATAAAAGCCACATCCTTGCTACATGCAGTCCTGATTACACTGTACAATGCAACATCTTTCTGAATATCTGAATTGGGTAGTCTGTAACACACTCCTGCCACTAATCCTCCACATCTCGTCCAAAAGTTTCACCCACAAAGATTCTGTTCCGTTATTGGGATCTAATTTTAGTTCTTCTGCCTCAATGTAATTTTTCACATATAATGCTACCCCACCTCCTCTTTTGCCTATTTTTGCCTGTCTCTCCTAAACTGTGTGTATCCTTCTAACTTGTATTCATCCCCATCGTTTTCTGTAAGCCATGTTTCCATCACACCTACCAGCACTGTGGCTTCTAAGTACAACATCTTGTTCCTTATACTCCTTGCATTGAGGTACAAACATTTCAGGACTTTCCTACTAGCAGTTTCCCTTCATTTTCTTTGCTTAGGGGAACATCTCCCATTGTCAGAGCTCCCTGCCCCCCTGGTACCTAGTTTAAATGATTCTCAATTTCTCTGCCCATACGCTCTCCCAATGCATTAGCCCCCCTTCTGTTTAGATGTAGACCATCCGGTTTGTACAGGTCCCATCTATCCCAGAAGAAAGTCCAATGCTCAATAAACCTAAACCCCTCTTCCCTAAACCAAGATTTCAACCACGTGTTAAACTTTCTAATCTCTGCCTGTCTCCCTGGCCTGGCATGTGCTACCTGAAGTATTTAGGAGAAAACTACCGTGGAGGTTCTGCTCTTTAGTTTTGTTCCTAACTCTTTAAATGTGTCTTGCAGAACCTCTGTCCTACCTTTTCCTATGTCATTGGTTCCAATGTGGACCATGACCAGTGGATTCCCCCCGGCTTTCGCCAGTAGCCCGTCTACTATTTTAGGGAGATCTGCAACCTGAACACCAGGCAGGCAAGATACCATGCGGGTATCCCTATCACTAGGGCACCCTGTGTGATCTACACCTCTAAGAATTGAGTCTCCTACTATAACTACCTCATTCTTCTGGGGGGGAAGTGGGCACCATGGTGCTCTGGTGCTTGGCTGCCCCCCCATCACCCTCTGAGCTGTCATTGTCCAACTCGGTGTCCAGCATTTGGAACCTGTTGGGCAATTCTAGCTCTTGGGGTGTCTCTACGTGTTGTGCACACCCTGTTCTGCAGTTACGACCTACTGTAACCCAGCAGTTCTCTACTCTGTCCTGCTCTGAGGTCTCCAACTCTCCTAGGTTTTGGCGTGCACACCATCTCTCTCATGGGCTGATTGACCAATTCTTCTATATCCCTAATACAGCGCAGATCAACAAGCTGAGCCTCAAGATCACAAACCTTGATCTCTAGGATTTCAACTTGTCGACAACGTTCACAAATGAAACCTTCTTGGATGAGTTCATCCAGGAAGGCAATCATTCTGCAAACCTGACACTGTAGTGGCCACATGCTTCTAAATTGTAGTTTTTTGTTTTGTTTTGTTTTTTGTAGTCCCTTGGTTCCTGTTGCCTAGTCAACTGCTTAACTTTTGTGACCGAGAAACAGCGCAGCTCTTTCTCAACAGCTGCTTTAAGTAGCTTTTGCTATCTACCCCCAATTCACACCTAACTGGCCACACCTGGCTCCTCCTGAAACAGAATTCCTGCTAGTCCTAGACAAAATCTCCCTTCTACAACCTGTCTACTTTCACCAACTCAGCAGCTGAACTGAATTGACTTCAATTTAGGCAAACTACAGAAAATGCTAACTTCAATTTAGGCAAACTTAAAACAAAATGAGCAATGCTATGACTGGTCTGAAACTAGTCAAACAACAAGATGGCTGCCTCTCACCTGTACTTTCCTGTGTCTCTCTGTGGCAACTTGTAAATACTTTGTTTATTGGTTTATAAGCTGTATGTTTCGCAATGGTTGTGTTCTTGTTTCTTCACAGTGTTCAGTAGTGCACACAGCACCGCTGCACATGAGAATCACTGTGGAGTCAGTAGCTTCCGGCGAAAAACTAAAACACCATAACGATGTTAAAACTAGAAGTTGCATGCAACTTTTAAGGCTTCCATGCTGTATCATTAGGTTTAAGATTTCAGCAGGCATTGGTAATTTAAATGCATGTGTTATTAAATGTGTTCTTTTCAATTTCAATCCAATGTAGTATACATTTGCGGTTGAAATTTGTTGTAATTTGAATTATGTATTCAAAGTCAGTGGACTTTAATATCAATTCTTTCATTGTTTGCTTCAATGATGTAAGGTACGATTGTATTTTTCACTTAATTCTGGCATATAAGTGTAGATTTCATTATTGTGTCATTCAAGATGCAGAATGCAATTTACAGGGTTGGCCACATTCTGGAGGCATGGTATAAGTGGCATGGAGTAGAAGGCACCAAAGCTTGAATCAGAAAACGCAGCCTGGCGGACAAAGCGTGAGTCCGAGCAACTTCTGATGAACAAGCGTAATAGTGGGGCATAAAGTATGCATGTGTATGAAGTGGCATATGCATGTGTCCGTTGGTTTTGGAGAAGAAGATTTTTGTAGCATTTCACAATTTCGCCTCTAATCGCAACATGGCGGCGGCACCATGTGACCGACACGTGTAGTTTTCACTGCATTTGTAGGTTTAAGTTGTGTCTACAACACTTGCGAGTTTCGTGAGTTTTAATGCATAGTGTCCAACCAAGGTCTTAATTGCTTAATTGAATCCTTAATTGACCTAACAAAGCAATATACCATTCCATTAAGTAATTCTCCAGTACCGGTTTGAAAACCCCTGGACTAGAGTGAAGGAAAAGTGACCTAGTTTGGGATTCTGAGGTGGAGTCAGTGAATCCGTGAGGTGTCAATTGGTGGCCAGAAGCAGAACACAAAGGTATTTAAGCAGCTGTAGAGAAACAAAAAGACTGTTTCTCGGTGACAAAAGGTCAAGCAGTTGAATTAGGGCAGTGGCCTTAAACTCAATCCCTGGAGGGCCAAGTGTATGCTGGTTTTTGTTCCAACAGACTTAATTGGTCTAATTGTTTAATTAGCTAGATGCATTTAAACACCTATCCATGCGCTGGGATATTTTATAAGCAACTGTACCTTGAATCAAATACACTTTTAGACCATCAACTGTAAAATACCTCACAAAATATTTTTTAAATATGTCCAATTGAAAAATTAAGTGGACAAATTAAGTAATTGAGAACTAAGTTGGATCGAAAACCAGCATACACACGGCCCTCCAGGAATTGAGTTTGAGACCACTGAATTAACCACTGACCACTGAATGTAAAATGTTGGAAAAAAATATTAGACAGAAAATAGAGGAGCATCTTAATGAAAACCATATTCTTGGAGATAGTCAACATGGGTTTAGACGAAGCAGATCATGTCTTACTAATCTATTCGAATTTTTTGAACATGCAACTGCAGCTGTAGATCAGGTGAAAGCATATGATATGATATACTTAGATTTTCAGAAAGCTTTTGATAAGGTTCCACACCAAAGACTGATCCTCAAATTGGAAGCTGTAGGCAAACAGGGTAATGTAAGTAGATGGATTATGAACTGGTTGATGTATAGGAAACAGAGGGTGTCGATTAGAGGAGTTGCTTCTAACTGGAGTGAGGTTGTTAGTGGAGTTCCACAGTGATCAGTATTAGGGCCTGTGCTTTTTCTAATCTATATGAATGATTTGGACGCTGGGATAGTTAGCAAACTTTTCAAATTTGCAGATGATACCAAAATAGGCGGCTCAGCAGATACAATCTCCATGGCACAGGCTATTCAAAGGGACTTTGATAATATTCAGTTGTGGGCCGACACGTGGCAGATGAAATTCAATGTGGACAAGTGCAAGGTAATACATGCAGGTAACAAAAATGTCCACTGTAATTACACTATGGGAGGAATAGAACTAGATGAAGCATGAGAAAGATCTAGGAGTCTATGTGGACTCCTCACTTTCTCCATCCAAACAATGCGGGGAAACAATAAAAAAGGCAAACAGAATGTTAGGGTATATTGTCAAAAGTGTAAAATTTAAAACAAGGGAAGTAATGTTAAGACTGTACAATGCGGTTAGACCTCATCTGGAATACTGTGTACAGTTCTGGGCACCACACTTCAAGAATGATATTGCTGCTCTAGAGGCAGTTCAGAGGAGAGCAACCATACTTATCCCAGGTCTGAAGGGAATGTCCTACTCAGAGATGCTGAGGGAACTGAACCTTTTCACCATGGAACAGAGGAGACTACGTGGGGACTTGATCCAAGTCTTCAAAATCATGAAGGGCATCGACCACATCAAACCAAAGGACCTTTTCCAGATCAGCAGGGACACACGCACCCGGGGACACAAATGGAAATTGGGATTCAAGGCATTCAAAACGGAAAACAGGAGACATGTCTTCACACAGAGAGTAGTCACAATCTGGAACAAACTCCCCAGCGATGTGGTAGAAGCTGAAAGTTTGGGAACATTTAAAAATAGACTGGATAGGATCCTTGGATCACTTAGTTATTAATGGACACCAAACTAGCATGATGGGTTGCATGGTCTCCTCTTGTATGTAAACTTTCTTATGTTCTTCTTAAAGTGAGGGAAAAAAGTATTTGATCCCCTGCTGATTTTGTACGTTTGCCCACTGACAAAGAAATGATCAGTTTATAATTTTAATGGTAGGTGTATTTTAACAGTGAGAGACAATAACAACAAAATAATCCAGAAAAACGCATTTCAAAAAAGTTATAAATTGATTTGCATGTTAATGAGTGAAATAAGTATTTGACCCCTTCGACTTAGTACTTGGTGGCAAAACCCTTGTTGGCAATCACAGAGGTCAGATGTTTCTTGCAGTTGGCCACCAGGTTTGCACACATCTCAGGAGGGATTTTGTCCCACTCCTCTTTGCAGATCCTCTCCAAGTCATTAAGGTTTCGAGGCTGACATTTGGCAACTCGAACCTTCAGCTCCCTCCACAGATTTTCTATGGGATTAAGGTCTGGAGACTGGCTAGGCCACTCCAGGACCTTGTGGTCAATGTGGTGGTCGAGGTCGACAGAGATGTTTTGTCGAGCGTTGTTCTTGACATGTCGAGCAGTTTAAAATCTGCCAACAGAGGTCGAGAGAATCCGGAGGATAGAGCGGGGCGGTCACCGACCAGCCACGGGGAGGCTGCTCCAGTGGAGTAATCTCCATCTCTTTCTTCTCCTACACCACTCGAATGTAAGAGAAGAAATAATGGTACAGGAAGGTAAAACCATGCAGCAGATCTTAGTGGAGGGACCGAGGCTGGCTCTGATTGAGACTCCTGCCATGCACTTACCTCTGAAGAGAAGCAGTAGTAACAAAAATACCGTAGTCTGAGCTCTGCAGAGACAAAAATTAGGATACAATGCTCCGAAGAGGATAGCAAAAAATTAAGACCACACTGTGAACAGCAGGTGAGCACATACGTGAAAAGCAGTAAAGCACATTCATAGGCAGGTGAAAGAAGAAATGGCAGGGAGCTGCAGGCAGGAGGAAACTTTTCATGGAGGAAACTTTTCACAGACGCCAGGGACAGGTTATCCTCTTGCCAGCAGGGGCCCCTATTGGGCAGCTTTGGTAGATGCTCTCAATGATTGGCAGGTCAGAAGGCTCTTCCCATTAAGTAATGGCTGTCTTTCGATTTGAAAGGGAACTGTGGAAATACGCTTTAAACCAACCATCAACATTATACTTTATACGTTTTACAATAATTAATGCATTGTTTATGTCGCAATTGGTAGTTAGTTCAATCACTACAATTAACAACAATATATATATATATATATATATATATATATATATATATATATATATATATATATATATATACATATATCAGTGGCGAACTGTCAGGGCCTTCAAGGTATTCAGAGAAGGCCCTGGAATCCTCAGATGAAAAAATTAAAAACGTATGTGATTAACTCTATAAATAAAATAAAATTCCGCCAACTTGTTTCTGTTGTTTTCTGTCCATGCCTTTGAGTGCTTTTGTGTTGGGAAAAAATGCAACCAATCAGATATTTTTCTATGGAGTCTCTAGGGAGAATATCTTCCATCCAGGGTATTCTATTTCCTTGATAGAATGCCCTGACCATTAAACAGAATGAGAACGTACATTTGGATTGACAATTTGATCAACCAATCATATTTGGATTTGTAGCCAATGGGCGTATTCTTTCAGATTTCCCATGGCTCCAAGGTATTATTGAAGACCTGCTTACGTCACAAGACCTAGCTTAGTGTTGCTAACTAGCGATTGATAGCCGACGTCGAAAATGGCAAAGCTGGACGAACAGAGACGGAGAGAAACGACGATGCACAATGAAAAGGTTAAAAAAAGAGGGAGATTTTGAAATGTCTGATCCACTGTGTGATTTTCCTTGGGAAACAGGAGTTACCTTTCAGGGGCCATGACGAGGGCAGACAATCAGCGAATCGTGGTAATTACCTGGAGCTATTATCATTTTTAGCGGAATATGATCCAGACTTCCACTACCATCTGTCCACTTCCAAAGTGTTTATTGAAACCTCAAGTCAAATACAGAATGACTGTTGCTGATGTGATGGGTGAGACCATCAATGAAGAAATAAGGAAAGCACCCTTTGTAGCTTTAATGCTGGATGAAACATCAGATGTCAGCAATACTGCACAGCTATCGCTTGTTCTTCGTTTTGTAACAGACAGTGGCGTAAAAAAGAGGTTCATCAAATTTTTGGATGTGGCGGGGAGCAAACGGGCAGAGGACGTAGCAGCCCTGGCCCTTGGGTTCTTGGAGGAATATGGATGCATGGAAAAACTCTGCCATTATGGCCTCAGGGTTGAACGGAGTCCAAGCCAAGGTGAAGGAAAAGATGCCACAGGCGCTTTTCATACACTGTTACGCACATGCCCTTAATTTGGTTTTATCTCAAGGTGTAGCAAAAATTAGACAATGCAACATTTTCTTCTCATGCCTTTCTGGCATGGCTGCGTTTTTTTCTACATCGCCAAAACGAACACAGCTGCTTGATGAAATATGTCAGAAGCGACTGCCACAAGCAGCACCAACCAGGTGGAACTTTGCATCAAGATTGATGTGCACTGTATTTGAAAAGAATGATGCTCTTAAGGATCTGTTTGAGTACATTATTGACCACCATGATGAATTTGAAGATGCTGCCATACAAAGTGCTGATGGCTACATATCAAACCTGGGCAACTTTGAATTTTGCTTTCAACTTTTAAAGAACTGTTTGCACATGCAGATGTGCTCTTTGACATTTTACAGAACAAGTCATTTGACATGCAGTTTTGTATGGCCAGGGTGGAGGAGTTTTTTGTTTGCATTGAGGGGCAGAGGGAACGTTTTGATCAAATATATGACGAGACTGTGCAGAAATTGTATCAATTTCCATTTTCTTTATTTATAAAACATTGTCAAGTAACCCGGCGTTTATTAGAGACCGCGGCTTTACATGATTATGCAAATCAATCTGGCGACTATTGGAGACCGGCTACCATTCGAGACCCGGCGAGTATTGGAAGTTTTACGGTATATGTATTTATATATGTTTGTGGCTATATTATATACACATATGTTGGTGTTTGTCTGTGTGTGTATTCCCCAAAATAACTAGATAATGTCTAAGAGTACTTATTTTCCTTTACTGATGTATGGGGAAAAACCAAGCACAGAATCTGTTTCAAAACAAAGAAAGTAATTATTCTTATGGTTTACAGGTAAAACAGATTGTGAAACACAACTGGTCTCCTCTACATTAAAGGCTCTAGCTGCTGTGGTTGGGGAGATAAAGCAATATTACACATGCCACCTGTGTGCATATATGTGGTATGATATATATCATACTGTTTTCCAAAAAATATTTGTAGGATTGACATGTAAATGAGGGCTTGTGAAACACTTCACATTCTTAACATTAAAGTTGGTTTGAACACTACTGCTGTGGATGGGGGAGATAAAGCCATTTAGCGCGTGTCAGACTAAGTGATTTTTTTTTTACAAATTATTCTTATGATTCACAAGTAAAACAAAGGCTGTGTAACAATTTACCTTTGGTCTTTTTTACGTGAAAGTTGGTTTGAAAAAGCTCGCTGTTGTGAATGGGGAGATCCAGCTCTTTTCATTCATGTCGGGTAGCGCGGGTTGAAAATCAAATGAATATCAAACGTCAAGTTACCACGGTACCTCGTCATGTGCAATTCTGACTTTCATCTCTGACTTTCATCTCAGAAGTTTATTGTGACTTTTTTTTCTCGGAATATAACCCCGCCCCACGTGGCCCTAACACGCTTCCATAGCAACCAGCGTGTACTGCGCGCGGTGTCTGAATTTCAGCGCAGAGCGCCGACGAATCGCAGCCAATCAGAGACGAGCAGGATCTGCCTGAACAACAGCCCCGAAGGCCTGGCAGGGACGTTTCGAGGCGCCTTTGTTGGATCTGCAAGTTGTTTAGAAAAAGGGTCTTTGAAAATGTCCGTCTCTGCGTGTCTGGACTCCCGCCTGGCCTCGGCTCTGACCGGGCTGATGAGAGCCGCCCTGTGGGAGATCGGGAAGGCGGTGGGAGAGACGGTGTCGGAGCACCGAGCGGAGATAACCCGCAGGGACGCGGAAAACGAGGCGCTGAGACGGAGGCTGCAGGAGCTCCTGGCGGCGGGGGAGGCGGCTGTGTGTGGCTGGAGCTCCGGAGCGGATGGGCCGCCTGTGAAGAACCGAGGAGCCGGGAGGGCAGAGCGGAGCTGCGCGCAGAGAGAGAGCCGCGGAGCTGCCGCCGGTAACCTTTCATTATTGAGCCGCTTTATTCGTGTCTTTACTTCTATACGAGACAGGCTGAGCGCTGTACAATGTCGGTAATGAAAACAAGCCGCAACAACACAGTAAACTGAGCTCTTTGGTCGCGTCCGCGTAGCGCAGGTTTCCGCAGTTCTGCGCAGTTCTGCAGAGGTGCTCGTTCTTCGCATGTATGTATGAGTGCATACTCGCAGCCAGCGGCTGAGACGGACCCTCAGAGGCAGCTTCAAGAGAAAACAAATTTAAAGTCATATTCGCCATATATATCGTCATTAACGGGCGAATTAAGAAAAGTGACAGATTTAGTTCGTGACAAAAAGTTAATAGCGATTTGGTAACGTTAGTAATTAACATTAGCTAAGTATACATGACTACAACATATATATAATTACAAATCAATTTTTTATTAAAATATGTAAATGAAGCAACTAATTTGCTTCTCGATAATCACGATTTTAAATAGTTAGAGAATGCTCTATTGTGATAACATTACATTACATTATTTGTCATTTAGCAGACGCTCTTATCCAGGGCGACTTACATTTGTACCCATTTATACAGCTGGGCATTTTAATGGAGCAATCTAACCTCCCAGTTATGAGTCCAGAGCCCTAACCACTACTCCACAGTGCTGCATACCACACCGAATGTGAGACTTACTCAGAACTTTTTATCAAAATAGTATTTCATGGATTTTCTTAGAAAACGCAATTAACACACATGACAAATGTGTATTTTGCTGAGAATTATGGCTAAAATGTCACTTAAAATCAAATGACACTATGTTTAAAGAAGCCTCTGAGCAAGTCTGACTATATTCCTCACACGGATTCTTAGGACTTAATGTAAATATATCTACTTGAACACATGAGAAATAGGTAATTTTGAGAAAAAGTCAAGATAAACAAATGTTAATGCACTTAAAATGTATTTTCCATACATATGATAGTTTGTCACATGCATTCATGTATTATTGATATACAACTTCTAAATTGACAACATCTAAAAAAAATACTTTATATTTAATAGTAATATGATTTGTTTCTATGTTTGCACTTATGTTGTAAGTCGCCCTGGATAAGGGCATCTGCCAATAAATATTATTATTATTATTATTATTATTATTATTATTATTATTATTATTTTTGTTTGGTTTTCAGACTACTGTATAACAATGTCCATAGTGTTTTATTTTGCACTTTTATTTAATTTAGCATGAACCTCTATGCTATAAAGGAAATGGCCATATATGGAGTAGCTAATGATATGCTTTGCAAAACAAGCTTTTGAATGATATGTGATTCAGTATGGAGAGTTTTAAAAATAGTGGTTCTACATGAAAAATGCTATCAAGAACCAAATTTGTGCTCAGTGCAGTTGATGGACACAGAGAAATTAGACACATCAAGGATTTATATGAATTATTGGTGATAAATTTATATATTGTGAAAGTATGGAAGTTATAGTTGCCTCAAAACCAATATCTCAAAACCAGAAATCACAGTTTTGCCTGTGGTGCCTCACATTAAGAAACGTGCCAATTAAATGAAAGGGAAAACAGTTTCAGCTTGATTTAGCTTCATGTAACTCTATGGAATCTCTAATTTCAGTGAGGAAAATGTCCATGTCTTTTGTATTTAAAAATAAAATAAAAATGGGGCTTTAATTTCCATAATATCAGAAAGAGGCTCTTGAAGATCTGAATCCACTGGACAGGCGAGTGTATGGCTGCCATCACTGGCTTCCTAAAAAGTAACGCAGAGCACAGAATTCTTAATGCATACATTTGTTTGCTTGAAACACTTGTACGCCTGGTATTTACCCAGTATTTATCTGAATAAAGATGAAGAACATGACATGCATACACCGATCAGCCATAACATTATGACCACCTGCCTAATATTGTGTAGGTCCCCTTTTTGCCGCCAAAACAGCCCTGACCCGTCGAGGCATGGACTCCACTAGACCTCTGACGGTGTGCTGTGGTATCTGACACCAAGACATTAGCAGCAGATCCTTTAAGTCCTGTAAGTTGCGAGGTGGGACCTCCGTGGATCGGACTTGTTTGTCCAGCACATCCCACAGATGCCTGATTGGATTGAGATCTGGGAAATTTGGAGGCCAAGTCAACACCTTGAACTCGTGATTCATCAGACCAGGCCACCTTCTTCCATTGCTCCGTGGTCCAGTTCTGATGCTCACGTGCCCATTGTAGGCGCTTTTGGCAGTGGACAGGGGTCAGCATGGGCACCCTGACTGGTCTGCGGCTACGCAGCCCCATATGCAACAAACTGCGATGCACTGTGTGTTCTGACACCTTTCTATCAGAACCAGCATTAACGTAACAGCATTATTCAGCATTAACCAGCAATTTGAGCTACAGTAGCTCATCTGTTGGATTGGACCACACGGGCCAGCCTTCGCTCCCCACGTGCATCAATGAGCATTGGCTGCCCATGACCCCGTCGCCGGTTCACCGCTTCACCGCTTTTCCTTCTTTGGACCACTTTTGATAGGTACTGACCACTGCAGACCGGGAACACCCCACAAAAGAGCTGCAGTTTTGGAGATGCTCTGACCCAGTCGTCTAGCCATCACAATTTGGCCCTTGTCAGAGTCGCTCAGATCCTTACGCTTGCCCATTTTTCCTGCTTCTAACACATCAGCTTTGAGGACAAAATGTTCACTTGCTGCCTAATATATCCCACCCACTGACAGGTGCCATGATAACGAGATTATCAGTGTTATTCACTTCACCTGTCAGTGATCATAATGTTATGGATGATCGGTGTATAACAGGGGTTTTCAAACTGGTCCTGGAGTACCCCCTGCCCTGCTGGTTTTTGTTCCAACCTAGGTCTTAATTGCTTAATTGGATCCTTAATGACCTAACAAAGCAATATAGCATTCAAATAAGCAATTAAGACCTAGGTTGGAACAAAAACCAACAGGGCAGGGGGTACTCCAGAACCGGTTTGAAAACCCCTGGTGTATAATAATGTGTTAATGGCCATTGGGAAATGTGCTGCACGTTTCGTATCGACTGTATAATTGTTTTAAGTCTATCAATGACATATCTGATTGTGCATCTTCTTAGTCCAAACTGTAATCTGCACAGTTCTCCAATGTAGAGTACAGCAACAATGCACATCTGTGTCATTGCATGTCATTAAGATTTCAGTATCTATATTTTTTACTTCCAGAAGATAGATGTTGCCATGATGTCTTTTGTAACACTTTCTGAAAAACCTACATGCAATTACAGATCTGGCCTACACTTAAATTAGATTTGTTTGGTTTGATTAATTGATTCAATGTTTGCTTAATTATCTACATAATTAGTTTCAAATGTTTGCTACTATACAGTACATAACAATAATAATAATAATAATAATAATAATAATATTATTATTATATATTTCGTAGCAGACGCCCTTATCCAGGGCGATTTACAAAATATACAAGCATGAAGCAATAATAAAATACATAAAGCCTAATTGCCTAGATTTTCTGCAAGATGCTACCTAGCTACACACATCTAAAACAAGCATTCTAGTACTTTAATTGTAGCTTATAAATGTTTACTCTCTTTGTGTACACTGCATCCGGAAAGTATTCACAGCGCTTCACTTTTTCCACATTTTGTTATGTTACAGCCTTCTTCCAAAATGGATTAAATTATTTATTTTCCTCAAACTTCTACAAACAATACCCCATAATGACAACGTGAAAGAAGTTTGTTTGAAATCTTTGCACATTTATTAAAAATAAAAAACAGAAAAAGCACATGTACATAAGTATTCACAGTCTTTGCCATGGCACTCAAAATTGAGCTCAGGTGCATCCTGTTTCCACTGATCATCCTGAAATCTGATTGAAACAGAGTGATCTGTGACTGTGTGATTGAGACTCCCCTCTTTTCCCGGAGCAGACTGCGCGTTTACCCCCCGGGCTCTGAATGACGCCGGGCAGCACGAAAACTGTAAATCGGATGTGTTTGAGAAAGAAGCGCGCTGGTAGCCAAGAGAATAAGCTTTCAAAAACGATGTGCACATTGTGGGAATACAGTGTAACTTCTATGCACAAGAGCTGCACGTAACACTGCCAAATAATGCTTAAGAGGGTGTAGTAACACAGTACAGTGAGGGAAAAAAGTATTTGATCCCCTGCTGATTTTGTACGTTTGCCCACTGACAAAGAAATGATCAGTCTATAATTTTAATGGTAGGTGTATTTTAACAGTGAGAGACAGAATAACAACAAAAAAATCCAGAAAAACGCATTTCAAAAAAGTGATAAATTGATTTGCATGTTAATGAGGGAAATAAGTATTTGATCCCCTATTAATCAGCAAGATTTCTGGCTCCCAGGTGCCTTTTATACAGGTAACGGGCTGAGATTAGGAGCACTCTCTTAAAGGGCGTGCTCCTAATCTCAGCTCGTTACCTATATAAAAGACACCTGTCCACAGAAGCAAACTCTCCAAAGACCAAAGAGCTGTCCAAGAATGTCAGGGACAAGATTGTAGACCTACACAAGGCTGGAATGGGCTACATGACCATCGCCAAGCAGCTTGGTGAGAAGGTGACAACAGTCGGTGCGATTATTCGCAAATGGAAGAAACACAAAATAACTGTAAGTCTCCCTTGGTCTGGGGCTCCATGCAAGATCTCACCTCGTGGAGTTTCAATGATCATGAGAATGGTGAGGAATCAGCCCAGAACTACACGGGAGGATCTTGTTAATGATCTCAAGGCAGCTGTGACCATAGTCACCAAGAAAACAATTGGTAACACACTACGCCGTGAAGGACTGAAATCCTGCAGTGCCCGCAAGGTCCCCCTGCTCAAGAAAGCACATGTACAGGCCCGTCTGAAGTTTGCCAATGAACATCTGAATGATTCAGAGGAGAACTGGGTGAAAGTGTTGTGGTCAGATGAGACCAAAATCGAGCTCTTTGGCATCAACTCAACTCGCCGTGTTTGGAGGAGGAGGAATGACCCCAAGAACACCATCCCCACCATCAAACATGGAGGTGGAAACATTATGCTTTGGGGGTGTTTTTCTGCTAAGGGGACAGGACAACTGCACCGCATCAAAGGGACAATAGACGGGGCCATGTACCGTCAAATCTTGGGTGAGAACCTCCTTCCCTCAGCCAGGGCATTGAAAATGGGTCGTGGATGGGTATTCCAGCATGACAATGACCCAAAACACACAGCCAAGGCAACAAAGGAGTGGCTCAAGAAGAAGCACATTAAGGTCCTGGAGTGGCCTAGCCAGTCTCCAGACCTTAATCCCATAGAAAATCTGTGGAGGGAGCTGAAGGTTCGAGTTGCCAAACGTCAGCCTTGAAACCTTAATGACTTGGAGAGGATCTGCAAAGAGGAGTGGGACAAAATCCCTCCTGAGATGTGTGCAAACCTGGTGGCCAACTACAGGAAACGTCTGACCTCTGTGATTGCCAACAAGGGTTTTGCCACCAAGTACTAAGTCAAAGGGGTCAAATACTTATTTCCCTCATTAACATGCAAATCAATTAATAACTTTTTTGAAATGTGTTTTTCTGGATTATTTTGTTGTTATTCTGTCTCTCACTGTTAAAATACACCTACCATTAAAATTATAGACTGATCATTTCTTTGTCAGTGGGCAAACATACAAAATCAACAGGGGATCAAATACTTTTTTCCCTCACTGTATATAACTCTGACATGTACATTATTATTCAGTTTTTGGTAACCTTAAAAAAAAATATTTATTTATTTTTTTAACAAGATATCCTGAAAGCCCTTTCACTTCCCATATACGAGTGTCAGTCTGTGCTCTTACTGTCTGACTTCATACATGCTCCCAGTTTATATGCTGACTGGACACTTAGAACTTCTGAAAGATGTTCTGATATAATGACTTGTGTAGGAATTGCATTAACTGTGTGAGTTTTCAGAGCTGCTGTTCTCAATGCTCCTCTCCTGTGTTGTCTCTCCCCCAGGAGCTGTAGAGGCCAGCGCTCTTTCTGACTCTGGGCAAAGGGCTCCCATTGAGCAGCAGCACTGGGAGCAGGAGTGGGACTGCAGTCTGAGGCAGGACACAGAGCCCACAGCTACTGAAGGCAACCAGGGGAGTGAGCAGCACAGGAGCAGACAGAGTGAGGAGGAACTCAGGGGACAGGAGTCTGGCCACATGGCAGAGCCACACACTGAGGGGTCAACACAGGGACTCGGGGCACTGGCATCTGACACCACAGAGTCAAAGTTCATAAAGAGCGACCCTGAGCTGGACTGCACCCACACTGCGGATCTCTGCAGGACCCAGTCTCGGGGATCTGACTGTGGACCCAGTGCAGCTGGTGCTGAGCCGGGCTCTACCAGAACACAGTGGGGACCCAGTCTGCTGTCTGATCAAATCAAAACCGAGGACGACACACTGGAGTCTGTTTACACAGTGGAGCAGAAAACACAGACTATCTTCAGAGATGCACTCAGACATCTCAAAAATGATAATATTACAGACAGCTCATGTGACCTGTGGCCTGAGCTCCCTGTAGCTGGACAGGGTGACCTGGGGCCTGAGCTCCCTGTAGCTGGACAGTGTGACCTGGGGCCTGAGCTCCCTGTAGCTGGACAGTATGACCCAGAGTCCTCTGCCATCAGGATGGGGCTCAGTGTGTTGAGTGAAAGTACAGAGAGTGGGGAGAGCTCATCGTCAAAGCGCAGAAAGCTGCGTCCCAGAACCCCTAGACCACAGAGCTCCTCCAGCTCCCCCTCCTCACCTCTCCCACACTCTCTCACAGAAGGGAGACCATACAGCTGCACCCAGTGTGGGAAGAGTTTTAGTCAATCTAGAGATCTTAAACTCCACCAGCACATTCACACGGGAGAGAGACCATACAGCTGCACTGAGTGTGGGAAGAGTTGTAGTAGATCAGGAGATCTTAAACTCCACCAGCGCATTCACACAGGAGAGAAACCTTATTCCTGCACAGAGTGTGGGAAGTGTTTCAGTCATTCAGGAAATCTTAAGCTCCATCAGCGCATTCACACAGGAGAGAAACCGTATAGCTGCACTGCGTGTGGGAAGAGTTTCACTAACTCAAAAGATCTTAATAGACATCAGCGTGTTCACACAAGAGAGAGACCGTACAGCTGCACCCAGTGTGGGAAGAGTTTTAGTAGTCCAGGATATTTTAAACTCCACCAGATCATTCACACTGGAGAGAAACCGTTCTGCTGCACCCAGTGTGGGACGAGATTCACTCAGGCAGGAAGTCTTTCTAGACACCAACGCACTCACACAGGAGAGAAACCGTACTGCTGCACTGAGTGTGGGAAGAGTTTTAGTAGATCAGGAGATCTTAAACTCCACCATCGCAGTCACACAGGAGAGAGACCGTACTGCTGCACTGAGTGTGGGAAGAGCTTTGCTAGGATATCTATCCTTTATAGTCACCAGCGCACTCACACAGGAGAGAAACCGTACAGCTGCACGAAGTGTGGGAAGACCTTCAGTCAGAAAGGAAACCTTAATTCACACCTGCACACTCACTGCTGTTAAGTGCATTAGCATTATAACATAAATGGGTGTATGTACACGATGGCATATTGTGGACAAGTCAAATATACATGAGAGAGTAGCAAGTTCTGCTGGTCCTGGTTAGACACAGAAGGCAACTCACTTTGAAATTGGTGACTACATAAAAAGTGAGCAGTGTATGGACTGGCTAAACTATGGTAGGTGTCATACACACCGTTGATCAGTTACTCTCCATTATATATGTATATGGTTACACTAATTATATGTTGTCATTATTGCATATGATTTTCATGATAGATGTTTAGGTCTCTGCTTGGATAAATTGTTAAATTCATGAATGGAATCAAAATGTAGGTCTAAATTCTTTATCTAGATCTAACAGTACATTGGCAACATTTGGATTTGGTTTAACCTTACTTATGTATGAATGTGCAGGGTATGACATGATTTTTTAATTCAGATTGCCCAGTAGGGCAGGTGCCTTGATTGTACTTGCCCCCACAAAATGTACCTGCCCTAATTTTCACCTGAAGGTTATGCATCTAAGCAGTTGTATAGTGATAGAAAAAGTCACCGGAGCAGTCCCAATCAGGAGGTGGGGGGGCTGATGGATTGTTGACAGGGAGGAGGGGTCGAGGGGGATAGCTGACAGAGTCACATGTAGGTCACATGTCTGTTTCCAATGTAAACTGTTCATTTGAGCTAATAAAAGTCAACTCAAATCTGTCATTATTGGTATTTTGCTCCATTAGGGTTTAGAAAGTGTTGAGGTTTTACATTAAGTAAAATGGGCCTCTCTGTCCATCTTTGCATCTCCATTTCTGTCTGTGTCTATTTGTCTGTCTCCAAAAGTCTTGTTAACTTGTTCCTTTGTAAATTAAAAATGTCTAGCTGGTTAGCCTGAAGTTGTCGGATGCAGTATTTATTAAGAAAGCACAGAATCCTCCCCCACTTCAGGACACAGCAGGAGACAACAGTGCAGGCAAATGTGTTCCCCTGAAGGGGGAATGGGGCAGAGATTAACACTGCATCAATCTCTCCACTCTACACCAATCACTTATAATATATGTATGAGTATGTTTGTATGGTGTGCTGATGTTGCCCTGAGGATAATCCCAAAGGAGTGGGCAGTCAGTGCTGAAGGCTCCCTGATGGCCACACCCTCCCACACTGAGGCTCTCCTGTCTGAGCTGCTTAGTTTAGGGAGGTCAGCATCTCCCAGCAGGCTGAGCAGATTGATTGTGTGCATCTCTCTGTCTCTCTCTCGATGCACAGAACAGGTACAGTCAAACAGGGCAGTCTCTTGGTTTCAGCAGGCTCTCTGTCTCCCATCTGCAGGTTTTCCACATGTCCTCCATCCTCAGGTTTCAAAGTCACCTAAATAGAAGATTTTGATGAAGAATTAGGACAACTACATGAGACAAAGATCACACTGTTGAACATTTAAGTATGATCTTCCAAGTCTGCTAGGTCAACAAGGATATGAGCTAAATAAATTACGCTATGTCTTGCTTACACTAATGTGGTGGTCATTTGTGAAATATTACACACGTTACAATGAGGGGAGATTTCAATGCAAGAATTAGCAAACATGAGTCCTCAGTAGGTAAATATGGATATGGAGACAGGAATGAAAGGTGATAGATTATTAGAATTTGCAGAAAACACTATCACAAATTCTCTCCATGAAAACAACTAGAAAATTGACAATTATTAAGTCTTGTATATGATCTTAAAGGGTAAGGGGCATTGGAGAAATCACCAATAGGAGTTCTGACAAAGTAAGCAGCATACTGTAGCAGAGTTATACAAACAGCTCAGGAGTAGTTGCAGTAGTCCAGACTGGAGAGAACCAGGGTCTGGACAAGCGGCTGAGTCGAGTAGTCTGTAAGGAAGAGTTGGAGTCAGCAGAGGTTGCTCAGGAAGAAAGAGGTAAAGAAAAGAGGAGACTCGTTCCTCATACCCGGTTTAACTAATTCAGGCTAACCAGACTCAATTAATCTGATCATTTAAATCCGGCTATCTCCATTCCTCTAAGCCAAATAGAGGCTAAACTTGTCTCGTTAACTGGATCCCAACTTAAGAAATCCAGAGACGTGCGTGCGCTCCTGCCGCCTCTCAAGTGAGAATTGCAGAGCACAGAAACAATGACCTGCTCCAAAGATGATGTTAAAACAGAGCAACTCGTGTCAGCCTGACTGAGCAATGGAGAGTTTTGAGGAATATAAAGACATTTTCACAGCTAAATGCAACAGTGCTGCCAAGTCCAAAGAGGAAGCGTGGAAAAAAAAATATTTTTTATTACACAGGCTATGCATTTACCCCATTATAATTTATAATTTCACACACATTCAATTTAAATCAGTATGCTTGTAGTAATAGAATATAACCTGGACTGAGAGTTTACGGCATCAGATTTTTTAGCTCTCTGTTGTTTTGTCATATGTTGCCATTGTTCTTTTAAAAATATTTTAGTATTATGTTGTACTAATTATGTACTGTACTGTCTGATATAAATGGTTTCTTCAGCTTTTTAGCCAAATTAACAGATTATCCCATCATATTGATTTATGAGATGAACACTATTAGATCACCCTACTGTCTAACACAGGCATTGTATAGGTCTAATCATTACAATGTTGATGACAATTTTAATGACAGTCACTGTTAAGCAGCTGCACTGTCCTCCAAATGGAGCGATTACTGGCCCACTTTATAAACAGTTACATCAGCAAGGGTGACAAACACCAAACGCAGGGACATCAGGTGTGTCAATTCTTAACCAATGCAGTTATGGGGATTCAGTAGGACAGAAATAGAAATAGGATAGGAAAGAAACCATAAAATAAGTGATGCATAGAAAATAGGACAAAAGAAAGACTGCAGAGTATAACTATAGACTATAAGGATAGATAATTTATATGAATGAATATATGGAAAATAACTTGGAAAACAACAGGAGAAAAAGAAAGAAAATGTGGAGCTGAAGCAGAAGCCCAAAACACTCAAACCCTCCACAGACAGACAACACAACAAATACACAATGTAGAAACCAATTTGAATAATTGGAATGGAGATAAATGAGATTTAAATGGATGCACACAGTCCATAAACACAATTGAAAAGAGGCTGAAAAAAAGTAACAAAGTAAAGGTGAGATGAACTTTCCTGCAAAGTAACAAAATAAATTAGCAATGCCCAAGTCTTGGAGAAACCAACCAATGGAGAAACAAAATCCATTGCTCACCCAGCAGAAGTCCAGTGAAAACATAAATTAATGTGGAGGAGATTGATTGGAAAAAATTTAGAGCGTTGCAATGGTCTTGGTGAATAATCCAGGAATGATGAGTGAAGATTAATGCAGCAGTTATGAAGAAAGCCCAAAACAAGCCAACACACAAACTGTAAAACAACACTCAACAGGATTCCACATTAGACAAAACAATGCTAATAGAAACACAAAACAAAGAAGTATATAGATATCTGAATGCACTCTTAGTAGGACTGATCAAAGTAAACATTAGAAATAGGAAGGATTGAGAAATGATTGCAAAACAATGGAGTCACCCCAGCTATGACTGCCCTGTATATACTAACAGGTGCTGCCTAGGCTGTGATTGGACAATTGAGGATTTGAATGAGCCAATGGGGGGAAGAGATAGAACCAGAGGACTGTTGGAAGTTAAGTTTTTACCTGGCCAGGCTACTGTCTCTAGTTAAAGGGACAGGTGGGTGTTTAACCACCCACTTGGGTAACATTGTGAGTGTTACAAACATCATAAGCACCTGTACATTAATGCCGTGAAATGATTTCCTGTAGACAAAATCTGCCTCATTTGGTCCTGAGGTGCCTTGATGTGGTTCTGATTGTACAGCACCAATGACTTTGTGGATCTCTGCATAATAATGTAGTCTGTAATACAATAACAATAGGGTTACCTATTAATTAAATTGCATGTAACCTCACAGCTGCTTTCCCGAAATTATGAACTGAGTATAGGAATGTGCCACTAGCAAAAAAGTGCAGCCCTGTGAATATAGTCTGCATTACTGTCAAAACACTGCTGGTGGTGTGGTAATGTAAAGTAGATTTATTAGGTCAGATATACTTTGCCGACTGAATGTATAGTGCTCAAATAGGAAAACATATGAATGATGCAAATTATCTTTGCGATCTCTCAGTACTCATTCCCTATGAAATGCTGATCTAATTAAAATTGCTCCTTGATCTCTAAGGATGGGCGTTGCCATTTTAGAGGGGTGTGTTGAGTGCTTTCATTGGGTAGAAGCACAAGCTTTTCTGCACAGATCTGGTTAACTCAAAGTTAGCCTGCGTTGGAGCAGGTTTACAATTATGGATGTGTTGCTACAGTAACTTACTCAGCTGGACTTTAAGCTTGCTTCGAGGAATGGAAAAAGCCAGACTTCTGTCAAGTTATCCTCAAAGTTATCTGGTAACTTGGTTAGCCAGCTACAAGAACCGGGGCCCAGATTTGGGGAGGTTGAGCTTAAGGCAATGCGAATGCATCCAGGAGGAAATAGAAGATAAACAGGAAGAGATGCGAGAGGGGATGAGAGGGTCAGAAGAGGGAAAAGACAGGAACATCTGGGTATCATCTGCATAGAAATGGTAGGTGAAACCATGGGATGTGATGAGGGGGCCAAGAGAGTGTATGTAGAGAGAGAACAGGAGGGGGCCCAAGATGGAACCTTGGGGTATGCCTGTGAGGAGAGGTTATGGTGTGGACAAAGAACCTCACCATGACACTTGGTAAATCTGGTTGTTGTTGGAGGAAAATAACCAGGTGAGAGCAGTCCCAGAGATTCCAAGGTCAGTGAGGCAGGAGAGGAGGAAGGAGTGATCAACAGTGTCAAACACTGCAGAGAGGTCAAGGAGGATGAAGACTGAGGAGAGGGAGGCTGTCCAACTGTACAACTGAGGGAGTCAGTGACAGCCAGGAGAGCAGTCTCCGTGGAGTCATGTGAATTACAGTAATATGTGACCATGAAGTTTACAATAGCTGTTTGTGACTTGATTTCAAATACATTTCAAATTAAGTAAGTCAATATGTTTGGTTTGCATCCTTCCACTAATTGATGTAAACATCTGGCATTAGGCATAATGCATAATGGTGATAATGAAGTAAAAAAAAATACATGGGCTAAAATGTGACTAAAATTACCTTGACTAAAATGACATTTTCATCTACTAGTATTAACTAAAACTAATGAAAGATGAAATTACTAAAATGTGACTAAAACCGATAAGCATTTTAGTCAAAAGAGTAATACTAAATCTAAATCTAGAAGAGCTTAAGAGCTTAAGAGCAAAATTAACACTGTTACAATACAGGTGCAATATATTGTAACAAGTCCAGCGGGGAATGAGTCACACTTCACACCAGTCGTGATACTGTTTATTAGGTTGAGTATTTTACATTTCTTAAAATAAAACAATTCCAATTTTAATACTTATGATTAAAATCATTTAAAATATCAATCATTAAAATCACTTAAACATTTTTAAAATCTTTGTGATTTTAACTAAAACAATTAACTTTAAAATAAACGTGCTCAAATCAACAAAACAAATGTGATAAAAGCAAAAAATTGCACACCAACAAAAGAGTCAAATACATTGAAAATAACTGAAAATGCATTGAACAAATTAAAAAAACAATTAAAAAGGAAAAAATAAAAAACAAACAAAAAAAATGCATTTTAAATTAAACCCAAAACGGTCAATGTATTTGACAACAAAATATAACAAAACTATTTCAAAAAAACCCTGAACAATGTGAATTAAAAACAACTAAATCTTTAAAAACAATTAAGATTCGTTATTTAAAATCTTTTTTTTTTTTTTTTTTTTAAATCATCCTTAAAATCTTTAAAAGATCTTGGACTCGGGCTCCAGCAGGGGGAACTAACCGTCCCCGGAGGTGGGTCCCATCATGGGATCCTGAGCTCCCCCAGATCTTGTATGCGCCAGTTCTTGTAGGCTTCCTCCTTGCCCCTCTGATGGACCTCCAGATTGACATAGTCTCTTACAAACACCATGCCCCTCCACGCGATGACGATCGGGTCCAGCTCCTGCTTATTGAACAAACAGATGTTCCGTCCCTCCCACAGTGCCTGCTTCACTGCGCAGACGACACGCCACCAACACCTCAAGCTAGATGAAGAGATTCCCTTGGCTGGACCGTATAGGATCTGCTGGGCGGTCGCCCGCGCAGGAACGGCGAACCTGTGGAGGAACGGAGAAAACAGGAGCCAGACCCTGTGGGCGGAGGGGCACTCACTAAAGATGTGAGCCTCCGTCTCCTTCCCCAGGCAACCCTTATAGGGGCAGGTGTCATAAGGAGCTATGCCCCTTCTGTGCATGAACACTCGGGTGGGGAGACACCGACTCACAGCCATCCAGGAGACATCTTTCTGCGTGTTCGTGAGGCAAACGTGCGTAGCGTTAGCCCAGATAAACCGGCAGGTTTCGGGAGGGAAATCTTCTATCCGGCTGGTCTCCTGGGTAGATCTCATCTGACTACAGATGGTCTTATAATCCCAGGAGGCCAGCACGACTTTATGGAGGCCTACTTCGAGCGCAAAGGCTCGGAGCGCCCTGTAGAACGGCGGGGGATCCCACGAGTGCGGCCTGGTGTTATCCATGGCGCAGAGGCCGAATGGTCTCAGGCTGCTGGCAAAATAAAAGCGGTTCATGAAACTCACTTTCTTGCCAGCAGCCTGGATGTTCTTGACCACATAGGCCAGCCCCTGCGCCTTTATCAGCCGCACAACGTCCGGGACCCCCCTGCCTCCATCCAGGGTACCCTTCACCATCTGCACTCTTTTCAGCCTCTCCATTTTGCTCCCCCAGACAAACCGAAATATAATTCGGGTCACTAGTTTTGCGATAACCTTGTCTGGGGGGAAGATCATTCCTACGTAGAGGAGTATCGGGAAGAGGATGGCCTTTACGACCAGCACCTTACCAGCCATCGTCAAGGTCCTTGTGCTCCAGCCGTGGATCTTCCTTTGGACCTTTGCTATGGCCTCCTCCCAGCTCCGGGTGCCCGTGTTGGTCCCGTCGATCGTGATCCCCAGAACCTTGATAAACGGCTTCACAGGGAACACGGTCGGCGGGCCCCGGCCGACAGGCCATGCCCTGGAGAGGTAGACCTCGCTCTTGGCCTTGTTCACAGCGGCCCCCGTCGCCCTGCAGAAGCCGTCCAGCAGTTCCTCGACCCTGGCCACGGACGGAGCGTCCGTGCAGACCACGGCCACGTCGTCCATATAGGCCAGGGCCTTCAGTTGCTCTCCGCCGGAACCCGGGAGATGGAAACCTGTCACCCGGACGTCCCGGCGTATCGCCTGCATGAACGGCTCCAAGCAGAGGACGTACAGCAGGGCCGACAGGGGACAACCCTGCCGGACCCCCGACCTGACCGGAAATGGTTCGGTCAGGTGGCGGTTCACAAGGACCCTGCTGCTTAGGCCGCTGTAGATGATCTTGACCCACTTCCTCAGGCCAAGAGCGAGACCCATCCTCTCCATAACAAGCTGCAGGTATTCGTGGCCCACTCTGTCGAAGGCTTTCTCCTGGTCCAAGCTGATTAGGACCAGGGGAAGCCCTCTCTCTTTCGAGTAGGCCACGACATCCCTGAGCAGCATGGCGTTGTCGGCCGCCGATCTCCCCCGGGCACCACAGACCTGGTCGGGACCCACGACTTGAGGGAGTGGCCGCTGCAGCCGGAGCGTCAGTGCTTTGGCCAGTATCTTGTAGTCGGTGCACAGGAGGCTGACTGGCCGCCAGTTCCTCAGATCTTTCGGGTCTCCCTTCTTGTGAAGAAGGGAGAGGATACTCTTCTTCATCGAAGGGGCCAATCTGCCCTCTCTGTACATCGACCCCAGGACCTGGCCCAGATCTTCCTTAAGCACCTCCCAAAAGATCTTATAGAACTCAGCAGGGATCCCGTCGGGACCCGGTGTCCTTCCAGAGTTAAGACTCTTTATCACCTGGGAGAGTTCAGTGGTGGTGATCTCTGGATCCTCCTCCTCCTCCTCGTCCCCCTCATTGCGGGACTCCAACAGGGACAGAAAGTGATGGATCAGATTTTGATCCACCACCTTCTGGTCGTACAACTCCCTGTAGAAATCCCGCACCACTGTCTCAACAGCCTCTCTGCCCTCCACCTCTTGCCCCGAGGAGTCGATCATGGAGGACATTGCAGGCCGCCTCTCCTTCGTTTTCTTGAAGAAGAAGCGGCTGCATTTCTCATCGTCCTCCATGATGCGGACCCTGGAAAGGACCTTGATCTTCTCTTGCTCCTCCCGATAGAGGGCGGAGAGACTCAGTTTGACCCGGGCCACCTCCTCAGCTAGGTCGAAGCCTCTGAGCTGTAAAAGACTCAGGCGCTGGAGGCGGGCGTTTAGATGGGAATATCTCGCCCGCCTCTCGCGAGCTTTCCGTTTCCCCAGCTGAATGAAGTAGCCCTTGGTTCTTTTCTTCATCATCTCCCACCACTCTATGGGAGAATCAAAAAGGTCCTTCAGGGTCCTCCACTCCTCGAGGCGTCTGTTAAAGGTCTTAATCACACGAGGGTCATCGAGCAGAGAGGTGTTGAGCTTCCAGACCCCAGGCCCCGACTCCCGTGTGCTCGGAATGAGCACCTCTGTCGTCAGGAGCCTGTGGTCTGAAAAGAAGACCGCCTCCGAAGACATGGCGGTCCTCTCCAGTGGCTTGCTGAGGAGGATGAGATCTATCCTGGAGAAGGAGGAGCCAGAAGAACTCACCGAGGTGAACAAGGGGACCAGGTCCCGACCTGCGTCGCAGAGTTCAAAGTCCTCCACGAGCGCAGCGAGGTCCCTGCTGGATCTATCGTTGCGGGGCTTACTCCGGTCTACATCCCTCAGAGCACAGTTGAAATCACCTGAAATGATAACTGGCAAGGTGCCGATCAGGAGCGGGCGTAGCTGAGGGAGAAAGAGGACTCTCTCTCTCTGGCTGGTGGGGGCATAGACATTGACCAGCCTCAATACAGCCCCCTTGTATTTAAAATCGAGGCTGGCCAGTCTGCCCGCCTCTATAACCTTAAATGTTTTAACTGTTAAGAAGGGGTTTTTCAGGAGTACGGCAATCCCGTCCGCTCGGGACACATTGGACCCCGACCAGAAGGATTCTCCTAGGGTCCAAGTGTCCCGGAGATCTTTGTATTCTTTTTGGAACGGGATGCCGCACTCCTGCAAACAGATAATATCCGCCTTCATTCCAGCCAGAGAGTTTAAAACATCGGTCCTCTTTTTCACCTCAGCAATGCTCCTCACATTAATTGAAATAATGGTTAATGCCATAATGGCTGTGAGGGCAATTACCCGCTCCGTAACAATCATGTAAAGAAACCTTTCTCTTCCCCACTCCTCTCTTCTCCCTCACCTAGCTTAGCGCTAGCACCCATCATTTCAATAATTTGCCTCACCGCTTGATCCACTTAGAATAGTTAGACTGGAACACACTGGATACAGATTCAGTTGAAAATGTATGGTTATATTTTAAAAATATACTACTTGAGGCTCAGGAGAAATTTGTACCAAAACTTAGCAAAGTGAGGAGCAAAAAAGCACTGGCCAAGATGGTTTAATAGAAGTATGCAAAAAAAATACCAGGAGAAAGAAAATGTTGTATAGCACATACAAAATAGATAAAGATGAAACCAAATACAAAGAATATCTAGAACTCCAAAGAGATGTTAAGCGAGGGATCAGGAAAGCAAAGAGGGAAATAGAAAGAAACATACCTCTTGGAGACAAAACTAATGCAAAGAGCTTTTTTCAATACTACAACAGCAAGAGGTCAATAAAGGAGGAAGTGAAACAGATAAAGGCTAAAAATCTGGATCTTGAGAAACGAACAAGATGTGGCAAATGTTCTAAATGAGTATTTCACAGAGGTGTTTACAACAGAAAAAAAAAACAATAACATGCCAGTACGGTACTATGCATAGTTCGTCTGTAGCTGTAGTAGGACTATTGTCCCGTACTGTGTCTCCTCTAGAGGCAGCTCCTGTGATTTTGGGGTTCGTTGCCATAGAGACCTGTTTTAGTCCGCAGCTGGGGATATTTAACGTGGGTATTTAACATGCATAGTAGTTTTATACGGAACTACGCACTATCCACAGGATCATCTCCAGTTAGTGCAGCTTTTAGTTCGTTGCAATTGACACATTATGACTATTGTTGTGTAATAGTTCTAGGTAGGAACCTTATGAACCGGTAGAATTGCGGAGGGACAGCAGTGTGTGTAGCACAGCGCCTGTATGTGTGTGTGTGTATATGTTCACTGGCACAATCGCCGAGGTTAGAGAATAGAGAGAAGATTATGAATGTGATATTGAGAGGCTCGAGCTACTGCTGGATGCAGATGTGATAGAAGACCACAAACGTGTGAGTATTTGTGTGTGTAACAGGATCTGAAGCACACGGACTGTTTAAACATGTATTGCACCCGGCAAGACGAAAGACTAAAGTTTCGCCGAGCTAGTCGAAGTGCTGCAGGACGTGATAAACCCAGCCCAGTCGGGACTGCAGGCGGTTCGGTTGCACAAGAGGGATCAGACAGACTGGGCGCGCGGCTGCGCTGGAACACTGCGGCTGCGCGCGAGTCTGGAGCGTTCCTGTCCGGAGCGACGCGGGGGTCGTGAACCCGACAGTGGGCACAATAATGCCCCGTTTCCACTGGCTGAAGCGTGCCGGAGCTTTATTTTAAACCAGGCCATTGTAGAAAGTCCGTCCCTGTTGTGGGAGGAGCAGAGCGATTGTGGGTTTGGTTTGTGTTTCGTTTTAAAAACAAACACAGAAAACACTACGAGCGATAGAGCCTGATGTGGCCAGGACTTTTGTGTCTATTTTATTCTTTGTGCTTTACATGATTGAAGACAGCGTAATCAATACACATTTCTGTTAAGAGATATTGGGAAGAACTAAGCGTGTATAGGCATTACATTCAGACGGGTAGTCCTAAAACCTGCCCGGAGATCACATATGCCCCGTTTCCACTGGCTGAGCGTCCGGACCCGTCCGTATTTTGTTGCCAGTTAACTTGCTGGTGCTGGACATGTCCGTAACGTCCGTCCCCACTGAGGACATGATTCACTTTCAGAAAAGAGCAGTGCGCTGGACTGAGATACAGGGAGGAGATCAGTTACATTGTGTCGGAAGATATAATCTCAAGTGCCGTGTGCGATCACGAAGAAATTACAGTTTTATTAGCAGCATGGAGTGAAATCCACGTACAGAAACAATGACTGCTTACAGTTAATATCCGAGTGCATTAAACACTTGGATTTCACAGGACCGGTGCAGTGCCTGACTAGTTAAAATAAACTGAAGGATAACAATTGGATCGCAGCCGATGTTATTAATATTTTATGAACAGCTGGCCGGTGTTTCAGGCTGTGTTGTGTGAATGGTGTGCAGGACAATCAATCTGCAGAGACAATCAGTGTGAAGGCGAACATGATTCAGTTAACGTGTGCCCATTTACAAGTTAAATTAATGAATAAATAAATACAGCAGATCTGGGTTTCCCTCTAAAACATAAAGGACTGGTTTAATAAATGCGTCCATAAACGCCATGACTGAGACGCGCATACTTTAGTTAAATTAAACCTGCTATATTGTATCTGGATGATTAATCGTGAAACGTGTGTATTTTGTTTCAACTGTAACTTGACCTGGTTAAGGACGTCTGCTAAGTAAATTATGAATAATACGGCAAAAAGTAGTTCTGCAGTTACAAATCTGTAGTAAGTAATAAATTAAGGGAGTCACGCTGTGCCGTTTAAAATACATATACTATGATGACGATAATAATAATAATAATAATAATAATAATAATAATAATAATAATACATATTTGCTATTTATTTTATTGTTGCACATGGAAACGTATTCTTATGGGAACATGCGTGTCTGAATATAATGTTGTATACACGTTTAGCTCTTCCTAATATCTCTGAACAGAAACGTGCATTTATTACGCTGTTTAAAATCATGTAAAGCACAAATAATAAAACAGACACAAAAGTCCTCTCCACTCAGGCTGTGTCGCTCGCAGTGTTGATCTCTGTCTCTGTTTTTAACACAAACACAAACCAAACCCACAGTCGCTGCTCCTGCATCAGAGGGACGGATCACAGCGGCCTGGGTTACAGAAGCAGCTCTGGACGCGTCTGAGGACGGCACGGCAGACACGGAGCTTAAGCCGGCAGAACCGAGGCACTAGACTACCTTAACCTGCCCGGAGGCGCCCGGTGGCATTAGGTGACGCCCAGAGATCAGAGACAATAACTTTATTTTTATATAAGTCCAGTTGGCCACAGCAAAACATGATTAAGCCAGGAGATCAGCCGACATGATCAAGGACATATCAAGGCGATTTACAATACAAAGCAGTCACGTCCCAGCTAACACACAACGTTGCCACAACGTTATGGCAACATTGCGTGTTAGCAGGGATTTACACTGTGCTTAAATGTAGTCTGGCAATACACAAAGCAATCAAGCCCTATAGTATTGCAATAAAAACATGATTATATTCGTAGTATTATTATTAATAATAATATCCCCTGTGCTGTTGCAGTATATGTCACTTAAGGGGGTAAGCTGTGCACCATATATGAAATAATAGTAATAATAATAATAATCATCATATATCATATATCAGTATCACGGAGAGTCGATCTATTAGGCCAAATCATTTTATTTTATTTGCTTTTATTATTATTAATAGTAGTAGTAGTAGTAGTAGTAGTAGTAGTAGTAGTAGTGTGATTTCCTTTATATTATTATTGTGGGTCAAAATACTTCGCACTGCTTGTTTGATTGTTTAATCACATTTTTTTCTTACACGAGCCAGGATACTAATTAATAACCGTATTCTGTCTTTGCACATTAACTTGCTGCTATTATCTTGACTGGGAAAATAAAGCATTATTTTAGTAGATATGTTGTGTGTTAAGTAATCACGCAGACTTCTGGGCGTGTGTGTGTAATCAATGAACCTGTTATTACCGCAGTTCCTTGTGTCCGAGCCTGCGTGGGGGTGTAGAGACAGACCGCCACAAGACCACCCGACATCAATACAAAGACTAATCATAATTCACCGCGAATTAAAATTTTAAATACGTCAAAATGCGGGAGAGGCAACCAGAGGAAAGCTCTGGTTTCTAGCTATTAATGTCGGCATATTAACAAATTAATTATTATGATTAATAATAATTTAATACTTTGCCCATGATTAAACTGGATTGGAGATTCGATCAGTTTCGTTCATCTGGCCTATTGATGAGATATATTAGCTTTACAAGGGAAGTTGCTCTGTACTAAGTGTACAGATCTCGGAATCCCCACCTGTGGATCCTGAGCTCCCCCAGATCTTGTATCTGCCAGTTCCTAAAGGCTTCCTCCTTGCCCCTCTGATGGACCTCCAGATTGACATAATCCCTCACAAGTACCATGACCTCCGCGCGATGACAGTTGGGTCCAGCTCCTGCTTGTTAAAAAGACAGATGTTCCGTCCCTCCCACAGGGCCTGTTTCACTGTGCAGACGACACGCCACCAGCACCTCAGGGTAGAAGATGTCAATCCCCTGGCTGGACCATATAGGATCTGCTGGGCGGTCGCCCGCACAGGAACGGCAAACAGGAGCCAGACCCTGTAGGTGGAGGGGCAATCCCTAAAGATATGAGCCTCCGTCTCCTTCCCCAGGCAACCCTTGTAGGGGCAGATGTCATAAGGGGCTAGGCCCCTTCTGTGCATGAACACTCGGGTGGGGAGACACCGACTCACAGCCATCCAGGAGACATCTTTCTCTCGTATTTGTGAGGCAAACGTGTGTAGCGTTAGCCCAGATAAACCGGCAGGTTTCGGGAGGGAAATCTTCTATCCGGCTGGTCTCCTGGGTAGATCTCATCTGGCTACAAATGGTCTTATAATCCCAGGAGGCCAGCACGACTTTATGGAGGTCTACTTCAAGCGCAAAGGCTTGGAGCGCCCTGTAGAACGGCGGGGGATCCCACGAGTGCGGCCTGGTGTTATCCATGGCGCAGAGGCCGAATGGTCTCAGGCTGCTGGCAAAATAAAAGCGGTTCATAAAACTCACTTTCTTGCCAGCAGCCTGGATGTTCTTGACCACGTAGGCCAGCCCCTGTGCCTTTATCAGCCGCACAACGTCCGGGACCCCCCTGCCTCCATCCAGGGTACCCTTCACCATTTGCACTATTTTCAGCCTCTCCATTTTGCTCCCCCAGACAAACTGAAATATGATCCTGGTCACTAGTTTTGCGACGATCTTGTCTGGGGGAAGATCATTCCTATGTAGAGGAGTATCGGGAAGAGGATGGCCTTTACGACCAGCACCCTACTGGCCATCGTCAAGGTCCTTGTGCTCCAGCTCCAGCAACTAAAAAAAAGAGGCGGAGCAGAGTTGGAGATTAGCTGATCCCCAGCTTTAGTACCGGTGTAGGATACAGCGTCCCAAATCGCACACTTGTTCCGTCGTTCCCTTACCTTGTGGGGTGGAAGTACTACGGTGGCCATCTTAAGGGCTGTCCCAATACCTTTGTGAACGAGTGAAGGAGCCTAATTGAGCTGTTTGTGGCCTTCAATGCTCCCTTCGACGGAGTGTACAAAATAGTGCAGTACAAAGAAGTGTTTTAGCGCTCAAATACCAGAACTCTTTGCGTTAAAGGCGGAGACAAGTCAATTTTGAAAATATGGCAGCGGCGGTTGCATATAAATGTAATGCAATGTTAGCTATAGAGTTGATACATAATTTAACAATTTCTACAAGGAAATAATATATAGATATTTAAAATAAAATTATTATATAATCATGATTTAAATATACGATTCGAAAGTTCTGCCAAAAAATAGGCAGCTATCAATTAATTAATTACTGAAGTAGTAGCCTATGAAACTAGGAGGTGATATTAACGAGCAACGTATTTCAGAATTATTATTTTGATTAAATACAGAGACAGATGACAAGAAAAGACTGGGTAGGTACTTTTTCGTTCAAAGGTAAAGGCGCTAAATGCTGGCGCTGAATGTGTCCCATTGAGCGCTTTTAGCTTCACCTACACCCTCCTCATTCAATTGCACACTCTGTGACGTCAGCACAACGTCACGCAAAGTACACTTGTGGAAGGGTGTAGGGAGAGAGTGTTGCGATTTGGGACGCAGCGATTGCTTTGAACAAGAACTTGTGACCCTAACGAGAAACGGACTGGATTGTTAGAAATGGCGGAGGTTGAAAATAATATAGTCGTAGCAATTCTGAGTTTTATTGATGAATCAACAGTTTGGCGTATGTAATGCTATTGTCACATGTCAGAAGTTATGTACCAATAAATCATACAAAATATATTATCTCTATACAGGAAAACGTGTTACCCCTCAGCGTTGGGCCAACGTCTTTTTTGCTCATCTGGCCAACGTTGGCACGACGTTATAGTGCCTAAGTTGGCCCGATGAGCAAAACGACGACTGCCCGACGTCGGTCCAACGTCGGTCGCTACATCCGTGTTTTGACCTGCAAATGTTCATCCCCAAAAGTATTATTTGCTTTTATCCTGTATCCGCTATGCTCGTCCTGTAGCCTGCAATATTTTCAGAGCCCATTTTTGATCTTGTAGAAATACATTGCAGAAGAGCAGAACTGCAGTCATTGTGTCAATGCTTCGTTTGCTCTCTCCCTGTGAGGTAGGGATGCAGGAAACTTGAGAGTATTTCTAATGGTTTCATTATCCAACTCACAAGGTTATTTAAAAAGCTGATGCCTTATACATGCTCAACAGAACCAAGGCCAATTAAATTACACATTAAGGAATAATAAGCACCAATTTATTCACAAATAGTAGATGAAACGTTTGTCGTTTATTCTTTTAAATGTCTGGTCTTGCTTCTCAGTGATCGAGTGCCTGAATCCTCTGGACACGTCTGGCTCAATTCTAGATAAACAGATAAACGAAAAATAACTAAACTACAAGGCATTTAATAAGCCGTCATTCTTATAACTGTAATTTTAATTGTCAGTATTGACAACTTTTAAAATAGTTATGTGAATGTTCCCTTCTGTCCTGTAGCCATTAAGTTACATGGTTGGCTAATTCAGTGTCCTCTTACAAATACAAACAAGCAACTCGTTTCTGTGGCATCTTCACACACAACGCCTGGACTTAATGAAACCGACTTACTGAAGAAAAATACCAAGCGAAGAACATGTGAACACTTCTGTTTTTAACTTCTGACAAATGAGTTACAAATTGAAATATATTCGCTACATAATTAATTACTCAACTGGCTATATATTGTCATTTACACTTTAAGCCATTCAGCGTTACAGAAAATGAGAATCCTATCATTGATATTTTATGTTATTTTGAAAACAACCACAGTTAATGTGTCATACATACAACCCGGTACTTCAGACAATTACATATTATACTTTTCAGTACATTTAAACAGCATATTTAAATATTTTAATAATAGTCGTGAATGAACGGCTCTCCGCTCTGACGTCATCTGAGGAGACGCCTGTGGGCTCGAGGAAGAGCGCTCGAGCGCGTTCAATAAGCTGCACATTCTGACACAATCAAATATATTTTCCATGATTATTATTCACATCATCACATATATTTACTATGATTATTATGCATACGTGTGATATTTTAAAGCTATATAGGTCAATGCATTAAAACAAGTTGCACTGATATCGTGTCTGTCGGCATTTAGTCGGACATGATCCATCTCGCTGACCTTAGCTGCAGTCCGATCATGCCAACCATATGCCGACGTCGGTCATCCTCCACCTCCCCGACCTACTGCTGTCCGACCATGCCAACCATAATCCGACGTCAGCGTCACCCCCCCGACAGAGGCTGCTGTCCATCCATGCCAGCCATATGCCGATGTCGGCCCAACGTCCCGTGCTATCTGGGTGGGTTATTTTCAAACGAAATCCTTTCGGTTCGTTTCCTTTGAAACAATGTATCCGTGAACTCGCCATTCACACCTGTATTGTGTATAAACGTGATCAGTTCGTAACTCAGGTTCGTTTTCCTGATTCACTTCAGTGTTTTCTCAGGATTCAGATCATATTGCAATAATCAAGTGAGCTCGGTTGCTTTTGTATCAATAAAACACCGGATATTTACATTTTACATGATTAATGCATATAAGAAATGGCAGCATAACGCGTGCAATAACAAATACATATGACTACATTGTATTGTTTATATTTCCTATACACGTGTGTAAATTTGATTTTGTAAATTGCATTATGCTTTGAACTGTACTGTAGTTTTGCATTTTGTATTGCTCTTATTTGTAAGTTTCCCTGGATAAGGGCGTCTGCCAATAAATAATAATGACGTCAATACGGGCTATCGCGTATTGTACACATGGCCACAGCGCTCTTGCAAGCAATCTGTTTTCTGTGTAAATGCATCCTTGCGGGCAGTTTTCCGGCATTCAAACCCATTGTGAATGGGGGCAACAGGAAAAAATCAAGTGTAATAGTCTAATTATAGTGGACATTTTTGTTACCTGCATGTATTACCTTGCACTTGTCCAAATTGAATTTCATCTGCCAGGTGTAGGCCCACAACTGAGTATTATCTAAGTCCCTTTGAATAGCCTGTGCTGCCGAGATTGTATCTGCTGAGCCACCTATTTTAGTATAATTGGCAAATTTGACAAGTTTGCTAACTATCCCAGAGTGCAGATCATTAATATAGATTAGAAAAAGCAAAGGCCCTAATACTGATCCCTGTGGAACTCACTAACAACCTCACTCCAGTTAGAATACAACATTTTCTTCCTCTTGATATTTTTTTGCACATGTAAGAGAATTTGATATGCTTGGTTTTTCAGTCAATCTAAATAAATAGTTGAACTGAAAACTCATGGTCAGTTGGTTTCTCTTTTAAGATTCTTTTTAGAGGGAAGGTGTGGTCAAGTCACAGATGTGCAATAATCATTTATTTTGACAAAAATAGGAAACTAATATCATTCAAATATATTACTGAAAATAAGTAATATTAAGCTTCTGCTGGATTACAGTAAGAAACAGATAATACCCATTTTCTCCTTTGTACTCTCAAAAGGCAGCTTTAGGTCTGGTCAGGCAGGAAGCGGTGTGTCTCTCTCTGTCTCTGCTCTCATCCTGCTCTGTCTTGTATTGTCTCATTGATGAATGAAGAAGTTATGAGACCTAAACTTCTCTTTCTTTTTCTTTTATAAGGTTTCCTTCCAACCAGTAGCATTTTGCCACCACCATGACTTGGGCACTTTATGCTAATGTAAGTTAGAAGTGTGGGGGTCCTTTGGTCTTCTGGACAGATAAGGTTACTGGGGGCTAGCAGAGGCTACCAGTGGCTACCAGGGAGCTTAGATAAAAGGAAGGAAGTCTGTTTCCTCTACCGAACCAGATAGAACAGAATTTCCCATAGAAAAATACATTCTAACAAATAATATCTTACACATACCTCTATTAAACCATTTTGGCCACTGTTTTGTGGTCCTTAATTTGCTAAATTTTGGAACACATTTCTCCTGAGCCTCAAGTAGTATATTCTTAAAATATAACCATCCATTTTCAACTGAATCAGTATCCAGTGTGCTCCAGTCTACCTCTTCTAAGTGCCGCCTCATACCTTCAAGGTTTGCTTTTCTGAAATTGTAGACCATTGTTTTAGACTTGGGCCTTGATGTGCCTCAAAGCTAACCATGTTGTGATCACAATTTGCCATTGGTTCTCTAACTATTGTCCCTCTGACTCTATCTTGGTCATTTGAAAAGATCAAGTCAATGCATGCACTCTCCCTGGTTGGTTCCCTGACAAATTGAGTTAGAAAGCATCGACCGTCTCTATCTCTGCCTCTGTAGTCCCAACCGGGCTTTCCCAGTCTATGTTTGGGAAATTGAAATCCCCCATTATAACAGCCACATCCTTGCTACATGCAGTCCTGATTACACTGTACAATGCAACATATTGATGAATATCTGAGTTGGGTGGTCTGTAAAACACTCCTACTGCTAATTCTCCACATCTCTTGTCCAAAAGTTTCACCCAAAAAGATTCTGTTCCGTTACTGGGGTCTAATTTTAGTTCTTCTGCCTCAATGTCATTTTTCACATATAATGCTACCCCACCTCCTCTTCAGTTTTGCTTGTCTCTCCTAAACTTTGTGTATCCTTTCAACTTGTATTCATCCCCATAATTTTCTGTAAGTCATGTTTCCGTCACTCCTACAACATCATAGTCACATGCCAGCACTGTGGCTTCTAGGTCCAACATCTTGTTCCTTATACTCTTGGCATTGAGGTACAAACATTTCAGGACTTTCCTACTAGCGGGTTCCCTTTGTTTTCTTTCCTTAGAGGAACATCTCCCATTGTCAGAGCTCCCTGCCCCCCTGGTCCCTAGTTTAAATGATTCTCAATTTCTCTGCCCATACGCTCTCCCAATGCATGTTCCCCCCTTCTGTTTAGATGTAGACCGTCCGGTTTGTACAGGTCCCACCTATCCCAGAAGAAAGACCAATGCTCCATAAACCTAAACCCCTCTTCCCCACAACAAGATTTCAACCGCGTGTTAAACTTTCTAATCTCTGCCTGTCTCCCTGGCCTGGCACGTGGTACCGGAAGTATTTAGGAGAAAACGACCGTGGAGGTTCTGCTCTTTAGTTTTGTTACTAACTCTTTAAATTTGTCTTGCAGAACCTCTGCCCTATCTTTTCCTATGTCATTGGTTCCAATGTGGACCATGACCAGTGGATTCCCCCCGGCTTTGGCCAGTAGCCCGTCTACTAGTTTAGGGAGATCTGGAACCTGAGCACCAGGCAGGCAAGATACCATGCGGGTCTCCTTGTCACTAGAGCACACTGTGTGATCTACACCTCTAAGAATTGAGTCTCCTATTATAACTACCTCCCTCTTCTGGGGGGGAGTGGGCACCATGGTGCTCTGGTGCTCAACTGCCCCCCCATCACCCTCTGAGCTGTCACAGTCCAACTCGGTGTCCACTAGTTGGAACCTGCTGGGCAATTCTAGCTCTTGGTGCGTCTCTAGGGGTTGTGCATGCCCTGTTCTGCGGTTACGACCTACTGTAACCCAGCAGTTCTCTACGCTGTCCTGCTCTGAGGTCTCAACTCTCCTAGGTTCTGGCATGCACACCATCTCTCTCATGGGCTGATTGACCAATTCATCTATATCCCTAATACAGAGCAGATCAACAAGATCACGAACATTGATCTCTAAGATTTCAACCTGTCGACAACATTCACAAATGAAAACTTTTTGGATGAGTTCATCCAGGAAGGCAATCATTCTGCAAACCTGACAGTGTAGTGGCCACATGCTTCTAAATGGTAGTTTGTTTTTTTGTTTTTAAAAGTCCCTTGGTTCCTGTTGCCTAGTCAACTGCTTAACTTTTGTGACCGAGAAACACCACAGCTCTTTCTCAGCAGCTGCTTTAAGTAGCTTTTGTCTACCTACCCCCAATTCACACCTAACAGGCCACACCTGGCTCCTCCTGCAACAGAATTCCTGCTAGTCCTCGACACAATCTCCCTTCTACAACCTGTTTACTTTCACCAACTCAGCCGCTGAATTGAATTGAATTGACCAATTTAGGCAAACTACAGACAATGCTAACTTCAATTACGTCAAACTTAAAACAAAATGAGCAATGCTATGACTGGTCTGAAACTAGTCAAACAACAAGATGGCTGCCTCTCACCTGTACTTTCCTGTGTCTCTCTGTGGCAACCAGAAATAGGGCTGGGAACTTTTGTATGGCCGGGAAATATTGTATCCTACACCTGTACTAATGCTACGTTCCACACAAAATGGATGTGGGAAATTCCTACTTGATATTTCTGACCTCAGACCACAAAGTGTTCCAGTGTTCGGAGCTCGAAAAAATTACCTATAACAAAGAAAATGGCTGAACTCGAGAAGCTGGTGTTTGCTTTGCAGGTGTACGAACAGATGAAATGTCAACAGAGAAGCATACAGTGAGAGACTGCGACCTTGTCTCAGACAAAAACAAATTCATATACTTACCTGCTTAGACTGCATTGCAAATAGAAGTGAACAACAATTATATCACTTACACCACATAGATGCAGATACATGCAGAGTTAGTATTGTAGAATCCCATACCGATAGCTATTGTTCTACACTCACCTAAAGGATTATTAGGAACACCATACTAATACTGTGTTTGACCCCCTTTCGCCTTCAGAACTGCCTTAATTCTACGTGGCATTGATTCAACAAGGTGCTGAAAGCATTCTTTAGAAATGTTGGCCCATATTGATAGGATAGCATCTTGCAGTTGATGGAGATTTGTGGGATGCACATCCAGGGCACGAAGCTCCTGTTCCACCACATCCCAAAGATGCTCTATTGGGTTGAGATCTGGTGACTGTGGGGGCCAGTTTAGTACAGTGAACTCATTGTCATGTTCAAGAAACCAATTTGAAATGATTCAACCTTTGTGACATGGTGCATTATCCTGCTGGAAGTAGCCATCAGAGGATGGGTACATGGTGGTCATAAAGGGATGGACATGGTCAGAAACAATGCTCAGGTAGGCCGTGGCATTTAAACGATGCCCAATTGGCACTAAGGGGCCTAAAGTGTGCCAAGAAAACATCCCCCACACCATTACACCACCACCACCAGCCTGCACAGTGGTAACAAGGCATGATGGATCCATGTTCTCATTCTGTTTACGCCAAATTCTGACTCTACCATCTGAATGTCTCAACAGAAATCGAGACTCATCAGACCAGGCAACATTTTTCCAGTCTTCAACTGTCCAATTTTGGTGAGCTTGTGCAAATTGTAGCCTCTTTTTCCTATTTGTAGTGGAGATGAGTGGTACCCGGTGGGGTCTTCTGCTGTTGTAGCCCATCCGCCTCAAGGTTGTACGTGTTGTGGCTTCACAAATGCTTTGCTGCATACCTCGGTTGTAACGAGTGGTTATTTCAGTCAAAGTTGCTCTTCTATCAGCTTGAATCAGTCGGCCCATTCTCCTCTGACCTCTAGCATCAACAAGGCATTTTCGCCCACAGGACTGCCGCATACTGGATGTTTTTCCCTTTTCACACCATTCTTTGTAAACCCTAGAAATGGTTGTGCGTGAAAATCCCAGTAACTGAGCAGATTGTGAAATACTCAGACCGGCCCGTCTGGCACCAACAACCATGCCACTCTCAAAATTGCTTAAATCACCTTTCTTTCCCATTCAGACATTCAGTTTGGAGTTCAGGAGATTGTCTTGACCAGGACCACACCCCTAAATGCACTGAAGCAACTGCCATGTGATTGGTTGGTTAGATAATTGCATTAATGAGAAATTGAACAGGTGTTCCTAATAATCCTTTAGGTGAGTGTATGTTGAACAGCTATGCTTACCAACTAAGCAACGATTAACCCGTGTCTGGTTACAGACCTGTCTCTGCCAGCATAACAAGTTTTGTTATTATACCATGTAGGAAATGTGACTCAACGATTTATTTTAATAGCATAAAATAGTTTGTTTCACTTTGTTTTTTGTGACATCGGTGAATGTGGACTGTTTTTAGATGGGGAGCTGCTGTCCATCCTTCCTTGAAAGGTTTTCCATTAGAGGAAAATCTGTTTTATATAAACTCCCTGGGATAAGGCACCCCGCATTTAAGGTCTTTTAAAACTATTGTAGCGCCAGCAATTTTTGAAATGTGTGCGTGTGTGTGTGTATATATATGCCTATGACTTACGAATATATACACTCACCTAAAGGATTATTAGGAACACCATACTAATACTGTGTTTGACCCCCTTTCGCCTTCAGAACTGCCTTAATTCTACGTGGCATTGATTCAACAAGGTGCTGAAAGCATTCTTTAGAAATGTTGGCCCATATTGATAGGATAGCATCTTGCAGTTGATGGAGATTTGTGGGATGCACATCCAGGGCACGAAGCTCCCGTTCCACCACATCCCAAAGATGCTCTATTGGGTTGAGATCTGGTGACTGTGGGGGCCAGTTTAGTACAGTGAACTCATTGTCATGTTCAAGAAACCAATTTGAAATGATTCGACCTTTGTGACATGGTGCATTATCCTGCTGGAAGTAGCCATGAGAGGATGGGTACATGGTGGTCATAAAGGGATGGACATGGTCAGAAACAATGCTCAGGTAGGCCGTGGCATTTAAACGATCCCCAATTGGCACCAAGGGGCCTAAAGTGTGCCAAGAAAACATCCCAAACACCTTTACACCACCACCACCAGCCTGCACAGTGGTAACAAGGCATGATGGATCCATGTTCTCATTCTGTTTACGCCAAATTCTGACTCTACCATCTGAATGTCTCAACAGAAATCGAGACTGATCAGACCAGGCAACATTTTTCCAGTCTTCAACTGTCCAATTTTGGTGAGCTTGTGCAAATTGTAGCCTCTTTTTCCTATTTGTAGTGGAGATGAGTGGTACCCGGTGGGGTCTTCTGCTGTTGTAGCCCATCCGCCTCAAGGTTGTACGTGTTGTGGCTTCACAAATGCTTTGCTGCATACCTCGGTTGTAACGAGTGGTTATTTCAGTCAAAGTTGCTCTTCTATCAGCTTGAATCAGTCGGCCCATTCTCCTCTGACCTCTAGCATCAACAAGGCATTTTCGCCCACAGGAATGCCGCATACTGGATGTTTTTCCCTTTTCACACCATTCTTTGTAAACCCTAGAAATGGTTGTGCGTGAAAATCCCAGTAACTGAGCAGATTGTGAAATACTCAGACCGGCCCGTCTGGCACCAACAACCATGCCACGCTCAAAATTGCTTAAATCACCTTTCTTTCTCATTCAGACATTCAGTTTGCAGTTCAGGAGATTGTCTTGACCAGGACCACACCCCTAAATGCATTGAAGCAACTGCCATGTGATTGGTTGGTTAGATAATTGCATTAATGAGAAATTGAACAGGTGTTCCTAATAATCTTTTAGGTGAGTGTATACACATGTACAACATATGAATTATCACATAATAGCACATTAACACATTGCTCTCTCTTGCTCTCTTTCCCGAGTCACGATACAAATGTGCTTCATCTTACCCGAAAATATACATCCTTTTATTTGCCTGCATTCACTTGCTCTAAGCTCTAAGTTGCTTTGGGAAGTCATGAAATACCAAATATGGCTGCTTTTGTTTACTATCTGTACAGAGCTGATTGTAGTTTGGTGTAGAACTGTTGTAAACCTACAGTAGCGAAACTGGAAGACACAATTAATGTACAAACACACTTGCTGTTGTTCAAAAGCTGCTTAGAAAAAGTTCAAAACGTGAAAATCCATGATCGTGGAATGACAAAATGATACAATTTATTTAGTGTATAATCGCGATTATACAATCACCGCAACAACTCTACTAGTGGCAGACTGCACTCTGACACAGAGTTCCTCTATGCTCTACAGTATTTAGAGATGAAATACTGTCTTGAAATCCATTTGACTTATGAGCGCCAGTCTGTGCTCTTACTGTCTGACTTCATACATGCTCCCAGTTTATATGCTGACTCGACACTTTATTAGCCCTTCTGAATGATGTTCTGCTATAATGACTTTTGATCCAGAGTTTTCAGAGCTGCTGTTCTCAGTGCTGTTCTCCTGTGTCGTCTCTCCCCCAGGAGCTGTAGAGGCCAGCGCTCTCCCTGACTCTGGGCAAAGGGCTCCCATTGAGCAGCAGCCCTGGGAGCAGGAGTGGGACTCCAGTCTGAGGCAGGATACAGAGCCCACAGCTACTGAAGACATCCAGGGGCTGAGTGAGCAGCCCAGGAGCAGACAGAGTGAGGAGGAGCTCAGGGGACAGGAGTCTGGCCACATGGCAGAGCCACACACTGAGGGGTCGACACAGGGACTCGGGGCACTGGGATCTGACACCACAGGGTCAAAGATCATAAAGAGTGACCCTGAGCTGGACTGCACCCACACTGTGGATCTCTGCAGGACCCAGTCTCTGGGATCTGAGTGTGGACCCAATGCAGCTGGTGCTGAGCCGGTCTCTACCAGAACACAGTGGGGACCCAGTCTGCTGTGTGATCACATCAAAACAGAGGATGACACACTGGAGTCTGTTTACACAGTGGAGCCGAGAACACAGACTCCCTTCAGAGATGCACTCAGTCATCTCAAAATTGAGAATATTACAGACAGTGCCTGGGACTTGTGGCCTGAGCTCCCTGTAGCTGGACAGTATGACCTGGGGTCTGAGCTTCCTGTAGCTGGACAGTGTGACCCAGAATCTGCTGCTTTGAGGACAGGGCTCAGTGGGGGGAGTGACAGTGCAGTGAGTGTGGAGAGCCCATCATCTCGGCACAGACAGCTGCGTCCCAGACCCCCTAGACCACAGAGCTCCTCCAGCTCCCCCTCCTCACCACTGTGGTGTGGAAAACAGCTTCCCCATCGCCAGCCCCAGTGTAGGAAGAGCTTCACTGGGGCATCAGAGATTATTGGGCAGCACCACACTCCCACAGGAGGGAAACTCTTCCACTGTGTCCAGTGTGGGAAGAGCTTCTCTCGGGCAGGTAATCTCAACACACACCAGCGCATTCACACAGGACAGAGACCATACTGCTGTGCCCAGTGTGGGAGGATGTTCTCTGATGCATCTGACTTCAACAAGCACCAGCAGATTCACACAGGTGAGAGACCATACAGCTGTGCCCAGTGTGGAAGGAGCTTTGCTCGGGCATCTAATCTCAACACACACCAGCGCATTCACACAGGAGAGAGACCATATTGCTGTGCTCAGTGTGGAAGGGGCTTCTCTAGGGTATCTACCCTCAACACACACCAGCGCGTTCACACAGGAGAGAGACCGTATTGCTGTGCTCAGTGTGGAAGGGGCTTCTCTAGTGCATCTAGCTTATACACACACCAGCGTGTTCACACAGGAGAGAGACCATTCTGCTGTACTCTGTGTGGGATGAGCTTCTCTCGTGCAGATCGTCTCAATGCACACCAGCGCAGTCACACAGGAGAGAAACCGTACCACTGTGACCAGTGTGGGAAGAGCTTTTCTGTTGCCACTAATCTCAACAGACACAAGCGTATTCATACAAGAGAGAGACTGTGATTCCCAATGTGGAAAGGCTTTACTGAAAGTTGACTCTCACAGTCTTGGGTGAGCAGTATTGTTATTTTTATTGTTATTATTATTAACTGTTTTAACCATCATCCAAGGATTCTTACATGGTTTGTCAATCACTAACATGCTTTGTCTTCTACAGTCACTGTATAACAAGTGTGACATTGTCGAAGTGAAATTGTATCCATGCGCTGGGCCACACTTAGCAAGCTGGTGGGCTCTTACTTGGTGTACTTTCATTAAGGGCAGTAACAGTTATTATATTATTATATTATTCACTATGTGAATTGTATGGACGGGGCATGACGTCATAAGTGGAACACAATAACATGACATCTACTGTTCGGTAGTTTCTGATGGTGTAAGCAATATTCTAAACTACTGCCAATAATTATCTGCATGGTACTCGCAAAGAATAATGCACTAGGATGTTTGGTTTTTGTGGGTCTCAGAGGGATAAGAATCAATATTTTCATACTGTACAGCAGGGCTGAAAATTAAGGTCACCTGCTCACCCCTGGCAAGTATTTTGAAAGCAGGCCAAGTGACAAATATGAATTACTCACCCACCTGACGAGCAGTATTTAGTCTTTAAAAATGTATTTAAGTATTTATTTTTAGTATATGTATTAAAAAACAATTTCAAACTGTGTTCCCCCTGTGATTTAATTGTACGACAATGCCATGAGTTTTAAACATCTGTCCCTTGCGCTTGATATGAAGGCAGAATCAATGGTCGACTTCAATGAGCAGATTCTGTGCAAAATATGTAAACTGTACATCAAGTGTTCGGGCACTGGGAATGATTTACAAAGGCAGAACTGGCAGTGGAAAGGACTGCTGAAATGGACACACAGGCCAGAAAAGGAGATCAACATATGGGTGAATCCAACACAAAGGGAAACAGACAGATAAACTTACAACAAAATACAAAAAGATTAATAGGTTAAGGAAAAAATATTGTTGATTGATAGGCTATGTCTAAAATACACTCAGACACACTGGCACACCTGCTGACTCATAGATGACCAGAGGCGATCATGGTGGGTGTGTGTATGTATATACACTGATCAGCCATAACATTATGACCACTGACAGGTTAAGTGAATAACACTGATAATCTCTGACGGTGATTTCTCCGGTAAGACCGGGGGGACTGACGGTGTTTTCGTATTATGTTTTCGCACGTTAGTATTATACAATCACGCTGAAATGATCAGAATTGGAGCAAAAGACCCACGGCTTAAGCCCTGGAAGCCGGGTCTAACGATGACGATGTACATGTCCAGGCCAGGTGGATCAAGGGAACAGAACAATTCAATGTCAACCTGTGCTTTTACAAAAATCTATTTAGACCACACTTAATTCTTTATTTAAGATGGTTTTTTTTGACGTTATGCACTCTCTCAAAATGAACTTAGTTATTAATATTAATTATTTATAAACCAGATATATTAATACCATCCAAGCAAGACATTTTTGGTCTGTTTATGAGTATCTTTAATTTGATAAATTGATTCCCAAGGTAGGATGAATACAAATATGGATACACACATACAGCTTCAGTGCATAGGCCATACAAAGACGATACTAACCAATGTTTAGACCTGACATATCATCATCAACACGTGTGGAAGAACAATTATCTTCAATCAGGTTGGAACGTTAGTTGCAATGCCTTTAATACATGCAGCGTGGAGAGGAACAGTGAATCAAGAAGATCCCAAAGTCGCTCTGCCTTCATTTTAAAAGTCAGAGGCTTTTATACAAAAAAAAAACAAAGATCTGGTTACAATCACAAAGTCATTACTATATTATCTTAGAGAGTTAGCTGAGCAGAATATATATCATTATAGGATAGAGTTCATAGATCAACACATGGATTAGGGAGCAGGCACTTCAATCATACTGTTTGACATAGTCTCCAAGATTCTCATCGTAAATAACAAACAGAAATCAAGCTTCCTTCTGGCCTGTCCTTCTGGCTTGACCTTATCTTTCTTAAGTATACAAGAGAGTAAAACAGGTATGAGAGAAAGAATTTCTAACTTTCCTTCCACACATGCTGAACATAAAAATATAATAATTATAATCAGACACAAAAGTAATAATTTAGGAAAAAAAACATGTACATTATTGACAAGTCTGATCTGTTTTAAGTAATATTTAGTAAGTTTGTAAAAGTTTAAAGGGTTGCCAAATACCTTGTTAATGTTTCACTGGTCACCAAATTCAATTCACTGGTATAAAGTTAAGTCCTAATTCAGAGGTCAACCATCTCTAGTCCATTTCAAACAATGGAATCTTAATAATGTGGATAAATCTGTCATGCTGCAAAAGGATGCACTTTGCTTAAATTTCTTTTGATGTACACACCATCAACTCATGCATGTTTTGAAAAGGAGGCTTGCTGGTCTGGATGCATTGTGAAATACAGTCACCACTGCGTATAATTCTTTGGTATGCAAAGAAATTCCTAAAGATTTGACAAGGCACTGCTTGTGTTCCACAGAATAAAATCAAGCAATTTTCCATTGGTACTTTCATACACAAATGCTGAGTTGACCCATAATAGTCCCCAATCCCTAACACTTTGTGTGAGATGCACAAGCAAATTAGAATTATAAGAACAGTGCTCAATGCCATAGAGCTCTGTAATTTGTGACACAAAATGAATGAGACACAATTCTGCGCAGTTCAGCAAAATATGAATAGCACACACAAGAAACAAAAAATGGTTATAAAAACTTCTCTGTAAAATATTTTTCAAAATCACTGGAGAATACATGAGAAGAAATGCTCTCCATTCGGTTGCTTTCCAAAAATGTAATTTTGGATTACGTCTCACTTCATTAGATGGCTTAATGTTGCACATATCATCATCATCAAGAACTCTTACATCCAAAGGCTGCAAGTGGAACTCTTCTTCAAGATATTTAGGATCAAACCATAGATTTGTGAACTGCCTAATAACACCAAGTCACACTGAGTGCATATAGTCTGGTACAAATCCCTTAATTATTTCAAAAGAAGGTAACAAAAGAAGGGGGCTTGCACCTTTGACACCCATCTCAGCTTGACCATTGTTACTTTCTAATACTGTTTCAACCATTTGAATTGTGCCATCCATGGTGGTTCTTCTTTAATGGTATGCTCCATTAAATGGTTTAAAATTTTGAACCATGGCACATGCATCACAAACACATATTAGTGCACGCACTCTGCTAGTGTGCTGATGTCCATTCTTATCTACCCAAGCAAAGCCATCAGCATGTAAACTCTGTAGTTCTGAAACAAATGGAGTAACATACGTGTCAATGTGTGGCTTTTGTCTTCCTATCCACAATGTATGCAGCACAACATTACTACATCTGTATTTCAATAGGCCATATTGAGTACTGTGAAGACTTGAACACAAAGCTACCATCACAGTTGAACGAAATAGTGATGTTGTCTTGATTTTCAACAAACTCTCCCTGCTCTTTGTACAGACTTCCAAAATTGTAAATATATCTCAGCATCAGGTCAAAAATGAAACCTTTGTGATGTTTGACAAAATATATTTTTAAGTTGTGGAGCTAGTGGCATAACCAAAAAATAGATTTGAGTAGTCCTTGTTTGTTCACTGCACAATTACAGGCCTGGCAATGGTCCTTGGATCTATACTAAGATATTCTTAACATTGCGGGCAGTAAAAGTGGACTTCTGCTTTATCAGTCAGATAAAAAAAATGTCTTATCCAAAAAACATTTTGTTTTTGGAACACATCCTAATGCTACAGTATTTAATAAATCCAGTATGTCTTTTAAAGCTACACCAGACAAGCCATGTCTCAAAGAAAATGCCAACAGCAGGGCCAGAAGCTGTCCCTTCGACAAGTCTAATCCACTGTACACAGCGCACTAAGAGATCTGATTTGCATTAAGAGATCACTTGGTATGCTACCAAAAAACAAAAACAGAATAAAGTCAGATATTCTTTATGGATTGTGCTTTTTCTAAGAGACCTCTATTCAATTATATGTTTGCAACTGATAATATTATAAATGAATTATAAATGGCATCACTACCTCCATGGCTTAATTTGGTTCCAAGTGGATAGTATTTTCATCCTCTTGTGTTATAGGTACATCATAGTCATCTCGTGCAATCTAAAAATGTACAAAAAACATCTCGGATTAATCATTTCTTACCACCAAGATATTTGCACTTAGCATCATTCTTGACTAAAAGGTCAAATATACTTAAATACTTACTGGGTCATTGTAGGCTAGAAATGCTGGCAATTCTCCATCACTAAACTCGTTTATGGCATCTTCTTCATCAGTAAGGACAAGATCCTCACCTGATGATCCATCCTGTGCAGCAGCAGTGCTCACAACTAATGTTGACATAGCACCAATAGGATGGATACAGGAGCTGGGAAATACATGTACAAATGCATTGATATGGAAATATTTTAAGAAAACTTTTACAGCTTTCTCAGAATTAGTTTTGATAATTAATTTCCACATAATTTGGGCCTTTAAAAAGGGTAGTCCAAAAAAATAAAATAAAAAAATTCTATTATAGTGAGCGACTCAGTACATCGATAATATACACTCACCTAAAGGATTATTAGGAACACCATACTAATACTGTGTTTGACCACCTTTCGCCTTCAGAACTGCCTTAATTCTACCTGGCATTGATTCAACAAGGTGCTGAAAGCATTCTTTAGAAATGTTGGCCCATATTGATAGGATAGCATCTTGCAGTTGATGGAGATTTGTGGGATGCACATCCAGGGCACGAAGCTCCCATTCCACCACATCCCAAAGATGCTCTATTGGGTTGAGATCTGGTGACTGTGGGGGCCAGTTTAGTACAGTGAACTCATTGTCATGTTCAAGAAACCAATTTGAAATGATTCGACCTTTGTGACATGGTGCATTATCCTGCTGGAAGTAGCCATGAGAGGATGGGTACATGGTGGTCATAAAGGGATGGACATGGTCGGAAACAATGCTCAGGTAGGCCGTGGCATTTAAACGATGCCCAATTGGCACTAAGGGGCCTAAAGTGTGCCAAGAAAACATCCCCCACACCATTACACCACCACCACCAACCTGCACAGTGGTAACAAGGCATAATGGATCCATGTTCTCATTCTGTTTACGCCAAATTCTGACTCTACCATCTGAATGTCTCAACAGAAATCGAGACTCATCAGTCCAGGCAACATTTTTCCAGTCTTCAACTGTCCAATTTTGGTGAGCTTGTGCAAATTGTAGCCTCTTTTTCCTATTTGTAGTGGAGATGAGTGGTACCCGGTGGGGTCTTCTGCTGTTGTAGCCCATCCGCCTCAAGGTTGTACGTGTTGTGGCTTCACAAATGCTTTGCTGCATACCTTGGTTGTATCGAGTGGTTATTTCAGTCAAAGTTGCTCTTCTATCAGCTTGAATCAGTCGGCCCATTCTCCTCTGACTTCTAGCATCAACAAGGCATTTTCGCCCACAGGAATGCCGCATACTGGATGTTTTTCCCTTTTCACACCATTCTTTGTAAACCCTAGAAATGGTTGTGCGTGAAAATCCCAGTAACTGAGCAGATTGTGAAATACTCAGACCGGCCCGTCTGGCACCAACAACCATGCCACGCTCAAAATTGCTTAAATCACCTTTCTTTCTCATTCAGACATTCAGTTTGCAGTTCAGGAGATTGTCTTGACCAGGACCACACCCCTAAATGCATTGAAGCAACTGCCATGTGATTGGTTGGTTAGATAATTGCATTAATGAGAAATTGAACAGGTGTTCCTAATAATCCTTTAGGTGAGTGTAGGCAACAGTTCATTACTTATTTTTCATACATAGATACAATTGCATTTGCCCAGATAGCAGTTTGGTCGACGTCGGCATATGGTTGGCATGGTTGTACAGCAGTATGGTCGGGGGGTGACGTAGAGCCGACGTCGGATTATGGTTGGCATGGTCGGACAGCAGTATGGACGGGAGGGGTGACGTATAGCTGACGTCGGATTATGGTTGGCATGGTCGGACTGCAGTATGGTCGGGGGGGGTGACGCTGACGTCGGATTATGGTTGGCATGGTCGGACAGCAGTAGGTCGGGGAGGTGGAGGATGACCGACGTCGGCATATGGTTGGCATGATCGGACTGCAGTTACGGTCGGCGAGATGGATCATGTCAGACTAAATGCCGACAGATACGATATCAGTGCAACTTGTTTTAATGCATTGACCTATATAGCTTTAAAATATCACACGTATGAATAATAATCATAGTAAATATGTTTGATTCTGTCAGAATGTGCAGCTTCAGTATTGAAAGCGCTCGAGCGTATGAGGCGCCGTTAGGGACATAATTCACCCCGTGGTACATACACTATACTGAGATGCATACACTACATACTGAGACGCATACCCTACATACTGAGAAGCGCATACACTACATACTGAGACGCATACACTACATACTGAGATGCATACAGTTTAATACATTTCTCATTAATAAAACACATTTTAATTAAAATAAATATTAACAGACCAATACTCAAACTGATTTACTCATTCCAGCCATTCATAATAAATGGTTTATGATGACACGATGACACTTTCAGTCCTCCGCAGTTTCAGCAACGAGAATCTGCCTGGTCACTGTCCTCTGAACACAAACGTGTCATTTCCAATAAGCTGCTTTCATTAATTCGCTTCTAAAACAGATCAAACCGGGGTCAATGTCAAGATACACATTTTAAACGCCTATACAGAACATTGAAATAGAAATCCTTACAATGATATAACAACCATTGATAATTACAAAAATCCCTACTTCCTATACTCTTGTGCTACACATTTTAACACATTAAGGGTTTAAAAATCCACTATATAATGATTTTTTCGCTTCTAAAATGAGATCATATAGGAATAAATACATACTGTGCTAATTGGACACAAAACCAATTATTTTCCAGCATTGTTTCATTTAATTTCTTAACATCAAAATAATGTCCACTAGGTCCTGGTTGTTGTGTCCTCTGACTCCAGCAACTAGATACATCGAAATAAAAAAACTCAGCTTGAATACCAGGTTATTTATTAACATCCAAAACACTGAACAGCTACTTAAAGAAACCATCAGAGTAATGTCTGATATTTTCACAGAACTAGTTACAATTTGGGTAATTTTACAAATTAAACATGCACTGTAATACCCGATAAGTTAATTGAACTTAAAAAAATAGTTGAAACTGATTACATCACAAATTTTAAGTAACACTAATTCAATTTTATAAGTTAAAGCAACATTCTTTATTAAGTAGCTTTAAACAGGTAACTTTTAGTGACACTAACTAATTATTTTAATTAAATAAGCATTCTTTATTAAGTTGCTTTTAATAAGTGATTGTAAGTGACACTTACTTAATTTGATCATTTAAAGAAACCTTCTTGATTAAGTAATTTTTACTAGGTATGTTGTGTTCATAGTACAAATTAAAATTAAGTACAGGTAAAACATTTTTATTACCTTTATTAAAAAGCATTTAATTTCTCATTAACAAATTGTCCACCATGTTTACTTGGTTTTAAAATTAAATTAAGATGTACAAACTAATGCATTAAGTAACCAACTCAAAATTGCTATACACATTTTGAAAAAAAAAACAAAACAGGTCAACACAATTTAAATGCAAGTTACTCTTTTATTAAGTTAACATAAAACATTAGCCAAAAATCACCTATAAAAATTGTTTCGCAAAATATATTCAAAAAGTGCAAGGGCCTTAAAAAAGAATGGCAAGTGGGGGAGGAGCCGTGATTACTGATGGGCCTTTAAAAGCTGGGCCTCTTCAAGGCCGAGGCACATGTCCAGACGTGCCCCATCAGAAATCATGGCTCCTCCCCCGACACAAGAACTGCAGACAAGGAGAGCAGGCCGTAACTCACAAACAAAGATACTGTAAACAGTATGGCAAAGTGTCCGTCATACTGTTCGGCACAGACTGCTAACGGGATGCAAATTAAACATGCCTTTTGAAGAACAATGTGCCTTTTGAAGAACATAACATTTTTGCTGAGTTTGACATTGGAAATATAAGCTCTCTGTAGAGTTGTGTATGTTTACTCTGCTGGTCTTTTGTCTGACCATACATAATCTACCTAGCTTCACACAAGGCTATTCATACATCTTGATATATCTTTTTAATGGAAAAAAATAGTTCATTACTAATGAAACTAATGCAAGGCAAGATGGGGGTAAAAAACAATAATTATTGTGATGGATTGCATTTCTGTGGCATCTGTCATCTGATCTCAGACATGTCTAACCCAGCTCCAATATGATGCACACATTAGGATGACATCTATACAGTACAAACATGCCATCATTCAACTTCACTAGGAGGACATTCAAACTTTAAGCTGAACAAAATCTTCAAAACACATCTGTCAAATAATAATCAGAGGAAAAAAAAAAAGTGTAAGTAATCACAGTACTGTATCTACACGTGGCAGTGAGCATGCATGATGAATTAAAACAGACATACATTAACAAACTGTAGCTTGTCTAGTAATGACATAAAAATCATAGCAGTGTCTTGTAATATTATTATTATTATTATTATTATTATTATTATTATTATTATTATTATTATTATTACTGTGATTATTATGATGATGATGATGATGGCTATGGCTTCCTCACTTCAAGATTCATTGACTGCAAAGGATTTCCAACCAAGTATTGAAACTCACAATATAATTCATGATAATGTTACTTTGTCCAAATACCTTTGAGACCCTAAAGTTGGGGGGAACACATATAAAAATGGATGTAAGTACACTCAAATGAAAGATGAAAGACTACACTTCAAGCACATTTTGATTGTTTCCTTTGAAATCCATTGTGGTGTTGTACAGAGCCAAAATGATGACAATCGTGTCACTGTCCAAATATGTATGGACCTAACTGTAGGTATGTTTTTCTTTTTAAAATATATTTTCTTTTTCTTTAATGTTTATACTTTTAAATGTACAATCAGTATCCTGTATTATGTTTTGTACTTAATCTATGTTACTTTCAGTCCTTTGCTGTAAATGCTTTGGCAATACTTGCATAACATCGCCATGCCAATAAAGCCCTTCTGAATTGAATTTGACAAAACCGTACGAAATTATAATAATATTTGTTGTCAATGTAAAAATATGACTAAATAAACGATTAGTGTTACGATGATTATGATGCAGCTGTGTTGATTATTATTCTGGACTGACAACTGAAAGGTTCTTGTTTCAAAATCCTGTGTAGAGCACACTGTTACCAGTTTGGGCGTTTTGTTCCATATCACCCAGTGAGACCATGCTAATATAATTTGCATAACATGCCGTACATATTGGGACAATGTAATCATTTCACAATAGTTGGTTATTAAGAAAAAGTAGAATAAAACATACAGCCCTTTACATTCATTAAAAATACTAGTATTGTTATTGTTATAATCAGGCCTTATGATAACAAATAATAATCAGAGGAAAAATAAATAAATGTGTAAGTAATCACAGTACTGTGTCTACACGTGGCAGTGAGCATGCATGATGAATTAAAACAGACATACATTAACAAACTGTAGCTTGTCTAATAATGACATAAAAATCATAGCAGTGTCTTGTAATATTATAATTATTATTATTATTATTATTATTATTATTATTACTACTGTGATGATGATGATGATGATGATGACTATTATTATTATTATAGCAGACAGGTATGAGATGGCTTGGTAGTACACCAAGTAAAAAATAAGTTCAACACCATATATAATTTTTTTAAAGATAATAAACATATTATCAAATAGTAGCCTAATATTCATTGTGGTACTAATCTGAAAATGCAAACAAAAACAACATAACTTTACACAAAGCATACCACACTTATGTGAAGTGTGATAAGAACTGGCTTTCTCGTAATCCGGTTGTTTTTATTTTACTCCTGGAATTAAAAACTCTTGTTGCAATTCTTTAGATGTGTTTTTCTTTTCCACCAGACCGTTTTGTAACAAATTCTGTATCCTCCTCCATGTTCAAGAACAGATCGTAATGAAGTAGAAAGCGTCAACACGTGTGGAAAGTCAATGAATGAGTCTACAGCGCGCATGTCATGTAAATAAGACTACAAACAAAATGGCGATTTTACTAAAGCTTAATGGAAGACACCATGTTACATGTAGCTTTATCGCTAACGGTGAAAAATAAACGTCACTTCCATAACATTTCCACAAACTTCAGAAAAGAGTATTTCATTGCTATGTAGAAACGTATGCTTCTTATGAATGTATTAGAAACAGGGAAAGGGAAATAAGTAAGAATTCCTTATTTTCTGAGATCCAGGAAACAGACAAGGAAGTAGTAGCCATTACTTATTTCTTCTTGGATCTAGAAAGAGAAAAAATACTTATTTCATAAAAAAAAGCAGGCAAACTGAAAAAGTAAGCAACAAGGAAACATAGAAATCAGTAACCATCATGGAATTTCGAAAACTGGGAAACAGAAATAAGGAATAAGTAACCATTTCTTATTTTTTGGGAAACTGTGCTTCAGAAATAATAAACTATGTACTTGTTTTTGGTGAAAATCTGGAAACAGGAATAAGTGTCTATTACTTATTTCGTGTAAAACAGGAAGAAATATAAAAATTTATAATCAGTACTTATTTAAAAAAATGAAAATAAGGAATGAGAAACCATTACTTATTGTTCGAAAGTCATCAATCAGACATAAAAAATAACATATGTACATAACTAAGGATTCATTCAGGTCGGCGTGGTTCATTCGCCTTCCTGAAACAGCAAGGGCCAGGGCCTTCCTACGGCCTTGACTGCGTGGCCTAATGGTTAAGGTGTCTGATTTGGGATCAGAAGATTGAGGGTTTGAGTCCCTTCGCGGTTGTCTTTTTTGTTACGTTGGAGAAGCGGTGACTCCCTCCTTCCTGCAGAAGTTAGCAAGGGCCAGCTGGTGTTCTAATGCTTCAGATGGCAGCGCCTTGTGTTTGATAACCTTACTGAAAACAGGCAATGCCTTGTGAAGGGGTGTTTCTTCCCCAGGGAAAGAATTCTTCTGTCGTCCACCCCAGTGTTTTTCCGTTGTCTTCCGGCCTTTTGGTGTTCCTGAGCTCACCGGTGCATTCTTTCTTTTGAAGAATGTACTAAATAGTTGATTTGGCCACACCTAATGTTTTTGCTATATCTCTGATTGGTTTGTTTTGATTTCTAAGGGAAAACTGAAGACAAAACAGCACAAGAACAAGCAGGAACTAAAGACAGCTGCAGTACAGGCCTTGCACAGCATCACCAGGGACTAAACCCAGCATCTGGTGATGGCTATGGCTTCCTCACTTCAAGATTCATTGATTGCAAAGGATTTCCAACCAAGTATTGAAACTCACAATATAATTCATGATTATGTTACTTTGTCCATAAACTTTTGAGACCCTAAAGTTGGGGGGAACACATATAAAAATGGATGTAAGTACCCTCAAATGAAAGATGAAAGACTACACTTCAAGCACATTTTGATTGTTTCCTTTGAAATCCATTGTGGTGTTGTACAGAGCCAAAATGATGACAATCGTGTCACTGTCCAAATATGTATGGACCTAACTGTAGGTATGTTTTTCTTTTTAAAATATATTTTCTTTTTCTTTTAATGTTTATTCTTTTAAATGTACAATCAGTATCCTGTATTATGTTTTGTACTTAATCTATGTTACTTTCAGTCCTTTGCTGTAAATGCATTGGCAATACTTGCATAACCTCACCATGCCAATAAAGCCCTTCTGAATTAGAATTTGACAAAACCGTACGAAATTATAATAATATTTGTTGTCAATGTAAATATATGACTAAATAAACGAATAGTGTTACGATGATTATGATGCAGCTGTGTTGATTATTATTCTGGACTGACAACTGAAAGGTTCTTGTTTCAAAATCCTGTGTAGAGCACACTGTTACCAGATTGGGCGTTTTGTTCCATATCACCCAGTGAGACCATGCTAATATAATTTGCATAACATGCCGTACATATTGGGACAATGTAATCATTTCACAATAATTGGTTATTAAGAAAAAGTAGAAAAAAACCAACAGCCCTTTACATTCATTAAAAATACTAGTATTGTTATTGTTATAATCAGGCCTTATGATAACAAATAATAATCAGAGGAAAAATAAATAAATGTGTAAGTAATCACAGTACTGTGTCTACACGTGGCAGTGAGCATGCATGATGAATTAAAACAGACATACATTAACAAACTGTAGCTTGTCTAATAATGACATAAAAATCATAACTGTTTCTTGTTATATTATAATAATAATAATAATAATTATTATTATTATTATTACTTCTGTGATGATGATGATGATGATGATGACTATTATTATTATTATAGCAGACAGGTATGAGATGGCTTGGTAGTACACCAAGTAAAAAATAAGTTCAACACCATATATAATTTTTTTAAAGATAATAAACATATTATCAAATAGTAGCCTAATATTCATTGTGGTACTAATCTGAAAATGCAAACGAAAACAACATAACTTTACACAAAGCATACCACACTTACGTGAAGTGTGATAGAACTGTCTTTCTCGTAATCCGGTTGTTTTTATTTTACTCCTGGAATTAAAAACTCTTGTTGCAATTCTTTAGATGTGTTTTTTTTTTCCACCAGACCGTTTTGTAACAAATTCTGTATCCTCCTCCATGTTCAAGAACAGATCGTAATGAAGTAGAAAGCGTCAACACGTGTGGAAAGTCAATGAATGAGTCTACAGCGCCTCATGTCATGTAAATAAGACTACAAACAAAATGGCGATTTTACTAAAGCTTAATGGAAGACACCATGTTACATGTAGCTTTATCGCTAACGGTGAAAAATAAACGTCACTTCCATAACATTTCCACAAACTTCAGAAAAGAGTATTTCATTGCTATGTAGAAACGTATGCTTCTTATGAATGTATTAGAAACAGGGAAAGGGAAATAAGTAAGAATTCCTTATTTTCTGAGATCCAGGAAACAGACAAGGAAGTAGTAGCCATTACTTATTTCTTCTTGGATCTAGAAAGAGAAAAAATACTTATTTCATAAAAAAAAGCAGGCAAACTGAAAAAGTAAGCAACAAGGAAACATAGAAATCAGTAACCATCATGGAATTTCGAAAACTGGGAAACAGAAATAAGGAATAAGTAACCATTTCTTATTTTTTGGGAAACTGTGCTTCAGAAATAATAAACTATGTACTTGTTTTTGGTGAAAATATGAAAACAGGAATAAGTGTCTATTACTTATTTCGTGTAAAACAGGAAGAAATATAAAAATTTATAATCAGTACTTATTTAAAAAAATGAAAATAAGGAATGAGAAACCATTACTTATTGTTCGAAAGTCATCAATCAGACATAAAAAATAACATATGTACATAACTAAGGATTCATTCAGGTCGGCGTGGTTCATTCGCCTTCCTGAAACAGCAAGGGCCAGGGCCCTCCTCCGGCCTTGACTGCGTGGCCTAATGGTTAAGGTGTCTGATTTGGGATCAGAAGATTGAGGGTTTGAGTCCCTTCGCGGTTGTCTTTTTTGTTACGTTGGAGAAGCGGTGTCTCCCTCCTTCCTGCAGAAGTTAGCAAGGGCCAGCTGGTGTTCTAATGCTTCAGATGGCAGCGCCTTGTGTTTGATAACCTTACTGAAAACAGGCAATGCCTTGTGAAGGGGTGTTTCTTCCCCAGGGAAAGAATTCTTCTGTCGTCCACCCCAGTGTTTTTCCGTTGTCTTCCGGCCTTTTGGTGTTCCTGAGCTCACCGGTGCATTCTTTCTTTTGAAGAATGTACTAAATAGTTGATTTGGCCACACCTAATGTTTTTGCTATATCTCTGATTGGTTTGTTTTGATTTCTAAGGGAAAACTGAAGACAAAACAGCACAAGAACAAGCAGGAACTAAAGACAGCTGCAGTACAGGCCTTGCACAGCATCACCAGGGACTAAACCCAGCATCTGGTGATGGCTATGGCTTCCTCACTTCAAGATTCATTGATTGCAAAGGATTTCCAACCAAGTATTGAAACTCACAATATAATTCATGATTATGTTACTTTGTCCATATACTTTTGAGACCCTAAAGTTGGGGGGAACACATATAAAAATGGATGTAAGTACCCTCAAATGAAGATGAAAGACTACACTTCAAGCACATTTTGATTGTTTCCTTTGAAATCCATTGTGGTGTTGTACAGAGCCAAAATGATGACAATCGTGTCACTGTCCAAATATGTATGGACCTAACTGTAGGTATGTTTTTCTTTTTAAAATATATTTTCTTTTTCTTTTAATGTTTATTCTTTTAAATGTACAATCAGTATCCTGTATTATGTTTTGTACTTAATCTATGTTACTTTCAGTCCTTTGCTGTAAATGCATTGGCAATACTTGCATAACCTCACCATGCCAATAAAGCCCTTCTGAATTAGAATTTGACAAAACCGTACGAAATTATAATAATATTTGTTGTCAATGTAAATATATGACTAAATAAACGAATAGTGTTACGATGATTATGATGCAGCTGTGTTGATTATTATTCTGGACTGACAACTGAAAGGTTCTTGTTTCAAAATCCTGTGTAGAGCACACTGTTACCAGATTGGGCGTTTTGTTCCATATCACCCAGTGAGACCATGCTAATATAATTTGCATAACATGCCGTACATATTGGGACAATGTAATCATTTCACAATAATTGGTTATTAAGAAAAAGTAGAAAAAAACCAACAGCCCTTTAGATTCATTAAAAATACTAGTATTGTTATTATTATAATCAGGCCTTATGATAACAAATAATAATCAGAGGAAAAATAAATAAATGTGTAAGTAATCACAGTACTGTGTCTACACGTGGCAGTGAGCATGCATGATGAATTAAAACAGACATACATTAACAAACTGTAGCTTGTCTAATAATGACATAAAAATCATAGCAGTGTCTTGTAATATTATAATAATTATTATTATTATTATTATTATTATTATTATTACTACTGTGATGATGATGATGATGATGACTATTATTATTATTATAGCAGACAGGTATGAGATGGCTTTGTAGTACACCAAGTAAAAAATAAGTTCAACACCATATATATTTTTTTTAACGATAATAAACATATTATCAAATAGTAGCCTAATTTTCATTGTGGTACTAATCTGAAAATGCAAACAAAAACAACATAACTTTACACAAAGCATACCACAATTACGTGAAGTGTGATAAGAACTGGCTTTCTCGTAATCCGGTTGTTTTTATTTTACTCCTGGAATTAAAAACTCTTGTTGCAATTCTTTAGATGTGTTTTTTTTTTCCACCAGACCGTTTTGTAACAAATTCTGTATCCTCCTCCATGTTCAAGAACAGATCGTAATGAAGTAGAAAGCGTCAACACGTGTGGAAAGTCAATGAATGAGTCTACAGCGCGCATGTCATGTAAATAAGACTACAAACAAAATGGCGATTTTACTAAAGCTTAATGGAAGACACCAAGTTACATGTAGCTTTATCGCTAACGGTGAAAAATAAACGTCACTTCCATAACATTTTCACAAACTTCAGAAAAGAGTATTTCATTGCTATGTAGAAACGTATGCTTCTTATGAATGTATTAGAAACAGGGAAAGGGAAATAAGTAAGAATTCCTTATTTTCTGAGATCCAGGAAACAGACAAGGAAGTAGTAGCCATTACTTATTTCTTCTTGGATCTAGAAAGAGAAAAAATACTTATTTCATAAAAAAAGCAGGCAAACTGAAAAAGTAAGCAACAAGGAAACATAGAAATCAGTAACCATCATGGAATTTCGAAAACTGGGAAACAGAAATAAGGAATAAGTAACCATTTCTTATTTTTTGGGAAACTGTGCTTCAGAAATAATAAACTATGTACTTGTTTTTGGTGAAAATCTGGAAACAGGAATAAGTGTCTATTACTTATTTCGTGTAAAACAGGAAGAAATATAACATTTTTTAATCATTACTTATTTAAAAAAATGAAAATAAGGAATGAGAAACCATTACTTATTGTTCGAAAGTCATCAATCAGACATAAAAAATAACATATGTACATAACTAAGGATTCATTCAGGTCGGCGTGGTGCATTCGCCTTCCTGAAACAGCAAGGGCCGGGGCCCTCCTCCGGCCGTGACTGCGTGGCCTAATGGTTAAGGCGTCTGACTTGGGATCAGAAGATTGAGGGTTTGAGTCCCTTCGCGGTTGTCTTTGTGTTATGTTGGAGAAGCGGTGTCTCCCTCCTTCCTGCAGAAGTTAACAAGGGCCAGCTGGTGTTCTAATGCTTCAGATGGCAGCACCTTGTGTTTGATAACCTTACTGAAAACAGGCAATGCCTTGTGAAGGGGTGTTTCTTCCCCAGGGAAAGAATTCTTCTGTCGTCCACCCCAGTGTTTTTCCGTTGTCTTCCGGCCTTTTGGTGTTCCTGAGCTCACCAGTGCGTTCTTTCTTTTGAAGAATGTACTAAATAGTTGATTTGGCCACACCTAATGTTTTTGCTATATCTCTGATTGGTTTGTTTTGATTTCAAAGGGAAAACTGAAGACAAAACAGCACAAGAACAAGCAGGAACTAAAGACAGCTGCAGTACAGGCCTTGCACAACATCACCAGGGACTAAACCCAGCATCTGGTGATGGCTATGGCTTCCTCACTTCAAGATTCATTGACTGCAAAGGATTTCCAACCAAGTATTGAAACTCACAATATAATTCATGATAATGTTACTTTGTCCAAATACTTTTGAGACCCTAAAGTTGGGGGGGAACACATATAAAAATGGATGTAAGTACCCTCAAATGAAAGATGAAAGACTACACTTCAAGAACATTTTGATTGTTTCCTTTGAAATCCATTGTGGTGTTGTACAGAGCCAAAATGATGACAATCGTGTCACTGTCCAAATATGTATGGACCTAACTGTAGGTATGTTTCTCTTTTTAAAATATATTTTCTTTTTCTTTTAATGTTTATTCTTTTAAATGTACAATCAGTATCCTGTATTATGTTTTGTACTTAATCTATGTTACTTTCAGTCATTTGCTGTAAATGCATTGGCAATACTTGCTTAACCTCACCATGCCAATAAAGCCCTTCTGAATTAGAATTTGACAAAACCGTACGAAATTATAATAATATTTGTTGTCAATGTAAATATATGACTAAATAAACGATTAGTGTTACGATGATTATGATGCAGCTGTGTTGATTATTATTCTGGACTGACAACTGAAAGGTTCTTGTTTCAAAATCCTGTGTAGAGCACACTGTTACCAGATTGGGCGTTTTGTTCCATATCACCCAGTGAGACCATGCTAATATAATTTGCATAACATGCCGTACATATTGGGACAATGTAATCATTTCACAATAATTGGTTATTAAGAAAAAGTAGAAAAAAACCAACAGCCCTTTACATTCATTAAAAATACTAGTATTGTTATTGTTATAATCAGGCCTTATGATAACAAATAATAATCAGAGGAAAAATAAATAAATGTGTAAGTAATCACAGTACTGTGTCTACACGTGGCAGTGAGCATGCATGATGAATTAAAACAGACATACATTAACAAACTGTAGCTTGTCTAATAATGACATAAAAATCATAGCAGTGTCTTGTAATATTATTATTATTATTATTACTACTGTGATGATGATGATGATGATGATGATGATGATGACTATTATTATTATTATAGCAGACAGGTATGAGATGGCTTTGTAGTACACCAAGTAAAAAATAAGTTCAACACCATATATAATTTTTTTAAGAAAATAAACATATTATCAAATAGTAGCCTAATATTCATTGTGGTACTAATCTGAAAATGCAAACAAAAACAACATAACTTTACATAAAGCATACCACACTTACGTGAAGTGTGATAAGAACTGGCTTTCTCGTAATCCGGTTGTTTTTATTTTACTCCTGGAATTAAAAACTCTTGTTGCAATTCTTTAGATGTGTTTTTTTTTTCCACCAGACCATTTTGTAACAAATTCTGTATCCTCCTCCATGTTCAAGAACAGATCGTAATGAAGTAGAAAGCGTCAACACGTGTGGAAAGTCAATGAATGAGTCTACAGCGCGCATGTCATGTAAATAAGACTACAAACAAAATGGCGATTTTACTAAAGCTTAATGGAAGACACCATGTTACATGTAGCTTTATCGCTAATGGTGAAAAATAAATGTCACTTCCATAACATTTCCACAAACTTCAGAAAAGAGTATTTCATTGCTATGTAGAAACGTATGCTTCTTATGAATGTATTAGAAACAGGGAAAGGGAAATAAGTAAGAATTCCTTATTTTCTGAGATCCAGGAAACAGACAAGGAAGTAGTAGCCATTACTTATTTCTTCTTGGATCTAGAAAGAGAAAAAATACTTATTTCATAAAAAAAGCAGGCAAACTGAAAAAGTAAGCAACAAGGAAACATAGAAATCAGTAACCATCATGGAATTTCGAAAACTGGGAAACAGAAATAAGGAATAAGTAACCATTTCTTATTTTTTGGGAAACTGTGCTTCAGAAATAATAAACTATGTACTTGTTTTTGGTGAAAATCTGGAAACAGGAATAAGTGTCTATTACTTATTTCATGTAAAACAGGAAGAAATATAAAAATTTATAATCATTACTTATTTAAAAAAATGAAAATAAGGAATGAGAAACCATTACTTATTGTTCGAAAGTCATCAATCAGACATAAAAAATAACATATGTACATAACTAAGGATTCATTCAGGTCGGCATGGTGCATTCGCCTTCCTGAAACAGCAAGGGCCGGGGCCCTCCTCCGGCCGTGACTGCGTGGCCTAATGGTTAAGGCGTCTGACTTTGGATCAGAAGATTGAGGGTTTGAGTCCCTTCACGGTCATCTTCGTGTTATGTTGGAGAAGCGGTGTCTCCCTCCTTCCTGCAGAAGTTAGCAAGGGCCAGCTGGTGTTCTAATGCTTCAGATGGCAGCGCCTTGTGTTTGATAACCTTACTGAAAACAGGCAATGCCTTGTGAAGGGGTGTTTCTTCCCCAGGGAAAGAATTCTTCTGTCGTCCACCCCAGTGTTTTTCCGTTGTCTTCCGGCCTTTTGGTGTTCCTGAGCTCACCAGTGCGTTCTTTCTTTTGAAGAATGTACTAAATAGTTGATTTGGCCACACCTAATGTTTTTGCTATATCTCTGATTGGTTTGTTTTGATTTCAAAGGGAAAACTGAAGACAAAACAGCACAAGAACAAGCAGGAACTAAAGACAGCTGCAGTACAGGCCTTGCACAACATCACCAGGGACTAAACCCAGCATCTGGTGATGGCTATGGCTTCCTCACTTCAAGATTCATTAACTGCAAAGGATTTCCAACCAAGTATTGAAACTCACAATATAATTCATGATAATGTTACTTTGTCCAAATACTTTTGAGACCCTAAAGTTGGGGGGGAACACATATAAAAATGGATGTAAGTACCCTCAAATGAAAGATGAAAGACTACACTTCAAGCACATTTTGATTATATCCTTTGAAATCCATTGTGGTGTTGTACAGAGCCAAAATGATGACAATCGTGTCACTGTCCAAATATGTATGGACCTAACTGTAGGTATGTTTCTCTTTTTAAAATATATTTTCTTTTTCTTTTAATGTTTATTCTTTTAAATGTACAATCAGTATCCTGTATTATGTTTTGTACTTAATCTATGTTACTTTCAGTCCTTTGCTGTAAATGCATTGGCAATACTTGCATAACCTCGCCATGCCAATAAAGCCCTTCTGAATTAGAATTTGACAAAACCGTACGAAATTAAAGTAATATTTGTTGTCAATGTAAATATATGACTAAATAAACTATTAGTGTTACGATGATTATGATGCAGCTGTGTTGATTATTATTCTGGACTGACAACTGAAAGGTTCTTGTTTCAAAATCCTGTGTAGAGCACACTGTTACCAGATTGGGCGTTTTGTTCCATATCACCCAGTGAGACCATGCTAATATAATTTGCATAACATGCCGTACATATTGGGACAATGTAATAATTTCACAATAGTTGGTTATTAAGAAAAAGTAGAAAAAAACCAACAGCCCTTTACATTCATTAAAAATACTTGTAGATTTGTAGAATATACAATGTTTATAAATCAAAACGCAACAAATATATGTACAATACAGTTTACAAACTGAATTTGTAAAAATAACATTTTGCTGACTTTTGTATTTTCTAAGAAGCAACAAAATGTATGTGTTATGTAGGTATTAACTAGGGTTTGATTTTTATGACCTGGGGCTGGATGAAATATAATTTGAGATGCACTGTAAAAGCTCCAGGAAATTGCAACTGGCCACTGCACCTTCCATAAGAGAGCTCAAACATTTGGTAATGCATTGGTTGCCTCACAGACACTCTTTCCCTGGTTTGCCCATCTGGCGCATGGTGTTGGCCACATGGGCAAAGGGGGGATGTGTGCATTAGTCTTAAATTGGTTTGCCCCAGGTTTTATAGTAACAGCTTAGCAATATTGTAGAACTTGCCACATTTGTCAAGCTCATAATCCTGCAAAAGTTCATATGCAAATAGATTGTGTTCAAAAGCTTAAATGTTGTGGATATGAATATATACTTGTAATTATGTATAGGTGTTCTAAATGGGTTGAAGCCTATCCCGTAGGAAGGCTGAAGTAGTAACAGTAGCAAAAATACTGTAAAGGGATGTATATGTAGATTTCGCATTCCAGGGAAATTTCCAGCGATAGGAACACTCACTTCACTGGGACAATAGTGCAGGAACTATGCAAAGTCCTGTGAGGTAAAAAACATTTTCACTGCCCATCACTCTCAGTCAGCTGGAGCAGTGGAGAGACAAAATGGGATATTAAAGAATAAGCTGGCTAAAATATGCAAACAAACAGGACTCAAACGTCCAGGTGCCCTACCTATAGCCCTAATGACAATGAGATCGTCAGCAAATTTAAAAAAAACTGGTCTTCCTTCGTGTGAGATTATTATGGGATGATTTATGAGACTTTCCGTCACTCCTTCATTGTCTGTAAGGGAAATGGACATCCATTTGATGGATGATGCTATGTTGTCTTTCCATATGGGACTAACACGTGCATTCGAAGCTGTCCATTCACAGGTGAAAGCCGCCCAGACTGAACCATCCAAGCAGGATTGCCGCCCCTTCCAGCAAGGTGACGATGTGTATATCAAAGCACACAAGAGAAAGTCCTCCCAACAGCCCAGGTGGACAGGGCCCGACCAGGTGCTCCTGACCACCCACATAGCTGTGAGGTGCCAAGGAATGACGACATGGATCCTCCCACTGCAAACTTGCCAAGTGAGGCGATCAGCACAACCCTGGTGGAGAACAGAGGGATGCTCGCCTTCGCCTGGATCCTCTTCCTCATCGCCTGCGGGACCATCGTATGCGCCATAGTAATCTGGGAAGAGGGCGCCTTCAACTCCAAGTGGACGGGATCATCACTGACTGGGGAAACCAGTCTAGAAGAAGCTGACATCGGCATCACCCTGCAGCTAACAGCACAGGGCCAGAGCAGTGGCCCAAAAGGAGCAACAGGACGCACGGGTCCACAAATACCGTGTGACGTGCTAGTAACCTCTCCCTTTTCGCATATTAACACCACAGACATTAACATGTACACTGATACAATACAACTGAGGATTCGGCAGTGATGAGACAGCCACCTGACCAGCGGAAACGCCTGCCTCCAACTGTCTTATCAGTTTACAAAATACTTGAATCTGTCAAGGTGCTGGGTGTGCTCTTATGTGCCCCATAACACTGAGGGAGGCATTCCCATGATCCCAGTTCCCTTGAATGCGGAAGATAACTGTGCTATATGGAAACATTATAGAATAGATATGACTATTTGCAATACTGTTAATGCATCTGCCTCAAAGTTGACTGAACAAATGCCCTATTTCCGCCCATATAATACCTCCCAGAGGCCACCTTCTATCCTTTTGGCAGACTCTGTCCCTGGACTAGCCTGTCAGTATGGTAAAGGAAATGTGTTTGTAGGAAAAAGCTCCTGCAATAGCTCGTGGGATATGGTGGGATGGGGGGTTTCAAATGCAGGAATTGCCACACTTGAAGGTACATATCTGATCTGTGGAAATCGTGCCTATCCTTGGCTCCCTGATGATTGGTCAGGTTCCTGCAATATTGGCTACATCACCCCCGCCATGAGATCTCTTTCAGAACCTCCTAAAGGCCATTGGCGTAATCAAAGAGATATCTCTGAAACTGAGCGTTTCTTTTCCATATTGATCTCCCCATATGTTATTGGGCGCACTATACAGGAGGTTAAGATACTGGCCTCAATCCTAGAGGAGGTTAGCAATAAAACAACAGAATCTATAGATGATATAACAATAGAGATGACTGCCATACGTACCACAGTCTTGCAGAATCGCTTAGCCCTAGATTTCTCTCTGGCGGTAAAAGGGTGTGTGTGTGCTCTTATTGGTAAAGAGAATGTTGTACCTACATTCCTGACAACAATGAACAGATTCATGATCTCACAGATCACATTCATAAAGAAGTTACTAAAATCCACCAGACCTCGGAGTGGTCTCTGGAGAGCTGGATAAGTGGCTCCCTAGGAAGAATTGGTGCTATTATATCCCAGAGTCTGCTTTTTATCCTTGGCATACTCATTCTTCTCTATATTTGTTTTGTACTAATCAAGTGTTGCTGCTTGCTAGCTTGCAGTGCTAGAGAAATGCAGAACAGCCTTACTCCTGTTGAAATAAAGGAGTCTGTTAAAATAATGTATGAGGAAATGCTGCAAGAATGCAGTGATATAATGGACCTTATGAATATAACCTAATTACACTGAATGATGTCCACTATTCCCCCTGAGATAAAGCTTTACAACTCTAGGGTCTTATCAAGGCTCTGTACAAAAGTATGATTGTCCTTCATAGGACAAAATGGGGGAGTGTGGAAGGAAAGTTAGAATTATTTCCCTCATATCTATTCTACTCTCTTGTATACTTAAGAAAGATATGGTCAAGCCAGAAGGACAGGCCAGAAGGTAGCTTGTTTTCTGTTTGTTATTTACGATGAGAATCTTGGAGGCAATGTCAAACAGTATGATTTATGTGCCTGCTCCCTAATCCAAGTGTTGATCTGTGAACTCTGTCCTATAACGATATATATTCTGCTTAGCTAACTTTTAAGATAACATAGTAATGACTTTCTGATTATAACCAGCTCTTTGATTTCTGTGTATAAAAGCTCTCACTGTTAAAATGAAGGCAGAGCGACTTTGGGATCTTCTTGATTCACTGTTCCTCTCCACGCTGCGTGTATTAAAGGCATTGCAACTAACGTTCCAACCTGATTGAAGATGATTGTTCTCCCACATTACAGAGAGTTTTAAAAACTTCTACTTCTACATGAAAAATGCAATTGACAGACTTATCAAGGATCAAGGATATATATCAATTATTGGAGACCTATTTATACATTATGAAACTATGGAAATTATAGTTGCAAAATATCCCAAAACCAGAAAATTGACATATGGAAGTAAAATCACATTGTTTGCCTGTGGTGCCTCATCTTAAGAATCGTGACAACAAAATGAAAGTGAAAGCATGCATTTTTTTAAAGTTTCATCTCATTTCAGCGTCATATTATGTGAAATAAATCCATGCAATACTACAGAAAACTATATTACTGACTACGGTACAACAACTACACAACACTTATCCAAATACAGCCATTACAGCTCCTCGAACCTAAAATATGTCACGCAAAATGGACTGACAGTGAGCAGTGAACCAGTACCTCTCTGGTGTCTCTAAGTTCACTGAGGAAAATGTCCATGTCCATGGGAAGTCACGGCAGAGACAGTGAAACACAGGAAGAACATCGAAGAGCTCCCTGATTAATTTATTCACAACACTTCACATGGAATACATTTCAATATTTAGAGAATGTATTTTGGTAACATCTAAACTGGAAAACATTAAACTTGTAAAACTTGTAAAAAACAAAAAACAAAAAAAAAACATTATATGCAGGAAAGTTATTACAATCAAGTCACATCAAACTTTTTGTTATACAAGAATATAGTAAAAATGTACTAAATAAAAATGATAAAATCCCCAAAAGGTACATTCCACTGAATTTTACATTATATGCACCGATCAGCCATTACATTATGACCACCTGCCTAATATTTTGTAGGTCCCCCTTTTGCCGCCAAAACAGCTCTGACCCGTCGAGGCATGGACTCCACTAGACCTCTGAAGGTGTGCTGTGATGTCTGGCACCAAGACGTTAGCAGCAGATCCTTTAAGTCCTGTAAGTTGCGAGGTGGGGCCTGCATGGATCGGACTTGTTTGGCCAGCACATCCCACAGATGCTCGATTGGATTGAGATCTGGGGAATTTGGAGGCCAAGTCAACACCTTGAACTTGTGATTCATCGGACCAGGCCACCTTCTTCCATTGCTCCATGGTCCGTGGGTCAGCGTGGACACCCTGACTGGTCTGCGGCTACGCAGCCCCATACACAACAAACTGCAATGCACTGTGTGTTCTGACACCTTTCTATCAGAACCAGTATTCACTTTTCATCAATTTCAGCTACAGTAGCTTGACTGTTGGATCAGACCACACGGGCTAGCCTTCGCTCCCCATGTGCGTCAATGAGCCTTGGCCGCCCATGACCCTGTCACCGGTTCACCGCTTTTCCTTCCTTGGATTACTTTTGATAGGTACTGACCACTGCAGACCGGGAACACCACACAAGAGCTGCAGTTTTGGAGATGCTCTAACCCAGTCGTCTAGCCATCACAATGTGGCCCTTGTCAAAGTCACTCAAATCCTTACGCTTGCCCATTTTTCCTGCTTCTAACACATCAACTTTGAGGACAAAATGTTCATTGCTGCCTAATATATCCCACCCACTGACAGGTGCCATGATAATGAGATTATCAATGTTATTCACTTCACCTGTCAGTGGTCATAATGTTATGGTTGATCGGTGTATACTATAACTACTGTAGCAATGTAGGTATAACACCTTGCTCAAAGGTACAACAGAAGGGTCCCCCACCTGAGATTGAATCCACGACTGTCTAGTCAAGAGTCCAAATCCCTAATCACTACTTCACATTGTGCTGTTATTCAGCATTAACTTAAGAATTAAGAAATGCATGTATGGTGCTATGAACAGGCCTTGTCCTGCACTCATTACTTTAATGGTTGACAATTGGATATGGATAGGTTAACACTAAAGAATTGCATTTAGTTCTCAATACAAATGGGTTTCTTAGCATTCAAACATCGAAACAAACTGAGTTGCTCAGTAGTAAGAGTGTACCACTGTTTTTTACTTTAACAATAAATGGTGATTCATATAGTGCTTTTGAATGTTATATCTCAAGTAATTATTTTCAGCTGCAACTCTGATGAAATTTCCACTTTCCACCAAATCACAGATTGGTTCTGTAATTAATGGGATAATAGCTGAACCAATAAATGCAATGCAATGAATGCAATAAAGAAAAACACACACACAAATACACAAGGATTTAATGGTACTAACTGATACTGGTACTGGGCCTACAAGTCATAAATGGCGTGGTAGTTCTGTTTTAGGTTCCCCCTGTATTTTATTTAGATGTTTTATTTCGCAAACACATGAAACATCCCTTATTGAAGTTTTGCCTGTTGACTTTATTGTTATGTTTTTTTCACTTTTCAATATGTCTGTTTGGTGAGCTACAGGGCCAAATTGCCAGTTAGAGATAACTTCAAGAAATATTAGGGGATTTTTAAGTAATTAATTGAAACTCCAACTCTGTTTATAACAAGATTGTAAACAAGATTTGTGTGTACACTTTTGCAGTTGCTCAGATGAGGGCTCAAACTGATAACTGTTCAATAAAGTTTTATAAATATATAAAATGGGTACATTTTATTTATTGTACTACTGTAGCACTCCACAAAACTTTACAAACTGTTATTGCATGTGAAGTGATCAATTTGTATTCCTGTATCACGTATACATATTTTTCCATATACGAGTAAATTACCAACACAACACTTTAATTATGAGATCATACATTTATTGAAATATATATTTCCATGTTATTAGTGTACATATATATAACATGTATTAAACATATGTTTGACATGACACCATATATTCATACTATATAATAAACACATCTTAAATGTATGTTTGTAAAGTTCTTGAAGGGTTAGTGAACCCAGGTGCAGAGCGACAAAGCAGGTCAGGCTAGCAGAGGTCAAGGGCCGGAGAACAGTACAATGTAGGCAAAGACAGGAATCAAGGTCGAGAAACAGGCGTGGGGTCATGGGATCAGGCGAACAACACTGACTAGGTAATAGCAAGCTCTCAGCAGTGCAAACTCTTAGAGAAGGCAAGACTTCACAGAGAACAAAGGCAGACAAAGGGGTATATATATATATATATAGGAAGCAGGTGAAGCAAGGAAACGAGGAACAGGTGTGCTAATGGGTTGGGGAACAAGGGGCAATAATTCAAGAATGAGGTGAAGAGGAATGGAAAAGACGGGAGGTATAACACTGGGGAGAACTGACATGTAGACATGACACTATTTCATATGTGATTAATATATTAAAAATATATTATAAGAATATGAAAACTATAATTTAACTACATATTTTTCATATATTGTTATAGTATTGTTACATATATGAAATCCAACCAATTTCTATATATTAAAAATGTATTTAATATGTTCTTACATATATGATCCACTTAACATTTGAATATATTATTTTGTCATTCAATATATTTTAATTAATATATTAAACATATATTTTTCTTCCGTATGGGAAGCCTGCATTAAAATTCCATCCCATCTAATTCCATCCCGGTGCACATGGAGCCACACGCTCACAGTGCCACTGAACAAAGCTGCTGCAGGAAGACACGTCCTATTTGATTTCTTTAGTGGAAATCTGAACCACTAATGGAGGTATTTTTATAATAAAAATGTTACTTAAAAATAAAATAAAAAATACTGCAATAATAGAATGGACCAAAAAAGTCACAGATACTTTACTTTTGTTATTATAATTATTATGTGCAATCTTGTCTCTCTCTCTCTCTCTCTCTCTCTCTCTCTCTCTCTCCTTGTATTGTCCACTGTGTTCATCATATTTCTCTATCTCATTATTATTATTATTATTATTATTATTATTATTATTATTATTATTATTATTATTAAGGTGCTGCATGGTGGCACAATGGTTAACGGTCATAGCTCCTGGTTGACTGCCTGTGTGGAGTTAACATGTTCTTCCCAATCCGCAGTCGGATTTTTCCTGGTTCTCACATTTCCTGCCACATCCCACGGACAGGCTGCTTAGGTTGATTGGCTACTCCTGGGGGGTATTCCAGAAAGGTGGTTTAAGAAATCCTAAACCATAGCCTGAACTCCGACTTGATTGAGCGAGACATGACAGTTCAGTATTTCTCGTTTCCGCAATGGCTAATTCCAGATTAAGTAATCAAAATCAACCAATCTCGGATAGGATGAACTGAAATTAGGCGCGTTCACGTAGCATTTAAGAAGCCATCACGAAATGAAGGATTAATCATGGATACGAAACAGCGAGCTGCTTACTTTTCAAGCCAGGAGCAAGAAACCATCATGAGAGCGTATAATGAATACATTCACGTGTTCTCCAGGAAAAGTAATATTGCAGCGGCAGCGAAAGAACGACAGCAGACTTTGCAAACAATTGCTGATGGTGAATGCGTATGTTCTTCAATCAAACTGTCTTTTAAGATAATTATTCCAATAGCCGTTGTAAATAACATTGTAAAACAAGTTCATTAATGTGTTGTGAGTGTAACTGAACTTGTTCCCTACAACAATTGTTTTCTATTTTCTGTAGCATATTGAAATGGATTGATATTTGTGCCTTTCTTTCAGTTGCAACCCTGGGGGTGTCAAGCAAACTTGGCAGCAAATAACAGTAAAGTATAAGAACATTGTTCAAAATGGTAAGGTCATAAATGCTTTATTTGCCTCCACAGCTACCTAAGCAACACCAATTCAGATGTATAAGCGTTGAAATGGTCAAGCTCAATATACTTGTATGTGCTTTTACTCATTAGCTAACAGGAAAAAAGTGGAGCAGAGGGGGACAGGAGGAGGACCCCCACCACCAGCCTTTACCACTTCAGAGGAGTTGGCTCTGGATCATAATAGAGGCAGGCCAATAATGGATAGCATTGCTGGGGGTAGCTCATCTGAGCCATCTGCCCCCCATGACACAAGCACCTATGTAAAGGGTAAGCTGATCACATTTATTAGCAATTGCTCATTCTCGTCTTCATATTCATCATTATCTTCCTGTAGTGACTGACGGCACCATTTATCAGCTGGAGCCAGGACCCATTGAAAGTCCTCTAAGTAATTCCTGCAGTATATGAAACTGAGTTGTGTAAGATGTGGATGGCAGGTATACACTTAAAACCTTGTTGTGTAGGATGAGCATGATGAGGACACAATCTCTGCATGTTCCGAGAGGCTTCTAGAGGTACTATTCTTTAACATTGAGTCTAAATTGATTTGGCCACATACTAAAACCATATCCTCCATGTACTTTAGCAGGACATGGTCCCTCCCAACACTGCAACTTCTGCCTCTGCTGAGAAAAAAAACAAGAAATGTTAGTAAAGTAAGTCTAGCTATACAGCATTTTATGTGTATGCTTGTAGCCCATGTAATTTAAAACTGACTCAAGTAAAATAACCTTCCATGTTTATGGCTTTTAGTGAAACCTGTAAAATTGTTTTGTATTCCCTTTCAGGTGGATGTCAAAGAGTTAAATAAGCACCATCTGGAAGTGGAAATTGAAAAATCGAAACTCCAGATGGAGCATATCAAATTGAAGATGCGAAAGACGACTGAGTTGGGAGATCACTTTACTGTGAACGTGGGTGTTCTATAATGGTATGAAATAATGTGAAAAGGCATCAATCGGATGTCCTTTTTATTTGCAGCAAATCGACAACAAAGTGCCTTCTTGACAGTCTCAAGTTGTCACACAGCATCATGCAGCACACACATATTTGGGGTGGGGGAGGAGATGAACAGAATATTTTACATTAAGGTTACACTTGAAAATGATTGTGTCTCGCACAGAGCTGCGGGGAGCCCCTCTCTTTCCTTATTACTGCAATGTTATGGAGGACCACACATGCTATAGTAATATCCCATGCCCTCTCTGGTGTGACCCTGAGGCCATGCAGACAGTGAAAATGGGATTTCATCATGCCCAGTGTCATCTCCACCCTGCCTCTTGTCTTGGCATGGGCTGTGTTGAAGAGCATCTGGGTTCCAGGAGCAGGGTCAGGATATGGGGTAATTAGAAAGGGCAGGCAGGGGTACCCCCTATCCCCAAGCAGATCTCCAATAAAGTGCCCTATATTGTCACAGAACACAATTACTGTATCCCTGTAGCAAATGCTGCATAAGAGCTCCCCTCATCCCTCCATCCTTCTCTCCAGGTTGTGTATAGTGAGTGAACCCTCTCCGTCTTTCTCCCAGGCTCTGTATTCTGAGAGATGATCTGTATGTGTGGAACGCGACATCGGAGGAGATCAAACGAGCGTTCGTTACAACCAGGCTCAGGCCGTCCAGTACCCCCGTGCCCACGCTGACCGCTGCCCAGCAAGAGATGCGCTCCATCTTCTGCCTGAAGTTCGGCATGAACCCGGAGTGGTCACAGAAGTGCGTAGTGCTGAAGCTGACTGCTGACCACTGCTCCACATTGATGTGCACACTAGTGTGTTAACAGAAGTGTGTGTTGATAGATGCAGTAGTGTGTGTGCTGATGTGTCTTGCGTCTTGTTAACGGTAGTGTTTGTGTTCCAGGTGTCTGCAGGAGAACGAGTGGGATTTTGACAGAGCCGCACAGATCTTCAGCCAGTTCCAGGTCAGTCTCTTTTACACCCTCTCTTTTTCTCTTCCACGCTCTGTCTCTGTCTCTGTCTCTCCCTCTTGCTCACTCTCTATCGCCCTCTTCCCCTTCAGGCTCAAGGGCAGATCCCAGATGTGGCTTTCGAGTGAAGAGTGTGATGGAGAGAGCGAGCACAGCCAGCAATGGTATCTTTGCCATGAAGATGCCTTCATAAACACTCTCTCTCACTCCTCCTTGTCTTTAGTATGGCCTTGTAAACATGAACTTTGAATCCCTTCCCTCTACAACCAAAAAACATTAAAAAAATGATTAATTAAGACTGTGTCTGCTGTGATCCTTCCACCGAACTCGCACTGCGGCCCCTCGTGGCTCTATATCAACCTCGGCAGTGTGTGTGTGAAGTGGTTTTTATTAATTCTCAGGATACACAGGTGACGGAGTAACAAGTTTATCACAAAATAATAAATGCATGAAGTGAAGTGAAGAGAAGAACTGGGGATGGGAGCTGGAGAAGCCTTTTTGTATCTTCACATCTGGGCTGATTCTTGAGTGTTTTGTTGACTCTTAAGTACAGTATTACTTGATTTCTTAGCAGACTCCCTTAGCCAGGGTGACTTACAATTGTTACAGTATATCACATTATTTGTACATTTTACCCATTTACACAGCTGGGCATTTACTGGCGTAATTTCAGTAAGGTACCTGCTCAAGCGTACAGCAGCAGTGTCCCCCACCTGGGATTCAACACACAGAGTCCAGAGCTCTAACCACTACTCCACACTGCTGCCCCATTAAGTGTCATGATCAGATAAGGGTATTTTTTGCTTAACTATACAGGCATGTATTAATTGTGGGTCTATATCAATAATGGCATAGTCAACCACCCTGTTCCCCAGGGCTGAGCTGTGTAGGAATCTCCCCAGAGATAAATTCTGCAAACTCAATTCCAACCTGACATTCCTTCCACACCAATTCCTTTTTCTTACGCCAATTTCATTTTAATTCCATTTCAATTTCATCCCTACTTCCATGCAATTATGTAGTACTACGTACTAGATATTACCATATTAATTGCTTCAATAAACAAAGAGTGGTAGAGCAAACCAAAGAAAAACAATACTGTATATACACCTTACATTGTCTAAATGACCAAAACGTACCTCATGGGCTGTCAGATATTAAAATAGCATAATACTAAAACAGGCTGATTAATATGACCTTTTTATTTCAATAGTTTATAGTTTATTGGATTAAAAAGTATTCAGAATAGCACAATTTGAGATTGATTTGTAATTCACAAAGGGAAGGCAGTTAATATGATCAGGTGCTGTGAAATATTTTTAGTATTATTGTTATTATTTTTATTTCTTGGCAGATGCCCTTATCCAGGGTGACTTACAGCAAAAGTGCAATACAAAGTGCAAGAATACAGTTAAGTACAAGGCATCAACATTACAAATTCCAATTCAGTTATACATTAAACAAAGCAATTCAAGATATGATACATTTCACTACTTCAATTTTTTACAGTTAAGTACAGTAAGTGCAGACATACATCCCGGAAAGTAAAGATAAGTGCCATCCAGATATAAGGTCACAGTCAAGGGTTTTACGGGAAAGGGAGCAAGTAGGAAATCAATCAAGTGCAAGAAGCTAATCTAACGGGGATTAAAAAGGACTAATATTACAAGTACTATCTGAAAAGATGTGTTTTGAGTAAGCACAGGAAGGAGGTCAAGGACTCTGCAGTTTTGACTTTGGTGGGAAGGTCGTTCCACCATTTAGGAGCCAGGGAAGAGAAGTAGCGGTTCTGGAGGAAGGGGCATGGAGAGGAGTCAGAGTTAGTCTTCTGGCACCGGAAGACCGCAGTGGTCTGGAGGGGATGTATGGAGAGATGAGGGTCTGAAGGGAGCTCGGTGCAGTGTGGTTTGAGACAGTGGTAGGTGAGGGTCAGTGTCTTGAACTGAATGCGTGCCGATATCGGGAGCCACTAGAGAGAGTGTAGCAGTGGAGTAGCATGTGCAAATCGGGGCCGAGAGAATACCAGACGAGCCGCAGAGTTCTGGATGAGCTAGAGCGGCGGGTAGTAGTTGCAGGCAGGCAGGCCAGGGGGGAGTTGCAGTAGTCCAGGCGGGAGAGGACCGAGTAGTCGGTAAGGAAGGGGTATCGGCGTATGTTGCTCAGGAAGAATCTACAGGTGCGTGTCAGCGTGGTGATGTGATGGGTGTAGGAGAGCGCATGATTGAGGGTGACTCATAGATTTCTAGTTATTAGTTATTAGTAGATTTCTGCCAGGAGAGTCGTCTCAGTGGAATGAGCTGTGCGGAAGCCGGATTGCAGAGGATCAAGGAGTGAGTGTTGGGACAGAAAGTCAGAGAGCTGACAGTGGACCGCCCGCTCGAGAGTCTTTGAGATGAAGGGGAGTAGGGAGACAGGGCGATAGTTCTGAGGAGAGGTGGTGTCAGGGGTTGGTTTCTTGAGCAGTGGGATGACAGCAGCTTGTTTAAATGCAGAGGGGAAACAGCTAGAGAGGAGTGAGGAGTTGAGGAGGGAAAAGATGAAGGGGAGTAGATCAGGAGTGGTCGCTTGGAGGAGGCGAGAAGGGAGAGGGTCCAGGTCACACGTTGTAGGTTTGTGACATAAGAGGATTGTGGAAACTTCATAGTCCGAGAGAGGTGAGAATGAAGAAAAGGAGGCTGTGAAATCCAAGTTTTTAATACACTTGCAAATTAACTGTAAGCAGCAAATGTTTAATTGTTTCTGTACGTAGATTTCACTCCATGCTGCTAATAAAACTGTATTTCTTTGTGATCCCATATGGCACTTATCAAAATGGAAGTAATTGTATTTGGTAAAGAGATTTTATCCAACATTATTAATCTCATGCAAAATAAAACTTTAAATTATGCATTTCATTTTTTAAATATATTTTTGTGCTACAGTCCAGACTGGTCGACTAGTTTGACTACTTTACTCTCAACTAATCGACTACACAAAGTTAGTAGTCATTCTAACCCTAATACACACACACACACCAAGCCACTGAGAGAGAATATCACTCACACATACACACACACACACACACTCTCACCCTCTCTCTCTCTCACACACACACACACACACACACACACACACACACACACACACACACACACACACACGTACACATTCAACACACTCCTTGATGGTACTCATGCTGAATGCTGTAATGAGCATAGAGCAGGGGTTTCTAGCCAGGTCCTGGACAGCCCCAATCCAATTCATGTTATAGGTCACCTTGAAACACCAATGTCTAAACACTGGGCCACACAAGCGTTATTAGTCAATTAAGCAGCTCACCCAAGGGTATTCCTGACTCAGGAGGCTGAAGGTATTCAGACAAGAAGTGGTTTGTGTATGACTGAGTTGACCAGTCTGTTGAATTATATATATAAATAAGTTACTCTTTCAAGGGCATTTTTAAATACATGTTTGAAAACAAATGCAGCTATGCTGTGCTGCTGCACTAACCTGCCCCTGTGCGAGCGGCTGTGTTGAGCACTGAGCAGGACTAACCAAACCAGCACTTAACACTATCATAGTATTTGCAATAATGTATGGAACATACACATGTTTCTATGTGTGTGTCATATACCTTAGTCTAATGCATGGGACATGCATGTTCTTATATTTGTCCTTTATTGTCCCTTATTCTAACTCATTACATGTATTTGTACAATACTTGTTTCGTGGTTGTTATTTATGATGAATGTTATGTTTAATATATAAAATATAAAAATGTAAAAATCCTTCATATTGGAAGCTTAATTACGCACTTTTAAATGATGAGGATGTCCAGATGGCAATTAAAAAATAAATTTAGCATTTTTGGAATAAGGCACAGGGTAATATGAAACAAAACTTAAATACTATCTTATGCTCAAATAATAAGCAAGCTTCTAAACTGTGCTTATGTGCTTATCTTGCTTATGCTTTAAGATCATTTCATAAATATATCCCCCCTGGTTTTGTAATATATATATATATATATACACACACATCTTGTTCTTTAAATGTTGTATTAATTCAAACTTATATTTAACCAGTTAAGGTCACAGAGAATATGTTCTCGTATAAATGCCGACCTGGTCAAGAGGCAGCAGAAATACAGCAAACAACAGCACAGAGATAATTAAGAAGATTACAATAGTAAATAAGAATATAGCAGGTTTATTAAACAGAGGACAGTTTATACACTGGAACACAGCCAGCCCAGGGCACAAAGTGTGTAGCTGCCAGTACACCATAAAGTAGGGAATTACAAATACTAAAACAATGAGTCTGCTACAACCTATACTAAAATGGGCTATGGCTTAAAATATATACACACTAAAACAATGTTGTTGTTCCCTACAGGTCTACGTGGAGCTTCACTCGACCTCTGGAATAGAGATGAGTCGATAACAGGTAAATCTATTCACATGAAAAACTCGTTAACTAGCTGCCAACAGCTGCGTCCTGTAGCGCAAAACTCGTCCCCTCACAGGAAACCGCCCTGTGCTGATCTCTGTGGGGCTTATACAGGGCAATGATCCGTTCCCCGGGTGGTGCTGCTGCGCTCCTGCTTCCCCTGGTTAAAATGGGCTTTGTGGTAGTCGGTCCTGAGCTCTCTTTCTAACAGCCTCCCTCCCAGGCTGATAATTGATTTGGTAACCCCCCCAGCAGTACCGTGCACATTATGGGGGGCAGGGGCTCAGGGTCCTCTACTGTTTTGCAATCTATTATGGCTCACATGAACTTCAATGAACCCCTACCACCCTCACACCCTTGGTTGTAGCCAGGATATGATATCATAGAGTGTTTGCAGATACAGCATTTTGATTGGCCCGGCCAGAACTCAGAGACTCCATTACCCCATTGTGACATGGCGCATTGCTCACAATGGTGTATCCATGACGACAAGTCTGTATAAAAGCAGCCAAGCTCCCAGGTGAGCTCATAATTCAAGTTGCAGCTGAGAGAGTGACATCGAGAGGATGGAGCACGTGAAGACCTCTCCAGAAATCCGGTGTTTCTTTGCACAATTCCAACCAAAAGTGCAGCAGCCCGAAGGCCTGGATCGTGTGAAGACCTCTCCAGAAATCCAGTGTTTCTTTGCACAGTTCCAACCAAAGGTGCGGCAGCCTGAAGGCCTGGAGCGTGTGAAGACCTCTCCAGAAATCCGGTGTTTCTGTGTACAGTTCCAACCAAAAGTGCGGCAGCCCCAAGGCCTGGAGCATGTGAAGACCTCTCCAGAAATCCGGCGTTTCTTTGCACAGTTCCATCCAAATGTGCAGCAGCCCCAAGGCCTGGAGCGTGTGAAGACCTTTCCAGAAATCCGGCGGCGTTTCTGTGTACAGTTCCAACCAAAAGTGTGGCATCTCGAAGGCCTGGAGCGTGTGAAGACCTCTCCAAAAATCTGGATTTCTGGGCCTGGAGTCACTGATACCGCTTTCTCTCCCTGAGGAGGACAAAGACCTGGGAGGCAAAAACCAACAAAAATTACCAGCCTGCTATCATACATCTCTGTATAATAAAGATATTAAATTACCTTCAAACAAAAGGTTAATATGAAGCTTGAATGAATACAATGATCTATACACACATATATGTGTGTATATGTATGTGTGTGTGTGTGTGTGTGTGTGTGTGTGTGAGAGAGAGAGACTGTATAAGCCTTTTCATTCTAACAGACAGAAAACCGCATACTCCATACCAGTCCTAAAAAACAGTGTTTAACAAGCATATTTTTACATAAACATGTGAAAATATATACATACATACATATATCTATCTATCTACACTCACCTAAAGGATTATTAGGAACACCATACTAATACTGTGTTTGACCCCCTTTCGCCTTCAGAACTGCCTTAATTCTACGTGGCATTGATTCAACAAGGTGCTGAAAGCATTCTTTAGAAATGTTGGCCCATATTGATAGGATAGCATCTTGCAGTTGATGGAGATTTGTGGGATGCACATCCAGGGCACGAAGCTCCCGTTCCACCACATCCCAAAGATGCTCTATTGGGTTGAGATCTGGTGACTGTGGGTGCCAGTTTAGTACAGTGAACTCATTGTCATGTTCAAGAAACCAATTTGAAATGATTCGACCTTTGTGACATGGTGCATTATCCTGCTGGAAGTAGCCATCAGAGGATGGGTACATGGTGGTCATAAAGGGATGGACATGGTCAGAAACAATGCTCAGGTAGGCCGTGGCATTTAAACGATGACCAATTGGCACTAAGGGGCCTAAAGTGTGCCAAGAAAACATCCCCCACACCATTACACCACCACCACCAGCCTGCACAGTGGTAACAAGGCATGATGGATCCATGTTCTCATTCTGTTTACGCCAAATTCTGACTCTACCATCTGAATGTCTCAACAGAAATCGAGACTCATCAGACCAGGCAACATTTTTCCAGTCTTCAACTGTCCAATTTTGGTGAGCTTGTGCAAATTGTAGCCTCTTTTTCCTATTTAGTAGTGGAGATGAGTGGTACCCGGTGGGCTCTTCTGCTGTTGTAGCCCATCCGCCTCAAGGTTGTACGTGTTGTGGCTTCACAAATGCTTTGCTGCATACCTCGGTTGTAACAAGTTGTTATTTCAGTCAAAGTTGCTCTTCTATCAGCTTGAATCAGTGGGCCCATTCTCCTCTGACCTCTAGCATCAACAAGGAATTTTTGCCCACAGGACTGCCGCATACTGGATGTTTTTCCCTTTTCACACCATTCTTTGTAAACCCTAGAAATGGTTGTACGTGAAAATCCCAGTAACTGAGCAGATTGTGAAATACTCAGACCGGCCCGTCTGGCACCAACAACCATGCCACACTCAAAATTGCTTAAATCACCTTTCTTTCCCATTCAGACATTCAGTTTGGAGTTCAGGAGATTGTCTTGACCAGGACCACACCCCTAAATGCATTGAAGCAACTGCCATGTGATTGGTTGGTTAGATAATTGCATTAATGAGAAATTGAACAGGTGTTCCTAATAATCCTTTAGGTGAGTGTATATATATATATATATATATATATATATATATATATATATATATATATAATTTTTTTTTGTATTATGATTTTTTTATTTTTTTTATTTTTTTTTCCTGTTTTTTTTTTTCAGAACAACAAAGTCCTACATTAAAACCAACAAAAACCTATAAATGAGTTACATAAAAATTAACCAGTTTCCCATCAACGCCAACATCACACAGAGCATGATTTATACACCACTTTGATTTAAAACTCACCAAATCAGAAATCAACTTAAAATAAACAAACTGTATGATGAGCCTGCTGACCACCAGCACCTTCAGGATGCCCAGCACATTACCCCACCCTCCCCAGCATTACCCGCTGTATGAGCCTTCAGAATGGCAAGTTTGGCCTGACCAATAATACAATTTGCCAAGGAACATAAGGCTCTCTGCTGTGCAGAATACCGTACCCCCAAAATAAAAACCTCTTTAGTAAACACAACACCCAAAACTAGAAAAGACATCCTAAAGACTCAAACATGGGGATATGCCTGAGGCAGTCAGCGAAGGCGTGAAACACTGTGTCCCTCTCCAGACAGAAAGGGCACCGCTCCGCCTTTGCTGCATCAAGCTTATTGAGAAATATTGGTAGCAACAGCCCTCCACTGTAAATCCCCTAAGCGTTTTGGGAGAGGTGACTTGTACAACACTCTCCACACAGGGGACACAGACTCCGAGACCGACAGGTGTGCTCTCCACTTGGTGTCAACCAAGTCAGAAAGCTGTTTAAAACCATAAACCTTGACACACACACTGTACAGTTTTTTGTTATGCAAGGTAGGAAAACACACATTACTTAAATTCTGAAAAAACAACAGCTTCCCTCCCTCCTCTCTTCCCTCACAAACAGGGGGAGTTACTGACAAGGAAGGGAACACCGTCTGTACCTGCCTAGGTCACATAATGCTTTGTCTGAATGTATCTATGCAGTGCCAGTAGGACACAATCTACTGCCATTACTGTATTACAGTATAGTACAGTGACAATTACTTGCACATAGTCATAGCGAAGGTCTTTCACTCTAACGCTGTTCCTCTCAAATGGAACGCTGTACAGCTGCTTCATCGTAAGTTGGTGTTGACGCAAGATGCGGCAGAGTGTCGACATACTGACACAGTTGATATTATGCAATGTTGTGTGATCTGTGATGATTTGCTCTCGTAGTTGATGTAGGCGGATGATGTTGTTTGCCAACACTAGATTGACAATGGCCAGTTCCTGTTCATGGGTGAACAGACATTGCCTTCCACCCTCAGGAGGTCGTCTGGCAGTTCTGTAGAAAATGCAAGAATATGATGTCATTGGTTAGGTTCTTTTTTACATACTGTACTGTCATACTGTACACAGTAACATCAAAACTGTACTTCACAGCATTATACCTATTTTTTTTGTTCACTGAGGAGCATAGACCTAATATTGTAGGACTACAATGTATTGTACTGTGATGCAGAATGATGTGCAACATTTACATAGGTACAGTCTAGTGTAGAAAGTTGAAGACATACCTGTTCTGCAGTCTAAATGACCGTATTATGGATGCTACCATGTAGCAACTCAGGTTGGGCTGGACTCTCTGCCCAGCCTCACTCATCGTCATGCCATGATTTATGACATGGTCCACCAAAGTGGCCCTAATGTCGTCGGAAATATGTCTCCGTCTATTGCCTGGTCCCCTTCTTTGTTCTTCTCGTCCTCATCCTCGTCCTCGTCCTCGTTCTCCTCTCTCTTCCTCTCGCTCTCACTGCCTCCATGTTTGCAAAGTTCTCACAAAAGAGGTGAGCTTACCGGAGGTATATTTGTAATGCTATGGCTCAGACTAATTGTTGTCCAATTACTGTGTTTTCATGTGTGTGTGTGGGTGTTGCCAAATTCAGGTATGATTTGCATTTTGAATAGAAGTGTTTTCCCAATGATTGCAAGAGATTTCATTCTTGAATGAAGTGTCTAATGTAAGAAACAGTGTGTAGTGTTTTGCAAGTGTGTTGCAGAATTGCAAACAAAGTGCAAAGCAGAAAATGTGTTGTACTTTTAGTGCATTTGTTTAAGGCATGGTTACAAATGTTAAGGTTCTGATGCTTTTGTCTAAGCATTCACTTTCAGTGTGTAAGCAATCGCAAAAAACTGTAAATGACATTAACCTTGATTAAATGTCATTCAACTTTAGGAAATGTTTCTCACAAATAAGTGTCATTCACCTTGTGCAAAATACGTTAATGAATCAGTACAAGAGCTGCACATTTATGGTCAAGGACAGTCATGTATATTAACAACATAACTATGTATATTAACTATCGGGTCTTCAGGCAAGGATCTTGTAGTGCTTTCTCTACCTATCTTCAGATCTAAGGTACTACTTGGAATGTTTTCAATTTAAAAAATTGAAATCAGCCAATAATTACATTTTGTGAATAACTTTAACTAGTGCTCCCTCACTGTTCGATTAACCCTTTACACCGAAGTAGAGGTTCTCTCTCTCTCTCTCAATGTCTTGATGAAACAATGCATGTATGTGTGTGTGTATATATAGATATATATAAATAAAAAAAAAGGAAAAATCAAAATGTGAAAAGAACCATAATAAATAATGTAGTAATTAGTGCAAATAATTAGGCCTGTCACGCCCCACCTGTGACACTTACATCTATTTCACCTCATCCAATTATATTATTTATGTATGAATTTTATTTTATTGATATAGGCTAGCAATATAGGAATAGCTGCCCGTGCCATGCATCTCTCACTTTCTGAATATAAACAGGGTGTAACGTCATAGATCTCTGACAGATACGGCCCAATCATAACGCAAGGCTGTTATGTGGTTCCAACCCAAAAACCAAGCCGTTGTCACCACAAACATGGATGACACAAAGACAAATGCACATGTGAGAGTTCAGTGGTGCAAAATTCCTAAATTGGGTTTGGTCTGTTGATAATCTTTATTTTGGTTAATTTGGTTCTGATATTATTGGCTTATTTTAAACTACAATTATGGATATACTTTGGCAACTGCAGCTCCTGTGCCTTTTTATTTTAGCTCTGTTATTTTGTGATAAACCTTTCCAATAATTATGAATTCAGTAGTTTACAACACTAATTTTGATTTGGTGTGAGACATTCGGTTTTACTCGCTTGACTGAGGGAGTGATGGATTCACACCAGGTCCACATTGTCAAAGACACAAAGGAGTTAAGCCAATGCCTGTACTTCTAAAGCAGAATTTATGTTTTTGCTCTATAAGTGCTCGTTTGATGTCTCTAATGTCTGATATAATGTGTATTTTGCAAGCTTCCAAGACGAATGGCAGAGTGATATGGTCGAGTGCTCTGAGGTTCCTTGTTGAGCTGCTTGCAGTTAAATATTATACATTAATAATCAAATAGTTAACCTGAAAGGCAGTAACAAACATCAGTTGCCAATGAAATGCTGTACTGGAGAAAAAACAGATTAGTTTAACAAATGACAATGACAAATGCAATTGCTAATTATGACAATGGTTAATAGGATTACAAATATGTACAGAATATTAACACAGAAACAAATACATAAATCATTAGGCTATCAATACCAAACCAATTGTCAGTGGATGGATTAGAGGCAAATCAGATTGAATTGATGCAGTTATGAAAGACATCAATGCAGCATTGAACTATAATGTGTTAGAGCCATGGTTCCCAGCCCTGGCCCTGGGGGAGCCCCTACCCTGCCAAACTCTCAATTACTTAAGTGAACCTTCATCGATGTGATAGTTGGCTTAGTTTTGACTTTTTAAATTGTGTAATAAAAGAGGTGGTTCTTTAATAAGTTCTTAATACAATTATATTATTAGCTTCTATTAACTCCTACTGTTTAAAATAATGAAAAGGCTCTGATTTAGGAAATTATTGATTCAATTAAGGTTCAATTAAGTAATTGGGAGCTTGGTTGGAACAAAAACCAGCAGGGTAGGAGCTCCTCAGGACCAGGGCTGGGAACCGCTTGGCCCCCTGCATGGCTGCTTGCAGCTATATTTAGGACATTAATTGTCATTGTTAGTTGTTCAACTAATCTGTTTTGTCTCCAGTAAACCATTTAATTGGCAATTGATGTATGTTACGGCCTGTCAATTTAACAATTTGATAAGTCATTTATAATATTTACCTGCTTGTAATTGTAATTGTTTAACCATTATTAATATCATTGTTAATCACAATTTTGTTTTGTTAGTCATTTTTATCAATTATCTTGTTCTGATTCCAATATAACATTTAATAGCCAATTGATGTTTAATGATGGTCTAGTTACCTGATTACTTCATAAGTTTCACCTGTATGCATTGTCTAGGGAACTTTAAAATGATCTTTGGGAGCTGCGTTACATATGCACTGGTGAAAGCATAATAGCTGAAATGTTGCCTGCTGTTTTCTCCACTTGAGCGCTTCTGAGCACCTCCACCACTTTAAAACCAGATTCCTCTAAGAAATAAAATGTGTTGTCTATGATCATATATATGATAATACTGATGTATATGTACATTAAATCAATAAATAAAATCAACCTAATCAAAAATAAATAGTTTTGGTAGATCATGGGATGATTTAAATGGAACTCAGTATTTTAGTTTCGATAGCAGCTAGAAAATAATTATCAATGTGAATCAATTAAGTACAATATATCCCAGCTGTACTTTGTTGAACTTTAAATTCAGTAGATTTCTAATACTAGCAAGAAAATGTTCATCCAATTTGTTGTTGTTTCAATCCTAGATATTTTTTATGGTAAACATGTTGACCCATTAAAGCCAATGCGTGTCTCTGTCTCTCTGCATGTCCCTGTCTCACTCTCTCTCTGAGCTCTATCTGCGTGTCTCTGTCTCTGTGTCTCTCACTCCATCTCTGTGTGTCTCTGTCTCTGTGTGTCTCTGTCTCCCTCTCTCTCTGAGCTCTCTCTGCATGTCTGTCTGTCTGTCCGTCACACCTGCAGGTGGACAGACTCTGGGGTCAGCGCAAGAACAAGCCCAAGATGAACTATGAGAAGCTGAGCTGCAGCATGCGCTACTACTACGACAAGAACATCATCCACAAGATGGCCGGCAAGTGCTACGTGTACCACTTCGTCTGCAACCTGCAGGGACTGCTGGTATACGAGGTGCGGGAGCTACACGCCCTGTTGGAGGTTTGTCCCGAGCAGCAGGATTAAGAGCCCAAGAGGAAGACTGAGGTCCCCGCTGGATCTGGTCTGTGCCCCTATACTATACTACACTCTATTATACTATACTATACCACACTGTACTACACTAGACTATACTGTAGTCCCCACAGCACTGCTGCAGTCTGCACCCTATACTATACTACACTACACTAGACTATACTGTAGTCCCCACAGCACTGCTGCAGTCTGCACTCTATACTATACTTTATATAATAACCTATATATTAAGGAAACCATAGATGGGCTTTCAAAATATGCCCCTGAATTTGACCTTTGACCTTTCCGTCAAGGTCAAATTCACTATGAGTATTAAAGAACGTATTTTCTCCTAGATGCAATGCTCTTCTGTGGAAGGATTTATGAGAACATATTTAATTTGACCTTACAGGAAGATCAAAGGTCATCCTATAGGACATTTTCAGATAGATCGTACATGGTTTCCTATACGTGTTCCAAAGTATGAGCCTTACTGCACTCTGTAAGGAGTTCTTAGTTTGACCTTAAGGAGAGGTCAAAGGTCACAATGGAGGGTGCTTTCGAACAGACCACATATGAGTTCCTATCTGAGTTCTATAGCAATCATTAGCCTATCTACATTCTTTAGGGCAATATAAGCAGTTTTAGGTATTTCAGATTGAAAAGTAATTATAAAGTAGTATTTTTCTACCATATATATATGAAAAATGTATGTTTCTGGGTTTGCAGTGTAGGAGAGAAATGCGCAAGAGCAACAGATCAGTTAGCAGAGGATCTTATAAACATATATATTGGTCATTTGTCTTTACATCATATCATAAACAAAAGGGTCATTTTGAAGATACAAACATTAGCATTTCAGCATCACGAAAAGATCTGCATGGAGCTCCAAAAGTGACAAGGGAGTCTTTTTACAGAGAGACAGAGTCATTGGGGGTTCAGGGACCCAGCCTTGCTCTGTTGAACCAAGAAACTGTAACACCCTGTATAGTAGGAAGAGTGATGAGGCTGTTTGACTAAATAAAATCCCTGTCCATGAAGCTGTGTTTCTGCCTCTCATTACCAGTGCTGAGAGCATCTTGTTTCTGTAAGGAAGGGTGTTGCCAATGCAGTGTAACTGTGCACCTGCAGTACTGGACTCACAACACTGTGCAGCCTGTTCAAACACAAGCAAGGACTTCTAAATTGCTCTCCAGCCTTGGAAAAGCTCGGGTCAATTTGAAGTCATAGATTTCCTTTGCCAAAGTCTCACTGTTAGAGTGCCGATTATTGTAGTCTCGGACTTTAATGATTTACAGTAGACACACATTTGTAGTAGTTGCATATGGCTCCCATAGTCTGTGGCATCAACTTTGGAAAGGTGCCTATAGACAATTTGGTTGTTTCAGTCATAAAGGATTAAAGTATGGAAACATTTTAATATTTTTTTATTAACATTTATATTTAATTAACTTAAATAAAACGTTTTAATAAATTAGTATAACTCCTTAATATTAAAGAGAAGTAGAAGGTTATCTACAAAGGGAGGATATTACACAAGCTTTAACAGCTTTAACGCTGTAGTCACTGCGAGACAGGAGAGGTGGACACAGAGAGGACCGGCGCTGTGGTCACTGAGAGACAGGAGAGGTGGACACAGAGAGGACCAGCGCTGTGGTCATGGAGAGACAGGAGAGGTGGACACAGAGAGGAGCAGCGCTGTGGTCACTGAGAGACAGGAGAGGTGGACGCAGAGAGGAGCAGCGCTGTGGTCACTGACACACAAGACTGTGCTGGTTATCTACACAAACTATGTGTCTTTTGCTCGATTGTCTTGAACTTTTTTGAACTCAGACCCATTGTTTTCAACCCGCCAGCATGTTGAGCTATACTTATTAATAACGCATTATTATAGCCAGAAACATTGTGGTATCACTGGAAACTATCAAATGATACCAAGATTGTGAAGATCGGATGTCGCTGTGTGGAGATATTGACTTGCAAAGTAGGGGAAACATTTACTACATAATACATAGAAAATAAATTATCAAAACTCCTTCAGTTTTCATCTAATTTCCACCCAGTTTGTGTTAATGAGGGCTCTCTGTGAGTTCCAGGGTGAGGTACCACCGGGGAGGAGAAAGAGAGAGAGGGGATTTAAATTTTCTGACCATATTTACACCCTGCACACACTAATTGACAAACACGTCCAGCAAAAAGATAAAGGACAAATATTTGCTTGTTTTATTGATTTCAGAAAAGCATTTGACTCAATTTGGCATGGAGGACTTTTCCTTAAACTTCTGGAAAGTGGTGTAGGTGGTAAAGTCTATGACATAATTAAATCAATGTACACACAGAACAAGGGCGCTGTTACAATTGGTAACAAAAGAACAGAGTTCTTCACTCAGGGGCGGGGAGTGAGGCAGGGCTGCAGTCTGAGCCCAACACTGATCAACATCTACATCAACGAATTGGCCACAGTGTTGGAGCAGTGTGACGCCCCTGGCCTCACTCTACATGATACAGAAATTAATTTCCTGCTCTATGCAGACGACCTGGTCCTGCTGTCACCCACTGAACAGGGGCTTCAGCAGAGCCTGTCTCTTTTGGAGCAGCACTGTCAGAGCTGGAAGCCCAGAGAGGAGAGACTGTGTGGACAGTGTGAGCAGGGGAGGTGGAGGACGAGACGCACTTCTGCTGCACTGTACCAAATACTCCACAGCCAGGGACACGCGCCTCCCGAAACAGGATCCAAGAGCTCAGTGATGAAGGCAAAATACAAATCCTGAGAGGAGAGGATGAGCATACAGCAAAGCTGACTGCCACAAACTGAGAGAGACAGTGTGAAAGACACTGTATACTATGTATATGTATATAGTACCAATTCATGCAGAATTGCTTTGTAAATGCTGTGTTCGATGTATATTAATGTATTAATGTGTATGTATTGTATGTATACAGTATTATTGCCCACTGCACTGGTCTGTGTTTTGCAGTGGAACCCCCTGTACTTGCTTTGGCAAAACTGATGTAACCTTGTCATGCTAATAAAGCTCTTTTTGAATTTGAGGGAGAGAACACGTGTGTCTGTAAACGAGATGAACGGCCTTGTTTACTTTTCGAATAATTATTCTCATTTCTTTATTTACTTAACCATAAAGAAGTAATTACAATATTATCCACTTAGATCATGTCATGCTATTGTGCAGTGTGTAGGAGCATGTGATTTGTTCCATGCAGTTTTGTCGTAAGCAGGAAGCAGTTGAAAAACACTTGGTGGGTTCAGTAGATTTCGGGCATCACTTGTCTCCTGATATGGCGGCTACTACTACTGTACCGGAGTGGTCAGAAGCATTTGTTTTGTTGGTGAACAGTGTTCAGGTTAAAGTTGACGAGTGGATGGGTAGTGCTGGTGAGTTTTATGCGATTTAAATGTAATGGAATAAATAATAAGAGTGATTTTACAATCTCCAAAAAGATAGAAGCAGCTGGAGTTGACACAGTGCTTTATAGCCTCCTCCTCCACCACTGAGCTACTCCCACCATGTGCAGTACTAACAATCATATGTGCAATATTTTCGTCTATGTATAGAAATTAACAACATTGATTTAAAGAATGGTCATTTCCTTCCATTAAAGCACATTCATTAGCCTGGTAATCTACTATCCGGGCATTTAGTGACGTCATGTGACAGCATCGCAGCCCCTGCGCTAAAACCTGCCCGGCTCTGTTTTCCGCCGGGTCTGATGGCTCTCTAAAGCTGCTGCTGCCGCTTCATGTCCTAAAACAGCGCTGGACTCGGGCTTGTGTAGCGCTGAGAGAGGCTGTGCTTTGTATCGTATCCCTGTAGTAAGAGCACAGGTGAATTGAGTACCCGCCCGAATCCGAGCGGCCGCAGCACACCCTGGGAACGAGTGTGTACTTGTTGTAAGTGGGACAATTTTATGACTGCACACCAACGTGGGGACAAAAGTCGACGTTCCCACTTTTCCGCCTATTGAAATGAGTAGCGCAAGTGTCAAAAACATGTCTGCCATCAAAACCTCACCGCCCCCAGGCTGCACATTTGCAGTGTGTAACGTCTGGCCCAGAGGATTGGAGGAGCAGCTCTGACGTCTGCGCACACCTGACGAGAAATGCTGGAGGAGGTGCAGATCGGCCATTGCTTTACGAATTGTGAATATATTGATATTTACATAGAAACATATTTTATGATATGTTTAATTGTGAATGTGAAAGAACCCGAATCTATTTCTGCTGCGTTTAGACTTTTTTTTTTATCAACATTTGATGTGCTACGATTTTTCAACGTTTTGTAAAACAAATACTTGTTTTAAAAATTGATTTTGTCATGCTAACTATACATGCAGAAATATGTATTTAGTTTACAATGTTTTGAAATGGCTGTTTTTAGAAAGTCAGGCTAGTCAATGTGAGCTTAGCGAGTGGTTTCTGTATTAATGCGCTGGAGGTTCTAGCGCAGTTAAGACTGCAGGCCTCGTTTCTCTTAAGTTGTGTTTCACAGTGGGCTGAAATTGAAAAGATGTGAGCGATAAAATTATGTTGCCATATATATATATATATATATATAAAACATTAATAATTCACAGATAAAGGCCACTTGGGAAGATGTTATCTTATATATATATATATATATATATATATGAAAAGATGTGAGCGATAAAATTATGTTGCCATATATATATATATATATATATATATATATATATATATATAAGATAACATCTTCCCAAGTGGCCTTTATCTGTGAATTATTAATGTTTTATATATATGGCAACATAATTTTATCGCTCACATCTTTTCGATAAAATTATGTTGCCATATATATATATATATATATATATATATGGCAACATAATTTTATCGCTCACATCTTTTCATATATATATATATATATATATATAAGATAACATCTTCCCAAGTGGCCTTTATCTGTGAATTATTAATGTTTTAATTTAGCTTTGTCTGCTAGGCTGTTTCACAGATGAGTTAAAATTGCAATTGCTGTTCTGAATATTCTCACAATTGTGCACTTTTACAGTTCATGGGTGAAGCAGAACATCCTGTGAATAATTCACAGCCAGTCTGTGCTGAGATGTGTGGCTGTTCATCTGAGTTGGACCATCACCTGCTGCTGTACAACAGACGGCCTCAACTGCAACACTGGTACAGTATTAGCAAAGACTGTATTGACTATAGTGTTTTTCTATGCAAGTATAAAGTGTGTAATGTGTCCCTATATTGTCAGATATAGAATTAGTAGGTACTGTATCCCCATACCTTACCACATATGTAATTGTCAGTTGCATAGATCAAGTTCTCCAATAGTGTCCCTATATTGTGTGGAAAGTGTGTGAATGTGGAAGCAGGTCACTGCTTATGTGAAGAGCACAGATAGTGTCCATACATTGTTAGTCACTAAAGTGAGTGCTTTGGATTGACTTTTTTCCATTTATTACCAGGGCACACAAATTATAAAGCAAAACATTTGTTAGAGTATTTGGAGTAGTTGTGTTGCAGTATAGCCAAAATATTGTAGTGATAAGAAAAACAATTGCAGCATCAATCTTTTCACTAGGGGTGCAGCTATCAATTATTTTAGTAATCGAGTATTCTACCGATTATTCCATCAATTCATCGAGTAATCAGATAAGAAATACTTTTGCCTTCTTAAAGAGCAATAGTAAATATTCAAAAGAGAAAAGACAGGTCTCTTAAAATGAACAACTAATTGGTTTCCTTTTTAGAAAAATCAACATTTGTATTGCTTAAATCATATATAATAATATTATCTGTCAAATCTAAACCCATTTAGTGCATTTAAGTGCCATATTACATTCTGGGTTTTAAAGAAAACATTTTCTGAAATGCAAAAACAAATAAAAAACGTAAGTAATTTCAAATTCCTTTAATGTAAACATAACCTAAAACTAAGGCATTCATATAAATAATAATACATAAACATTGCTTTAAGTTGGTGCAACTTAATTTTCAGAACTGTGTGTGTGTGTGTGTGTGTGTGTGTGTATGTATGTATATGTGCGTAGGCCTTTAAAGGAGCATGTGGTGGTTGCATATCAACATGCTCAGAACTGAGGCTTCCTCTGCGCTTTGATGCAGTGTTTCCTGCTGCAGAAAACAGATGCTCTGATGGCGTGGATGTTGCCGGAATACACAGCAAGGACTTTGACAGCTTTGCCAATGTTGGATAGCGCGCTGCATTTGTTTTCCACCATCACAGCGGATTCTCCTTCTTGGACAGAGGATGTTCTCCGAAATACATAAAGACCTCCATCTGCACAGTTTGGATTGACTGCTGCTCCTCATTCTCTTCATCCCTGGTACTGGCATCTTGATGATCCCAGTATATTGTCGAGGAACGACGTTGCACCCTTGACATGCGTAACTGGGTTGTCTTGTGCTGTGCTGGAGATTCCATTTTCACTTTCGTTTGGCTGCCTCGCTTCCTTTTTTGGCAGCAAGTGCCATAGCTTGTACTTTGCTTTGGACCTTGAAGGCTTCGTCAGCAGGCAAGAAGTTAAGTTTTCTAATCCTGGGATCCAAAACAGCAACAATCAGGACTGTCTTTGGAGATTCAGGTTGAAACACAGATCCTTGCCATCTTGCTGTGATCTGTTCTGCAACATGAGCCTGGTATGACCTTACACTCTGTATGGACTTCTTAAGGCTTTGCACTAGCTGTGGAAGTGCAGAGAGGGTAACATATTGTTGCCCATTGAGAAACACCGTAGCTCCTTCAAATGACTCAAGGGCCTGGCTCAGCTCCTCAATCAGGTTCCACTGTTCAGGCTTAAGATCAAGGTGGTGGTGTTTTTCTCTCGGAGTCACTGCTGGGTCTGAGAGTGCAGCAGTCACTGGCCATCTTTGTTCCAGAAGCCTGGATAACATTTGATAAGTGCTGTTCCAGCGAGTACTTGCATCTTGAACCAGCATGTTTTGCGGTGTGCCCATTTGCTGCTGCTTGTCTTTTAGCTTAGTGCATGCCAGCTCACTCCTTTTAAAATGTGTGACAAGGCATCTTGCAGCAGCCACGCACTTGGAGATAGCTTGGTGGTTCTTCAGAGCGCTTTGCACAACCAAGTTCAGGGTGTGACCTGCACATCGCACTGATGCCCATCCACACTTCTCTGCCAAAATATTCACTGCTGCTCTGACATTAGCACCGTTGGACAACATGTGTCTCTCTTCAAGGGGCATCGTTGTCAGGCTGTGGGACTCCCATTTCCCAATCCTCCTCAAGAAAGTGACACATCACCCCCAGATGTGCCTCTGTAGCAAAGCTCGTCCAAATGTTGGTTGTGAGTGCAATGCTGTCAGTCTCCTTAAGGGTGTTCTTCAACTTGCCTTTGATTTCTTCATACTTTTTCTTCATTATTTTCATGAAGTAGGTTCTTGAAGGAAGTGTGTACCTGGGATTGAAAGTGAAAATCATCCTTTGAAAGCCTTCATCCTCTACCGTGGACAGTGGGCACATGTCTGTGACAATCATGTTCAAAATGCTGTCTGTGAACTGAGCTGCTTGCCCAACTGAACATGGTGCAGCTGTTCGCACGAAGCTGTGATTTACTGAAAAAGAGGTGAAATAATAATAATTATTGATATTTATTACTAGGCCTAAATATCATACTATCATAAGGCCAGCTAATGTACATTTATTTACTATGAAGGGTTTCCCTACACCTGCTGACCCTACTCACTGCGATCAAATAAACTGAATATACCTGCTTTATTGGATTGGTGCATTTTAGGCTCCAATTCCTGCTTACACCACCTGATATTTTGCTCTCTGGGGTATTTTATGCCTCACTGTGAGGGGTGTGTGTGTGTGTGTGTGTGTGTGTGTGTGTGTGTGTGTGAGAGTGACAGACTGACTGACTACACTATGTAGCACGATTTTTGTTCCTGGGTAGTAAGTGTTATTTCCTAATTGCTTATGCCTCAAAGGTATAGAAAATGGCTATTATTCCCCACAAACTTTTCTTTTGTGACCAGGACAGTGATATTTTGAAATTTAACTATTTCCAATGACAAAACGGGTGAATGTGTGTTTTTTGGTTCACTTAAAGTCAGGGAATTTTTTTTTATACTAAAGTAATAACTAAATACAGCATAATCATAAATCTCGAAAAACTACTCACTTCTATATATTTTGTAGTCATTTTTGTATTACCTTAGAATAAATATATGTTAATTTGGATACATTTTAATTCATTTGGGATGGGAATGAAACTAGCGAAAATAATCTTTATTTTTAGAAGTTTTTCGATACACAATATATATATCTATTTCTTGTTATTCTCCAATCAAGCTATACAATAAGACCAAAGACATTCAAACAACAAGTCTTTCTTTAATCATTAAATATGCAATACTAACAAATACCACTTGCAGACTATCATGGTGAATATGATTTTTGTTTTACCTGACTTACATTAAATACCCGGGTAGGTCTATATTACATAAATTTAAAATAACAATACAATAATGTTTATACAGGCATAATAGGCAAAGCACAAAATAACACATACTTGCTGTCAAACTACATTTTGATGAAAAAGCACAGAATACACTCAAGCCTGCAGAATAGACTTCATGAAGCCGCAGAATGCAACACATTACAGCGCATGTGTTGCATGATTACTATTAACTTGTGTTGATGTTATGGGAGATATATATACACCAATCAGCCATAACATTATGACCACCGACAGGTGAAATGAATAACACTGATAATCTCGTTATCATGGCACCTGTCAGTGGGTGGGATATATTAAGCAGCAAGTGAACATTTTGTCCTCAAAGTTGATGTGTTAGAAGCAGGAAAAATGGACAAGCGTAAGGATCTGAGCGACTTCGACAAGGGCCAAATTGTGATGGCTAGACGACTGGGTCAGAGCATCTCCACAACTGCAGATCTTGTGGGGTGTTCCCGGTCTGCAGTGGTCAGTACCTATAAAAAGTGGTCCAAGGAAGGAAAAGCGGTGAACCGGCGATAGGGTCATGGGCAGCCAAGGCTCATTGATGCACGTGGGGAGCGAAGGCTGGCCTGTATGGTCTGATCCAACAGACGAGCTACTGTAGCTCAAATTGCTGAAAAAGTGAATACTGGTTCTGATAGAAAGGTGTCAGGACACACAATGCATCGCAGTTTGTTGCATATGGGGCTGCGTAGCCGCAGACCAGTCAGGGTGCCCATGCTGACCCCTGTCCACTGCTGATAGCGCCTACAATGGGCTCGTGAGCATCAGAACTGGACCACGGAGCAATGGAAGAAGGTGGCCTGGTCTGATGAATCACGAGTGCACCTTGAAAGTGCTTGAATTTGACTTTAGAAGAGCTCTATGAACCCTGATACTCGCGATTGTCTGTAATCTGAACCCTTAAAGACAGAGATTGGTCAGCCATGAAATTCGATGTAAAAATAGTTCAGAAGGCATTTCCAGTGGTGTAAAACATACTCTATCAAATGTTACTCCTGTAGAAGTAAAAAGTCTCTCATTCAAATCACCACTTTGAAAAGAGTTAATAAAAAACAGAATTAATCATTTTGAAGAATAAAGAGGCTGTTGGTTAATCAGAATTTGTCTGAGGTTAAATCAAATCTCTGACCCACCTGCTAATCACAAATCTGCATTTGTAACTTGATTTTAGTGGGTAGGTTACAGTTTTGATTTGATCTGTCCCTTTGTTTTTTGCTTTTTCACAAGAAAGGTTAAGATATCAGTATTCCAATTTGTAGTGATATAATGGCTTTTTTTAGATTTATCATTGTGGTTGACGTGTACTGGAATCAGTTTCTCTGTGTGTTTGGATCGGTATTATGTATATCTACTTGTGTAATAACTTCCTAAGTAAAGAGTGTGTAATTTTTTTTCAGTTCTATCCATTGCCACACCGTGCTCAATCCTCTTCTCTCACTCCTTTGCAAGTCCCTGCTCTGTGCTTTGTCCCTACTCCATCCTCCCTGCTCCCTCCTTTGTAGCTATATTTACATTATCCCTCAATTAAAGTTTCAGGACTCTTTCTCCACTTTTATCTCTATAGAAATAATTGACAACTCTTATATGCGTCAAAAATGCACTCCCTCTCGTCCATGAAACACTTTCGTTGCTCTTTTTCACCTTTCTCAAAGATGGACACGGACCCATGGCTGTACTTGGTACTATGCACTGAGCGATACAAGTTTGAACCTTTCGGAGCAGCAGCATTATTTTCTGAAGGATCCAGCAGAGTGAGATTGTGATACTTCTCGTAATAAAATGCATTTGCCAACAAAGGCTGTTTTTGAAAGAGATTAATGTACACTCTCGCTCATCTGGTTCATGTCTCCGAACTTAATGGTTTCATGAAATGAATCCTTGTCCCTCTTCAGAAATTAATATTTCAATCTGGCACTGTTAATTAGATCAAAAGTTTGTTGTGACATTAGCATAGCTGAAATAGTGTCACCCAAGGACACTATTTTAATTCAAGTACTATTGAATGGGAGACTTTTTCTTACTTCTACAGGAGTAACATTTGATAGAGTATGTTTTACCCCACTGGAAATGCCTTATGAACTGCAGTATGCGGTTGGCTTGTAAAAATAAATAAAAACATTACTGTTTGTGAACAGTAATAAATTAAATACAAGAGGATGTTTTTTTATTTATTTATATGGATTTCCTGTATCTTGTATATGTGTAGATATATATGTGTGTATGTACAGTAGCAATAAACATTATGTGAACCCTTTGGAATTACCTGGATTTCTGCATAAATTGGTCATAAAATTTGATGTGATCTTCATCTAAGTCACAACAATAGACAAACACAGTCTGCTTAAACTAATACCACACAAACAATTATGTTTTCATGTTTTATGACCTCCACAACAGTCAGGAGGAATTTTGGACCATTCCTCTTTACAAAACCATTTCAGTTATGCAAAATTCTTGGGATGCCTGGTGTGAATTGCTCTCTTGAGGTCATGCCACAGCATCTCAATCGGGTTTAGGTCAGGACTCTGACTGGGCCACTCCAGAAGGCGTATTTTCTTTTGTTGATTTACTTCTGTGCTCAAAGACTACAAGCAGGGAGATGCATCACTTCTCCTGCTCCTGGAGGATGGACAAACAGTGCACAGAGCAAGAACCAAGACTTTCATTGAAACCTTTTTACTTATTTTCATGTTGTACTGTCGCTCTAACAACTATACAATTGTATATATCTTGTGTGCAGACCTAATTAAATCTTGGAATGTCTCTGGATGTTTTTGCAGGCAGCAGTGCCCATAAACTGTCCCGCTCGCACAGTGTGTGGAATTGTAGTGTCTCTTCTTTACCCTGCTTTTCTGTTTTGCTTTTTAGAATGTAGAGCACAAACTAGACCCAAAAACCAAGAACTTGCCTCATCTCCGAAACCCAGACATCCTTGTTGGGACGTCGCAGCTCTGAGTTATCTCCGTGAGCCGTCTATCCTGCACAACCTCAACGTGCGCTTCAATGAGTCCAAGCTCATCTACACATACTGCGATGAGTGGCAATTGCTTTTCTTGTAGTCTTGCTGCTGTTGAGGCTCTTGCAGGAAGGAAAACGCAGTTCTGAAGTGAGTTGAATACACGTTGCCAGTATGAGCATAACGTTAAACTTTCCAGAGTTGCAGTACCTTCAGTTGCAGGAACTTCACAGCAATGTCTTTTCACTCGATATCTGCATGGATGGATAGTGTTCTGTGTGTTCCAGTTCTGCAAAGCTGTGGTATGTCCTACCCAGGGGATAAAATTAACTTCTTTGGCCACTAGCCACTGTGTCTGGTAGAAGGAAAAAACGTACCAGCCACTTGGTATTTTTACCAGCCAAAGGTAAACATCACCAGAAATACACGAGGGGCTGTAAATGTGTCATGAACATGTTAAAACATGACATTTATTCAGGTAATGAACCAATCACAATAACAAAAGCTAATCGCACACCTGTATAGACTCTTAGACAGATGTGTATGAGGGAAAAGGATCTGGATAGAAAAAACATGCTCCTACACAGTTTCTACTTGCAAGTGTTATAAGGTCTTTGACCAAAACACTGCATTCTATTGAATTATAACACTTGCTAGTAGAGACAGTGAGGGAGCATCTTTTTCAAATTAATCAATCACATATGCAATAACATGGCAGCTAATGGGGATCTGTATAAACACTAAACTAACACACGAGAGGGGGTGTTATATGGTGACACATTATTGCTCTTCATACTCCTCTTCCTCTTCAGTGCTACTTCCTTCTCTGGGTTTCCGTACGTCAATAAAAGTCATTACATTTCAAAATATGAATAATAAACGCGATTAAAAGTCATTGTTGATAAGCTACAATGTAAAAGTCTGTTTTTCGCTCTCATCTGCACTCTGACCACTGCTCTCGCAACAGCGCATAATTGACAAATTAACAATAAAGGTTGTGAGTATTTGTTTATGAAGGAATATTTTGCAATTACATCTGTAACTGACTGACCAATATCTTTTTCTTTTTCAATTTTTATACATTTTCATTCATTTGCCAGTTTAGCAATGTGAACTGCAACAAAAATGCCTTATCAGTAGCGTCCTTGTGGCAATGTTTTCCGGTCACAACAGTGAAATACAAAATGTGTAAGACCTATCTAGCTAGCTAATTTATACAATCTACTTGACTAAACGATTGACTTTTCCACGTTTCCAAACCATACTCCAAACAACACTCAGACTGCTGGTCTATGTTCAGAAACACACCTGTGCGCTCGAGTTACAGCGGATAAAAATATTAGCAATAGCTGGCTGTATGTGTAATATGAATGTGTTTGTTGCTCTTCTTTCTTTTCAGTCATTGCTAGTTTCACAGAAGGGTGTTTGGCTTTTAGGTGGGTTAACATACCAGCTGTAGAATTGTGGTAGTTAAATTGCACTGCACATATTATACACGTATGTGCTTCTCTGTAAGGAAGCCATGGAGCGGGTTGTGATTTCCACACATATGCGCAGACCTGCAGATTTCCAACGGTTGTTCATGTATGGACTTTGTCAATGCAACAGTTATAATTCTAAAACACAGTAAGATACCAACAGTACAATGTCAACAAATGAATTTGTATTGTGAAACATATCGACCAATACGCTAGGAGAATTTAAAACAAGTTGAGTTCCCGCACACTTGTGGGCTACTCGCCAAAGTAGCTGGTAAGATTGACAGACTTACCGGCCAATGACCAAGTTTACCCGCGGGTGGCGGGTGTTAATTTTATTCCTTGAACCTACCTCCATAACTACACAGACAGTGATATATCATGCTTTACTTAAGACTCTTTTAAAAGCTATAATCTTTTTCTTTCGTCAGCCATGAATTAAAAAGTATTGATTATGTGAGATGAATGAAAATGAATGACTGATTTCGATGTAGTGGTCCTGTGCAGTTAAAGCACATTCTGCTCTTCTGCTCTTGATAGCCTTTAGATAGCTTCAGCTATGACCTGCAGTCAAACCTGCGTTTAGTCACCGACGCAAACGCATGAAATTGTTCCATGAGTCCGAGAGAAGTGACACCTTACGCGGCTGCTATTTACTGCTGCTTGTAACAGTCTAAAAAATGTTGGCGCCACATGTGCATTTTTTTTTATTTACTGGTCACGTATGTTCTGTGAAATCAAGTTCTGTTATCTTTCAAGTTGGAAGCACTGCCCAAGGGAGAGGGGTTTCTGTGCACTTCTATAGGAACCTGATCGAAAACGTCACTCTATCAAAGCTGCCATTGGCCCCTGCGCTTGTCACTCAGAACAGGTCCCTTCCACTTCCTGTTCTATAAAATGCGATGTCTGCGCGGATTCATCCTAGCATTTCCAGCCCAAGGAACTTAAGGAGTTTAACAACAACACAAGACCACCTTAGTGATTTTTCTTACATCTATCCTATGTAGAAATAAGGCTCAAACTAATTTTAGATGAAGCTTCATGTGTTTAATGACTTTATTTTATGTCCATTGCAATGGACTTTGGGTTTCAATGGTCATGAAATGATTAATTTTTTTATTTATTTTTAGTTCATGTTCTTTAGTACTTTTTCACTTATATACTCTTCAAATTGAGTACATACAGACATGATCTCTGGTAAGGGCCATCTTTCCAGCGCTTGTTTCGACACAGGGCTGGACGAAATGGCCAACATTTATATCACAATATATTTCTTACTTTCAGTTGATATGATATAATTCTGATATCGATATGAACAATATAAAAGCCTCCGAAAAACTGCCAAGAACACTCGCAACGGATGTCTAAACTTCAGAAAAATAATTTGCCAAGTCTATGAAACCTCCTCCTGTAAAACTATGTCATATTTTAGAAATAAAAATGGTACAAATAAATTAATGTTCCCCTTTTTATTTGTATTTAGCCTTCATACAAACAAGAAATGTGAAATCACCGTGAAATAAACCTAAGACTCTCACCTTATTAATATTAATATTAATATCTTTTAACTTTAAACTATAACATAGGCTGATTATAGTATTCTTATAGATTGAAACAAAAGTGCTTCAGCCAGGATAAAGAATATGAAAAGTGCTCAGAGTTGCTGCAGAATACAGAAAAAGAGTGAGCAACAACAAAAACACATGTTGCTAGGGCAGGGGCATTGCTGAGAGTTGATGACACCCTATGACAGGCTCTAGAGGTTTGTGGCAAGAAATGCAAGCTGGTCTACATTATCTGGCTTCAGAGATGCCCTTTTACATGTGACAATGTTGCTACCTGTACTAAAAACCATCTTCGAGGGGGAGCTTGTGGCCTGAATGCACAAGTAGTTGGCTTACTCTGGGGAAGTTCTTTTGATAGACTTTCCACCAATCCAGAGGATTTGAGTCATTGTCAGCATCTGGAGACAGAAGGTAGTTGCCGAGCTCCCTCTCAACTACCTGCTGTGCACTCGAGCCTTCTGTGTTCGTAGTGCTGGGCCTGTTTGCAAAAAAGCACCAGAGACCGCTTTGTTTTCTTGGCTGGTGGCACTGCTGCAAAAGCGTCTCCCATGGCTTCTTCTCTGGACTCCTCTTCCTTTACCACAACAGCTCTCTCTCCCTTCAGCATCTCCAACACAGCTCTCTATGATGTATTCTCTCTTCTCCTCCTGAGTGTACTGAAGCTTGAATCTTGGGTCAACGAGGCATCCCATGTCAAGTAAATCATCCATGGCTGGGTCATCATACTTTTCATTGAGGTATCCCATCAATGTTGTCTTTATAGTCCTGGTGAGCTCTGTGTCATCCTCTGCTTCCTTCAAGATGGAGGTGTTGAAGAGATGCATCACAGGAGAAGGCAGCCACCACCCTTTTACAGACCCCAACTGCTCTCTCCACTCGCTTGTCTTGGTTAACCTTCTCTGTAGACAGAGAGAGAAAAATATTGCAATATATAGTTCTCATTTGTATTTATATTTTAAATACAATTTTCCGTTTATTTATATTATTCTTAGAGCAAAATCACAATTCTCCTGCTTACGTATTTTTTTTAGTTTTTATTTCACACCTGATTTGGCAAAGTAAACATCTGTTCCCATGCCAGTAAAACACCTTTGAATTTAATTGATAGAATTGCTGTATGTATAATCTATACAAATATGTATGTCTTGACTAAAGATTTAATAGCCTATAAAATCACTTAAATAGGGGGAATGAAATCACCTAATCAAAACTATAGGCAAACTAAGTACTAAGTAATATCTAGTATCTTGGTTTGGTATGGAGCTTTATGATGAGTAGCGGAGCAGCCACTAAAGAGAGCAGCACAAGGCTCCGTAGTCATAGTCTACACAAAACAGAACTCAAGTGTATTATTTGTCAAATAAAATGCACAGTATAGCACATGCTCAGTGAAATGTCTTATGACATGACATGCAACAACCATAAAGCAAGAATAAATGGCACACAATAAAATTGTGTGAATATAAAAAGAATATAAACAAATATAAACAATATAAAAATAGCTATCAAAAAACATACAAGCACTGCTATGATAAGCTACGTTTAGGTTAGGCCTATTTTGTGTTAAGCATATTGCCTTTTTATTACTGCAATGATTTTAGTAATATATCCTCATACCATAAACAAAACAACTTAACATAACACTAACATTTATATTAACTGTGTATAACTTACCAATAGCAGAGTTCAGTCAGTGCCTGAAGCATTGTAGTCTTGTCCATCTGTTCAACTCAGCCGCTTTGATGATATTGGTCCCGCTATCTGTGGTGATGCAGACCTGGCGGTCCTCACCGAGTCCCCAGGAGGCGAGCGCATCCGTAAGTCCGGCTCCAATTGCTTCGCCCGTGTGATCCTCAGGAAAGTAGACCGTCTGGAGGCATAAGCTGACAAGCTTCCAATCTTGGTCAATAAAGTGGACTGTCAGGCTCAGGTATGGTTCCGAGGTTCGGCTTGACCACAGGTCAGCTGTGGTTGCAAAATATGACACTAACTTCAGTTGCTCCTCCACCCTTTCCCTAGCTTCACCATAAAGTGTAGGTATAGTTGTGCGTGAAAAATATTTTCGGCCCTGGTATCTGGGGTCGATGACTGACATCATTTTCCTGAAGCCCACGTTTTCCACCGTACTAAACGACATCATGTCCTTAGCCAAGAAGTTTGTAACAGCCTTAGTAATGTCTTTATGACATTTAGACTGTTTGTCATGAGGCACGAATGCAGCCATCTGTGTTTGCTGCATGGGTTTCTCTTTTGACACAGCTTGTGTTGGGGATGGGGGTTGTGGTGATGTTTCAGGGACAGGTTGGCTTAAACTTGTATGGTGCCTCATCTTCTGACTTTCAGAATATTCTATCGGGTTGAACTGCTTCAGATGGTGGAACAGATTTGATGTGTTCCTGCTGCTAGTCGGCACCACTCTCTGGCACATTTAGCAGCACACTGAAACCTGAAGTTTATCAGATCTTAGATAGCAGAACCACTTCCACACCACTGAATTAGTCTTTCCTCTCTTATCAACTATTTTGTCTGCTTTCTCCTCACTTGTGGAAGCTCGTTCAGTCACATTTGTATTGCGGTCAGGGGTACTCATTTTGTAGCTAAAACTTGCCGCGTTGGAGCTTAGCCTACTACTGCTGAGCACTGGCTGTGTGTCTGTGGTGTACGTCATCACGCAAGTAGCCAATTGTGTTCTGCTTTTTCTGACGGCTGCGCCCTGAACGTCAGTCAATGACAAATGCTGTAATGTATATTGAAATATCGGAAATGTGTTTAAAAATCATATCACCGTTATTGAAAAAAATTATATTGTGATATATATTGATATTGAATTATTGTCCAGCCCTGTTTCAACGTCATCTGTTCCTCTTCATGTGACATGGTAGAGGTGCTTGGCCTTCCCTTTTTATTTTGTACTGATGGCATTTGCATTCTCGCAAGGCACTGCGTGACATTCATTTTGAAGTGGAGGAGGTCCTACATACTTCTTTTGGGAACCTCAGCTCTCGCATCTTTTCTGCACTCGAGCCACCAGTTTACCACAGCAACGTCAAAGGCATGGGAGATGGTTCTCAATGTCCACTCCGAGACCTAGTTTCTGTTCGGTAGAGACAGGACAGGCCGATATAGTGAAATCATTGTTGAAGTATAGCTTGTGGTTAGGATTGCTGAGGTGAAGACAGACAGCAGCTCCAAGACCCATATGCTTTTTGTTGTCTAGAGAGAGCTCCATAGTAGCATCTTGTTGGAGGAGGCAATTGTGCGCAAGACCACTTTTGCCACAGATTAGAGTAGATCTTCACATGCCATGGATTTGGCTTTCCTTTTACATATTGTTTCACAGAGAGTGCCCCTCTGAAAGGCACCGTTTATTCATCAACACAAAGATTTCTTTCCAATGAGAGCTCCAAACAGCACTTCCGAATGGAGTCATACAGTGGGCACACTTTGAAGACAACATTGTTTTCAGCCGGCCTGTCCAGGTGGTTGACTAGGTGTAAGTGTGAGCGCAACTGGAAGAACTGGTCACGGCTCAAAGTATTCCTAAATGCATACTAGTTCAGTTCAGTCCCCACCCTCCCAATACACACACACACAAATAAAATGCAAGGTGTGTAATGAACTGTAAAAATAAAATAAAAAGTACAAGCCTTTTGAAATTCCCCTTTAAAAATCAGGTTGTAGACACATAGTTGGATGCATTTGGAATCAAACCAGTTAAAGAAAATGGAATAACAAAGATAGAAAACAAGAACCACAATATATATATATATATATATATATATATATATATATATATATATATATATGTTACTGTTAGAGATTTGGTTTTCCATTTGGTTTTTCGATTTATTGCCCCAAACAGGCACTGCATTTCTGCTGCAGGAAGCCCCGCAGCACGGGCCTCATGCACGTCTAGTGCCTGGATCCCGGAGGTGCAACCCGCAGAATGTTGGCCAGCAGGGTGTTGGGCAGTGCAGAGGCCATCACCAGGAAGCCCTTGCCCCCTCTACCATGCTTGGGGATCACAAATGACAGGAGAGAAGGGGATCCAAGCGCAGGTAGTGGGAGTAAGTCAGAAAACTGACTGAGGGTCAGGAATATGGTGCGTGGTACAATAGGGCTAGGCAGGAGGCGTAGTGGAGTCACAGTTGGTAGGTCAGGCGATCGAGCGAACAAGACAATCAAGGATATCCAAAAGGTGTAATCAAAAGAGAAAGCATGGGTCGAATACACTGGGGAAACAGAGGAAGACTGGGAGAAATCCAGGAGGCTGCTGTCTGCTTCCACAGTGAGGTCCAGATCTCCATGTCCTCCTCCTCCATGAAGCCCCCTGGCTGAGCCTCCAGCAGCACAGCCTCTGGGACGGAGGAGAGAGTCTAGCAGCTGGGCCTGGCCTTGAAGTAGAGGACCATGCCCAGTTAACGGTGTCGGTATGGGCACATTCTGTGGCTCCATCTTCTTCTGGACTTGTACTTGAGTGGTATAGTCAGGGGAGCCACAGTGATCATTTCCATGTCTACAGGAAATATAAAATCAACCTCCATGGGTTCTTCTTCCACTCCACTGATCTTCTGTAGCCATCTGGGCCTGGCTTTTTTGGAATTGGCCAAAAAATTATTTAATTTTCTGTGTTACTAAAACTCTACACATCTTAGCACTCTCTGTAGGTTCTCTATATGCATCGGTTGACAGTGAGACGAGGGACACTAGTTGGAGAGCCAATGGCAAACTGTGATCACAATATGGTTAGCTTTGAGGCATTCTTTCAAAACACAAGGACCAAGTCTAAAACGATGGTCTACAATTTTAGAAAAGCAAACCTTGAAGGTATGAAGCGGCACATAGAAGTGGTAGACTGGAGCACACTGGGTACAGATTCAGTTGATAATGGATGTTTATATTTTAAGAATATACAGTGAGGGAAAAAAGTATTTGATCCCCTGCTGATTTTGTACGTTTGCCCACTGACAAAGAAATTATCAGTCTATAATTTTAATGGTAGGTGTATTTTAACAGTGAGAGACAGAATAACAACAACAAAATCCAGAAAAACGCATTATATATATATAACCACATCACGTTATTACGTGTTAGGGCATGATCACATAATAACAGACAGGAGACAAGACAACCATATCAGACGTTAGGGATTGTGTCCGAAATTACTTTAGGTTGGGATTTCGCCCCAGGGAAATGTTACAGTATTTGGATCATGTACACCATGTCATACTAAACAATAGGACATTCACCATCGTGTTAAATGTGACATAAATTAAAGCTTATGTTTATGTAAACGGTAAAAATAATCAATGCAAAGTTTTGTATTTTTTTATATATCAATTAAGAGATCAAGCTAATAAGTACATAGAGGTAATTCAGCAAATGGCAGCAACAAGAGTAACAATCACTTTTTAGTTTTTTGATAGAGGACTAGGATATTCATTTTCAAAATGCTTAAATAAATGAAGGGCTGTGTGATCGGTCTACTTCTTAGTGTTGTACTTCAGACTGAATAACTACTCGTGTGAACGCGATTTTGTTTTTAAATTGTTATTGAAAATTGAACAAAATTTGCATTTAAATATAAACTACTGTAAACTGTAACTACCTTTGACATCTAAGCAGTGTATAACATAGAGTGTAGTGTAGCGCTGTAGGGCGGGCCTCTGGAAAAGGGTGAGAACAGCATAAACAACAAATATGCTGTTCAAAACAGACTTGAGTCTGTGGCTTGATTTGGTTGGACAGGTGATACAGCCACAGGGAATGTTTGTTTTGAAAGTCGGGTCTTCATGCAGAAGGGTAGTTCCAATCCTAGGTCGGTCCCAGGTGTTCAGTTCTCCCGCCATAATCCAAGACGAAGGAAAACAGCACAGGGTGCGGTTAAATAGAGGCTCGGCTGCTTAGGGCCACGTGTTCGCAGCATTAACTTGCTTGGCCCTGGGGCAGATGCTCCACTCTTGCCCTGTGGATGTGGCTGCTGAGCTATCCCTGGTCCTGACTGTGGGTTGTTTTCTGTTGCTGTCCGTGGTCCTGTTGGCCAGAAAAGACAGATACTTTGCCGTCACATAATGGCCATCCACCACAGCCCCTGAAACTGCTACAGTAGTTTAAAACAGATCTTGCCAGAGTCAAGGTTTTCATTTTCCTTTCTTGGGCTGACATTGTAATGATGAAGTCTGTGGTAAAGAGCTGGGCTCATCTCAGAGCAGTGCGCTGCACAGAACACACCTTGGGAAAGCTGGGTATACTTTGGGTTGGGAACGAGACCATTAGTTTTAACTATGCAAAATGAATTAAATGAGGGATTTGTGGAGCTTGTCTCCCTCAGCATTCTTAACAGTTTTCATTCCCCAGGTCCAGCAGACCCAGAACACACTAGTGAAGGCCCAGCCAGCGATGAAATTAGACTTACTCGCAGGGGTGCAGGCCTTTCAGACTGCTGTACAGAGTTTTCACAGCGACTACGAGGAAAGGTAAAAAAGCTACTGAGACTGAGGGCAGGATCAGTTTAAAAAGTTGGAGCACATTTGATGATAACATTGTCTTTTAATAATAATTTAAGACGGTGAGAAACGTACTCATATTACTAGTACTCGTAATGTTGTTTTGATTTCCCGTGCTCCCTTTACCATGGCCCTTGACTGTGACCGGACATCTTGTCTGCACTCAGCTTTTACAGGTCCAGGATGTGAGACCCCATATATTGTATACACTTGTGTAAATTGGAATTTGTAAAACGTATTATGCTTTGAATTGCACTGTATTATGTAAATTGGAATTTGTAATGTTTTATGCCTTGAACTGCACTGCATTTTTGCACTTGTATTGTGCTTATATTTTGTACGTCGTCCTGGGTCAGGGCGTCTGCCAAGAAATAAATAATACTAATAGTATAAACATTCAGCTGACTGATTAGAAAACATGAGCACATTTTTTTATCAAAGAACAGTGCGCAGTATATAACAAAATTATTACTGTTCACTTCTGAAGCTTTGTTAATATGATCATATTTTGTCAGCAGTAGCCATCCTATATTGTATATACTGTACATGCATGTCTGCTGTTCTGTGAATGCCATGCTTGTCCTAAAATATCAAATAAATGAATAAAAAATGAAATACAGGCTATAAACTACAACAGAATGTATGAAACCACGTGCCCCGGATTGCTATGATTGGATCATGTGTTCATTTGGCAGATGCATTTATCCAAGTTGACTAACAAGGTGCATTTGATATGCTGTTCTGTACTGTATTTAAAAATACATGTCACATTTAGCCCTCCCCGTTCATCTTGTCAGGGGCCCGGGGCATTGCCCCGCGTGAAGCCAGTGACAGGCTGCAGACCTTCCAGGCCCAGTTTGACGAGCTGTGGAGGAACTAAATCACTTACTCTGGAGGAGAGCAGCTGTTTGGCCTCAAAGTGAATGGTAATGAGCTTGTGAGGAAGCCCACAGGAACACTCAAGAACCCCGTCAGATGCGTCTGCCTGGGGAATACTCTGGTATCAAGAGCTGTATAAAAATTGGGAGTGTTGCTACAGCATGATTCTCGCAATCTTAAAAGTAATTTTAAATGAAGAGAAATTAAATCATAAATGATTCTGTCGATGTTACAATCAATATTATTATTAAAAGATGTCTTTAAATGAGCCAAGGTTAAATGCCTGTGAAAGGCTACAATGTAATATGCTGACTTAATTTAGCTGTTAAATTGACTCACTGTTTTCCGACAAGGAGAGACTTGCATAATATAAGCATTAGGCCTACATTACTACAGAATAACGCTTTTGAAATCAACAAGCATACAACTGTAAAACACAATTCTTAATATCAAAAATGTAATGTAAGGATTTAATATTAAAACGGCTTGCATTAGTAATGGCCAGAAAGGTTTAATCATGAAAAGCAAAATGTTCCTTTAGTTGAACACTGTTGCAACATATGAGGAGTTCAAGAAAAATGTTCCGATCCAAGGTTTGGTTCTACTTCCCACAAGAAGTAAACGGCCAGTCAGCCAAATGCAAAAAGTGTGCCAACAAGGTATTGCAAACAAATGATCTATACATAACTGTGTGAATTAATAAATAATAATAATGCAGTGTAACTAGGTTTGTGTTTCATTTCAGCTCCACATAAAATACATACACCAAAATGGCATTCATTATTTTACTTACACCGATCAGCCATAACATTATGACCACCTGTCTAATATTGTGTAGGTCCCCCTTTTGCCGCCAAAACAGCCCTGATGCGTCGAGGCATGGACTCCGCTAGACCTCTGAAGGTGTGCTGTGGTATCTGGAACCAAGACATTAGCAGCAGATCCTTTAAGTCCTGTAAGTTGTGAGGTGGGGCCTCCATGGATCCGACTTGTTTGTCCAGCACATCCCACAGATGCTTGATTGGATTGAGATCTGGGGAATTTGGAGGACAAGTCAACACCTTGAACTTGTGATTCATCAGACCAGGCCACCTTCTTCCATTGCTCCGTGGTCCAGTTCTGATGCTCACATGCCCATTGTAGGCGCTTTCGGCAGTGGACAGGGGTCAGCATGAGCACCCTGACTGGTCTGCGGCTACGCAGCCCCATACGCAACAAACTGCGATACACCGTGTTCTGACACCTTTCTATCAGAACCAGTATTCACTTTTTCAGCAATTTGAGCTACAGTAGCTCGTCTGTTGGATCGGACCACACGGGCCAGCCTTTGCTCCCCACGTGCATCAATGAGCCTTGGCCGCCCATGACCCTGTCGCCGGTTCACCGCTTTTCCTTCTTTTGATAGGTACTGACCACTGCAGACCGGGAACACCCCACAAGAGCTGCAGTTTTGGAGATGCTCTGACCTAGACGTCTAGCCATCACTATTTGGCCCTTGTCAAAGTTGCTCAGATCCTTACGCTTGCCCATTTTTCCTGCTTATAACACATCAACTTTGAGGACAAAATGTTCACTTGCTGCCTAATATATCCCACCCACTGACAGGTGCCATGATATCGAGATTATCAGTGTTATTCACTTCACCTGTCAGTGGTCATAATGTTATGGCTGATCGGTGTATATATGTGTGTGTGTGTGTGTGTGTGTATGTTAGTGTTTGCTTGTAGGTCATGTGACAATGCTTTGTTCAAAGTAACTAATATGACCCCGTTATTTGGCCGGCCCTGAGCCGTCTCAAATTTAGTCCGGCTTTTGGTCGGTGTTCTGACTGTATTTATTTAATATATATAAAGATGTGAGCTAGCGAAATGTATCAGTACATTTAAGGCTATAGATTGATATGACATTCAAACAATATAGAGACAATACGCTTTTTCAGTACTCTTTCCACCTCTGCTGATCTCCTCCTCTGATCGTCTCTCTTGTTGCTCCTGTGTCCTCAGGAATGGCTTTCCCCAGAAGTCTCCTGTCTGAGGAGCTGTTCCAGTGCTCTATATGTCTGCATACATTCACCAGACCAGTCCCCACTCCCTGTGGGAACAACTTCTGCAAGGCGTGTATTGGAGGGTACTGGGACAGCTGTGATGTGTTCCAGTGCCCATGGTGTAAGGAGATCTCAGTGTCAACACTTGCTGAGATTTGTGAGCAGTTGAAGAAGGTGAGGCCTGGAGAAGTGCCCTGTGATATCTGCACTGGGAGGAAGCTCAGGGCTGTGAAATCCTGCCTGGTGTGTCAGGCTTCGTACTGCCAGACTCACCTGGAGCCCCATCAGAGAGTGGGACCAAAGAGGACACAAAGACTGACTGAGCCTGTGAATGACCTTGAAGACAGGCTGTGCAAAAAGCACCAGAGAGTCCTGGAGCTGTTCTGCAGAGAAGACTAGATCTGTGTTTGTGTGCAGTGCAGTGAGACTGACCACAGGACTCACAACACCGTCCCTGCAGAGACAGTGTGGGCAGAGCAGAAGGGGAGCTTTCTGGAAAGTATCTGAACGTCAGTTTCAGGTTTGAAACCCAATAAGATCTCCAGATTCGAGCAGCTCCTGCCCCATCCTCCCCGAGACAAGTGAAAGCTTGATGTATGATTCGTGGTTTTAAACTATTTCTATAGCAAGAGTCAATAATCAAATAAAGATCTATTAAATACCTATCAACATAATTGTAAGGATGTAAGACTTTATATATTGTTTACTGTATCTCATATACACTTGTGTAAATTCTAAATGTGTAAATGTATTATGGCTTGATCTGCACTGTATTATTGCTCTCAAATTTTCTGGACATCTGCTAATAAATAAATAATAATAATAATAATAATAATAATAATAATAATAATAATTGTGCTCATGTAACAAGCTTCCTTCTCCATTGGTAAGAATGGGTTTTCCTTGCTGTTGATTAACAGCAGTGACTGGAGTGTCTGTGTCCCTCTGTCTGTCCACAGCCTCAGCTGGGGGAGACTGAGGGAGAAGTGCAACAGGAGATTCAGGACAGACAGACTTCAGTGAATGACGTCAGGCATGCTGTGGACCCTGGGAGAGTGAGTCCTGATCAAACCCTACTGAGGGGATTATTCTCACTCAAGAAGAAAGCTGATATTTAGCTGCTTTTACACCAAATATCTCCTAGTGAAATCACAGGCGATTTGATAGAATTTCACGGTTGATCACTTATGTTTTTGTAGTCCCCTCAGCTTGGTGTCCAGAGAGAGGTTGAGGACAGTGAAAAGGTCTTCAGGGCTCTGGTGCGCTCCACTGAGAGAAGCCAGGCCAAGCTGCTGGAGCAGATTGAGGAGAAGCACAGAGCGGCGGAGAGGCGGGCTGAAGGGCTCACTGAAGAGCTCTCACACACTGAGGACCACATCCACTTCCTACAGGTCAGCACGGTGACATCACCTTATTCGCAGTGAACTTTACTGACCCCCACATGATGATGAGTGTCTCCTACAACTCGGTGTATCGACTGACCAAGACTTCAGGAATTGGAGAGCTGTCACAGCTCAGATTCAGTGTCCCTGACAGTAGTAATACAGGGTACTTTTTCAGAAAGGGGGGGGGGGGGGCTGTGGGGGATTTGACCTTTGACCTTGAACTTGAGTTGAACTTCGAGGGCCCCTTCCTAGGGGGCGTGTACCGTGCCACTGGATAATTAGGATATTTATGGGTGGGGTTGGCAGTCCACTGAAATTATAATATTAGAGGGTGGAGTTGATGGGCCACCGAAGGAATGTACAGGGTGGTGAGGTCTTCAACTGTTTTCAAACCCTCGAAAAGTATTTAAGCCAGACTGATTCTTTAGTAAAATAGCTATTTTTCTCTATACGAGTGAAGCACCAAAAGAGCTCTATTTATGCCCTCCAGATTCCTTAGTAACAGATATTTTTCCCTACGCGAGTGAAGCTCCAAAAGAGCTCTATTTAAGCCCTCCTGATTATTTAGTAACACAGATATTTTTACCTAAGCAAGAGCTGCGAGGCTGTCTCTTCAACGGGGTCAAAGGGGTTACCGTTTTCAATGGACAAGGGTTATATCGCTTTGGAGCTTTTTGAGCTAAACACTCAGCAATGCAAACTCCTAGAGAAGGCAAGACAGAGAACAAAGGCAGACAAAGGGGTATATATACAGGAAGCAGGTGAAGCAAGGAAATGAGGAACAGATGTGCTAATGGATTGGGGAACAAGGGGCAATAATTCAATAATGAGGTGAAGAGGAATGGAAAAGACGGGAGGTATAACACTGGGGAGAGACCTCTGGTGGTGAAATGTAGACATGACAATATTTCAAATGTGATTTAATATATTAAAAATATATTATAAGAATATGACAACTATAATTTAACTACATATTTTTCATATAGTGTTATTGTATCGGTACATATATGAAATCCAGCCAATTTCTATATATTAAAAATGTATTTAATATGTTCTTACATATATTATCCATATTATTTTGTCATTCGATATATATTAAAGAATATATTAAACATATTTATTTTTGTTTCGTATGGGAAGCCTGCATTAAAATTCCATCCCGTCTAATTCCATCCCGGTGCACATGGAGCCACACGCTCACAGTGCCACTGAACAAAGCTGCTGCAGGAAGACGCATACCTATTTGATTTCTTTAGTGAAATCCTGACACACTGATGGAGGTATTTTTATAATATAAATGTTACTTAAAAAAAAAAAAAATACTGCAATAATAGAATGCACCAAAAAAGTCTCAGATACTTTACTATTGTTATTATAATTATTATTTGCAATCTTGTTCTCTCTCTTTCCTTGTATTGTCCACTGTGTTCATCATCTTTCTCTATCTCATTATTATTATTATTATTAGGGTGCTGCATGGTGGCACAATAATTAACGGTCATAGATCCTGGGTGACTGCTTGTGTGGAGTTATCATGTTCTCCCCAATCCGCAGTCGGATTTTTCCTGGTTCTCAGATTTCCTGCCACAACAGGCTGCTTCGGTAGATTGGCTGCTCCTGTAGTCATGTGAGTGCGGTGTGTGTGTGTCTGTGAAGCCCTGTGAGGGACTGGGGTCCTGTGCCTTGCACCCTGTGCCTGCTGGGTTAAGATCCAGCTCGCCCTGATCCTGTACTGGATGATTGATGAATTATTAATGAATGTATTATTAATATATTTTTTCCTTTCTTCCTTTTCCCCATTTTGCCACCCCTACCCTATTATTATTATTATTATTATTATTATTATTATTATTATTATTATTATTAATAATAATAATAATAATAATAATAATAATAATAATAATAATACAAATAATAATGGATTCCATGTTGTGCTCGGGTTGTTTCTAATTGACATTAACCTCCCTCTTGTCTACAGATGCCTGTCGGCTCATACTGGACCCCAACACAGTGTACAAATACCTGTCTCTGTCTGAGGGGAACAGAAAGGTGAAACGGAGGGTAAGGGAGCAGCAAGGTCTCGATCACCCAGAGAGATGTAATGGCTGTGCCCAAGTGCTATGCACAGAGGGTGGAGTGGAAAGTGGGCTGCTATAGGAGTCGCATATAAAGGAATCTGCAGGAAAGGAAACAGTGATATCTGTGGGCTTGGGCACAGTGACAAGTCCTGGAGTTTGACCTGTGTGGCTACCAGTTGCACAACCATGCACAATAACCGTAAGACTGTCATAGATGTCTACCCCTCCCAAAGAGTAGGAGTGTATCTCGACTGGCCAGCTGGAACTGTGTCATTTCACAGCATCTCCTCTGACACACTGACCCCCTGCACACCTCCCACAGCACATTCAATGAGCCCCTCTCTGCAGTGCTTTGGGTTGACTCTACTCTGTCCGTGTGCTAGCTGGGGTGCTCTGGTGTGTCCTGCTAAGAAACCTGTCTGGAGCTCCCGTCTGTCCTATAAGCACAACCTGATGTTGCTGTGTAGCTGTTGTTCTTGGAAAAATATGACCTGGACCTCACCCAGGGACAGACTGCAGATAAAAAACAGTTCTGGACTTTGACCCAGACTGACCCACCACAACAGGCCTGCGGATCCTCCAGTGCCCCACGCCGCTGACCACACACTTCTCACAGCAGCCCCTGATAGCACCTCGGAGCTGCATCACAGCTTGTGTGTGCATACGTGTAAGAGCACTACTGTTTACGCACCAATACCAGCGTTTCATATGGGAAAACACGTTACTTATTCCAATGGTTTCTTTTTTATGTATTTATTTTCTTCCTGAAATATCGCTAAATGTTAACAGGAAACGAGATGAAATAACATCTCAACTTAAACATTTTAACCTTATTCAAAGACACCGACATAAAAGTAAATCTTTAATATTCAGTGAACACCAGCATTTAACCTTTCAGATTGTTGCAAAAACTTTACGGGATTGCTGTAGCTTGAATCGGCATGCTTCATTGGTTTAGAGCATCTTTTTTTCATCCATCATCCACAATTTGCTCCCTTTTTCTTGGGATTGTGCTGTCTAGGCGGTCCATAGGTTGTCCCTGTTATAATTTATGCATGAAATTCCAACAGAAATGGCTATTCGACCTGGAAGTTTGATTAATGGCTCCTGATCTCAGGAAAAGGTGTAAAAAAGAACTTGTCTTAAAAAAATCATTAAGCAGTTCTGAACAGCCACACTTTGATGAGCAGTTCCCAGTGTGTTGAGTTTAGTGATTGGAGTTTGGTATATTGAATGGCAGCACTTTCTACACGAACACACCAGGTGTCACTGGTGGAGGCGGTGCTTTATGAACACAAATGTGTGCTGGGTTCATCAAAAACGGCTTAGTGAATCTGACATTTGTGTGAAAGCAGGTGATAATGCTTCTACATTTGTTGAAAAAGTATGTCTTTTGGGACCTAAACTGATGCTTTGGGATTTTGTGTTCACAGAACCAGTTTCAATGATTGTGAATAACGTAATCGGGATCCTGATGTAGGGAGAAGTCATACACATTTGTTATTGTTGCAAACGCGACAATTGCTCAAAAAAGAAAGGCAACTAGCAGATATCTGGAAATGAAGGAGTGCAGATATCTGGAAATGAACACGTTTTCAGAATGCATATTTTGTAACAAATAACATGTGCTGTCAGTTTTATTATACACATTTGTGCAATATGTCCCGGTTTTTACTTTTGAAAATCTGGTCACCCTATCTGTATACACAGTACAGTACAGTACAGCACACACGTCATGTAATGTCATGACATCATACTAGAAGCCAGAATGCTGGGCAGTAATGGAATGTTGTGCGTAGGGATTCTCAGAGTGGATCTGTTATTGAGAGAGAGAGACAGACACAAATTGCTGAAAGAGAGACAAATTGCTAAGAGAAAGACACGCAAATTGCTATTGTACTGTGGAGAACATGCGTTGTTTCGCCAACGCAAACAGTTACAGGCATCGACGAGGCCAACGTGTGTATTACTCATCGAAAGGTTTGTCTTTCTCGATTTTGAGTTATTGAATACTAAATCGTCTGGGGGGTGGATGGGCACTCCGACAAGGGTGCAAGACAGAGAGAGTGTCAAAATCCCCAAATAGTGTCACACAGGAAACACGTGACCACGGCACCGCCGCCTGGACTGAAGGCGCTGTGATCCCGACTGGACAGGACGAGCACCAACACGATCAATTGTCCACCCGACATCGCCCTTTTCACAAGACCTGTGAAACCATACACACACACACACACAAGCACACATACACACATACACACACATACACACTCACTCACACATACACACACGCACATACACACACACACTCACACACACACACACTCTCTCTCTCTCTCTCTCTCTGTGTCGGTTTGCGCTCTGTGTGCGATGTATCTCAGTGCAGCTGCTGCTGTGTATAGGCACAAACCACGTGGTCGCATTAGAGTCATCTCATTGATAGTAATGGCGAGTTTAGATGTGTTTATGCTTAGATAGAGATCAGTATTGATGTTTAAATTCTTGTTTTTGACAGAGAAAGAGAATGTGACATTTATTTTTCGTATCTCGCCAGTATCACGCTATTTGAGTTCGCCAGCAAGTCTCACAGAGGTTGTGTGTGTGTTGGTGTGTCTTGATTTCTTCTCAGTCTTCACATTTGGCAGTACATGGTGTGTTGCTCTGTTGTGAATATTTGAAGATCCTTTGTTTTGCTGCTGCTAATAGTACAGGGAATTGCAGTATATGGGTGTATGTCAGTCAGTTCACTCTGGTCAGTGTGTGACAGTGCTGACCCCTCTCTCTCCAGCTCTCTTGTGCACAGTCTGGGAAGTGACCATGACAGGGAGCTGAAAGACCCCAGTGAGTGTGATCGTGATGGAACACAGACACACACACACACTTACACACACACACAGGCACTGAACTTACACACACATGCACACACACACAGTTACACACACACACAGGCACTGAACACACACACACACATACACAGGCACTGAACACATACACAGGCACTGAACACACACACACACACTTACACACACACACAGGCACTGAACACACACATACACTTACACACACACACACAAAGTCCTTGTCGGGACTTTCCATAGACATAATGATTTTAATACTGTACAAACTATAGATTCTATCCCCTAAACCTAACCCTCACAAAAAACTTTCTGCATTTTCACATTTTCAATAAAACATCATTTAGTATGTTTTTTAAGCGATTTGACAAATGGGGACTCTAGACAAAGTCCCCACATTTCACATTTATAGCATAATAACCTTGTAATTACCAGTTTGTAACCATAAAAAGTCCCCATATATCACAAAAACCTGTACACACACACACACACACACACACACACACACACACAGGCACTGAAGACATGCACAATGAGACACTGAACACACACACCATAACAATATCAACCACACCAATCCAGGAAAATACACTAGAGTAGAAGTAGAAACTGTATATATATATATATATATATATATATATATATATATATATATACATATATATATATTATATATAAAGAAAATTAAATTTTATACCAACACTCTCATTTATTAGTTATTTAGACCAGACTTTTTTCATTTTTTGAATCACTCACAACGCGTTTCGACACTACTGTGTCTTCATCAGGTAGTGTCGAAACAGCAGTGTTGATATATTCATTTTCTTTATATATTTTTGCCTTATTTGGGCCAGCAACTCATAGAAGTGAAGACGCTGTAGTGCACGGATGTTTTTAAGTTATATTCATATATATATATATATATATATATATACAGTAATATGGACACAGTACAAAAGTCACAGGAGAGATGTAAAGCAGTAGAATAGACAGTTCATATGTCAGCATTCCAGATAATACACAGTATTTGGTGGCTTGCAAATAATGTACAATACAAGCTGATCTGATGCACTACAAGCCATCGATAGTGCAAATGATGGCTATTGTATGTGTATTGTATTGTGCAGTGTGATGGACTCCTGTGCGTCCCTCTAACCTGTGCCCCCTGCCCCTCCAGCTACAGCCCCGTGGTTCCAGCTACTTAAGCCCACACACCAGAGAGCGACGGCCTTCCTTAATGAGCTGCCCAATACAGAGCACGACACCAGCTCCTTCGTGGTGGACGTCCATGCTTACACTGTGAGTGACCACTGACCTGCTTGCGTCTGTCTGTCTCTCTCTCTGGGTGTCACAGTGTGTGTAAGAGAGAGAGGGAGTGTTTCAATGATTGATGTATTGTTCAGCTGATTTATTGATTGATTGACAGGTGTCTCTCTCTCTCTTCCAGAACACATTACAGTCCTTCACTGTCAGTGGAGTGTTTAAAGAAGGTGAGTGGGGCGGGGCTGTACTGAGGGCGGGGCGGAACAGTGTAGTGCTGAGCTAGACTACAGGAAATTGCACTAGACTGGACTATAGCGGACTATACAGTCTGAAGGAAGATGGGAGGTCTCTACTATTCTGCAGTGACTGGTACCCCCGTGCCCACGCTGACCACTGCCTAGCAAGAGATGCGTTCCATCTTCTGCCTGCAGTCCGACATGAACCCAGAGTTGTCACAGAAGTGCGTAGTGCTGAAGCTGACTGCTGACTGCTGATGTGCACACTAGTGTGTTAACAGCAGTGTGTGTTGATAGATGCATTAGTGTGTGTGCTGATGTGTCTTGCGTCTTGTTAACAGTAGTGTTGTGTTGCAGGTGTCTGCAGGAGAACGAGTGGGACTCTTTTTTACACCCTCTCTCTTTTTCTCTCCCACGCTCTGTCTCTGTCTCTCCCTCCTGCTCACTCTCTCTCTCCCTCTTCCCCTTCAGGCTCAAGGGCAGATCCCAGACGTGGCTTTCGAGTGAAGAGTGTGATGGAGAGAGCGAGCACAGACTGCGATGGTATCTCTGCAGTGAAGATGCCTTCATAAAGACTCTCTCTCACTCCTTGTCTTTAGTATGGCCTGTAAATATTAACTTTTAATCCCTTCCCCCTACAACCAAAAAACATAAAAAATTATGAATCAAGACTGTGTCTGCTGTGATCCTTCCACCGAACTCGCACTGCGGCCCCTCATGGCTCTCTGGGCAACTATATCACCCTCGGCAGTGTGAGTGTGAAGTGGTTTTATGAATTCTCGGGATAATCAGATGATGAAGTAACAAGTTTATCACAAAATAATAAATACAGGTGAACCCGGAGCCCTCCTCTCACATGAAGTGAAGAGCAGAACTCAGGATGGGAGCTGGAGAGGCCTTGTTGTATCTTCACATCTTCATAACTGGGGTGGAGTTGAATGACTTTGCTGGGGATTCTTGTCGTTGGGTGTTTTGTGTTGACTGTTCTAAGTGCAGTATTATTACAATTACTTGATTTCTTAGCAGACATCCATATCTAGGGTGACTTACAATTGTTACAGTACATCATATTATTTGTACATTTTACCCCTTTATACAGCTGGGCATTTACTGCATTTACCAGAGCCCTAACCACTACTCCACACTGCTGCCCCATTAGGTGGTTATGATCAGATAGGGGTGTATTTTGCCTAACTATACAGGCACTTATTAATTGTGGGTCTATATCAGTAATGGCATAGTCAACCACACTGTTCCCCAAGGCTGAGCTGTGTAGGAATCTCCCCAGAGATAAATTCTGCAAACTCAATTCCAACCTGACATTCCTTCCACACCAATTCCTTTTTCTTATTCCAATTTAATTTTAATTCCATTTCATTCTGAAGTATCCCTACTTCCGTACAATGATTTAGTACTAGGGCAAAACTGTCTTGAAATCTGTTATTATATTCAGTGCTATGGTAGATAGTTGATATTACCATATTAATTGTGTCAATAAACAAAGAGTGGTAGAACAAACCAAAGAAAAACAATACTGTATATACACCTTACATTGTCTAAATGACCAAAATGTACCTCATGGGCTGTCAGATATTAAAATAGCATAATACTCAAACAGGTTGATTAATATAACCTTTTAATTTCAATAGATTATGCATGTGGTCACAGTGCATTTAATGGAGTAAAAACCAAAATTGAAAGAGAACAAAATGCACTTTGTGTTCTTTTTACAACATGCAAAAACAAAAGACTTATGTCAGACAGGTTACAATGCTCAGGTCTATAAACTTTGCCAGGCACACTAAACAATCTTTCAGCTAGTGCAGATGGAGCTGGTATGGCCAGATACTTGCAGGCTGACTTTGTCAAGTAGGGAAACTTCTTGTTTTCTCCTTCCAGTAAGCTAAGTGATCAGAATCTTCTGGTGATGCATGGCTCTCTCTCTCCACTGAAGCATCAGAAGTGGCCATACTCATGCATCTTCCACTTGAATGGTCAGTCATGTAGTGAAAAACTTGGACTTAGGTGGAGGGGTTGTGGGAATGTCTGGAGTTCTCCTCAGGAGACAGTTGACCATTGTGAAGAGCAGTTCTCTCATGGTCTCCACTTCATCACTGGAACACAAATCCATTTTAAAGTGTGGGTCCAGGCATGTGGCCAACTGCAAGCATTTAATTGCTTCATACTTTGAAAGCCGACTCTCTAGGGCAAGCTATGCATCTCCACCATTTTGTTGTCTGACATTTCCGCTTTGTTTTCAATGGCATGGAAAAGACCTCAAACACATGTAATAAAATAATCAATCACCTCAATCACTAGATCCAATTTAATATAGATAAGACAATACTGTAATATAACTTTATGCCACAAGAGGGTGCCCCATCACACAAAATGAGTATATACTACTACTACTAATAATAATAATAATAATAATAATAATAATAATAATAATAATAATAATAATAATAATAGAGAGAGAGAAAGACATATAGAGAGCATACTTCCTAATTCATGATTATCACTTAGTGTTTCGACATTATATTTTTTACAATTAAAAATGACCACCCAAAACTGAACTGATTTAATTTGATAAATTGGGTCTTATAAAACAGCAGACTGTAAGTGAGAATTAGGGTTCTAGTTTTCAACAGATGCACTTGGACGAAAGTAGTATGTGCACTAGGAAGATGCGATCCCACGGTCGTCATTTACCTAGTGTCAATCGCCCATTAACAGAAACAATTTCTGCCTATCTTGAGAAACGATTAAGTCATAAACAAATTCACAGCAGACATCTGTAGGCTATTTCAGCACTATGTAATCTTTCATTACTGACAGGAGATTCTAACAAACCAACCTTGTTGACCCTTTACTTGTCCTGCTAAATCTTAATCTGCTCAGTCTGTATACAAACTACTTCTAATGCTAGTATTAATATAAAACATTATATAATTATCAATAAACACTTTCTTCAACTTCCTATACAGGGTCTTCACAGTTTAACAGAGCCCCTTATACACACACACACACACACACACACACAGCACAATGATGTTGACTGTTTCGGCATTTTCCTTCTCTCTCTGGAAAGCACAAGCCCAGAAACAGATTGTATTTTCTCCCTTAATCTCTGATGCACTATTTCTAACAAGAACCCCAGGCACTGTTAAGGCATATAAACACCCACAGTGCCCATTATAGGCTATGTGTGCCCAGGATGCAGTATAATAACACATTACAAGTAGATTTGAGTGCACCATTAGTGCAATGAGACAGCAGGGACTTTTAGTTGGAGAGAGTATATCTAGTGACATTCCTTACAGGAGTGTGCAAGGAGAATAATGACTAAAGTCACTGTAATCAGTAAAAGTCAAATAGGCATCTGATCACCCATCTATTTGTTTCAAAGCTCTGGGGAAGATATCCTTTTCACATCAGCTGCCAATTGACCATATATCACACATATGGCCCTAAATGATCCAATTGATTGAGTCAAAATAGCCCTGCAATGCACAGGGATAGCCTAGGAAGATATCCATTGAAAAATGTAAACAGAATAAAAATCAAAGTTGAAAATCATGCAACTGGGTTGAGGGACGAAGATGGCCATAGAACAAGTACTGCCTTGATGATTGGGAAGACTGCAGCAGTGGCTAGTATTGACAGAGACATTATACAATATTTGGAAATGCACAGTTCGCTGGAAAAAAGGACTTGCCTGCAGCAAAAGATTATGATTGAAAGCTTTGCATAGTATTGCGATCTGAATTTCGGCATCAAATTAACCAAAACCTTTAACAGCATGTGAACAGCCAGTCCTAATCCAGATATATTACTATACACACAAAAGATACAAAACAAAGCACACAGTTTCAGAAGGAAAATAAAACTTTGCCAAAGAACACCACTTTGAATATAAAAACACTGTTTGCTGCTGATTTTTGAAAGAAAGATAAAACATAGTAAGGTCTACGATCAGCAACTGGTGAGGGATGCCCTTGCAACCAGTTCAGCTACATCCATTTACAACATGGACAGTGTCAGTGTCACGCTGTGCGGGACACGGGAACAGGGGGACCCAGTTTGCGGTCCATTGTGGCGTAATCAAATACCAGCAGGACAGGGCAATCAAAGGCTGGGCAAAAGGGGTTGTCATGGTCACAATCAAGGGTCGGGCGATCAGTCAAACAGAGTCAGAGGTCGAGGTCGAGGGGCAAAGCAAGAGGTCAAGGTTTCAAGGTATAAACAAAGCACAAGTGCTGTGCAACTAAACTTTGCGAGGGGTACATATGAGGAGCAGAAAACCAGGTTGGGATTACAGGAAGAGAGAAGCAACTGAGGCTGCCTAAATTGATGCTGTTTTGAAGGCAAAGGGTGGTCACACCAAATATGGATTTGATTTAGATTTTTATTCTGTTCACTCACATTGCATTTAATTAATTGATAAATAACATTAACTATTAACATGGCTATTTTTGAAAGCATACTTAAATTTTTTCACACCTGCCTAAAACCTTTGCACAGTATTGTATGTAAAATAATAGAATAAATAAATAACCTACTGCCTTTTCAAAAAGCAAAAAATTATAGCAAGACCATTACAGAGTACGTTGTTCATAGAGGTTCAGAAAAAGCAATTAGCATTTACTTATCCAAACTTAAATCCAGCTGGAAGGGAAGCTTTGTCTTGGGTCTGTGTATCCTTTCTCCAATGTAATTTTCTTGGATAAATTAAAGTCTCAAGTGTTCAGTAGGCAGCTGTCATGTGTCAAGGTCCTAGGCAGAAGGCCTTTGAAGCAAAAGGGTCTAAGAGCCAAGTGTGGGGCAATGCAATAATCAAAGTCACAAAGTCAGACAGTAGGTTGTGAGCAACACTCATAATGAATAAACTTTACATAGAAGGACAGTTGTTCTGAGACAAAGACATTGCACACTGGCTTTACTGGTAGCTTTAACCATCATGGAATTGGAAAATCTAATGTGCCCATTGCACGCACACACACACACCCACGCACACACGCACACACACACACACACACACACACACACACACACACTCACTCATTGCCAACTACCTCTTGTACACATACACATGCAAACACACACATGGACGTTCGCTCCCTCTCTCTACATTTCTGTTTATAATTCTGCCTTTCTATGTGAAGTTGCTAAATGTATTCATATATAGTATTAATATTGATATACAGTTAGGTCCATAAATACTTTGGATAGTGACACAGTTGTCATCATTTTGGCTCTGAACGCCACCACAATGGATTTTAAAGGAAACAATCAAGATTATTTTAAGTGTAGACTTTCATCTTTAATTTGAGGGTAGTTACATCCAAATGAGGTGAATGGTGTAGGAATTACACACATTTTTATATGTGGTCCCCCAATTTTAAGGGCTCAAAAGTAACTGGACAAACTAACATAATCATTAATTAATTGTGGTTTTAAACCTTGGTGACAAATCCTTTGCAGTCAATGAATGCCTGAAGTCTGGAACCCATAGACATCACCAGATGCTGGGTTTCTTCCCTGGTGATGCTCTGCCAGGCCTGTACTGCAGCTGTCTTTAGTTCCTGCTTGTTCTTGGGGGTGTTTGCCCTTCAAATCCATTGTGTTTGGATTGTTTCCTTTCAAATCCACTGTGGTGGCATACAGAGACAAAATTATGTCAATTGTGTCACTGTCCAGATATTTGTGGACCTAACTGTATCATTATAATAGTAATGCTAACATGAGGCTAATGCTATGGATTGCAGCGATAATTCTGACTAATGTGATTAACACCACACTAAAGTTATGACATTATGTGTTAATTGTGACACATGATGGCAATAATAACATGATGGTAAGGCTGTGCACCACAATAGTAATTGTGATTATTATACAGAGACATTGCCAACACACAGATAGAAACCACATCACCCTCACTAATACTACTACCTATCTAACAACACATGCTATAGCCCTATTTTGTACTCAGACACCACTCACAATATCACTACTACACACACCACACTCACACCATTATCATTTACATCAACCCATTTAGACTCACTACACATCACTTGTATCTCCCAGTTGGAACATTGGGGGGGGGGGGGCATTAGTTCACAGGCAAGAAGAAATACAAATTTTAATCACCTGCATAAACTGCAGGCAGATATATGCCTTTTGCAAGAGACCCATCTCTCACTTAAAATAGGCATTTATTATTAATTAACAAAAACTTTCCATTAATTCATAAAACCAGTGTGGCTGATCTTGAAGGGTATTACATTATAATCAATGCTGCCCTTAACAATAACAATATTACCATTGCAAGTATTTATGGGACAAATACCATAATTTCTTCACAAATCTACTAGATTTCTCAATAATTGTCATTAGAGGGTACTTTAACACAGTCGCCCAATGGATCGGTCAAATACCATTAATCGTTCCAGATTGTGGCACTGCGGAAAGAGTCAGGCAGTATAGCAATGAATTTGGTATTGGGGATAGCTGGCAAAATCCATTAACCAGAGAATACACATACTACTCCCCAGTTCACAAAACATTTTCTCGCATTGACTTCGTCTTAACTAGTAACTCCATCATGTCAGATATATCAAAGACTACAGTCAATCCCATTATAACATCCAACCATGCAGCAATCACATTCACTTTAAACAACCAACACTTAAAAAAACCTTCCACCAGATGGTGTCTCAATATGTCTCTGCAGATGCTGAATTTGACACATTTTTCAAGAGACAGTGGACATTCTTCATGGAAATGAATGATTCTCCAGAAATATCATCAACATTACTATGGGAAATGGCCGAGAACTTGAAAATGATCTGGAACAAAAAATTAAACTACACAGAAATAGTTCAAAAGGAATTAAGAGAAACCAAAATCAAACTCAATGAAATTTTAAATAAAAAAAACACAGTTCCTGTGACACAACTTATTTGAATATAACGATACATCTGGAAAATATTTGGCAAGCTAATTTAAACAAGAACAGGGAAAATGTACCATTCCAGTGATTAAGACCTCAGAGGGTAATACCATACAAACTCCACAGGACATAAATAAAACTTTCCGCACATTCTACAATAACTTATATCAATCCCTCAGAGAAAAATAGCAGATATTGACTCTTCTTAAACAACATAACACTCCCAAAGCTCAGTAAAGAACAAGTAGACAAATTGGACACACCTTTTTTTAGCAAACGATTTTGAAAAAGCAATCGACTGCATGTCAAACTATAAGACCCCAAGATGCCACACATGAACACAGCCCTTATCTCAGTACTACGTAAACCGGACAAGGACCAAACACTATGCTCTAGTGATACCCCCTATCTTTCATAAATACAGACTTTAAGATAATAAGTAAAGCTCTAGCCACCCATAAAAAATCTGTAACTCCAGTGCTTATCCACCCCGACCAAACTGGCTTCATCAAAGGTAGACATTCTTCAAACAACATGCGTCACCTATTAAATTTAATGAACATAACAAAACAGAATAAATTAAAAACAATAATAGTATCATTAGACACAGAAAAAGTTTTTGACAGGGTGAACTAGACATATTTTTGAGGGGGGTGGAGCTTCTCTTAACATACTACTGTGACATCAGTGTGTAGAAAGTGCTCTATCTCCCTCTGTGCTGAGTAGTGCCCGGATTTTGCAGGGTTTTTGCTTCACTTCAAATTGAGGGAAACACAGACAAACATTGTGCGAGCTGAGAGGAGCATTTTCTTAGTTAAAGCAAATGTTCTGATAAGAATAAAAACCAAACACACATTATTTATTATGTTTAATTTCTATTCTCTCTGTAGTGAACTAAAATATCAAAGATCCTCTATCTAAACAAGAGAGACAACTCCGGCTTTCTTCCATCTTTGAGATGCAGTGCATTATGGGATTGAAAGGAGTTCTGGTGACGCAAAATATGTGAGGGGGGGAGGGTTTACCACGTTAGGTACCTGATCAGCGCAAATAATAGGTACCAAAACACAGACATTCAAAACCCGAGAGGTCCCGGATCCGGAACAAAGAACAAATTAAGCACTGATAAGAGCTTATATCATTTTGATAAGGGTTTCTTGGAGAGGGATATTTTGTTTATTGTTTCCAGTAAAGGGGGTGGTTGTAAATTGTAATTGATTATTTTAATTTTACATTTTATAAAATTGTTGGAGAAATTGTTCTTTACCAATACCAAACTTCTGTTCCAAATCAGTGAAGGTGAGGAGGTTGTTATTTTCAAATTTGTAATATAAATGTGTAATACCTTTCATTTTCAACGTGCTGAAGAATATTGGTGTTTTGTTAATAAGGAATTCAGGATTAGACCATATTGGGGTGCACTTGCAGCATGTCATTGTAAACTGTGTGATTTTGTTAATTTTCCACCAATCTGTCAGAGTTACAGTGCAGATTACAGTGTTCTTAAAGCACTTATGACATTTTACAGTTGGGGCTATGAAGGGTAAGTCAATAATTGAAATGTCTTTACATACAGCCTGTTCCATCCCTATCCATGGGTTGATGTGTTTATTTGAGTATAGGCATTTTATAATATATTGTAGTTGATTAGCCAAGTAGTATTGAAAAAACAATTGGTGCATCAAGGCCTCCTTGGAGTTTACTTTTCTGTAATGTGGTTAATTTAATCTGAGTTTTTTTCTTACATTTTTGAATGACTGTTTGTAACCAAGTGGTTGTAGGTTGTACTGGAACCATGGTGAAAATGTTGGGCAGATTGTTGCAATTCTGACAATGATGGAGAGTGGAAAGTTCATCCATTAGTTAAAGTCATCTTCTATGATTTATATAAGTGGAGTAAAATGTAGATGGAATAACTCTGACAGATTGGTGGAGGTAGGTGTTTTATATGTCCAGTGGTGAATGGGAGAGCAGGAGTTATTAGGAGGCTGCAGCATTGCATATGCATGTATTTATGACTTTAGCTTCTTGTAAACCTAAGGGATTTTGAAGGAAGAACAAAACTATATCTACATAAAGACTGATCTTGTGGTTTGTACTGAGAGTTTGAATTCTGAAAATGTTGTCGTTCTGTTTTATTGCAGCAGCTACTAGTTCAAGAAATATAGTGAGGGGGTGAGAGGACAGCCTTGTCTGGTGCCCCTCTGCAATGTTATTATTTCAATGAACAATGTTTTCGCCTGGCCTGACAAGGACCCAGTAAACATGACAACATTGGGCCTACATTGGTATGTGGTTGGCATGGTTGGCGATCGTCAGCATTGGCAGAAGACATTGGCTCCACGTTGGGAATATCACATTGTCCGATGGAATTCACGTGATGCCCTGCTAACACACAACGTTGCCACAACGTTGTAGCAACTAAATATATTGCTGGGTAAGCGCCTTCTGTCAGCACAGTTGTACAGCTGTTACAGTCGGGGAGGATCACGTCCGATTAAATGCCTACAGATGTGGTATCCATACAACTTGTTTTAATATATTGACCTATACAACTTTAAAATATCATAGGTATGTATAACAATAATAATAAATAAATGCATTTGATTATATTGTCAAAAAGTGTTTCAGCTTCATTATTTGAAAGTGCTCTCGCGAGACTTCGGTCTGAGAGATATCCTCGAGACTATATGGAGAAAGGTGCCTTTTCGCGCATCTCCTCAAGATATCTTTCTCAGACCGAAGACCCCTCTTAAAAGTAAGTACACTCAATGAAAATAAAAAAATGTTTAAATGTACTGAAAGTTATTTCACTGAAGTACTATAGTATGAATTAACAGTTGTTTTCAAAATAAATATATATATATATACACTCACCTAAAGGATTATTAGGAACACCATACTGATACTGTGTTTGACCCCCTTTCGCCTTCAGAACTGCCTTAATTCTACGTGGCATTGATTCAATAAGGTGCTGAAAGCATTCTTTAGAAATGTTGGCCCATATTGATAGGATAGCATCTTGCAGTTGATGGAGATTTGTGGGATGCACATCCAGGGCACGAAGCTCCCGTTCCACCACATCCCAAAGATGCTCTATTGGGTTGAGATCTGGTGACTGTGGGGGCCAGTTTAGTACAGTGAACTCATTGTCATGTTCAAGAAACCAATTTGAAATGATTCGACCTTTGTGACATGGTGCATTATCCTGCTGGAAGTAGCCATCAGAGGATGGGTACATGGTGGTCATAAAGGGATGGACATGGTCAGAAACAATGCTCAGGTAGGCCGTGGCATTTAAACGATGCCCAATTGGCACTAAGGGGCCTAAAGTGTGCCAGGAAAACATCCCCCACACCATTACACCACCACCACCAGCCTGCACAGTGGTAACAAGGCATGATGGATCCATGTTCTCATTCTGTTTACGCCAAATTCTGACTCTACCATCTGAATGTCTCAGATGATTAATAAAACTCCAATAGTCTTCAGCATTTGGAAAAGGAAAGGTATCACACATTGACATCATATATTTGAAAAGAATAACCTCCTCACATTCAATGATTTGGAACAGAAGTTTGGTATTGGTAAAGAACAATATCTCCAATTAAAAAATCAATCAAATCAAGAATTAATATAATCAATATGGATAATATTCAGTTGTGGTCCGACACCTGGCAAATGAAATTCAATGTGGACAAGTGCAAGGTAATACATGCAGGTAACAAAAATGTCCACTATAATTACACTATGGGAGGTACAGATCTAGATGAAGTAACGCATGAGAAAGATCTAGGAGTCTATGTGGACTCCTCACTCTCAATAAGCAATAAAAAAGGCAAACGGGATGTTAGGGTATATTGTCAAAAGTGTAGAATTGAGAACAAGGGCAGTAATGTTCAGACTGTACAATGCACTAGTTAGAGCTCATCTGGATACTGCATGTGTACAGTTCTGGGCTCCACACTTCAAGAAAGATATCGCTGCTTTAGAGGCAGTACAGAGGAGAGCAACCAGACTTATTCCAGGTCTGAAGGGAATGTCCTACTGAGAGACTGAGGGAACTGAACCTTTTCACCCTGGAACAGAGGAGACTATGTGGGGATTCAAGTCTTCAAAATCATGAAAGACATCAATCACATCAAACCAGAGGAGCTCTTCCAGATCAGCAGGGACACACGCACCTGGGGACACAAATGGAAATTGGGCTTCAAGGCATTCAAGACGGAAAACAGGAGACACTTCTTCACACAGAGAGTTGTGAACACTTTGATTAAGATGGACTTGAGCACCTAAAAACGGTTTTGCAAAATAGGGTAAACTAGAAAGTGTTTATGATGTGGAATGATGAATGTACATTAAGAAATGAGAAACCAAAGCTAGCTATCTTAAAATAAGACAAAAGACAAAAGACATAATTCAATCTAGCCTAAGCTGAATGCCCCAAAGACAAAGACAGAACCAGCCCAGCAGGACTGTCACCCATTTCAACCAGGTGACTATGTGTATATCAAAGCACACAAGAGAAAGTCCTCCCAGCAGCCCAGGTGGACAGGGCACTATCAGGTGCTCCTGACCACCCATACAGCTGTGAAGAGCCAATGAAAGACGACATGGATCCACCGCACACACCGCATATTGACACCGCAAACACTAACATGTACACTGATAAAATACAAATGAGGATTCAACAGCGACGAGACAGCCACCTGACCAGAGGAAACGCCTACCTCCAACGGTCTTATCAGTTTACAAAAGACTTGAATCTGTCAAGGTGCTGGGTGTGTTCACATGTGCCCCATAATGCTGAGGGAGGCATTCCCATGATCCCGGTTCACTTGACTGCGGAAGATAACTGTGCTATACGCAAACATTATAGAATAGATATGAGCGTTTGCAATACTGTTAATGCATCTGCCTCAAAGTTGACTGAACAAATGCCCTATTTTCACCCATACAATACCTCCCAGAGGCCGCCTTCTATCCTCTTGGCAGACTCTGTCCCTGGACTAGCACTGTCAGTATGGTAAAGGAAATGTGTTTGTAGGAAAGAGCTCCTGCAATAGCTCGTGGGATATGGTGGAATGGTGGATTTCAAATGCGGGAATTGTCACACTTGAAGGTACATATTTGATCTGACAATTGGTCAGGTTCCTGCTATATTGGCTACATCACCCCCACCATGAGATCTCTTTCAAAAACCCCTAAAGGCCATTCGCGTAATCAAAGAGATATCTATGAAACTGAGCGTTTCTTTTCCATATTGATCTCTCCATATGGTATTGGGCGCTCTATACAGGAGGTTAGTAATAAAACTGCAGAATCTATAGATGACATAACAATAAAGATGGCTGCTATATGCACCACAGTCCTGCAGAATCGCTTAGCCCTAGATTTCTCTCTGGTGGTAAAAGGGGTGTGTGTGCTCTTATTGGTAAAGAATGTTGTACCTACATTCCTGACAACACTGAACAGATTCATGATCTTACGGATCACATTCAGAAAGAAGTTACTAAAATCCACCAGACCTCAGTGTGGTCTCTGGGGAGCTGGATAAGTGGCTCCCTCAGAAGAATTGGTGCTACTATAGCCCAGATTCTGCTTTTTATCCTTGGCATATTTATTATTCTCAATATTTGTTTTCTACTGATCAAGTGTTGCTGTTATTGGACTGCTAGAGAAATGCAGAAAAGCCTTACTCCTGCTGAAAAAAGGAGTCTGTTTAAGTAATGTATGAGGAAATGATTCAAGAACGCAGTGATACAAGTAAGCTTATGAATATAACCTAAGTACACTGAATGATGTCCACTATTCCCTCTGAGGTTAAGGTTTACAACTCCAGGGTCTCATGGAGGCTCTGTATATTTGAATGATTGTCCTTCATAGGACAAAATGGGGGAGTGTGGAAGGAAGTTAGAAATTCCCTTTCTCACACCTGTTTTACTTCATTGTATGCTTAAGAAAGATAAGGTCAAGCTAAAAGGTCAGGTCAGAAGGTAGTTTGTCCTCTGTTTGTTATTTACGATGAGAATCTTGGAGACAATGTCAAACAGTACGATTCAAGTGCTTGTTCCCTAAAACCATGTGTTGACCTATGAACTCTGTTCTATAATGTTATATATTCTGCTTAGTTAGCTGTTAAGAAAACATAGTAATGACTTTCTAATTATAACCAGATCTTTGACTTCTGTGTGCATAAAAGCCTCTGACTTTTTGTATAGAGTCAGAGCAACTTTGGGATCTTCTTGACTCACTGTGTCTCTCCACGATGCGTGTAATAAAGGCATTGCAATGAATGTTCCAACCTGATTGAACACTGAGTTTCTTCCACATTACATACTGAAATACATGTAATATAAACATTATATACTGAGATATAATATGTACTGAGATACAGAATGCATACACTATATACTGAAATATACTATATACTGAGATACACACAATACATACACTATATACTGAGATACACAAAATATATACACTATATACTGAGATACACACAAAATATACAATATATACTGAGACATACAATATACTGAGATACACACAATACATACAATATAGATTGGGATATACTATTTACTGTGATACACACAATACATACAATATAGATTGAGATATACTATATACTGAGATACACACAATATATACATTATACACTGTCATATACAATGTACTGAGATGCACACAATTATACACTATATACTGAGATACACAATACATACACTACATATAGAGATATACTATATACGGAGATACATATAATATTAACATTATAGACCGAGATATACTATGTACTGAGATACACAATACATACACTATATACTGAGATACATACAATATAAACATTATATACTGAGATACACACAATTATACACTATATACTGAGATATACTACATACTGAGATACATATAATATAAACATTGTATACTGAGATCCACACAAAATATACGTTATACACCGAGATATACTATGTACTGAGATACACAGAATTATTTTTATTTCTTGGCAGACGCCCTTATCCAGGGCGACTTACAACATAAGTGCAAAAATACAGAGAAGTACAAGGCATCAATCATTACAAAATCAACTTAGCTAAAACATAGCAATTCAAAATAATACATTTTACAAATTCCAATTTACAATTTACACAAGTACAATAAGAGACTTCCTACATCCTGGACAGTGAAAGCTAAGTGCTGTCAAGATGTAGGGTTACAGACGAGGGCTACGGGAAAGGGAGCAAGGAGGAAAACAATCAAGAACGCGAGGAGCATAAGCTGAAGTGCTATCTAGCAGGGATAGAGGACTAATATTACAAGTGCTGTCGCAAGAGCTTGAATAAGCGCCGGAATGAGGTCAAGGACTCTGCTGTTTTGACTTCGGTGGCCAGGTCGTTCCACCACTTAGGGGCCAGGGATGAGAAGGAGCGGGCTCTGGAGGAAGGAGAGTGGAGAGGAGGCAGAGTTAGCCTTCTGGCACTGGAGGAGCGCAGTGGTCTGGAGGGGATGTATGGAGAGACAAGTGACTGAAGGTAGCTTGGTGCAGTGTGGTCAAGACAGCAGTAGGTGAGGGTCTAAGTCTTGAACTGAATGCGTGCCGCTATCGGGTGCCAGAGGAGGGAGCGGAGCAGTGGAGTAGCGTGTGCGAATCGTGGCAGAGAGAATACCAGATGAGCCGCAGAGTTATGGATGAGCTGGAGTGGGCGGGTAGTGGATGCAGGCAGGCCGGCCAGGAGGGAGTTGCAGTAGTCCAGGCGGGAGAGGACCAGTGACTGGACGAGTAGCTGATTTGAGTAGTTGGTGAGGAAGGGACGGATCCGGCGTATGTTGCTCAGGAAGAATCTGCAGGTGCGCGTCAGCATGGTGATGTGCTGGGAGTAGGAGAGCGAAGGATCGAGGGTGACTCCTAGATTTTTAGCGGAAGAAGAAGGAGAGAGTGTGGTGGATTCCAAGGGGATCGAGATGGGGAGGCCAGCAGAAGGTGAGGAAGAGTGGGGGAAAAAAGAGGAGATCTGATTTGGAGAGGTTGAGCTTGAGGTGGTGTGAGTGCATCCGGGCGGAAATGGCAGACAAGCAGGAAGAGATGCGTGAGGGAATGAGAGGGTCAGAAGAGGGAAAAGACAGGAAGATCTGGGCATCATCAGCGTAGAAGTGGTAGGAGAAACCATGGGAAGCGATGAGGGAGCCCAGGGAGCGAGTGTAGAGAGAGAACAGGAGCGGGCCCAGGACGGAGCTTTGGGGAACACCTGCGAGGAGAGGTTGGGGGGTGGATGACGAGTCTCGCCATGTCACTTGGTCGGACCGGTCGCTGAGGTAGGAGGAGAACCAGGTGAGAGCAGTCCCAGAGATCAAAAGGTCAGCGAGGCAGGAGAGGAGGATGGAGTGATCAACGGTGTCAAGTGCTGCAGAGAGGTCAAGGAGGATGAGGACTGAGGAGAGGCGAGGCCGCCCGAGCACGGCTGAGGGAGTCAGTGACAGCCAGGAGAACTGTCTCAGTGGAGTGAGCTGTGTGGAAGCTGGATTGCAGAGGATCAAGGAGTGAGTGTTGGGTTGTATATAGTGAATATATACACTATATACTCAGATACACAATACATACATTATATACTGAGATATACTATATACTGAGATACATACAATATAAACATTATATACTGAGATACACACAATTATACACTATATACTGAGATACACAATACATACATTATATACTGAGATATACTATATACTGAGATACATATAATATAAACATTATATACTGAGATATAATATGTACTGAGATACACAATACATACACTATATACAGAAATATACTATATACTAAGATATACACAATACATACACTATATACTGAGATATACTATATACTGAGATACATACAATATAAACATTATTGTGATGGGTCCAACTAGCGCCTCCACTAGATGTCGCCATCACCCTTCCTTCCCAGTCACTTCTCCCAGCTCTCTTAAATCATTCTATTAACATTCCAGAAACCCATGTGAACTTGTTCACTCACCCTCTGCTCCCATTCACCCTGCACCTCCCAAACCTGGTTTTCTGTCCCACATATCAAGTTTTGTCAGTTCATGCTGCATTTCCAAGCATTCTCTTTGAGCTTTGTTTAGCTTTTGAATCATCGACCCCTTGCTTTACCTCCTGACCACGACTTTGGACTTTCCTCTATACTCTGTCTGCCTGATCGCCTGACCCTTGCTTGTGACCACGACTACGTCTTTGCTTTGCCCTTGAATGCCCTGTTCTACCGGTATTCGACCCACGCCTGACTGACCACCTCTACCAGCACCGCAACTGGATTCCCTGTTCCCGTGCCCTGCGTTACAATTATATACTGACATACACACAATTAAACACTATATACTGAAATACACAATACATACCCTATATATAGAGATATATTATATATTGAGATACATACAAAATAAACATTTTATAGTGAGATATATTATGTACTGTGTTGGGTGCTGTCCCTTTAAGGATGTTGATTTCTGGGCTCATGTGCTCGCCTAGGTAAAAAGGCGGAAGTAGAGCTAAAAGGGAGAAAAGAGAAAGCCAATGTTGTTCTCGTGTTTGCGAAAAGCTGTAACGATTCCTGATGAAACTATTATCTAAAGCTAACTATTCCCAGCGTGGTGAGCAATACTTTTGTTGTTATAAGTACATCAATGGTTCTAGATGTAACAATGTAGATCGCAGATTTTAAGCGAACACGAACTTACGCACGAGCTTACACTACTGGAGGTGATGTATTTTTAGCTACAGTCACACTTAGGCTTACTCATCTAATCGTCTAGTTATTGATAGGAATCTCTCTCGTTGCCTAATGTTATACATTTGTTTTGATGTTTGTGTAGACGTCTACTGTTTTATATTACATGTTGAAATGTCCTTGCAATATATGTTGCATTTGATTGGTAAACAAAGTTTAAATACGTATTTGTAATACGGAAATCTGTATTGATTAATTACATTGTGTAAGATTTAAAGTTTATGAAAGATATATTTGATTATATCTTGCTAGGTTTAGTAATGGAAGACCTAAGTAAGTGTTATGTGAAAAAATTTGGATGTTAATTTGTCAAAAACATTTTTTTTTTTTTACACTTTGACCACATACACGTACATCACAGATCTTGATTACAATTACAAAGATAAACAAAACAAAAAAGACCAACTTAAATTACATTGTGGGTTCTGCACAAGGGAAATAAAGACTCAAAACTGACATCTACTTGTAAATGTTATCTTTATTGATAACATACTGAGATACATTCAACATACACATTATATACTGAGATACACACAATACATACACAAAATGCTGAGATATAGTATGTTCTGAGATACATAGAATTTTAACATCATATACTGTGATACACACAATTGTACACTATAAGTCGAGATAAACAATACATATGCTATATAGAGAGATATAGTAAGATACACACAATATAAGCATTATATACCGAGATATACTATGTACTGAGATACATACAAAATAAAAATTATATACTGAGATATGCTATATGTTGAGATACAAAAATATAAACATTATATATTGAGATATACTAAATACTGAGAAATATACAATATAAACATTATTTACTGAGATACACACAATTATACCCTACATACAAAGATACATATAATATACAAATTAAAAACTGAAATATACATTGAAATGAAATACACAACATTTTAACCCTATGTACTGAGATACACAATACATACACTATACACTGAAATATACTATATACTGAGATACACAAAATATATACGATATACTATTTACTGAGATACATTAAACATAAATATTATATACTCAGATACAGTATGTACTGAGATATACAAATATATGCACTATTTACTGAGTTAAATTAAATACTGAGATACATACAGTATAAACATTATATACTGAGATATAGTATGTACTGAGATACACAAATATATACAATATATACTGAGATATACTATATATTCAGATACATAAAATATATACACTACATACTGAGTTATACTATATACTGAGATACACAAAATGTATACAGTATTTACTAAGTTATACTATGTACTGAGAAACACAATATACACATTATATACTGAGATACACACAATTATACACTATATATATACACTATATATACTATATATATACACTATATATACACTATACACTATATATAAACATTAATTGCTGAGATATTCTTTGTACCAAGATACACAATTCATACACTATACACTGAAATACACAATATACTGAGATACAAACAAAATATACACTATATACTGAGTTATAGAATATACTGAGATACACAAAATAAATACACTATTTACTGAGTTATACTATATACTGAGATTCATTAAATATAAACATTACATACTGAGATATAGTATGTACTGAGATACAAAAATATATACATTATATACTGAATTATACTATATACTGAAATACACAAAATATATACACTACATACTGAGTAATACTATATACTGAGATACACACAAAATACACATTATATACTGAGATACACGCAGTTATACACTATATACTGAGAAATACTATACACTGAGATATACAAAATATATACACTATATACTGAGTAATACTATATACTGAGATACATTAAATATAACTATCATATACTGCGATATATTATATACTGAGATACATAAATATATATACACTATATACTGAGTTATAATACATACTGAGATACACAGAAAATATACACTATTTACTGAGATATACTATATACTCAGATACACAATATATATACACTATTTACTGACTTATACTATATACTGAGATATACATAATATATACACTATATACTGAGTTATACTATATATTGACATACACAAAATATATACACTATATACTGAGATACATTAAATATAAACATTATATACTGAGATATCTATGATATAAACATTAAATGCTGAGATATATGTTGTACTGAGATACAAAAATATATACACCATATACTGATTTATACTATTTACTGAGATACATACAGTATAAACATTATATACTGAGATACACAAAATGTTAACCCTATGTACTGAGATACACAATACATACACTATATACTTAGTTATACTATATACTGAGATACATTAAATATATACACTATTTACTGAGTTATACTACAGACTGATATACACAAAATATATACACTATTTACTGAGTTATACTATATACTAAGATACATACAATATATACATTATATACTGAGATATTCACAATTATACACTATATACTGAGATACCAATGATATAAACATGAATTGCTGAGATATACTTTAGTGAGATACACAATTCATACACTATACTTTGAAATAAACTATATACTGAGATATAAAAAAAATACACTATATACTGAGTTATACTGTACACTGAGATACACAAAATATATACACTATATACCGAGTTATACTATATACTGAGATACCTATGATATAAACATTAATTGCTGAGATATACTTTGTACTGAGATACACAAATAAATACACTATGTACTGAGTTATACTACATACTGAGATACACAGAATATATACACTATTACTGAGTTATACAATATACTGAGATACACAAAATATATACACTACATACTGAGTTATAATATATACTGAGACACATTAAATATAAACATTACATACTGAGATATAGTATGTAATGAGATACAAAAATATATACACTTTATACTGAGATATACCATATACTAAGATACACAAAATATATACACTATATACTGAGATACACAAAATATATACAATATATACTGAGTAATATTATATACTGAGATACATTAAATATAAACATTATATACTGAGTTATACTATATACTGAGATATACAATACATCCACTATATACACTCACCTAAAGGATTATTAGGAACACCATACTAATACTGTGTTTGACCCCCTTTCGCCTTCAGAACTGCCTTAATTCTACGTGGCATTGATTCAACAAGGTGCTGAAAGCATTCTTTAGAAATGTTGGCCCATATTGATAGGATAGCATCTTGCAGTTGATGGAGATTTGTGGGATGCACATCCAGGGCACGAAGCTCCCGTTCCACCACATCCCAAAGATGCTCTATTGGGTTGAGATCTGGTGACTGTGGGGGCCAGTTTAGTACAGTGAACTCATTGTCATGTTCAAGAAACCAATTTGAAATGATTCGACCTTTGTGACATGGTGCATTATCCTGCTGGAAGTAGCCATCAGAGGATGGGTACATGGTGGTCATAAAGGGATGGACATGGTCAGAAACAATGCTCAGGTAGGCCGTGGCATTTAAACGATGCCCAATTGGCACTAAGGGGCCTAAAGTGTGCCAGGAAAACATCCCCCACACCATTACACCACCACCACCAGCCTGCACAGTGGTAACAAGGCATGATGGATCCATGTTCTCATTCTGTTTACGCCAAATTCTGACTCTACCATCTGAATGTCTCAGATGATTAATAAAACTCCAATAGTCTTCAGCATTTGGAAAAGGAAAGGTATCACACATTGACATCATATATTTGAAAAGAATAACCTCCTCACATTCAATGATTTGGAACAGAAGTTTGGTATTGGTAAAGAACAATATCTCCAATTAAAAAATCAATCAAATCAAGAATTAATATAATCAATATGGATAATATTCAGTTGTGGTCCGACACCTGGCAAATGAAATTCAATGTGGACAAGTGCAAGGTAATACATGCAGGTAACAAAAATGTCCACTATAATTACACTATGGGAGGTACAGATCTAGATGAAGTAACGCATGAGAAAGATCTAGGAGTCTATGTGGACTCCTCACTCTCAATAAGCAATAAAAAAGGCAAACGGGATGTTAGGGTATATTGTCAAAAGTGTAGAATTGAGAACAAGGGCAGTAATGTTCAGACTGTACAATGCACTAGTTAGAGCTCATCTGGATACTGCATGTGTACAGTTCTGGGCTCCACACTTCAAGAAAGATATCGCTGCTTTAGAGGCAGTACAGAGGAGAGCAACCAGACTTATTCCAGGTCTGAAGGGAATGTCCTACTGAGAGACTGAGGGAACTGAACCTTTTCACCCTGGAACAGAGGAGACTATGTGGGGATTCAAGTCTTCAAAATCATGAAAGACATCAATCACATCAAACCAGAGGAGCTCTTCCAGATCAGCAGGGACACACGCACCTGGGGACACAAATGGAAATTGGGCTTCAAGGCATTCAAGACGGAAAACAGGAGACACTTCTTCACACAGAGAGTTGTGAACACTTTGATTAAGATGGACTTGAGCACCTAAAAACGGTTTTGCAAAATAGGGTAAACTAGAAAGTGTTTATGATGTGGAATGATGAATGTACATTAAGAAATGAGAAACCAAAGCTAGCTATCTTAAAATAAGACAAAAGACAAAAGACATAATTCAATCTAGCCTAAGCTGAATGCCCCAAAGACAAAGACAGAACCAGCCCAGCAGGACTGTCACCCATTTCAACCAGGTGACTATGTGTATATCAAAGCACACAAGAGAAAGTCCTCCCAGCAGCCCAGGTGGACAGGGCACTATCAGGTGCTCCTGACCACCCATACAGCTGTGAAGAGCCAATGAAAGACGACATGGATCCACCGCACACACCGCATATTGACACCGCAAACACTAACATGTACACTGATAAAATACAAATGAGGATTCAACAGCGACGAGACAGCCACCTGACCAGAGGAAACGCCTACCTCCAACGGTCTTATCAGTTTACAAAAGACTTGAATCTGTCAAGGTGCTGGGTGTGTTCACATGTGCCCCATAATGCTGAGGGAGGCATTCCCATGATCCCGGTTCACTTGACTGCGGAAGATAACTGTGCTATACGCAAACATTATAGAATAGATATGAGCGTTTGCAATACTGTTAATGCATCTGCCTCAAAGTTGACTGAACAAATGCCCTATTTTCACCCATACAATACCTCCCAGAGGCCGCCTTCTATCCTCTTGGCAGACTCTGTCCCTGGACTAGCACTGTCAGTATGGTAAAGGAAATGTGTTTGTAGGAAAGAGCTCCTGCAATAGCTCGTGGGATATGGTGGAATGGTGGATTTCAAATGCGGGAATTGTCACACTTGAAGGTACATATTTGATCTGACAATTGGTCAGGTTCCTGCTATATTGGCTACATCACCCCCACCATGAGATCTCTTTCAAAAACCCCTAAAGGCCATTCGCGTAATCAAAGAGATATCTATGAAACTGAGCGTTTCTTTTCCATATTGATCTCTCCATATGGTATTGGGCGCTCTATACAGGAGGTTAGTAATAAAACTGCAGAATCTATAGATGACATAACAATAAAGATGGCTGCTATATGCACCACAGTCCTGCAGAATCGCTTAGCCCTAGATTTCTCTCTGGTGGTAAAAGGGGTGTGTGTGCTCTTATTGGTAAAGAATGTTGTACCTACATTCCTGACAACACTGAACAGATTCATGATCTTACGGATCACATTCAGAAAGAAGTTACTAAAATCCACCAGACCTCAGTGTGGTCTCTGGGGAGCTGGATAAGTGGCTCCCTCAGAAGAATTGGTGCTACTATAGCCCAGATTCTGCTTTTTATCCTTGGCATATTTATTATTCTCAATATTTGTTTTCTACTGATCAAGTGTTGCTGTTATTGGACTGCTAGAGAAATGCAGAAAAGCCTTACTCCTGCTGAAAAAAGGAGTCTGTTTAAGTAATGTATGAGGAAATGATTCAAGAACGCAGTGATACAAGTAAGCTTATGAATATAACCTAAGTACACTGAATGATGTCCACTATTCCCTCTGAGGTTAAGGTTTACAACTCCAGGGTCTCATGGAGGCTCTGTATATTTGAATGATTGTCCTTCATAGGACAAAATGGGGGAGTGTGGAAGGAAGTTAGAAATTCCCTTTCTCACACCTGTTTTACTTCATTGTATGCTTAAGAAAGATAAGGTCAAGCTAAAAGGTCAGGTCAGAAGGTAGTTTGTCCTCTGTTTGTTATTTACGATGAGAATCTTGGAGACAATGTCAAACAGTACGATTCAAGTGCTTGTTCCCTAAAACCATGTGTTGACCTATGAACTCTGTTCTATAATGTTATATATTCTGCTTAGTTAGCTGTTAAGAAAACATAGTAATGACTTTCTAATTATAACCAGATCTTTGACTTCTGTGTGCATAAAAGCCTCTGACTTTTTGTATAGAGTCAGAGCAACTTTGGGATCTTCTTGACTCACTGTGTCTCTCCACGATGCGTGTAATAAAGGCATTGCAATGAATGTTCCAACCTGATTGAACACTGAGTTTCTTCCACATTACATACTGAAATACATGTAATATAAACATTATATACTGAGATATAATATGTACTGAGATACAGAATGCATACACTATATACTGAAATATACTATATACTGAGATACACACAATACATACACTATATACTGAGATACACAAAATATATACACTATATACTGAGATACACACAAAATATACAATATATACTGAGACATACAATATACTGAGATACACACAATACATACAATATAGATTGGGATATACTATTTACTGTGATACACACAATACATACAATATAGATTGAGATATACTATATACTGAGATACACACAATATATACATTATACACTGTCATATACAATGTACTGAGATGCACACAATTATACACTATATACTGAGATACACAATACATACACTACATATAGAGATATACTATATACGGAGATACATATAATATTAACATTATAGACCGAGATATACTATGTACTGAGATACACAATACATACACTATATACTGAGATACATACAATATAAACATTATATACTGAGATACACACAATTATACACTATATACTGAGATATACTACATACTGAGATACATATAATATAAACATTGTATACTGAGATCCACACAAAATATACGTTATACACCGAGATATACTATGTACTGAGATACACAGAATTATTTTTATTTCTTGGCAGACGCCCTTATCCAGGGCGACTTACAACATAAGTGCAAAAATACAGAGAAGTACAAGGCATCAATCATTACAAAATCAACTTAGCTAAAACATAGCAATTCAAAATAATACATTTTACAAATTCCAATTTACAATTTACACAAGTACAATAAGAGACTTCCTACATCCTGGACAGTGAAAGCTAAGTGCTGTCAAGATGTAGGGTTACAGACGAGGGCTACGGGAAAGGGAGCAAGGAGGAAAACAATCAAGAACGCGAGGAGCATAAGCTGAAGTGCTATCTAGCAGGGATAGAGGACTAATATTACAAGTGCTGTCGCAAGAGCTTGAATAAGCGCCGGAATGAGGTCAAGGACTCTGCTGTTTTGACTTCGGTGGCCAGGTCGTTCCACCACTTAGGGGCCAGGGATGAGAAGGAGCGGGCTCTGGAGGAAGGAGAGTGGAGAGGAGGCAGAGTTAGCCTTCTGGCACTGGAGGAGCGCAGTGGTCTGGAGGGGATGTATGGAGAGACAAGTGACTGAAGGTAGCTTGGTGCAGTGTGGTCAAGACAGCAGTAGGTGAGGGTCTAAGTCTTGAACTGAATGCGTGCCGCTATCGGGTGCCAGAGGAGGGAGCGGAGCAGTGGAGTAGCGTGTGCGAATCGTGGCAGAGAGAATACCAGATGAGCCGCAGAGTTATGGATGAGCTGGAGTGGGCGGGTAGTGGATGCAGGCAGGCCGGCCAGGAGGGAGTTGCAGTAGTCCAGGCGGGAGAGGACCAGTGACTGGACGAGTAGCTGATTTGAGTAGTTGGTGAGGAAGGGACGGATCCGGCGTATGTTGCTCAGGAAGAATCTGCAGGTGCGCGTCAGCATGGTGATGTGCTGGGAGTAGGAGAGCGAAGGATCGAGGGTGACTCCTAGATTTTTAGCGGAAGAAGAAGGAGAGAGTGTGGTGGATTCCAAGGGGATCGAGATGGGGAGGCCAGCAGAAGGTGAGGAAGAGTGGGGGAAAAAAGAGGAGATCTGATTTGGAGAGGTTGAGCTTGAGGTGGTGTGAGTGCATCCGGGCGGAAATGGCAGACAAGCAGGAAGAGATGCGTGAGGGAATGAGAGGGTCAGAAGAGGGAAAAGACAGGAAGATCTGGGCATCATCAGCGTAGAAGTGGTAGGAGAAACCATGGGAAGCGATGAGGGAGCCCAGGGAGCGAGTGTAGAGAGAGAACAGGAGCGGGCCCAGGACGGAGCTTTGGGGAACACCTGCGAGGAGAGGTTGGGGGGTGGATGACGAGTCTCGCCATGTCACTTGGTCGGACCGGTCGCTGAGGTAGGAGGAGAACCAGGTGAGAGCAGTCCCAGAGATCAAAAGGTCAGCGAGGCAGGAGAGGAGGATGGAGTGATCAACGGTGTCAAGTGCTGCAGAGAGGTCAAGGAGGATGAGGACTGAGGAGAGGCGAGGCCGCCCGAGCACGGCTGAGGGAGTCAGTGACAGCCAGGAGAACTGTCTCAGTGGAGTGAGCTGTGTGGAAGCTGGATTGCAGAGGATCAAGGAGTGAGTGTTGGGTTGTATATAGTGAATATATACACTATATACTCAGATACACAATACATACATTATATACTGAGATATACTATATACTGAGATACATACAATATAAACATTATATACTGAGATACACACAATTATACACTATATACTGAGATACACAATACATACATTATATACTGAGATATACTATATACTGAGATACATATAATATAAACATTATATACTGAGATATAATATGTACTGAGATACACAATACATACACTATATACAGAAATATACTATATACTAAGATATACACAATACATACACTATATACTGAGATATACTATATACTGAGATACATACAATATAAACATTATTGTGATGGGTCCAACTAGCGCCTCCACTAGATGTCGCCATCACCCTTCCTTCCCAGTCACTTCTCCCAGCTCTCTTAAATCATTCTATTAACATTCCAGAAACCCATGTGAACTTGTTCACTCACCCTCTGCTCCCATTCACCCTGCACCTCCCAAACCTGGTTTTCTGTCCCACATATCAAGTTTTGTCAGTTCATGCTGCATTTCCAAGCATTCTCTTTGAGCTTTGTTTAGCTTTTGAATCATCGACCCCTTGCTTTACCTCCTGACCACGACTTTGGACTTTCCTCTATACTCTGTCTGCCTGATCGCCTGACCCTTGCTTGTGACCACGACTACGTCTTTGCTTTGCCCTTGAATGCCCTGTTCTACCGGTATTCGACCCACGCCTGACTGACCACCTCTACCAGCACCGCAACTGGATTCCCTGTTCCCGTGCCCTGCGTTACAATTATATACTGACATACACACAATTAAACACTATATACTGAAATACACAATACATACCCTATATATAGAGATATATTATATATTGAGATACATACAAAATAAACATTTTATAGTGAGATATATTATGTACTGTGTTGGGTGCTGTCCCTTTAAGGATGTTGATTTCTGGGCTCATGTGCTCGCCTAGGTAAAAAGGCGGAAGTAGAGCTAAAAGGGAGAAAAGAGAAAGCCAATGTTGTTCTCGTGTTTGCGAAAAGCTGTAACGATTCCTGATGAAACTATTATCTAAAGCTAACTATTCCCAGCGTGGTGAGCAATACTTTTGTTGTTATAAGTACATCAATGGTTCTAGATGTAACAATGTAGATCGCAGATTTTAAGCGAACACGAACTTACGCACGAGCTTACACTACTGGAGGTGATGTATTTTTAGCTACAGTCACACTTAGGCTTACTCATCTAATCGTCTAGTTATTGATAGGAATCTCTCTCGTTGCCTAATGTTATACATTTGTTTTGATGTTTGTGTAGACGTCTACTGTTTTATATTACATGTTGAAATGTCCTTGCAATATATGTTGCATTTGATTGGTAAACAAAGTTTAAATACGTATTTGTAATACGGAAATCTGTATTGATTAATTACATTGTGTAAGATTTAAAGTTTATGAAAGATATATTTGATTATATCTTGCTAGGTTTAGTAATGGAAGACCTAAGTAAGTGTTATGTGAAAAAATTTGGATGTTAATTTGTCAAAAACATTTTTTTTTTTTTACACTTTGACCACATACACGTACATCACAGATCTTGATTACAATTACAAAGATAAACAAAACAAAAAAGACCAACTTAAATTACATTGTGGGTTCTGCACAAGGGAAATAAAGACTCAAAACTGACATCTACTTGTAAATGTTATCTTTATTGATAACATACTGAGATACATTCAACATACACATTATATACTGAGATACACACAATACATACACAAAATGCTGAGATATAGTATGTTCTGAGATACATAGAATTTTAACATCATATACTGTGATACACACAATTGTACACTATAAGTCGAGATAAACAATACATATGCTATATAGAGAGATATAGTAAGATACACACAATATAAGCATTATATACCGAGATATACTATGTACTGAGATACATACAAAATAAAAATTATATACTGAGATATGCTATATGTTGAGATACAAAAATATAAACATTATATATTGAGATATACTAAATACTGAGAAATATACAATATAAACATTATTTACTGAGATACACACAATTATACCCTACATACAAAGATACATATAATATACAAATTAAAAACTGAAATATACATTGAAATGAAATACACAACATTTTAACCCTATGTACTGAGATACACAATACATACACTATACACTGAAATATACTATATACTGAGATACACAAACAATATGCACTGTATACTGAGTATTACTATATACTGAGATACACAAAATATATACGATATACTATTTACTGAGATACATTAAACATAAATATTATATACTCAGATACAGTATGTACTGAGATATACAAATATATGCACTATTTACTGAGTTAAATTAAATACTGAGATACATACAGTATAAACATTATATACTGAGATATAGTATGTACTGAGATACACAAATATATACAATATATACTGAGATATACTATATATTCAGATACATAAAATATATACACTACATACTGAGTTATACTATATACTGAGATACACAAAATGTATACAGTATTTACTAAGTTATACTATGTACTGAGAAACACAATATACACATTATATACTGAGATACACACAATTATACACTATATATATACACTATATATACACTATACACTATATATAAACATAAATTGCTGAGATATTCTTTGTACCAAGATACACAATTCATACACTATACACTGAAATACACAATATACTGAGATACAAACAAAATATACACTATATACTGAGTTATAGAATATACTGAGATACACAAAATAAATACACTATTTACTGAGTTATACTATATACTGAGATTCATTAAATATAAACATTACATACTGAGATATAGTATGTACTGAGATACAAAAATATATACATTATATACTGAATTATACTATATACTGAAATACACAAAATATATACACTACATACTGAGTAATACTATATACTGAGATACACACAAAATACACATTATATACTGAGATACACGCAGTTATACACTATATACTGAGAAATACTATACACTGAGATATACAAAATATATACACTATATACTGAGTAATACTATATACTGAGATACATTAAATATAACTATCATATACTGCGATATATTATATACTGAGATACATAAATATATATACACTATATACTGAGTTATAATACATACTGAGATACACAGAAAATATACACTATTTACTGAGATATACTATATACTCAGATACACAATATATATACACTATTTACTGACTTATACTATATACTGAGATATACATAATATATACACTATATACTGAGTTATACTATATATTGACATACACAAAATATATACACTATATACTGAGATACATTAAATATAAACATTATATACTGAGATATCTATGATATAAACATTAAATGCTGAGATATATGTTGTACTGAGATACAAAAATATATACACCATATACTGATTTATACTATTTACTGAGATACATACAGTATAAACATTATATACTGAGATACACAAAATGTTAACCCTATGTACTGAGATACACAATACATACACTATATACTTAGTTATACTATATACTGAGATACATTAAATATATACACTATTTACTGAGTTATACTACAGACTGATATACACAAAATATATACACTATTTACTGAGTTATACTATATACTAAGATACATACAATATATACATTATATACTGAGATATTCACAATTATACACTATATACTGAGATACCAATGATATAAACATGAATTGCTGAGATATACTTTGTACTGAGATACACAATTCATACACTATACTTTGAAATAAACTATATACTGAGATATAAAAAAAATACACTATATACTGAGTTATACTGTACACTGAGATACACAAAATATATACACTATATACCGAGTTATACTATATACTGAGATACCTATGATATTAATTGCTGAGATATACTTTGTACTGAGATACACAAATAAATACACTATGTACTGAGTTATACTACATACTGAGATACACAGAATATATACACTATTACTGAGTTATACAATATACTGAGATACACAAAATATATACACTACATACTGAGTTATAATATATACTGAGACACATTAAATATAAACATTACATACTGAGATATAGTATGTAATGAGATACAAAAATATATACACTTTATACTGAGATATACCATATACTAAGATACACAAAATATATACACTATATACTGAGATACACAAAATATATACAATATATACTGAGTAATATTATATACTGAGATACATTAAATATAAACATTATATACTGAGTTATACTATATACTGAGATATACAATACATCCACTATATACACTCACCTAAAGGATTATTAGGAACACCATACTAATACTGTGTTTGACCCCCTTTCGCCTTCAGAACTGCCTTAATTCTACGTGGCATTGATTCAACAAGGTGCTGAAAGCATTCTTTAGAAATGTTGGCCCATATTGATAGGATAGCATCTTGCAGTTGATGGAGATTTGTGGGATGCACATCCAGGGCACGAAGCTCCCGTTCCACCACATCCCAAAGATGCTCTATTGGGTTGAGATCTGGTGACTGTGGGAGCCAGTTTAGTACAGTGAACTCATTGTCATGTTCAAGAAACCAATTTGAAATGATTCGACCTTTGTGACATGGTGCATTATCCTGCTGGAAGTAGCCATCAGAGGATGGGTACATGGTGGTCATAAAGGGATGGACATGGTCAGAAACAAAGCTCAGGTAGGCCGTGGCATTTAAACGATGCCCAATTGGCACTAAGGGGCCTAAAGTGTGCCAAGAAAACATCCCCCACACCATTACACCACCACCACCAGCCTGCACAGTGGTAACAAGGCATGATGGATCCATGTTCTCATTCTGTTTACGCCAAATTCTGACTCTACCATCTGAATGTCTCAACAGAAATCCAGACTCATCAGACCAGGCAACATTTTTCCAGTCTTCAACTGTCCAATTTTGGTGATTGTAGCCTCTTTTTCCTATTTGTAGTGGAGAGGAGTGGTACCCGGTGGGGTCTTCTGCTGTTGTAGCCCATCCGCCTCAAGGTTGTACGTGTTGTGGCTTCACAAATGCTTTGCTGCATACCTCGGTTGTAACGAGTGGATATTTCAGTCAAAGTTCCTCTTCTATCAGCTTGAATCAGTCGGCCCATTCTCCTCTGACCTCTAGCATCAACAAGGCATTTTCGCCCACAGGACTGCCGCATACTGGATGTTTTTCCCTTTTCACACCATTCTTTGTAAACCCTAGAAATGGTTGTGCGTGAAAATCCCAGTAACTGAGCAGATTGTGAAATACTCAGACCGGCCCATCTGGCACCAACAACCATGCCACGCTCAAAATTGCTTAAATCACCTTTCTTTCCCATTCAGACATTCAGTTTGGAGTTCAGGAGATTGTCTTGACCAGGACCACACCCCTAAATGCATTGAAGCAACTGCCATGTGATTGATTGGTTAGATAATTGCATTAATGAGAAATTGAACAGGTGTTCCTAATAATCCTTTAGGTGAGTGTATATAGAGATATAATATATACTGAGATACACACAATTTAAACATTATATACAGAGATACACTACTAACTGAGATACATACAATATACACATTATAAATTGAGATATACTATGTACTGCAATACACACAATTATACACTATATGCTGAGATACACAATACATACACTATATACTGATATATACTATATACTAAGTCTCAGTGAATTATTAATTGTGTCCCTGCCGGCGCCTCATACCTCACACCCTTCTGAACGCCTGTTATGTCTCAGATCTCACCCTCTAGACAGGCTCAACTCCAGTCCCTGCAGTCCACGCCTCGTCTTCTCCTGCTGTTGTGTTCACCTATCTTACTAGTTTGGGTCCAGGTATTTTCTCCTGAGCAGCCGATAGAATCCTACTGAAACCTAAAGCAAAGTTACACAAATAAAACATGATTAATTAGTGCCTCAAACTCCGTTTCTCTAAAACAAACTTATTGAGAGAAATACACAATAAAATGGCTCCGTCTAGTGAACACTGGAGCACAAATGGACACTTTGTGTATTTTTTTCCATCAGAGCTCTGTCCTGTTCTCTGCAGTTGTAGCCACCGCTGTGTGAATCTCCACACAACGGCCATGACAGAGCCGGTGGAAATCACAGGAACACGACCGTGTAACTCACTCACTCACAAGCCAGGAAACGGTTCTTACTTCATACTGCTTCGCCATCTCCTCTCGGCTGTAGGGGGACCAGGCGGTGCTGATTTTGTGCTGATTGACCTGGTTCTCCAGTGTTATCTTATGCTGCTCCTGCTTCCTCCTGGAGCTGTTCAAGCTGAGGAACGCAACAGCCACGGTGGGGGGATAGAAACAGAACAAGCACATATTCATGGCATAACATTAAAAAATCACTTGTGAAAACTCAAGTGAATTAAGTGTTTCAGTGAAGCATTTAGTCTGGGGTCTTCAGGTGAAATCCCTACAATCTGCCTGCAAGAGCAATGAGAACCTTTTGGGTTGGTAGTCGTTCCAGTTGTCCAAAGAGTTCCTTGTGGTTTTGATGTGCTGTAGTTTCTGCTTGTGAATCGTGAGGTTCCTCTCTGGCAGTCTCTCCTTCTCCCTCTGAGAAAAGGAAGAACACGTCTCATAGGTTTTAGTGCAGCAGAGATCGCGGCATCAGCCGTCACAGTCTGTCACTTTGTGGTCCCTTAGTGCATCAGGACCCTGTCATGCTCCGTAAGATGGGGGACATCATGGCATGGCATTGTCACCCTAATCAGCATCTGTGACAATAGTAATAATGCAGCTGATGCACATTTGGGCAATACATCGTTGCATTATGCAGTTATTTTTACCCGATTGTCCTTCAGGTGTTTCTCGATGTGTGGGAATGCCCTTGGAGTCGTGCTGTCCACTACTGCTGCAACTGAAACAAACACATGGAACGAAAGGTTAGCTTTGTTGCACACCTGCACAATTCTCTGACATTGATTGATTGATTGATTGATTGAATAGAAGAGGTGGGTTTGGGTGTGGATATTGGACATGGCTCGAGTTATACTGAAAATCTAATAGTGTCCACAGCTGACGTGTCCTAGCCTGTAACTGTTATATACAAGTCATTTATCATGTCCATTTATAGTCTTACAACAACGGTATAGGACTCAAATGGATGTCCACGTTATGATGTATTTATGGAGGGATTGGTAGAATGATTGGTTCTGATGGGTTTCAGTTGTTTTCAATTCTTATTGTTTTTTCTGAAAATCTCAATGAAGTTGTGGGCCTAATCTCATTTCATAATGGATAACTGGAGATCCTGGCGATGGCATAGCCTGCCTTTCAGCATTCAAGAAACGGGGAAAATACTGTTTGAAAAGAGTCTGGCTATCAATTACATGTAGCTTCTAATATACAGTCAAAACTGTGTATAAATGAGTTATTGTAGATAATTTAGATTAATTAGTTAACCAATAACACAATACTCCTATGCCTCCTACTACTATTATTATTAATACGATTATGAATAATGATAACACGTGATGAACATGATAAATCCTAGAACATGACCACTGCGTTCTTCCGGTGCCAGAAGACTAACTCTGCCTCCTCTCCACTCCCCTTCCTCCAGAGCCGCTCCTTCTCATCCCTGGCCCCAAAATGGTGGGATGACCTTCCCACAGAAGTCAAAACAGCAGAGTCCTGACCTCCTTCCGGCGCTTACTCAAGACACCCCTTTCCGACAGTACTTGTAATATTAGTGCTTAACTCTCCTGTAAGACAGCACTTTACAATGTTTCATCTACTTCTTGCGTTACTAGAACTCGTAGTTATTTTGATTTCCTCTTGCTCCCTTTCCCGTGGCCCTGACTGTGACCTCACATCTTGACAGCACTCAGCTTTTAAACCCAGGATGTAAGACCTCATATATTGTATTCACTTGTGTAAATTTGAATTTGTAATGTTTTATGCTTTTGTGACATTTAATGCATAATTGCTAATATCAAGAATACAATTTTTGCGATCAAGAATTCAATTTCTGATATCCAAAATACAATGTCTGATATCAATCAACAATTGTATTTTGATATCAGACATTGTATTTTGTATATCAGAAATTGAATTCTTAATAGCAAAAATACATACCAAATAGCATCCAGTTCTATTTTTGATATACAAAATGCATACTAATTAGCTTAACTTAACCCTTTACACGCGGCCACATTATTTTCAGATCATTAAAAATACATGTATCAAATACGTTTATCAAAATATAAATAATGAAATAAAATAAAATAAACTATATCTGACTCGTATGTCGGGTCTCCCTGGCCTGTGTGCAGGACTGACCTGCATCTGCTCCAGTTTGTGTTTGTGCACAGCTCTTATAAAAGACAGGCCACAGGTTGGGCTTTCATTTGATATCAATGCATGTGGCACAAACTGTCAAGGAGAAACACAGATAAACTGGGCAATGCCAGCACCGCTGAACACCGAGAGGAGGCCCGTCTGAGAGCTGTTGTCCAGAGGGGGGTGATGCTATGGGAGTTATGGTAAAGACCAGTTTCAGACTGGGAAGTTACATGAACGCCCATTACCAGTGCGAAACTCGGAGATCCTTTTCATACCGGAGGTCCCGAGTTGGGCGACCTTTCAACTTTCAACTTTCAACATGGCGGAGAAGAGAACAGACTCAGCTATGTAGGCACGTCATTGTTTATTGTTAACAGTGCGACTATTGTTAGCTGTTGTTTGTGTACATGATTTTAATCTGCAATCTATGTACACTTAACGTACATTTCCTCCTCTAGCAGGTGCATAATGGAATCAGAAAAGGATTTCCCCAGTATGATGGTGACAACAAATCTTGCGTCCGCCATTTTTAATATCGCTGGAACAGCACGAACTGTGATCCGGACTTCAGTATAACAGGAGCGTCCGACTAGCATGTGAAGCAGCAGTACTGTAACACGCAGCAGCGAAACCACATGCTAATTAGCATGCATTTATAATAGCAAAAACAGACCCGGGTGTTAATTAGCATGCATTTCTAAAAGCAAAAACAGAACCGGGTGTTAATTAGTATGCATTTTTGATATCAAAAATTGAACCGGATGCTATTAAGTATGCATTTCTGATATCCAAAATACAATCGTTGATATCAAAAATACCAGATATTTCTTGACATCAGCAATTATAGCTTGCCATATGAACTGCACTGTATTTGTGCACTTTGTATTGCGCTTATATTTGATAAGTCACCCTGGATAAGGGCTCTGCTAATAAATAATAATAATAATAATAATAATAATAATAATAAAAAATGTCCTCGTACCATTTTTCACTCGGGTCTTGTGTCTCTTAAGATGTTGAGTATCTTTCCTTCTTCTCAGAGACGTGTACTGTCCTGGGCAGCCGGCAATAGCAGGGTAAGCCCGGTAGTGCGCAGTGTCCACCTGGAGCTGAAGTGACGAGCCGGGTCTGCAGCTGCCGGCGGAGCTCCACTCGCTGTGACGTCACTATTGCCGGACACGTAGCGGACGCGATGACGTCAGTAGAGATTCACATTATGAGGGGCCTCTCAATAGGAAAAAAATACTTAATTATAAGTTAATTAATACTTTTGATATAACAGAAACATCCTTCTACATTAATGATGGTGCGCATGTACTTCCCAGAACATGACCATGATATGAAAGACTTAAGTAATTGATCTCATACAATTACTAAAAAGTTTCAATTGTACTCAATTCAGTACAATATTTTACCGAGATTTGAGCCAGATATCAATAGAAACCAAGCACATATAAACAACAACGTTTCATTTTTTTATATGTAATGCAATGTTTTATCACGTTTTTCAGTGTGAATATGAAATACATAGTTGTTGGTTAATGTTACGTATAAAGCATTTAACAGAGTGCACATTTTCTGTATTATAATTGGTCATGTCAAAGCAACCACTAATCAGACGTATTTCAAATTAAAAGACAAAGCTGAGCCACTGTTGTTTACTATACTATTGCTCATATTGAAGTAATCAGTTCAGTATTAAAAAGGCACCAGCGGGGCCATTGATACACTGCGTCTGTCTTCGGCAACACAATTCACAGACTGCAATCCTCCACGCGTCCACTTGATGGAGACAGATGAGCACTAATTTTGAAACCTACCCTTGTTAATTGAGACGGGAAATGTAGGCCAGTAAACCACAGAAAACATGAGGAAATCCGTGATTATTTTCCACATTGTCCAGGATGCGCTTATTCGTGTCTTTAGGAGCGCAGTTACAGCCCTATTTGCTGTTAACCCCAAAACAGTGAAAATGGACCCTTTCACTGCCACTCCCGGACAATAGGTGACACAGTTTAAAACATAACTGACCCTAGAAAAGTAACACTTTCTCTGACTATATTGCGAAATATGTGGTGTTTGGAAGTACAGGTTACTTCTTTAGATACGGTTGCTGGTTTTCATGCCCCCTAAATCATTCCCAGTGAAGGGATTGATAGTTCTGACTGCAGTTTTCATCTTGCGTGTGTTGGTTGCACAAAAAACTAACAAACAAAAAATAACAGCGCAGTGTGGGAATCGCTGGGATCACAGAGCTAACAGCAGCGTTTGGGAAAAAATAGAAACTTGGTCCGTGTACATTTGTACATTTGTCACAGGTTGGATTCAGGACCAGATGGATTGGGTCCAAAATGGCCTTGAATGAACTGGAAAAACAACAAACAAACAAGTTTTGCTTTTGTATCTGAAATGTCTGGAAAACATCTATGCCTAAAGTTTACATAAATCACAAATCCCTGAATCAGCAAATGCCTCTGACTAATAAGTCTAGTCTGTAGAACAATGGTTCATAAATCAAACCCTTCACTGATGAAAGATGAAAGGTGTGAATCCCTAAAACTATTTGTGTGTGTGTACACTCAAAGGTCTTGTACTCCCAGTAAAGGTTTATACATATACAAAATGACAACACAGTAACACTGGGTCCCAGAGCCCCGTCCCAAGGGACACTCCGACAATGCTCGCCGAGAGGCTGGGGTCCACTCCGGGTTCACCCTCGCTTTCCTTTCCCAGCCTACCGGACGTGCAGTAATTGTGCGCTATTTTTAACTGCAGGTCACAATGTGTCAGAGGCTCCGTCTCGGGAGGCCACCCCACAGCACTGCAGAATTTAACCCTGGACAGCTCTCTGCAGATGTGATGGAAAAAATCTGGGCAACTGCAGATTTAACAGATATATATATATAAATATTTTCCTCTCTCAGAGCTAGGCCACAGGAATGTGCATTTAATGTGGACCTGGGCGGTGCGGTGCCAGGACCGTAAGAGCTCACAGCTGAGGTACAGCACTCTCAGCCATGCCACGAAGGCACGGCTCTCCCCTCTGGAAACAGGGGACATTTTCTCTTCCTTTTCCTAATGTGTGGTTTATCCAGTCCTCCTCTGTCCTGTCCTTTCCACCATCAGATATTATACAGTGTCACAACACTCACACACACACACACATTTACTCTTTCTTGCATTCATTAGTGTTTTCAGGCACTCAGTCGGAATAAACAAACACCTCCCAGGGTAGCTGATTTTTCTTCCTTTAAATTTATATAAAAAAGATTAATTGGGATTTGTTACACTGAGTTCTACTGAACGCGTTAATGTTATCTGCTTGGTGGTACAGGTTACATCAGACACAAAACAAGAATGCATACAACAATGTTCTGTTCCTTGGTTTGCTCTTTTTTGTATTCCTCTTAAATACACTCACAGAGAAGGGCTATAGAAGTGTACTGTGCTGGGATATCACACCACCTCCCCCACACAGCGGTTCTCCCCACGGATTCACAACACGCATCAAAGAGGCACGCCAGCACAAGCAAGCAAGTGATCAATGCTGTTTTTTTGTTGTTTTTTTGCAGTTTTTCTTGCACAAAAACAATTTGGAAACCTGGTTTTCCTCTACACGAGAAAACATGAAAAATACGGAACAGAGAAAGTTGCATTCTAAATAGACTTCAATGTAAAATACCCACTTTTTTGATTACTGACATTGGCTTATGTGAGATAATTGTGCATTGATTACATTTAAGTTTAAATCAAACAAACAGAGAAAGGATTATCAACAACAGAAGACGCCTCTGAACGGAGTTGGTCTGGGTTCGCTGGACGCCGGGCTCTCCTCTGTGCACCGATGATCGGCCAGGAGGTCTCGGCTCTGGTCTGAGGGAAAGCGTTTGAATGTGGACAGAACTGCAGTCCAGAGAACGCTGATGAACCTGGTTCCATTTGATCCAAACATCAATGGCCAGACCTACACACTGCGTGAACGAGGAGAGAGGATGATCTTGCCGCAGGCTCCTCCGGTCATATCCAATGGGTCATCCTGTGCAGATCCCGAGCATGACAGAGGATTCAGGATTCAGGCTTCACTTCTGCTGCTGGATCAGGACAGCGATGTACCAAACTGGGGACTCTCCCAAAGAAACCAGCAGGCCCTGAGGACACACCAGTCAGGCAGGGATGGAGAACAGGTTTGGCATTCAAACCAATAAGCAAAATAAAGCAGAAAGCCTGAGGGACCGTCCGAGACACGGGGCAGGGGGTTCTGGGAAGGGGTGCGGCTCAGAAACATGCCGGCAAGCGGCCGACACACTGGGGCAGACACCCCTATCACCGTGTTTAGGGATCCTGGGACATTCTTGCAAGAGAAGGAAATTATAATTTATAAGAATAACGTTAACAAATCCCCCCTCCACCTCCCCTGCCCAAGAAATATGGAATTCAGGACTCAGGGTTTATCTCCTGTTCGGAAAGGGCCCCCGCGTTTTGTCATTCTCTTTCCGGAGAGATGAAGATGGCGAGTATTCAAAATTTTGGCTTTAGGCTCAAGAGGCTCTCAGCGGAGGACACCCCCGACACACATGGTCCGACAGCACGACACACAGCAGCCTGCCCCTTCCTCACTGATGTAGAGCTGTGGGGTGAGTGAGTTGTGCTTCGAATGCAAGACTGTGTGTGTGTGTGTGTGTGTGTGTGTGTGTCTGTGTGGCTCTGTGAGTGTGTGTGTGTGTAGAGTGTGTGTGTGTCTGTGTGTGGTGTGTGTCTGTGTTTGTGTGTGTGTAGTGGGTGTGTAGGTGGGTGTGTGTGTGGTGTGTGTCTGTGTGTGTGGTGTGTGGTGGGTGTGTGGTGGGTATGGTGTGTGTCTGTGTGGTGGGTGTGGTGTGTACACAAAGCAAATCACACCTCTTCCCCCAAACAAAAACAAAAACGAACAGCAAGAGAGCCCAGTCCAGCCCCTCACAAACTCCCGGGGGCTTCACTCGTCTCCAGCACCCCCTCCGACACCTCCGTCCTGGCGGCTGCGTCACACATTACCCACAGTACTCTCAGCAGGCTGTGGCCACCCACCACAGGACCAGCAGCAGCAGGACTGAGAGCGAACAGACCGTGTTATCATCATCATCATCATCATCATCAATAGAAACTCACTCTACTCACTCTCGCTCTCCCTCCGTTCTGGTAGACATACCGATTGTACATCTGCTTCCAAAAGACATTCTTGTCTCGTCACCGAGTCGCGTCGTCTTCGTCGTCTTGGTGTGACAACGCACATGGATATAAAACGATTAAAAATAATAAGTGTAGCGTTATGTTGGGTGTATTTTGATAAGAGCATTTTAGCTCTGAGCTGAAGCACTGATCTAGAGAAGACCTCTCCCCCCCAAAGTTGTCAGATTTCCTTAACTCATCAGCTTGGAACTGGTTTGCATCAAAGTGACAGTTTTGGGGAGGATGGCACCTAGAATGGGCCGAATGGTTTGGATTCCTGCTGTGAGATGTCTGGAGAAAGGGGCCTGTAGTTGATAAAAACTCTTTGAAGTGGATGAGAGCCAAAATCCCGACATAGAGCTACGAACCCAGGCCAACTGGCATTTCCAAAAGATGGCATGGATTGACATCAGTCATAAATCTAGCCCCCCTCCAATAGGACACTGGGGGCTGAAACCGAAATCCAATCTCAAGAACTCAGGAACCAATCACCTATTGATCTGACAGACTATAAAGAACAGCGCACAGTCTCTTTCTCTCTCTCTCTCACCTGAATCAGAAACTCACTGCCACAGCTCAACCTGTAGCTCTGTTGCCCGAACCGGAACCAGAAACCAACCAAGTCTTTGCCGGCAACAGAAGAGTTAAACTGGGAGAAGGAGATTGAGCCGTATGAAGAATTCTTTTAAAGGACTTTATTAAATAAAGAACTTTACAGACTGCGCATGCCCACCTGTGCCCACCTGATCAGTGGAGTTTTACAGCTGGACAATTGACTAAGTCGACTGTATACGAAAGACTTTGTCTTCAAGTAACTACGGTGGAACCCTGCTTACAAAGAAGATTTTGTGCACAACCTTGGAGCCTTCAAACCAGTGGAAAATCTGTTTGGAAAAGACTCTACATTCGCGAAACCCCAACTTCCAGGTGCATCGACTGAGTGGAAGTTCTTGGACAAAGCCGAACCGGACTGCCTTTGTTCCAAACCACACGGACCTCGTGCCGTGTGCTATTATCTGAGCCCGAAGCCAGAGAGGCCTCTCTGCAACGAAGTTCAGATAAGTTTAACAGTTTGGAGTTCGTGATTCATCACATTTGAGAAATCAATTAGAAATGTTAATCTGTGATTCATAACTCTAGAATGTGTAATATCATTTAGTTTTCTTAAATATAAATGTGTGTTGCATTAAACTGTTTTGTTGATAATTTTAGAAATAAAATCTGTCAACGCTGAGAAATATCTTCTCATTCCTGTTTAACTGTTTAGTCTGAAATTGACACAAGTTAATAGACATTAGATTATTGGTGGACTTGCCTATCCTTAATCATTGAATAATAATCAGTTAAGGGAAATTGTGGTAACAAGTAATGGTAGGATCTTTCTCTGCACCTAAACGTAAATGAGACTGATATATATATAACGAGAAGTTACCTGACATAAATACTAACCTGCGTAGTTATTTAATGTCTGACTAACAATACTAATGAGAGACTCACCTTCGTCTTACTAACCGGTATTGTAGTCAATGTGTTTATAACCTTTTTTGTTTAACGATTTGTGTTATCATATGCGATCCCATGGTCTTTGATTTGGTCACGGAAGTGATTTGTCTTTGATTTGTTGATCTAGAGTTGAATTTTAATTAGTTTTTCCCTTTTGTATAATTAGTGTAGTGCTACATTTAGTCTTTGTTTTTGAATAAATTTGACAATTTATATCTTTGGAATTGGTGTCTGCGTCCAATTATTACAGAAATTGAGTTCTACAAGATTCCAGGATTCGTGATAAGGTGATACTATAAATTCACTTCTTTAATTGAAATTTATAAGTGTACCTTACGCTACATAAGAAAACAAAACCAAAAGATTGCACAGTATGGAGACGGCACGGACACCTCCAGCAGGCGGTTGTTCTTGCGTTTGCAGGTGGTGCTGTTGCTGTTCCTGGGCCCGCCTGGGACGAATTTCACGCACACCTTGTCCTGCTTGAACTGGACCAGGAACCTGCAGTGGGGGGACAGAGAGACGGACACAGGACGTGAGAAGCCAGCCGATCACAGAGCAGCATTTCCCAGCATCCCTATGGCTGTGATCTTGTGCATCAATCTCCCACGCAGTGGTTTGTGGGTATTTACAGCACACTGTGGGACAGATTACATCCGATCCCAGAACAAACCATTCCAGAAAATATATATATTTTTCACTCTGCAGATATTTGTGTATCTAACCCTTGTATGTGTGATTTGTAAGTGAACATTCAGCCCGGCCTGCGTACTTGTCGGTGATGTCCACGCTGATCTGGCTTCGGTCGGCGGCACTGGCGGCGGTGCGGTGCAGCTTGGTGACGATCTCGATCAGGCGCTCATTGCTCAGCAGGTAGTCTCCCTTGGCGGCCGCGGCGGAGCCCTGCGGGGACACAACCATCGCAGTTGGAGGCAGAGAGACGGAGAGAACAGCACAGAGAAGACTCGCACTCACTCACATGCACAAGCATGACATCCTACATGCACCAGGGACACCAGTTGTCGCCGGCTGTACCTCTTTGAGATGCAGCGCGAAGAAGCCATCGCTCTGGGACCTGACAGAAACGCTACTGATGTCATCCAGGGGTACGTTGGACTTGATCTGCCCCGACTTCTGATCGGCCAGGATGAGGCTGTTTTTGGTGAGCAGGAAAAGCTGGGGAGCCCCCTGAGAGGGATAGGAGACGAGTTACGCAGAGACATGCCAGCCCCCCCGGCATTTTTAAATCAGCTACTGGACGCTGCCGAACGCTGGCCCAGTCCTCCCACACCGGACCCCCATAAGCCCTGCCCAACGCCGGCCAGGAGACCCCGAGAGATACTTGCATTGCCATTGGCCCAGTTGACTGTGTCTGCCAGGATGATTTTCTCCTCCACAAGGCTGCCTAGCTTCTGGTATTTTGGATTTTTGCTGATTTCCAGATAGTCCCCTTTGAATGGCTGGCTGACACTGCGAAACAGACAACACAGTCACAATCACACACACACACACACTCCAGCACACAAGAGTGCAGGTCTGGCACACTGACACCTCCTGTGGTGAAAACTCACCTAAGAGCTGCTAAGAAACTAAGAGCTGCCTTTGCCATTTGGTTTTTGCCGTTTTTGTTGTTGTTTTGCGTTGTTGTTGGGAATGCAACGGCTCTTCTGGGAAACAGGCGGCTCACAAGCGACAGCTGTGGTCTCTGACTTCTCACAGCGCTTCAGTATTAACTCCTTCACCACACCAGGCTGGCCGAGATGCGTTTCTCATGTGAATTGTTTACACTGCTCTGACGGTGTGGCGCAGATGTAAACACTCACAGATGTGCCAGAATGTCCTCAACTGATACCCAAGCATTCCTAGCCTTGACTTCCTGCACCCTGCCAGTCGGGGGGGCTGTGTGTGGCTGCGCTCTCGGTACCTGCTGGGGTACAGGGTCTTCCTGTCCTTGAACATCTCGCTGGCCTCCAGCTTCTCCTCGAAGATGGCCTTCTTCTGCTCGGTGAACTGGCTCCTGTACTACTTGCACTGGGAATCAAAACAAAACATGAAAAACGAATATATAACTGCTGCTGTGAAGGGTTCAGTCTGGACATGCTTTACAGAGTATAACCATCATCGTAATACATTCTCAGTGTGCTCAGCGTGTGCAGTCGTCCGCGTGCTCAGCACGTGTGGAGTGGTGTGTGTTTTAACCATGTACAGTTGTCTGTTCTGGGCTTGTGTCAGCAGAGCGCCGACAGACTGGTCGGCTGACCCCGGGGGCTTGAACGCTCCAGCCAGTCTGGAGACCACGTCATCACAGTGACAGGCTCAGGCGGGAGCCCTGTTCAGGCGTGTGCTCTGATGTGTGCAGTCTACGTACCCTCCACAGGTGGAAGACCCTCAGCTCCTCGTGGGTGTCCTCCAGGAAGAGGTAGGGCCTGGCCGGCCAACTCTTGTCGATGGGAGACATGGAGGGCATCGTCTTCTTCAGGTCCAGGAAATATTTCTGCATCTGGAAGCCAGACAGACATAGCATCACAGCCTTCTGGTGGGGTGGCTGCTAGGCTCCTAAAGGCTTGAAATGCTCCCCACGCCTGCATCACAGCTCACTACACCACAGACTTCTACGAATGGCCGTTATTCTAACCCTTTCTCACGGAGCGCACTCACGATTCTCTGCAGGATGAACTCGTAGATCTTCTTGCCGGCATTGGCTCTGAAGAACTTCCTGTACTCCCGACGCACCTGGCCAGGGGTGGGAGGGAGGAAGAGGAGAATGAGGTGAGTCCCGCGGCACACAGGGTGCGCACCCCCCGAAAGAGAGAGCACGGGGGACCTGCCTCCATGAGGAAGAGGAGGAGGAGGAGGAAGTGGGATGGAGGTGAGGAAGATGATGGTGGTGATGGCACAGGAGTGCGCGCCCCACAGAGTGGCTGCATGTGAGCTGAAGTATCAAACGAGTGGTTAGTCACAGAAGATGATCTGTCCCCACGATGAACGGTGAAGAAAAAACCCCACACAGAACACGAAAGAAACATTACCACAGTGAGCGCTAGAGGGGCCATTGAGCACTTCTCCTGTAGTTCTGGGCGAACTGGTCCATTCAGACAGTCCCAGAACACACACAGGTTTCTGATTGTCCCCGCACGACATTACAGCCCCAGTGCGAATGGACAGCGGTCCCGAGACACAGGTCAGAGACGCAACGAATATGGACTGTGAAATGAAGGGACATGCTTTGAGAATTCGGCAGCAGTAAGTAAGTAAGAGGGGCTCCCAGCACAGGGAGGGGGCTGGGCAGAGGGTCCTGCACACAGCAGGCATGTTGGACAGACGCACGGGTGGGCATGCAGGCAGCCAACTCCTGGAGAATCATTTTATTTATGGGTTCATTTTTTCTCTCGCTGTCTTTTTATCAGTTTGCCAATTCAGTAGCTAAAATAACTACCAAAAAGCACTGGTTCTGTAAAAGCAGCTGCCACTTAATTATCACAGCTGGATTATCTAAAACCCGGATTATCCCCGCAGATTAGATTCTGCTTTATATACAGTGGGACACGTCCAGAGCCGCGGTGACACCCAGATCACCGGAGCTCAGTTGTGCATCAACGGAGGATTGCGGGGATCAGAGCCGACTGCACAACAATCACACACTCACTCACTCACACAAACCAATACAGACACACAGAGTCACACAGGGAAACAGAGGGACACATGGGGACACACTCAGAAGTGTGGGGCGTGTCAGAAATGGGACGCCTGCAGGGGGGCAGTGCTGCTTGGGGACCAGTCCAGTTCCTAACCCCCCTGGTGTGCGATGCAGTGCGAGACGCCTGGCTGTTGTGACGTTGCACTGTTTGGTTTAATTTAAATTAATTGAGGAGCAGACCCCTCAGAGCCAGTGAGGCTGAGGGTACGTCCCGCACCATCACTGCCTGCCTGTCTGTTTCTGCCTGCCTGCCTGCCTGCATGTCTGTCCATCTGTCCATCCGTCTACCTCCCTGGTGGCTCCTCCTCCTTCAGGCACCTCAGCTCCCTGCGTTCCTGCGGAGTCCTCAGACCGAGGAGAGAGGGATTGAAACAGGGAAACAAAACAACCACCAAAACCCCCCAAAACCCCCCAGACAGGTCCATCACAGCACAGGGTGTTCAGCAGTGAGGGCCGAGTTCCTACTGAACTCCGTTGTCCTGCACAGTTTGGATGCTGCACAGGGCCTTTTTGGGGACGATGCTTGGCTCTACCCCTCTGGTTGAATCTAACGTCTCTCAGGC